>NC_083387.1:29010500-29684000 GCF_031755915.1 Ziziphus jujuba | reverse complement strand
TGGGATTATTGTGATATCTTCTTTGCTGTACTAAGTCTGTGGTTTTTGAGCTATACTAATATTGTTCCAAAATATTTAAACAAATATGTACAGTTTGTGTACAAGAGGATATAATTGATTTACCACTCTACTCAGATTACTTCCTTTATTACAATGCTAATTACCAAATCTATATGCATGTTACTTCCTATGTAGGAAAAACAGCTTAACATTGCAAAGATTTGCACAAATTTCAGATCAATGCACACACTAAGAGGGTAAAAGTAATTCAAAAAATCCAAAATGTTGAAAGATCAACACCACATATAATTTTGATAACAAAGACAATTTGGCTTCAGATATCATCCTCAAGGTAAAATCATAAGCATGTTTTTAAGCTCTCCTCTGCTATCAAACCCACCATTAATAACCCAATAAATGTCAAGAGATTATAGAAAACTATAAGTATTAAAGTCATGAATATCTCAAGAATTTGAGCCCTCTAGAACATGTGCCCCACATAAATTTATTCTCTTATATATAGACCAATCAAGCACAATCAGCAGTAAAATAATTAGCGACTTGAAATTTGACAGCTGACAAAGCAAAAAACAGATTTAGACCAGACACAGATAGACCATCTCAATAGATTTCAAAGCTAAGCAAAGAACCTAGTCCACCTCCAATTCATAGGGCTTAATTTATATATAATGATATATAAATATGCAACGTTCAGCATCCCAATGTCTAATCTATTTGAAATGCCAAGCGCCCATAAGCCATTGGAAAAATAAAAGAATGCTCATACTTTTTGGTAAGAGCAAACTCAACCATGCTTATTTTTTCTTTGATATACTAACCCACAAGGATATCGTACAAGAAATTAATAAGAGCACCACACAATATATTCTCAAGCATTTTAGACAATTTTCATAAGTTCTTGAAAGATGTTCATGGCAGGAGCAGGAAGACCCAAAAGCACATTGATACCCTTCCTCTCTTTCCCATGTAACAAAAACAAGATCACCTCCTTCTCTGGCAATGCCACTGGTCCTGTCAAAACAGGCTCTCCCCATCCAAAATCTGTGCTGTAAAACGACAACCTAGACCAGGTCGTTATCAGAAGCGTGGAAACCAAAGATGGCCTCGCTCTTGTCACTTCGAAGTAATCAATGGCCGATCTCATGTAATCATCGTTCACCATCTTGATTGCCTCCTGAACCTTTCCTGCAGCAAACGACAATGGCTTTTCCAGCAGTTCTTTTGCTTGGCATATGGAATTTGTCAACACAATGCCATTTCCAAAGTACCCTTTTGGCAATGGAGGACTAAACTTGTGTCTCCCATTAACAGCAAAAAGGAGCTTTGTGTCTTGTTCAGGATCCAATCCGAGAGCCTTTGTTCTAGCCCTCCAAACAAACGCAGAGAGAGCTTCAAATGTTGTACAACATTTTCCTAGGCCGGCATTGTTTCCCTTGGCTTTTATCTTTAGCTTCTCGAGCTTTTCTGGGTTGAAACAGAAGGACTCATAGACAAATTTATCATCTTCTTCATAATGGCCAATGTTGGTGGTTATGGAAATGTCTTTGATCTCAGAGAATTCTTGGTGTAGGAATTCTATCTTTGGTGGGTTTCTAGCTTTGAGTATTGTCCTGTCTAGAGATGGAGGGACAGTTAAGGGCAAGCCTCTAGCTGTTTCTCCCCATGAGTTCACAAACTCCATAGCACCAATGCCATCAAACATGCAATGATTCATGCATAGCCCAAGAACAAAGCCTCCGCATTTGAATTTTGTCACCTGGGAAGATTAAAAAAATAAGAAGAAGAAGAAAAGTATAAGCTTTTATAGTGCTTCCTTAAAAAATATCTACTGTTCTAGGGAATCAATCATGTTGAAACTATCTACTATTGGTTAGCTCGATATACCAGATTGTAGGTATAGTGTTAATTTAACATACTTAAAAAGTTAACCTTTTATGTGGTGAATTTACTCTACAATTTTCATTGCTTTTCGAACCTGTGCAACCATAGGAGGCATCTCTAGTATGTTCTTTGCACCAGGAATGTCATAAACCAGCTTCCTAAGGTTGTCCGGATCAGGTTTTGTTATGTCTCCAACCTCTTCAAGTTCACAATATGCTTCAGACTCAACAAAAACAACTCCTTGTAATTGGGAACAGTTTATGACAAGCTTTCCCTCCTCGCTGATTGCTAGCCGCCCAGCGAGCGGATAATAATGAACAAGAACCTTCTTCAATGCATTTCTGATCACTTCACCAGCATTTTCATTTGGTTTCTGATCTTCTGATGATTTGAAGCAGTAAATAGTACGAACAATCACAGCAATGTTCTGGTCCAGATTTGAAAGAAAGTAGAGACCTTTATAATTGTTGTTGCTTTGCTCCTCTGGAAGAACCAGTGTTGGCTCTCCTCTCTTCACTTTAAGCTCAAGCACATTGCAGCCATTTGAGTTCTCCATCATTGCAGACTCTCCCATCTCCAGAACCTGAATCAAATTCAACAAGTTAATAAGTTGGCAAACATGGGTATGTTGAAAATGATTGATAATGGGAAAACAGACCATGTGATCAGTAGTAGATGAATAATTACAAAATTGCTCAGAACACACAGGTTGTTTATGTTTCAAATTTTTGATACTAATATACTATATGATTCTTTTCCTGTGGGAATATCCCTATTTATATGTTGAAAAAGATAAGATTTGGGTCCCAGATTAAAGATCAAAATTACTTGTGAATATAAGAAATTGAAAATTATAGTGAGAAAGGTATAGGTAATTGTAGCTGATTGGAAAAAGGTATTCCCTTTCCCTACTTCTTATGAGAGAGTTATTTTTTGTTTTTATTTATTATTTATTTTTAGTTTTAATATGGACACAGTCTTCTACAGCAGTTAATGTAATAGATGTTCAATGGATTTGGTTAGGCCACAGGACGTGGGACCTAATATAATTTCTAATACCAGACTAAGAAAATTTTATAAGCCAGATACATATATATATATATATATATATAGAGAGAGAGAGAGAGAGAGAGAGGGAGAGAGAGATAATGGGAGTCATTTGGTGAGGTTGGCATCCCAAATTCTCATTTAAAAGGCTGAGTGTAGTGGTTCAGTTCAACAGCTCTAGCAGAGGCTCACAGCAGTGCATGTGGGTCTGTTTGAACCAATATTTTTTAGGCATTCAAGATTAGGAATTATGAAGATTGAAAATAGATTTATCTCACATGGATCAACATCTCTTTACATTAGAATTGTCCTTTTTTTATTTTTTTCTTTTTTTTTTTTAATTTTTTATTTCCTTTATTGTTGTACAACCGGCTTGTGATTTAAATGATATTTAGGTTGAAAAAGCAAAAACACCAAATCAAAGACAATTCCTGATTTTGATATTGCAAAAAATTAACTAAAAATTGAAAGGCAGAAATTAATATTTTTGAAAAAAATTAATTAGTCAAAACAAAACAGGTTTTTGGATATTGGACACTCTTTTCAGTTTTGTTTTTCTTTGGTCAAATTTTTACAATTTTATTTCAGTCAAGAACACCTTCTCTAGAGTTTATTTGGAGAGTAATGAATTCTATTACAGAGTAAACCAAAGTCTCTAAACTTATTTACACATATATATTTTGTTTATAATGAATTCTATTACAGAGTAAACCAAAGCCTCTAAGCTTATTTACATCAACGGAAAACTTTGTAAGAAACCAATTACACTAAGACACATGTAATAATGGTTAGACTAACTACACTGATAATACGGCACCGGACTCAGCTCGGTTGGAATGTTAATTATAGTCAAGACAAGTGAGAAGAGAAACACAGCACATGACCTGACCACTTATTCAGTTCAAGTTACTTACTCTTGTACCTTTGTAAACTTAAATTAGTTTAAATGTCCTGGATTAATTTTATTTTTTTTACTATTTTATAAAAATTTATTTTAAAGATCTTTTGTTGTTTATACCCAATACGATTAGAAATAGGACCCGACCCTTTTGTAGTTGCAATCTTACATTAAAATTCCAAAAAGGGATATACTCTTATGTTCCCATAATGGAAAGAGTGAATGGAAGATATGGTAAAGGTAAAGAATATAATAATTCATAAACATGTTATCCCAATCCATTGGCAATTTTTAGAGAATATATTCTAATGATTACAACTTACAAGAATGACTAATGGAGATAATTAAAAAAAAAAAATCAACAGTGAAAATTTTTATACCATTAATTTGCCTTTTATCTTGTTAAATAATTCAAATCCCTGACACTGTAATTAAATTTAAATGATTGGAAGAGATTAGAAACATGGGTATGTTAAATGATTGATAATGGATTTTATTCTATATATGGGGAAAAACAGACCATGTGATCAATATTTAGCTGAATAGAAATGCTCAAAAGTCAGAACAAACAGATTGTTTTGCAACTTTTGGTATTATATGATTCTTTTTCCAGTCGGACATCCATTTTTATATATTTGAAAGAGAAGAGACCCAGATTGAAAATTATGAAGTGAGAAATGAAAGTGATATCTGGTAGTTGTGGCTGACTGGAAAAGGTGTTCCATAATTTTCATGGCACAGTCTTGCACACTAGTTAATGTAAACAGATGTTGAATGGATATGGTGAGGCCACTGGTCGTGGGACCTAATATAATTTCTAACACCAGACTAACAAGAAAATCTTGAGTCAGATAGAGAGAGAAAGTGGGAGATTATTTTTGTGAGGCTGGCATCCCATACTCTCCATAAGAAGGCTGAGGGGAGAGTTCAGTTCAACAGCTTTAGCAGAGGATCACGCATGGCAGGGCATGTGGGTCCCATGAGCTTCGTTGGTCGAGCTAGCTAGCTACACTCTTTGAGGCAAGGTTCAAAAGCTGTCAAGCTTTTTTCATAATTTTACAACATGATGCTTGGAACAAGTCTCAACAGCATGACGTTGGAAAGAGATACATTTTTTGACTAAATACTTCTGGTGTATCTTAGAGGAGTTCAAAAGTGGTGAGAAAGTCTCAATTAACTTGTAATGATGATTTTCATGGTGGAATTGTTCGTCAATGGAAAACCCCTTTGATTCTTGGTTTTTTGATTATTCTCTGGTTGTTGGAGTTTTCAAAATGATAAACTAGAGAAACAAGATTTGGGTTGCTTTATTTAATTCATTCTGTCACTAGTTGGCACGAAGAACAGTTTGTCTACTCCATTTGTATATTTGAAAAGCAGATCACAAGGAAACAAAAATAATAGTAATTCAAGTTTCAGCACACCAAATCTGTTATTTGTCACCCTTTTATTTGTTCACATTGAATTTCACTCTACGAAATTCGCATAACCATTATAGCTTTAAAACGGAGTTACTAGGAGAAGAAGCCAAACAGCTACGTGTGATAAGGAGCCAGAACAGCTATGTTTGGTTCTACTTTAGGCAAATATGATTCTTTAGGATGTTGCTTAATTTGGTGTCTTCTTGGCCCACAACAAAATAAAAAAATAATAAAAAAATTTTAAAAAAAAATGTGAACCAAACCTAACAGCTTCCTCCAAAATAAAACGGCAAAACAAAACCCTGACAGGAAACAGCTTTCACATATATACGTATTTCAAGATGAATGATATTTTATGTATATATCTATTCATAAGATATAGAGGATATAGAGGGTTTTATAATTTTATAACAGATTTTATAATTTTCTAATGATGGATTGAGATATAAAGGATTTTATAACCATAGGGGTTTCAGTAATTACCGATGAAAACTATGGTAATTTTTCCAGTAACTACAAATTGATTGTCATAGGTTTTATCGGTAATTACCGAAGGTCTTACGGTAATCAAATTTTTATACCCATTTGATAACTTTTTCATAACTTTTGGGATTTTTCCTTTTTAGGATCATTGAAGAAAGTATATTTTGCATATTGTTGCATTTAACACACGTTAAGGGACTTGTGGGCGCTAAAAAATTGGTAAAATGTGATTACCACAGGGATTTCGATAATTACCGATGAAACCTACGGTAATATTTTCAGCAAGAACAAATTGATTACCATAGGTTGTATCGGTAATTACTGAAGATCCTACGGTAATAATTTTTTTTGGGCAATTTGAGAACTTTTTTCGAACTTTTGAAATTTTTTCTCCTTAGGATCATTGAAGAATGTATATTTTGCATGTTGTTGCATTTAACACACATTAGGGGACTTGTGGAGGCAAAAAAATGGGTAAAATATGATTACCACAAGGGTTTCGGTAATTACTGATGAAACCTATGGTAATTTTTCTAGCAAAGACAAATTGATTACCGTAGGTTTCATTGGTAATTACCGAAGACCCTACAATAATCAAATTTTTTTGCCAATTTGATAACGTTTTCAGAATTTTTGGTGATTCCATTCACGGCTTCTCCGGCCTCCTTGACGCTGATTTTTCAAAAGAAACCTTGGCGAGCAACGTTAGAAACTTAAAAACACCCACAAATCCTAGTAGAATAGGAACAAAACCACCATTTGCTAATGATCCAGATTCTTTCGATCCATCATTCAAGTATTTTTGAAGCAGCAGAGAAGAAACAACCACAAGTGAGAAGGTAAAAGCATTTCGATACTTGTAGAAATAAAAGCGGGATTGAAGATGGGCATCGTTGAGCATTAGCCTGAAGATCTGAGCATTGCTTTCTTTGAACTCAAACTTGTTGTCTTTAGATTTGGTCCTCTTTCTAATCTCAGCATTGGTTTTTTATGAGAACCCAGAAGCCAAATCGGAAGAACCATAAAAGGTTTTCTTATATTAAATCTAAAATAAAGGACATACAGGTTTTTTAAATTTTTTTTAAAAATGTAATGGATATTAAAGGGCAAAAAAGAAAAAGTTGAGTTGACTGACGAAGGAGTATATATCATCATAGCCCTTCTAAAAAGGATATTGGGTCAAATTCCCAAAAAAACCTAAGGACACCAAAAGTAGAGATATTGCTAGATCTCCCCATCCACGCCCCGGCCCCTTTCTTGAGGTGCAATTGCATGTTACAAAGGATTTTTCTTCTTTTTTTTTTTTTTTTCAATGGCAATCAGTACAGAGCTATAAATATAATGTGTCCAGATTATGTTCCTAGAGTCCAATCTTATGCCTAATCAAGGGCTCCTAGTACTTTGTTTTGTTTTTGGTGAAGGAAATAGATTATTAAAGCAGTGTTTATTTCCGATTCAAATTGATGTAAAGTAAAAAAATCTGGCAAACCAGTTGTGAAGCTCTAAATCTAACTAAATTAAGGTTCAATCTGCTAATGGAGCCTTAGTCATTTGACAAATAGAAAATAAACCAAAAAAAAATCTATACATATATGTATATATATATATTGCTCTTCTAAAAAAATTGGAGTTCAAAGAAGGAAGAGCATCAATTTTCTTTTGTTAAAAACCAGCAGAAATATGCAGGTAAACGAGGTGATTTGCAAGTAGACCAAAAACAATGTTTGCTAATACCAGACAGGTCACATTGTAGATACAACTCTTTCTCGAATTGTAATAACGTCTAACTTGAACGAACACAAAACCTGTTGAAAGAGAAAGAGAGAGAAATTGGCTTTTGGATTTTGCAGTTCAAATTGGTCCCAAATTAAGGCGTGATATGACGTACGGATTGAAGACGAAGTCAATTTGGATCCATTTGTATATACCATACAAGACCTCCACACCCCAACCATGCATTATTATATGAGAATTAAGGACGTTTAATTTCCTTCGAACCCCACATCATAAAATCAAGCCAAGGGATCGAAGTTATAAATCATGAATCTCTTGACCCAAAAAATATCAAAAATTCATTCTCCATATTATCCTGTTTTCATTGCTTTTAATAATGAAGAGGCCCATTATATATATATATATATATATATATAACATATAATATAAAACTATGCAATCTTCGGCAGCACGCATGCTTGATTGCTTGATACTCAATCGCGATATCACTCGTACATAATATCATAATGTAAAACTCGTACATTTCCCATTTATCCAAACGAAGAGAAGTACATTGCAATTCTTCCAGCAATATATATATATATATATATATTTGTATATTACTATTCATGCATTTGTTCATTATCTATATGATTGGACTCTCTATAGTTTATAGCATGCTTCCGCAATCACATTTTGACTTCTTGTGGTTTTTAAAGGCAAAAAGTAGAGCCTATATGAACCCATCAACCTTGAGGTTTTGCTCTTTCACTGGCCTATAATTACATGTATGCCTGGAAGCCCTGAAACATGAGCATGAGTCCATGACTAATGACTTCCATTGAGGATTTTTTTTTTTTTTTTTTTTTTGATAAAAGACTAATGGCTTCCATGGAAATCTCTGTTTCTGTCCATTTCTCAATTGGTTTTGCTTAATATACTCGCAAACAAGATAATTCATATCATTGTTTGCATGGGGTAAATGTTTTTGTGGGCTGCACCAAAAAAAAAAAAAAAGAAAAAAAAAAGGGCTTTTAAGGTCTAATTCATCATGTAGCTTTCAACTCCTTTAAGGGACTACCTAAATATGCAGGCCAAAATTAGGCAAAAATAAATTCATAATTTAAAAGGAAATCCAGAAAATAAAAAGCCGTACTATGATATGATTTTAGTTAATTAGAATAAAAAACCATGCTACTGCATCTACATGTGCCAAGAAAAAACATAATCAATTGGTAAATGAATGTAGTGAAGGCTGTTATTAAACGTAATTAAGAATTATGATTCCACATGATGCTCGCTTTCCACTGCTGGCTTTACTTTCTAGTCTGGACTCGGTAGGAGTTGGACCCCGTATTCCTTTTCATATGATGCCTGCCGAGCTCGAAATAACTTTGGAATGTTTGTTCCATGGTGTGATAAGCTACCCTAATTTCTATACGTGAAGCCTAGGAGGCGCCTGCTGTTTCACACATTTTAATCATAATAACATGATGATGATCATGATGGTGATGGTGATCAAGTCAGAGTGTGTGTGTGTGTGTGTGTGTTATTGGCAATTTTTTATTTTTTATTTTTTATTTTTAGCTCATTTTATACATGGAGGACTACTTTTGAAATTTTTAGGGAGGTTTTGATGGGGTTCAAACTTTTATGACTTCTAATTCCGCCAATAATAATAATAATCTAAACGAACCAAACTCAACCAAACGTAGAAAAAATTTACATATTGCTTTTTGTACATACATATATATATATATATATATATCTGTATATATGGAGTTCCTGGGTCGATGCAAACGAAAGGTTTTTGAATATATATGTTTTTTAAAATTTTGTAATTATACTTTAGAAAATAAATATATATATATATATATATTGAAATAGGCGGCACTGTAGATATATATTTATATTTTTTAATAAAAAAGACATCTACTATAATATTATAGGCATCAAGTCAAAATTTTATGATAGGCATATTATAAATATAATAGGATTTATCACTTTATTACAACATTTAACCTCACAGATATAATAGTTGAATGAATTTTTTGAGGTTAAAAATTTTGTTTAATGCTAATAGTTACCTAAATATGAGATGACAAAGTGAATGTTAGTTGGGATGTAAGAAGGGAGAAGCAGAAGAATCTCTCAGGGCTGAAGAGACACATTCCCAAAAACCCTCTAAACTGTAATTTTTCAAAGCAGGAGATCCCATGCCATGCCTTGGAGTTGGATCTTTCTACAAATTAACACTTTGTGTTCATTACTCACTCTTCTCATGCCGCAGCCTACTGCCTGCTTAATATTTTATATCCAAAAGGACCACTCTCTTCCTCTCCCAAAAACTCTCCAATATTAATTAATTTATAGGATACATTTTCAGGTCCCCGAAGCTTATATCATGTGTAAAAAATTCTTATACACACTAATAAGTCATTCAATAATCGAATATGTACCATATTTTGTGAGAATCACATTCTATGTTCATATTAATTAAACCTTATGTTGAGTGTACGGCTTCTCTAATTTGAATAGGAGCCAGAACAGCTATGTATATGATTCTTTAGGATGTTGCTTCATTTGGTCTCTTCTTGGCCAACAACAAAATGAAAAAAAATGTCAACCAAACCTAACAGCTTCCTCCAAAATAAAATGGCAAAATAAAGCCCTGACAAGAAAACAGCTTTCATATATATACGTATTTCAATATGAATGACATTTTATGTATATCTATTCATATGTCTATAAATGTGTCAATATAAACACCACTCATAAAATCAAACTGAAAGTTGGAAACCTCACTATGCCCTAATAACATAATTTCAATAAGGAATATATAGTATAATTTCCACTTTTGTCGCATTTTTCAACTAGCATCATAAACATCCACCAGTGTCCTCATAAACTAAAACGATGGTAGATATCTCCGTAACTTTGCCCCTCACGCTTGTGCTTGAAAGTTACAGTTGAAACAACCAAGTGGAAGACAACCTATGTAGAATTTATGCCTGGCCACACTTGCTTAGACAAGCAACTCCTTCTTCTAGATAATCTTCCCTGCTAATCCAGAACTCAGGTGCATCCTGCATGTATAAACCACAATATCAAATTTCTTAAATGATTTCCAAATATAGACATCGGATGTAGGAAGAATATAGAGAGATTAAATGAACATCTCAAGAGTATTAATTGTGTTGAATCCGGTGATATACCATATTCATTATACAGAATATGAGCCTCTAAACTGGAGAGAATTAATAATTACATGTACCTTCATAATTCCAGCAAGTACTGCACCACCTAGATAAACCATGTGCTTTCTACGAGGTGGATCTTCGATGCGCAGTCTCAATTTCTGTTCAGTACAAGAAACATATGTAAAGATTTGAAGACAGACAGATCCCAGTTCTTTTTTATTTGATCAGCAGATTGAGTTCAACCTAAATTGAGATTTCAAACTCAGGATGGCCCTGTTTCCTAACCATCTCCTATTTTCCCGAACAGATTGTCACTAAAGGATTTGGAGAGCTAGATAACTTTCTCTTCGTTTAAAATTAAGGATTAGTCCAACCCCCAATTTTTCAGAAATAGGATGCAAAAAAGAAATATAGTAATTTAGTAATATCCTACAAATAAATATACCAGTCTATAATCTAGACAGATACATGCCTACGTACGTTTATAGTATAATGTTTCATGAACCCACCATATTCAATAATTGTTCATAACCAAAATAGAATTCTGTAAAAATGTTCACAACCTATGACCTAATATTTCATATTTTCCCAAAGCTTTTACTTCTCTTTCCAATCTACGAGACTACAACAAACAAACTAAGATCTTACCTTCAAACCATCTTTGTTGCCCTTCAAAACAACGTCAAGATAGCGATCCAGTATCTCTTTCTCCAATCTGAAGAAACATAGATAATTTTTTATCAGACTTATAAGAGTGCAAGCATAATTACTATAAAACAAGAATAGCCACAAAAAATAACACGCCCATAGGATAACAAGTACTTTATGCCAAGCATAACAGAAACTTGACATACACATCTACAATAAAACTAGATAAAACTACTTCACATAAGAAAAACCCGATCTGATTTTATGCCAATAGAGGTTAAAAAAATTTACCGACTAGGTAGTCCAGGATACATTGTGCTCCCTCCACTTAAAACTATATGCTGGTAAAGCTGTAAAATATCATTTTCATTAAAACTTCGAAACAGATTAATACAAAAACGTATAGTTCCACAGAATACCATATTGATGCATTAGTATAATTGTATAATCAAGTTGCACCTCCTTGCTAGTCTTTTTATACAACATCAATATTACTAAAACAAACACATATAAAATTACCATCATCCGATTGTCAATATCCATTTCTTGAATGCAACGAAACACCATATCAGCCATTCCATCACCTTCAACATCTATGAGTTCCTGTGCAAGGGAAGCAGCAGTGAGTATTAAGAAACTATCAACCATCATTGTTTAAAACTTATATGAAGACCAAAATTTTCTTCAAAACCAGCAATATAGGTCCTCAAATTACTCTTCTAAGATGATAGTTGCATTTCATTAGAGACTTCAACATGAATTCATTTGTTTAAAGGAAAAACCAGAGTCAAATTTACTTGAGATAATGTAATTGGAATTCAACGACAGAGTATAGCTACATGCATAATTAATAGGACAAACCAATGAGTTTACATAAAAGTAACCACTTGCATACCAACCAGTATCTAGATTGTTGCACCGAAAAAACAGAGATTAGGAAACAGAAGGAAAAAAAGAACAGGCTTACTGGAGTAAAAAGAGCCTCAGGAGCCTGGAATCGTTCAGTGCCAACTTTAATGACCCTTCCATCTGGCAGCTGATTAAAAGAACCCATCTTAATGAATTATTTTGCAAGTGTATGGTACTTGATCTAGGAAAATAGTGTGATAAACAGGAACCAAAAGGAAAACAACAGAAATCATATCCTTAACGACAAAAATACCCAACACGTACAATTGGACATGATAAATAGATAATGGCTACCCCTAACTGTGGGGTCTTATTCAGGCAATGTTTAACTGAAAATTGGATACCAAACATTCAGAAATGGCAGAGTGGAAATTAACAAAGAAATTACTTACAGTGTAATTCTTCACAAGGATAGTGGTCTCAAGTCCCAATTGATACTCCCTCTTGTAATCATAACTGCACAAAAATGGACATCATAATCCAAGCAGTGCTACAAGCTCCAGAGCATTTTAATATAGTACAAGATTGTTTGTTTACCTAATATAGCAGAGCTTCTCCTTGATTTCCCTTACAGTCTCAAAATCAGCTGTCCTATTCATTGCATACCTTCAGGAAAAAGAATCATAATTTTTAGTACGAAAGCAGTTTCAGTTAAAAAACCAAACACCGTACCATCACATTTGTTTTACCAATGAGTTTTAGAAATAGTTCCTCACCCTCTCCGAGAAAGCAAATCAACAAGATATGAGGTTATATGCCGACCAGCTACATTCATTCGCTTTGTAAGATGAGGGAATGAGTAGCCATCAACAACTGGAACCTGAAATGTTTGAGTAAATATGTCAGAATTACATAGGTCCTAATTTGTAGCTTCTCAATACTATAACTCTTTTAACTTCAAAATTCTATACTGCATTACTACTAACTGACCATTTTATAAAGCAAATTATAACATAACCAAGCTGTTTACTGTATATCAAAACTTTAAGCAAAAGGCCACATAGAATATACAAAACTCATGCTTAGGGCCACATCTGAAGTTTCTATTTGAAAAAGCTACCTATCATTAAGAGAATGCTACATAAAACAAGTCCTACTTTAAGTTCCTCTAAATAAATAAAAAGATTTAGGAAGACAGAAAGCACAGACGGCGAAATCAACTTTTTCAGTGCCTAAGGAAAATGCACTAGTCAATCGTATAACCAATAATAGTAGTGAAAATTGAAATACTCCTCATCAGTTTCAAGAAGACAGTTCAAGAGGTAGAGAAGAATGAAAAGAAGAGAGATTTTATTCAAAATTCTACATAACTGCACTTAATATGGTGATTTCAATTCAGCACAACATCCAAAGAACAAATTAGCCAGAGTTAATAAATGCAATAATTAGTTTTAATACCATACAAGTTACTGACTCTGCACATTTAAAGTCATATAGAAATAGTTCTAAGAACTTTACCACATGAGTTACACCATCACCAGAGTCGATAACTAATCCAGTCAACAAACCTGTGAGAAGTCGAGAAATGTTAAAGACAGGATACATGTATATGAGAGAGTGTGTTGTGTGATTATCTGCATGTATAAAGGTTATGGTAGCAATAATAATAGTTGTAGCAGGCTCTCTAACGGTATCAATACGTACAGTTACAAACAGGCAAGTTTGGCAAGCCACAACAAGTGGTTTCATTCTTCATTTCTATTATTTTGTGAGACTCAGGAGAGGAAAAGAAGATTGAGGGGGAAGGGTATTTGAATAAGTACAAAAAATACAAGGAGAAAAATATATAATAAATAACCTTTAATCATCTTTTTAAGCACCTTGAGCATACAATGTCAAAACAGCTTGGATTTGTATGAACACACCCGCAAAATTGTATTTCTCAAACATTGTCTCAACCTGCAAAGTCAATCATGGCTAATCATGAGGTTTCAAATATGTTATTATTCAGCACATCAACACCGCACAAAATTAATAATGGTACAAAATTCTAAAAAGCAGAATCACCATTTTTTCTCGGTTCTTTGAAGGATTGAGAGGTGGGTCCGTGAGTAAAATCTTACATTCTGTTGGATCAATCTGATTTAAAAAAAAAAAAAAAAAAAAAAAAAAAAAAAAAAAAACCCATTACCATTATGGTAGAATTATATTGAGAAACAAATAAGATTGAAATTACAGACTGCAATATAATTGGAAGCACTAGAAAGTTTACTTTTAGTTCATTGAAAAATGCATGGTCCCACACATGACCCATGTCATCCCAGTTTTGCACAATACCATTGTTAACAGGATAAGATATATCTAGTTGATGTCGCAGTTCTGCACAACCTTCTCCAACAACAATATCCTAAATGAACCAAAGACCCATTAGAAATCAATAAACAACAGAAAAGGTAATTAATTCATAAATTATATGGTCATGCTAATAACAAGAAGCTTAATATTAAAATTTATACATGTATTAGTAAGAACAAGAATACATTAAAAGACCAAATATTGATCATATTTCAAAAACATGCGTCTTAATTACGACTTAGTTATTGCAATAAACAAAATATGAAACCATAAATTTCACCTTGAGTTCCTGTTCCATGAGTGATTCTTCATACCGCAGCATAGGCCTTCCAACCACACAAGGAAACACTGACGTGGGGAAGTTTTCTCCAGCAAACCCACATTTCACATACTGCATTTCGGTAAATCGCAATTTTACAAAGTCCCAAAATATACCAAACTATTATGAAAAAGAAGAGGCATGGAGAAAATTGGATTTCCTCATGTGGGCTGTGCAAAATTTATGTGGCAAATTCATATAAACCAAGGCTCAGTTTCAACAAAGAGGGGGTGATCATTTGGTGAATCTATTGAACCACCACAAGTAATAACAAGAGGAAAAATGTTTTACACCAAAAAAAAAAAAAAAAAAAATTGAGACTTGAAGAGACAAAAAGAATTACCCCGGTGCCATTATCGCAGACTACAACTTTTCTGTTGTCCATGTTGTGCTTCTACCGTAGCTAACGGTAACTGCTTTATTCTTCCTAATGCTGCTTCATCTACCAGTTCTCATTTCTTTCAACCCCAGAAGTGCGTCCGAATGCAGGAAAATAATGGGCCTTTTTTTTTTTTTGTTGTTTGGTTGCTGCTGAATTTGACCAATTTAGACAGATAATAAGGGGAAAAAAAAAAAATCTCAAAAACCAAAATGGAAAAATCACCCGAAAGCATGTTTTCCAACAGTGCATAGATCCAGATTCAAACAAAAGTAAAATTAAAATAAATAAAATAAAATAAAAAACCTTTCAATAACCCTTCATTCAGAAGCACAACTTAAACACTCATTCACCAGTTTTCCATCGGTTCACATATCCAGATTCAGACCCAAATGAATACCACCCTTCCCTTTCCTGCTAATATGCCTTTATTCACAAGCAAAATCATCACAAAACGATTCAAATTAAACAAATACTAAAATCAAATATATATATATATATATATACGTACCTCAATGCAGTGCGATACTAGGAAAAGAAGAAGACCGGAGTAAGAGCCCAAGAGCAGAGAAAGGGATGACTTATGCTTTCATAAATTGCACTTGCACCATCTTCTTTCGGAAAAGTATTAACAATATTAAAAATAATGTTAAATTAATTAATCATTCCCATTTGATTCAAAAAGTTGATGAAAAATATACATTTTGTTTTTAATGTTATTAGAAGTATTAAAATTTTATTAACTATTTTTATTTTAAATATCTTATAATTTCGTTTTTATATTAAAAAAATACTTTTTATTTTCTTTTTTTTCGGGAGACAACAGAAATACTTTTATTTATTTATTTACGAAAAAAAAAAAAAACACTACTTTTTAGTTGCATAAAAAACCTACTTTTTTGTTATTACATTATTTATTTCTGTTACTTCAATCATAATCCTGGACCTATAATTAATGATTTATTTATTTTATTATATTCCGTTTGGGTAATTAGTAAGCAATATATCTTCTTATGATCAAAAAATAAATAGATATGTACTCCTTACGATTACTAGTCTACTCTATTCTCCTATGAATCCATGAAAATTATTAAAGAAAAAAGAAAAAAATCAAAAAACAAATTGAAATAAAGTAATTCTTAAATGTGAATCAAGTAACCCAAGTGATCATTCACCAAAAGGGGAAAAAAAAAAATGTAACTTAAGTGATCAATTGAACCTTTTTTAGATGAACAAAGAATAGTGCTTATATATATTTATGAATATATGTTTTTCATTTTATTTTATTTCTGGTAATGATCTATGTTTTTCAAATAATTTACTCTCTAGTGTCATGTTAGCAAACCTACTTTTATGTTTTTTATTTTTTTTTTTATTATTTTTTTTGTTTGTAATATTGCTAAAATCACTTTGATCCTGTTGCAAAAGGCAAATTTCTCAATGATAAAATTTTAAAAGTTTTAAATTGTCATTGAAAGTAAAGGTGCTCATGGTAGAAACCAATCTATTTTGTCACTGATTAATCCAATTTAACTACTAATTGATTTAGTAATTTTTAATCAAATTCAAGTTGTTTTCAACATTAAATCTCATCTAATCTAATTTGATAGTATTTGAGTTGGTTTAAATTGAATGGTTAATTTATAATTGTATTTGAACTTGGTTAGTAAACTTTTGGTTTCTGAATTTTAGATATTATATAGTTGAAATTTTAAATTTTGGACATTTTTTTCTTGTACAAAATAGATAAATTTCTTTGTTAAAATCTCTTAACATTTAAAAAAATGAAAAGTATTATTTTTAGAATAAAATAAATAAAACAAAATTGATTAATATGATATATCAATAACAACTAATTTTTTTTAACTGAATAATGAAAATCAATATAAATAACACAAAAAGAACATAATTTATTAATTATTTTTTAAATATATTTTATTAATTGTTTACATTTTAATCGAGTTGGTTTGAATTAATTTAATTGATTATTGTTTTTGAAATCAATCCAAATAGAAATGATTATTGGTTTTCAAATTTTGAAAAAAGAAACTTTAGTTACATTTAAAATTAACTTTATTCAGTTCCTATTAAATTATTTTAACAAAATACTCTTCTTCTTCATAAATTTTATTTTTTTCCAACATTTGGGCAACGATACAATGAAAAAATATACTGAGATACAAGGTTTGTCCTTGGCCTTATGTTGGTGCCTCTAGTGGCTAATTGTTCAACTACTTTATTGATTTTATTTTTTTCTAAGGAAATGGAATTAAAAAAACAAGAACAACAATTGCAAAATTCTACCAGTGGAGGAATGCAGCTGGTGCTAGAGTCACTTGCAGATTCGAGGACTGATTGTGATGATTCTAATCATCGCTCATTGTGATGGAGCAGAGAATTTAGAATAATAATAATAATAATAATAATAATAATATAAAATAAACAAAATGAAGTAAAGAATGAGAGGATATTTTGGTAAATATATTAACAAGGGAACTATGTATGGTTGGTTTGGAATTGTAAAAAGAAATATTTTTTTAAATCAAATAATCCAATTAGCATGAAGTAACCAATTCAAATAAGCTGGATTAAAGTGAACTGGTTAATTTGCTCAGTTTTAATTTTATTTTTTTTTTGCAAACCCATACTTGAAAGATGGGTTAGATGTTGACTTATAATTGTTTTGTCTCCTTGGTTACTAAAAACACAGTTTAAATTCATGGGAGATTAAAACTCCATCAACTTTTAAAAAATATATTAAAAATATATGAATTTGTAGATATATTACATACTTAGCCACAAAAAGTAAATAGATATAACACACAAAATAATGTGTAATTTTTAAATATTTTTTGTAAAAAAAAAAAAAAGTTAAAAATGTTTATGTGAACATTTAGAATCTGGTTCAATAATAGAAATTAGAAAGTCCAAATTTGTAACAATTCTGGCAATTAGGCGGGCCTAATAATTGGGCTCAACAATCAGGCCAATTTCGGGCCCTTGGACTGATCTATCTAACCAATCGGGTCGTCTTATAGATCCAAAACTTCAATGCCTAGGACGAACTATATAACAAGTTTAGGGTTTTTGCCCCTGCCGTTGCTAGGGTTAGAGGGAACTCCATTACAGGTTCAACCACAGTCTGCGAAAAATGGTGAGCTCAGCTCTACGGCTTCTCTTCTTCATCTTCTTAATCAGAGCTTCGTCTTTCATCATTTTGCATGTGCTTCTGTTATGTTGTTCATTTTGTTCTGTTCTCAATCGAATCCACTTAGGGTCTTTTCCATTGTTTATCGTTCGTGATTTCATTGGGTTCTTATTTTTTTTTATGATTTGTTTGAAAACTCTGTAGGCTCCAAAAAGAGGCGTAAAAGCTCCAGTTGCAGCGGCGAAGAAGAAGCCGGTAACTATTTTTTAAAAAAGATTACTCTTTTTTTTTTTTTTGGCCCTTTTATGTTATTTATTTTTACTATATTCGAAATGGTTTGTGATTTGCGTATTTTCGCTGTTTTCTTTCTATCTTTAGGAGAAGGTGGTGAACCCTCTGTTCGAGAAGCGTCCGAAGCAGTTTGGGATTGGAGGTGCATTGCCTCCGAAAAGGGATCTGACCCGATTCGTGAAGTGGCCCAAGACTGTTCAAATTCAGAGGAAGAGGAGGATCCTCAAGCAGAGATTGAAGGTCCCACCGGCTTTGAACCAGTTCACCAAGACCCTTGACAAGAACCTCGGTATGAGACATACTTCTAGGTGGTTTTTTTTTTTTTTTTTTCCCCCTCACTTTACTTTTAATCCTCCTCTATATAGTAAAAATTGGTCCTTGTATTATATATAACCAACATCTTAGCCATTAAAGTTTATTTGGTTATCATGTGGAGCTTATTTTAATGAAAAGTTCACACAACGTTGTTCATGGATATGAAATGATGCTTAGTTTGTATTCTGTCTGAATAAAATTCTAGATGGGGAAGTAAGATTTATGTTCGGACTTATTCTAAGACCATGTTTATATTTCGGTTTGTTTGTTTTATGCACATCTTAATAGAGCGAGTGAGAATCTCGTCTATTGCTTAGAGATAATGGAATGCAATATGATGCGTGATGCAATACCTTCAACTTGATAAATCATTACCAATTAGTTGACAGCATTTTGCTGATGTTATGGTTTCCCTTGTGCTGTCTGTTGCCTGAAGTTGTTCTCTCTTAGGATGTTTGTTACCTATTCAGAGTATTGGAGATGAAGGCTGCCAAAGTTCTTATAGGGTACTTGAACAGAATCCCTGATGTCATTCTTTTGAAGGATAGTACGAAGAAAACCTATGCCAATTAGTTTTCTGCATTTTTGTGATGTGATGGTTTCCCCTGTGCTATCTGTTGCCTGAAGTTGTTCTCTGTTTGGATTTTTTTAGTATATTATGCATAAATGCATCTATTTTCAGTTATTTCTTAAGCTATATTTGTTTCGACTTGTATAAAAATACCTGATTTGTAATGTTCTTTTTTTAAATCCATGCGTAGCAACGAGCCTGTTCAAGATGCTTCTCAAGTACAGGCCTGAGGACAAAGCTGAAAAGAAAGAGCGTCTCCTAAAGAGGGCTCAGGCTGAGGCTGACGGAAAATCTGTTGAAGCTAAGAAGCCCATTGTCGTAAAATATGGTCTCAACCATGTGACTTACCTTATCGAGCAGGTCTTTTAATTGCTTTGTCATGCATTGATGTCCCCTCTGACCTATTTCTCTCAGCAATTGAACATTTTTTTGAGCCTTTTGAAATGCATTTTTTCCCACAGAACAAGGCCCAGCTGGTGGTTATTGCACATGATGTTGACCCAATAGAGCTGGTTGTCTGGCTTCCAACCTTGTGCAGGAAGATGGAAATCCCATACTGCATTGTGAAGGGAAAGTCACGCTTGGGATCGGTAATTACTGAAACACTCTGGATTCATGGGGTCTTTTTCTTCTGTAGTTAGATTTATGGACTGAACACCAAGTAAACATACTTTTTATATTCCCAGATTGTCCATAAGAAAACTGCATCAGTGTTGTGCTTGACAACAGTCAAGAATGAGGATAAGATGGAGTTCAGCAAGATCTTAGAGGCTATTAAGGTGACTAACTGTTTCGTAACAGTTTACTTTGGGTCTGATGTTTCTATTTATACTATTATTGGTAGCTTTATCTCATTTCTAATGTTTCTTTGTGGTGGTTTCAGGCCAACTTCAACGACAAGTATGACGAGTACAGGAAAAAGTGGGGCGGTGGAATCATGGGTTCCAAGTCTCAGGCCAAAAGTAGGGCGAAAGAAAAGGTCCTTGCTAAAGAAGCTGCTCAGAGGATGACTTAAATTTTGGTTGTTTTAAACTTTTTGTTAACTTAGAATGGTACCAGCTGAGCTTTGTTACACATTTATTGTTTTTCGGATAAACAGCGGAAATTTTTTATTTCCTTTCAAATATATCCAGTGTTTGAACTCAAAGCTACCTTGCCGGTCTAGTTGATTTTGTGTTTTTAGACTTCAAATGTTGTGCATTTTTCCTGTAGAAGTTGCATGACCACCATTTTGTAGTTCTTATTGCCCTTTACTTAGCAATTCAGTTTGAGCTTGACCTTCAGATGGAATGTAGCATTCGGTCGGCACATACATTTTTATTTTTTTATTTGGCAATTCTAATGTGCTATGTTTTGCAAAATTTCCACCGTTAAGAGGAAGTGGATACCTTTGGAATGGGTCTCGTATTATGTATTTTTTTAACAAAAGTAATTTTCAGTGAAAAAAAAAAAAAAAGTGAAAGAAGGTACTGACTCATCATCTTGAAAGGCTTTTTAAGTGCAGATGGGTTAATGATTCTCGCACACGTGCCTTTTACAGTTTTCTTTTAGTATTAATATGAATGGAAGAATATATGTATCTTATTGTGAGTGCCAAATACATCAGCAAAGGGATACAGCTTACGTCTTGTTTCAACGTCATCCTGGTTGGGCCATTTGGGTCCCTAATTATTCAGGCAAACTCCACGTTTTAACTACCAAATACCCGGCAATATTACTCATAAAGCCAAGTATCTCGCCCCATTTTCTTACCATCGTTTCCTTTCTCTTTCCTTTTTGGATTTGCTTAAAATATATATATGCCTTATTCTTATACTTTTATAAATACTTTAGATTTCAATTTATTTGGCAATATGTGTATGGTTGGGTAATCAATTGATGGTTTAATCTAAATGTATTGATTAATTATGTCGGATAAATTGGTATCTACAAAATTAATGTAGAACCGTCTCTTTTAGTAGTTGTGTTTGAGCAAAAAGAGAACTTGCTATCTCTCTCTCTCTCTCTCTTCTTTAATTGATTTATTATTTGATGAAATAAAATAAAATAGAATAATAAAATAGAATTTTTAGCATGACAAGCTATCTCAAAAACCAGTTATATTAAATAGGGACTAAGGACTTATTCATAAAATTAAAAAAAAAAAAAAAAGGGACTAAGGACTTTGTTTGTCTTCCATTTATTGAAAATGCTCTACTCAAAAAACCAGTTTTGCAAAATAAACATGAGGACCTCCATGCAATTGAACGAGTCACATGAACATTAGTATCACGACCATTTTTATACTGAAGTCAAGTAGATATTATAATATATATTATCTCCAATACTGCTTATGTTATTTCTTTGACATATTATTACATTTCCCATCACAATCAATATCAATAAACTAATTAACCCCCCCAAAAAAAAAAAAATCATTATCCATAGACTATTAATACTTTATCATTATTATAGTCGGTACAATTCGTCAATATTTCATTTGTTTAACTTTTATCACCGGTTTTTGTTTTTGTTAATTTTACAAATAAATCTGTAATGATTTAACTGCAATAGTAGAACAATATAATTTGGTTTAATTAATTCTATAAATTTGTGTTTGCATATACTAAATTATGGAAAGTTGATTATTATAGTTAAAGGAATAAAATTTATAAGTTACCATAAACTACATTCGATATACAATTTGAAAATTGTTTTTCTGTCTTAAATGTAGCAAATATTTATTAGGTCGGTATAAGAAAAAGAGCTCATAAAGAAAAAGAGCTCATAAATTATGAAATATATTTTTAAACTATATATATATTTCTATATATATTTATATTACTCAATAAAAAAAAAAGAAGGCAAAAATAATTTTATTTTAACAATTCATTCATCCATCCCTTTTTCTATAATTACTATATTTTTTCCCCCCATAAATAAAAAATCCCAATATATATGTATATATATATATTTTCGTGCTTTTAAAGTTAAGGGCCTGGAAAATCATAGCGGAATTCGGTAGAGTTTTTCACAAGCTCTTTAAAAAAAACATTATTTAAAAATAAAAGAAAGAAAATCACACTTCGCTTTGGCTGTTCTGATCAATACACAACCCAAACCCTCACCCTCTCTCTCTCTCTCTCTCTGTTTTCTCTTCCCTCTCCTTTTCCAACGCTTGCATTCCCTTGAAAACCTAGAAATCTCTTTCTCTCTCTCTCTCTCTCTCTCTCTTGCTCGTTCGCTCTCTCGCTCATCAATCGCGCAATCCAATTTCTCTCTCTAGCTATTTTCGCTGATTCCGAAGCTCAATCGGCTTCGTTTCCGTTTCTCCGATCTCTCTTTGGTCACGAAATCCCTTTGCAAGTTGAAGCCTTTTTGACGACCACCATGGCCGATAGGAAACTCAGTCTGCCCGACGATCCCCTTCTCTCCAAGATGGCTGATGGACACTACTCTGTCAAAAGTACGACCTTTTTAGGGCTTTCCTTTTCTTTTCTTTTTTTTTTTTTGAATTAATTTTTTAAGTTTAGTTATTGGCATTTTTAATCGTTTATATATATGTGTGTGTGTGTGTGTGTATATATATATACACTTTTTTTCTCTCCCTGTTTTTTTTTTTATCTGTTTACATTTTTTTCCCTTTTCGATCTGTTCTTATTTTCAATCTGTTGTGCTTGAGTGATTGTAACGTTATGTATGTATTTGTGTGTTTGGTCATGCTTATTAGGGTTTTGAAGATCATTCTCTATTCTTGTTGATTTTCTAATTCGACTAATTATTTTGGATTTGTTTTTGTTTTTAATTATTATTATTATCATTATTATTTTCTTAGCTATCTTTTTTTCTTGATACGTGAGATCAAGAGGGTTAGTAGGACGTTCATAATGCTTTTAATGTTTTACTTGGGATTCAAATTTGATGGCAAATTAAGGATTATACTTTCAAGCGTTAGTTTTTAATCCGTTATGGGTTGTACTTGAGCATTTCATATGTTATCTTGTACACAATGAAATACTCTCTTACCTCATTTTTGGATAGAAATGTGCTTATATTTGATTTCTGGGATTAATGCCATCCTTCATTTACCAATGAATGAAGAGATTTTTCTCCTTTACTTGTTGTCCCTGCGGATATTAATGGTGTGATAGAGAGTTAGGATTACAATGATATTTAGATCAATTGATCTGATTGTTTGTTATTTAAAATAGTCAAACTAGTGCAACTTGTGAAGAGTCGAATACTAAATTTCCTTCTATTTATGTATTTATTTTTTAAGAAACTAATATTTTTCTTGAGTGGGGTGATAGGGATGTGGACATGTTCTTAGATCCTGTTTTCTTTCCAACCAAATTGTTGTAGCGTTATTATTATTCCTTTACTTCGTACTTGTTTGTTTTTGTGTGTTCATAGCATATTTTACTTTTATTGATTGTTGGATTTTTGTGCCTTGTTAGATGAAGCCATGGAAGGGAATGGCGAGGAAAAGGTGCAAACGGGGTTACTTGATGAGGCAAAAGGTGGTCGTGCTTCATTTTATAAGATTTTGTCTGGACTATGCAAAGCTTTTTGTTTTCTCCTGTATCTCTTATTGCATTTCACTTTCCTGTCTTGTTTTCCTTGCTCAATTCAGTAGTCATTTATAATTATATTTTTGTTGTAAATGCAGATCAAGTGGCATCCGAAAGCAGCATTCCTCTTTCTCCTCAGTGGCTTTATGCTAAACCAGTTGATGCAAAGTCATTTACTACTGGCACATCAGGAGTACGATATTCCCTAACTTACGCAAATTAAGATATGTAGATTAATGGATTTATCATTTGATTTGGGTGTTTAGTTCTGTTTACTTCTAATTAATTAAATGAATTCTGAAATAGAATCTTAAGGCGTAGGTTGGGTGTACTAAGAAGCTTTTATTGCAATTTGTAAACTTTTTTTTGTGTTCCATATGTATTTCTGTGCAATGTGTGGTAATCTTTGGGTCTGTGGTCCTATTGCATTCCAGCTTGATTGTTCTGGCTTCATTCAGACGTTTGATTGTACTATTTTTATTTTTTATGATTTCCGTGAGGAATTACTTGCCTTATATATTGATATAACAGGATTGTTGTTACCAGTTTGCTAAGTCTATATTTCTGCAATGGTTGGAACTTGGAGTATGATTGGCAATTGAGACCCACCCCAATATTCATAATCAATGTCTTTGAATTAATTTTTACATTATTATAGAAGAACATAAATTGATTTGTTATAGTTAATATAATGTTTAACCCTTCTTTTTTTTTTTTGGTGGAATGAACATTTTCATAGCTTTGTCCAATTTATTAAACTTTTTTTTCTGGAAAAAAAATTTCCTGTGCCATAAAGTATACTTACATTAAATAGTAGCAATTTTATATGTGTGATGCTTTCTGCCTTTCTGTTTTTTTCATGAATTTTCCTTCTATTATCATGTTGTCACATTCTTGATTTGTTTTGTTAAACTATGCTTTATGCTTGTATTTAAAAATAAAAATAAATAAATAACAGGAAATGCGTGCACCTGCTTCTTTGCCCCATGGCAATTCTGCTGATCCCAATCAGAGGGAAAGTTGGCGATTAGATGGATCTCAGGACAAAAAAGATTGGCGGAGGACTACACCTGATGTGGAGATTAACCGTCGCTGGCGTGAAGAGGAGAGAGAAACAAGTCTACTTGGTAGGCGAGATCGCAAGAAAGATGATCGTCGTGTAGATGTCACTTCAACGAGGGATGTTACTGAAAGTAGAGCATTGTCTTCTGACCGCTGGCATGATAGCCGCAGTTCTGGTCATGATTCCCGGAGAGACAACAAATGGTCATCAAGGTGGGGTCCTGAAGATAAAGAGAAGGACGCTCGAGTTGAGAAAAGGACAGATGCTGAGAAAGAAGATACTCACATTGACAAGCAATCTTTTGTTAATAACAGTCGTGCTGGTTCGGAGCGTGACAGTGATTCTCGTGATAAATGGAGGCCAAGGCATCGCCAAGAAGGACACTCAGGTGTAGCTCCATATCGTGCTGCACCTGGATTTGGTTTGGAGAGAGGACAGGTGGAAAGCTCAAAACCTCGATTTTCTTTGGGACGAGGAAGGCCAACTAGTGGGTCTGTTACTCTGGATAAGAGTACCAGTATATTGGGAAAAGGTGGTTCCTCTTCTGTAAAATGTAGCTATCCCCGAGGAAAACTTCTTGATATTTATCGTAAGCAAAAGACTACTGCACCTTTTGAAACCCTGCCTGATGGGATGGAGATTATTTCGTCAATTATGCAAGTTGGTCCTATTGAGCCATTAGCATTTGTTGCACCTGATGCTGAGGAAGAGGTATATGAACTGTATTCTTATTTATGTGTGTGTGCATGATATATATGTGGCATATGTGGCTCCATTTTGTCACAGCATTATTGCTTGTTACACTAATTGTCGCTAAATTTTTTCTAGTACTAAATGAAATTGGCTTCTCTGCTTTCTTGCAGGCTGTTATAGGAGATATATGGAAAGGAAAAATCACTAGCAGTGGAGTTGCATACAACTCATTTAGGGACAAGGATGCAGGATCTTTACATGATTGTGATGGTAATAATTTCATCCTAGCTGATTTTTTCTTATCAATCTGTTAACTTTCTTTCTGATTGGATGTTTACATTTCTTTAGGAATTGATAATGTGACTTTAAGTGAGGGGAAACAGAAACTCTCAATTAACATTGACCAAGCTGATGACTCTGTTGGAGAGGCGGCTTTGAAAAATTCTTTTCAAATTACTACTGCTGAGCGTCAGATGGATATGTTTGAGGGTAAGCAAAGTCTGTCTTGAACTTATATCATTTTGTGTTCTTTGAGTTGCAAGTAATGTTGTCTTGCATTTATTATACATTAACTTCTCTTAAGCTTTGTAGAAAATGATGTTACCAGAGAAAAATGGGAATAAATTTTTGAAATGATGATTACAGGTGTAACTGATGGGTTGGTCCCAGCAGTATCAAAGAGCTATCATAACACTGCTGTGGATGTTGCTGGCTTGGGCAACGATGTTGATGAGCTTAGAGGTTTTGAAGATCATCGGGTGGGAGATTTTGATCTTCTGAAGCATCCCAAGTTGGAAGGTGTCCAGTTTACTACCGAAATTGGTAGCCAACTTCCTGATGATTCGAGTTCTCTATTTGATTTTTCATCATTACAGCAAGACTGGATCGGTGATCAGCACCATGTAAAGAGCAATGAGGATGCACATGTACTGGAAAGAGTTATCCCACCTGAGGAATTAAGTTTGTGCTATCTTGATCCTCAAGGCAACATTCAGGGACCATTTTTGGGGATTGACATTATTGCATGGTTTGAGCAAGGCTTTTTTGGGACTGACCTACAAGTTCGTTTGTCTGATGTCCCTGATGGCTCTCCATTCAAAGAACTTGGTGATGTCATGCCACATTTGAAAAGTAAATGTGATCCTGCCTCAAGAAATAATTTAAGTGATGTTGTTGGCAGTTTGGAAGAGGATATATCTGCTCCTGCTTCTGCTCGTGAATACGAGGGATCTGCTATTCTGAATAATCAACATTGGGTTTCATGTGGTTCAGAGGCTGCTTCAAGTGTCGGTGTGCAGTCAAGAATACCTGACCATGGTTATAATTCTGGGGTCCAGTATCAGGAAAACCAAAGTTTTCAAGATTTTGTTGCAGAAGATGAAGGTATATTTATGTGGATTTATTTTATTGTTAGCGCTATTGGTTATTCACCTATATTGCCATTTTATTTTCTTTTCTCTGTTTTATTCAGAAATTGTCTTTCCTGGAAGGCCTCAAAGTAGCAAGAGTAACATGACGGGATCTTCAACTGACATTCAGGGATCATTTTCAAACCCTTCCAACCATCAATCCCTTGCAAATGAATTTTCAGAGACTGGCTTACCTAATAATCAGGATGATAAGTTGCATCCATTTGGCCTAATGATGTCTGAACTTAGAGGAAGCTCTCATTTGAAGCGTGCTCAATCATCCAATATGTCTTTAAACACTGGTGACCAGGGGCACTTTATGGATCCTTTGCTTGGACGAGATGCATCCGTTGCCGGTCAGAGTTTGTTTAGGTCTATGACTGATCAACATTCTTTTGGAGAGAATATAACTATGGATCCGAATGTTAATCGAGGTCCTGTAAATCGTAAACAGTTGCCTCACATAGGGCAAGAATACAATGGTTTTGACCTGGCTGAGCATGTGCTATCACAGAAATTGCTGAAGGAACAACTTGAACAGCAGAATAATCTTTCACATCATTCCTTTGCACATATTTCAGGGATGAGTGGAGAGCAATTTCCAAGTTATGGTCTTTCTCGGAGCAAGAGCTCTAATATCCAGCAATCCATACATCATATGGTGCCTGATATGGAACATATTTTAGAACTTCAGTTTCAGCAGCAGCAGCAACATCAGTTGGAGCTTCAGCGGCGTCATCAATTGCAGCAGCAGCAACAGCATCAACAGCAATTGCAGCAGCAGCTTCAGCTTCAGCAGCAACAAATGAAATTACAGCAGATACAGCAGTCTCAAGCTCAGCAGTTGCTTCTTGAGCAATTGCTGCAGCATCAGATGTCTGATCCTGGTTATAGACAGCTTAAGGTAGATTCTACAGTAGATAGCCTGTTTGATCAAGTTCAATTAAGAAAGCACCTTCGTCATGAACTACAGCCAAAATCTCATTCTTCAAGACACCTTGATCCATCACTAGAGCATATTTTTCAAGCAAATGCTGCCCAACGAGCCCTTGGAGGACGGGAGACTGATTTTTTGGACCTTCTATCACATGTAAAATATGGGAATACGCTCCCTCTAGAACAGCAGCATCGCTTTCAGCAAGAAGAGTTGCAGGCACAGCAGTTATCTATGGCATTGAGACAGCAGTTGGGGATGGAGGGCGAGAGGCGTGTTGATGGACCTTGGTTGGTAGATGAAGCAGGTCAATTTGTCAGGAATCCTGCTGGTCATCACCAGGCTCAGATGTTAGGATTTAATCCTTCAGAAAATTATCAGCATCTGCAGAGGCTGGCCTCCCATGAACAGCAACTAAACCATCTCAACTGGAATCATACACTGCAGGAGCGACATGAGCAGGGATTTTATGAACCTAACATGGCATTTGAGAGGTCGTCAGTTCCAGTTGGTTCTCCTGGGATGAAGTTGGATGCAGTAAATTCTCATGTCCAGGGTCTAGGCTTGCAGCAGCAAAACGTTTATGCACCTTCTTTTGATAAATTGGGTTCAATTTCCTCTGGTGTTTCCCCTCACCTTCAACAAATGTCAGATGCATTTTATGGTTCTCATCCAGTTGCTTTTGAGAGCTCCAGGTCTGGCAACAATGGGCAGCTAGAAAATAGCTCTATTGAAGCAAGGATACAACAATTGCAGCTTGATGCTGAGCGAAAGCGGATGGAGTCAGAAGCTACTTTGACTTTTGCAGATACAAATAATTGGGCATCAACTGAAGGTGATAAAAAACGAGTTTTAATGGATATTCTTCACCAAAAACTGGGTCATCAACGTGCGCAGTCATCAGAAGTTGATTATCAACATTCTCTATCATCTACCAGAAGCCGGGAAACCTTTTTTCCAGTTTCTGAGTCAAGCTCCTCACATCTTCCTTTTAATCTCCTCCCAGATCAGCAGGTTGGTATGATGGAGGGTCATCAGAATTCCAATATAAGTGTCTTGTTGCAAGGTTATTCTGGCAACATTGGCATGAATGAACAATTTAACAAGA
Organism: Ziziphus jujuba; assembly: GCF_031755915.1. Classification (NCBI taxonomy): domain Eukaryota; kingdom Viridiplantae; phylum Streptophyta; class Magnoliopsida; order Rosales; family Rhamnaceae; genus Ziziphus; species Ziziphus jujuba. Next base: position 29,654,704 of record NC_083387.1, on the reverse strand, counting down.
TGGTGAGCAATGAGAAATCGCTTCTTAGATCTAATACAGGAGCATTGGTGGAGGACCAGTCATTTGTGTCTGGTATTAGGGATGCTTCTCATACTAGTTTTATGGAGACTGCCTTGATGGGTAAATCAGCTGGTGATGAAGACTATTTGAAGTTGGAAGGAAGTAAGGAAAAGAGACAGGGGATGAAAGGCATGCTCTCGGTGGGCAGATTAGTTTCAGAGATGGAAGGCAATGTAGCTGACCAAGAAGAAAAATCCTTTGATTATGGGGAACTACCTAGCAATGCTCATAGCAGGCACAGCTCAATGAGCAGTACTGGTAAGCAGTCAGATACTCTTTGTTTTTTGATTAATCTCATATTTTTCTAAAAGCATCTATGAAGCACTGTGAAATACTACAGGTGGCAGTGGAGGCTTTTATGGCTATGAGACGGGATTACATAAATCGCTTGGAGAAGAGGTTTCTAACGGGCGGTAGGTGACCATTCTCTATTTTTGGTTCTACTTTCTCCTTCTGTTTTGCTGTGTGCTGTTAATTATGATGGTGACCTTGTTGATCGGAACTTGGAACTGGCTGCTGCCTTTTTGTTGAGACTAGTTACTTGAGATTGTTGGCAGAGGTTGATGCGAGTAGAATTTGCTGTGACCTGCTGTAGTCAATTGAAAATCTCTAATAATTTTGATGGGGAATACTTTTTGTCTAGATTTGGTTAATTGCATCTGCATCACATTTTTGTGATTATATGTGTTGTTTCTCACATGTTGGTTCCATAGAGTGGTAGGTGATAAGTTGGATGTGTGTGCCATCCCATTGATGTTGACATTTTTTCTTGATGAAGTTTCCTCACTTTTTTTCTGTTTTCTATCTCCTTTTTGCCCCTAAATGCTTTGTTGTGTCTAGTTACTCTTTTTGCATTTCTAATGGTTTGACTATACGCAAGGAAGCACTTCATCACACTGTAAAAGTACTTGTTGCTTTTGGTGGAGCAGCAAATTAGTGCTTTTGGAGAAAGCTCTGCATGTCAGCCAGGAAGTTCACTTAGTGCATTAAGCATGAGTATAGGATTTTCCACGTTGCTGATGTTCAACTTAGTATAGAAACAATTTTAATGTACCTAACAAAAATCTCGCTCCCACAAAAATGGTGTAGTTTCCTGCTTTAGTATAAGCTGATTAGGTAATGTTGGAGTTGGAAAATCCTTTATTTTGTAGCATGCATAATTTTTTCGGAGGTTTCACATCTGTTTCCTTTTATTGGCAGATTGCCTTCTTCTCTACCAAGAGGGTTTGACAATGCTTCACACAAATCCTTGCCTGTGTCTCGGGTGCTATCTTCCCAGGATGTCTCTGAAACAGCATCAGCTCTGCCCGTCAAGCAGACAAACTCTATGAGCCTTGCTTCTGATGGTATGTTTTCATTTTACTTTTTTGTTCTGTTTTGCACTGTCTGTCTATACTCAAGGCTATGGTTCATTTACCTTGCATGAACTACAATTGCTTTCAGAAGGGAGGCGGGGTGCTGAAGGGAATGCAGCTGCAAATGTCTCTGAAACTAGGGCATCGGGCAAAAAGGATGTGCGTTTTAGGAGGACCTCGTCTTGCACTGATGCTGCTGTGCCTGAGACATCATTCATAGACATGCTGAAAAAACCAGTAGTTTCAGAGGCTGATGCAGCAGCCAGTGCAGGTTCTCTGGAGGCATCTGATGGCGGTGCCCAATCAGGACGAGGTGGCAAAAAGAAAGGGAAGAAAGGAAGACAGATTGATCCTGCTCTCCTTGGTTTTAAGGTCTCAAGTAACCGGATCATGATGGGTGAAATTCATCGACTAGAAGAATGACATGTGTTGAATTTCTTGCAAAAAATTTTGTTTCATCTATTTATTTTTTTTTCCCAGATAGAAGCTGTACAGTCAATTTAAGTTCCATAGTTATCTTCCTCACCTCTGACCTCACTACTTGATTTTTATGAGCTCATTTTCTTTTTGGAAATACTGCCGTCGATTGACTGGCTTGTATAGTGTAAAGGTGGAAGTGAAATTTTGTATCTGTACATTGAATAACCATTTTTGTAGGAAGAAATTTTATCAATAAAAAGACGTACTTCCCACTTAATCTTGATGCCTGGTTTCCCACCCTTATCTTGATTTTTAGGTGCATCATTCTGTTCTCTTCCTAGAATTCCTTCTTGAGTTACTTTTCCACAACTAGAACATTTCTTTACACGATCAGAAATTGTTCTGTTTCATTGGCTGAACAATTTCAAGTTGTTTTGAATCATATCACAGATTATTTTAAGAATGTTGAGGGCCATAGGCTACGGAATATGCCATTTTACAATTAAATGTCATTGAAGCAAGAAATTAGATAATCTGTAATGAGTGAATCCTTTCTACGACGAGATATTATCAGGATTTGAACTGCATATCTTTGTTAATGAATATTTATAATTTGAGCTAGAAAGTTTTTGAGAGACTGGAGAAAAAAAAGGGAAAATATTTCATTAAATCATAAAATTATAAAGTGCAACATGACCTATTATTGGCTTGAGTGTAACGTGGGATGTTTTTATTGGTTTTTGGCAGCTAGTATCGGTTGCCAAAGACTGAACAAGGACGTTAGCTTCCCCTATTATTGGAGAGGGCTTATTATTAACAAAAGGTAGCCCTTGTTTTCATAAATAAGTTTTGATTGTTTTCCTTGTTTCTTGCTACCCTCATTGCCTGGGCCTATCTTTTGCGAAAGACTGGCCGGGGAACAGAGATCGGAGACCAGAGACTGGATAAGGGGAGAGGCTTATAGGAGGCATGGGAACATATGCAGTGGATGCTGATGACCTTACAATTTATGGGGAAGAGGAATGGGGTGATGGGGTGAAAAACATGTCCTCCATCTGCATGTCTTTTTCAATGATTCATTCAGATGGCTTTTTCTCACACTCCAACCCTCTCCATTACTCGGTTCCTCTTCTTCTTCTTCAATTTGCTCTTGCTTCCTCTGCCATTCTCTTAACTTCCCAGCTTCTCAAGCCTCTCTCCCAACCCATCTTTGTCTCCCAAATCTTGGTAAGTAATAATTATTTATTTATTTATTTTTTTTATTTTACATACACTATATATATATATGTATATATAAACAAGGGATGTCTCATGTATAATATAGTTTAAAACGTTGCATGCATGCAAATGTTTCTTTGTATTATGTTGATGGTTATGATTTATCAGGGTGGTATAATACTAGGTCCATCGGTTCTCAGCCGGAGTTCTGCATTTCTAAAGAATTTCTTCCCGCTCAGAGGCTTTGTGGTGCTGGATATCCTCTCTTCAATTGGATACATGTTATGCTTCTTCCTCATTGGAGTACAAACCGATCCATGGATACTAATGAAAATCAACAAGACATCGTCTACCATTGGATTTTTCACAGTTGCTGTTCCAATGTTCATAACACAGGCCTATTCTTATATCATACCAAAAATCCTACCAGTAGAAACCACCATAGCCAACTTCCTCCCAGCAATAGCTCAAGCAGAATCCGTGCTCTCCTTCCCAACCATTGCTTTCTTCCTCTCCGAGCTCAGGATCTTAAATTCCGACTTTGGCAAATTGGCAATGTCTTCGTCTGTGGTCAGTGGGCTGTTCAGTTTCCTTCTTACAACGTTAGCCGTTTTGTCACATCAATCTATAGGTGACAATTTCAAGATGCTAGCAACCATTTCTACTGGTGTTCTTGTTGCGGTTGTCATTGTTTTTGCTGTTCGCCCTGCAGTTTTATGGATGATAAAGAAGAATCCACCTGGGGAAATATTGAAGGAGAGCCACATCATTGCATTGCTGGTGGGGGTGTTGGTTACTGGGTTTTGCTGTCAAGCAACTGGCTTACACATTTACTACGGGCCTCTCATTCTCGGCATTACCATTCCAGCAGGGCCACCGCTAGGCTCTGCTCTAATGGAGAAGCTTGAATTTTCAACATCCTGGATTTTAATGCCCATCTTCTTTGTCAAAAATGGGATGATGATAGACATCTTTGATATCAAATTCGGTAACTTCATGATTGTGCTATCCCTGGCCCTCCTCGGTGCTTTGGGGAAGTTCATTGGAGCCTTTATCACTTCACTTCTTTCTGGTATGCCATTAATGGATGCCATCACGCTTAGCCTTGTCCTGATTGCCCAAGGCCTTATGGAGCTTGGCTTGTTTAAGATGTCAAAGTATAACAAGGTACGTTTCAAAAAATCATCAGAATTTTAAAATGCATTTGGTGATGAATGATTGATTTCCAAATGTTTTTGTGTATGTGCAGGCTGAAGACAAGGAAACATTTACGATAATGTGCATATCCATGTTGATTATAACAGGAATTCTCTCACCACTGGTTAAACAGCTTTATGATCCTTCAAGGAGGTATGCAGCTTACGGGAGAAGAAGTGTTATGCAATCAAAGTGGGAACCGGAGCTCCGGGTACTAGTCTGCTTACATGATCACCATGATGTCCCTACTGCAATTGACCTCCTTGAGGCCTTACATCCCATCAAAAGATGCCCTCTTGCTATCTACCTTCTCCATCAAATAGAGCTTGTTGGTCGTGCAACTCCACTTTTCATCTCCCACAAACTCTCCAAGAGGCCATCTTCAATTGCAGGTCCCTCAGAACAAGTTATCAATGCCTTCAGATGCTATGAGGAAAGCAGAAATGGCATTGTCTCAGTTCACCCCTTTACTGCAATGTCTCCGGGTGTCACAATGCATGATGATATATGCTTCCTTGCACTTGACAAAAGGACTTCCCTTGCCATAATTCCTTTCTACAAGCTAGTCCGGTCTGATGGTACAATAGATTCTTATAGGAATGCAGGCAAGATCATGAACAAAAATGTTATCAATCAGGCACCCTGCTCTGTTGCAATCCTTGTCAACCGTGGGTTCTTGAAGACTCCAAGGCTAAGCTTGCCAAGTTGGTCTTTATACCGAGTTGCTATTCTCTTCCTTGGTGGAGATGATGACCGTGAGGCACTGGCTATAGCAGAACGGATGTGTGGGCATTCAAAGATCAGGTTAACGTTGATTCGCCTTGTAAGCGGAAATTATATGAATGAAAATGCAGAGAGGAGGGCTGATAACGAGTCACTGAGCGAGTTTAGACACTGCATGGAGGGAAACTATAGGGTTATGTACATAGAAGAAGTAGTGATGGATGGTTCAGGGACAATAGCTGTGATTCGTTCCATGGAAAACAGTTATGACCTAGTCTTAGTGGGAAAAAATCATGACCCAGAGTCGCCACTTGTATCCGGGCTTAAAGATTGGAATGAGCAACCAGAGCTGGGAGAAATTGGAGATATTCTTATTTCAGCAGATTTTATGGGCAACACCACAATTTTAGTAGTGCAGCAACAACCAAGCAAAGTAGAGAAGCAAGGCAATGAGAAGTGCAAGAACTTACTCGAAGAATGTTTGGTTGGGGATGACAAGATACCATTTTGAAGTATCTATATAGTGTCCACCACATTGTCATTAATGTAATGCTCAATGTAGGTGTTTTGTAGAAAATATAAAACCAAACATTTTTCTACCATATACACTCCTTGATTCAAACACCTGAAATTCCCAAGATCAAATCCCAAAAAATACTATCTAGGGTGCAGTTAGTTTGCTATATGAACATCATCAGCCATACTGGTTGTATAGTAATTAACAGGTTTTGACCTTGCATAGAGTAAATCAGTAACTGAAATTGTGGGGGATCAGGGGACTAGAATCGGTATTCAGATTATGTCCGGTCAAAAACAAAACAAAAGAGGACATCTAAAGTTAAAAAAAGAGGAATCTCCAACAGATGATGAAATATGAAATACAAGAAAGAAAGTTCAATCCTGAACCTTAAGTCCTCAATGTGGTTCAATTCTGGGTTCGTATTTGGACTAATTATTACCCATCTGATTCTAGTGGGCATAAACCTTAATCAGATACCACTCGTTATGGAAACTTCCTTGGAAATAATTAAAGCTCATCCAAGACATTACCAACTTAAAATGCATAAAAATTAAAATGTTGCGTTAAATTAATGAGCGAAACAAATGTGGTAAACTTGTATTTCATCATTTCTCATTAACATACCAGGGAGTTAACATACATTTCAAATTTCCTAGTATATTGTAACTCAAAAAATCTCGTATGATATGATGTGAATGATATGATACACAGATTCTTTCAAGTGTTATTGGTTGAGAATGGATATTTCTTGCACCTTCTGTAGTAGCTGAAGAATTGGCTCTGGTTTTGAGGAAGACGAAAGTGATGCTGAAAGTTCGGTACGTATCATTTGCAACATGGAGGGCGAAGTTTCTCGAACCCAATTTACATGTTCAATAGCAATTGGAACTTCTCCAGCATCAGCTAAATATTTTAGCAATATTACATGAGAGCTTGAATGTGCTACGTCAAAAGTGAGGCCACAGAGTAAGTTAGACGCAGCAGGGAAAAGACCTGCACATATATGTACAATATAAACCCTCAGATAGGAAAATATAACATAAAATCGATGAACAAAAACACTGGAAATCACCAAATGTGCCAAACTCAAATCACAAAGTCGTACTAATAAAACTGTGGAAACTGAATACCTTCTTTGCATAAATACAAAATAAATGCACCCAACACAGTTCGTGCAAGCATTATATCCTGTCTGAAAGACCCCTTTATGACTTCAAAAGCATCATTTAGCTTTTCTTCTTGACAAAGCCCTTCTAGCAGAGATGAGTAAGTTGTAGCATCAGGAGCAACTCCTCTGTCCAACATGTGGTGAAACAGCCTCTGAGCCTCATCAACTTGACCTACTTCTGAGAACTTCCGAATAAGGATGTTATAAGTCCTCAGATTTCCGCTGCATCCATTGGCAAACATCTCATCCCACAGCCTTCTAGCAGGCCGTAGTAGATCTTCTCTACAGCATGCTTCCATGAGGGAATTATAGGATGAGACATCTGGGCCCAACCCTTGCTTTTTCATATCCTTGAGAACACCATATGCCTCTTTTATTCTCCCAGCCTTGCACAAGAATGATACCATCACATTGTAGCTCTCCAAATCTTTAAAGTAGTCGTGAAAGGACAAAAGTTGGAAAATTTCCCATAGTTCATCAGTCTTGTCATGCTTGCAGAGACTCCTACTCAAGTTGCTCAAAGTTAGAAGGGTAGGAAATCTCTCTTTCCCAACCATGAATTTGAAAAACATTAATGCAGAATCAGGATCAATGGCCGAAACTGATCCTATCAACACATTGAGAACATCGTCCTCAATCGGGAAATTTCCACTAATGATCACTTCACCCAATTCTTTTGCTTCACATATTCGTCTCTCTAAAATTAATTCTAATATGAACTCTCTATAATCATTACTCCTTGGAGCTACCCCTAACTTTCTCTTCTTCTTCAGGATATTCTCTGTGTCAACCACACTCCCTGTCGATCGAAATGCTTCAGCAACAATCCTATACGCCATGAAATCTGGCTTGCAGTTCCTACTCCTCAGCTCATCTATTACAGAGAAAGCCTCTGACACTCTTGTAGCCTGACAAAGCCCATGAAGGATCAAGACAGCTATAACAGACCCATTAATCTTCGAACCGCACCCCATAACCCCATGTATCATACTTAGAACAAGACCCAATTCAGCATTAGTGCAAAACCTCCATATAAACACACCAAAACCAAGAGTGGTCAAAGGGACACCTTTACTAGTCATTTCCTCATAAACTTTCTGAGCATGCTCGAGATAACCATCAGAAGCTAATGCAGCCAATAGAGAGTTACAAATCTCAGGCCCAATCTCTTGCATAGACAAGCTAGCCTGGCTAAAAACAAAAAAAGCGTTCTGGGTTTTCTTTCCCATGATCATAGAAGCAATCACGGAGCGATAAACCGAAGAATCGAGCAAAATTTTCTGGGACTTGACTTGACGCAGGAGAGCATCAATGGCGCTAAACTGGCGGGAAAAGGAGAGAGCTTTGAGGATGGATTGGTAGGTTAAGGCAGTATGAGCGAACCCAGGTTGTTGGGAAGCCCAGTTGAAGAAGCCGAAAGCGAGCGAGTGGTGAGTCATGAGGAACGGGTCGATGACTCGGGCGACGAGTGATGGGGTGAGCGAGTCGCGGCAACGGAGGCGGTGGAGAGTCTGCTCGAGTGAAGGGTTCCATGATCGAGTTGGCCTTGTGTGGTTCGAAGCAGAGATTAGAGCTCGGCTTATTCGAGTAGCTAACTCAATGGCCGAACCCGAACCGACTTTCATGAAAGAAAAGAAGGCAAACTGAGGAAGAAGAAGAAGAAGACTGGCCAAAAACGCACCGTCTTAAGCATCGCCCTTTTACTACCATTTATTTAACCAAAAAAAAATAAAAACTAAAAAATCTTGTGGGTCATTTTTATTTTTATCTTGAATATAAAATTTTATATGAACCATTACGTCTTCTTTTTTTTTTTTTCCTTCTTTTCTTTCTGGGTTTTTAGTCCCACAGACAAAAAATTGAAAGCAAAATTTGCCTTTAGTATTATTATTATTATTATTATTTTTTGCTTACTAGTTTAGCTATCATACTCCTTCAAAGCCTGAATAGATGCCCTTGGTAGAGTATGCTTTTGCTTTCTCTGTTTTTATCTTTCTTGGAAGTCTAGGTAAAATTGTACCGGCCATTTGCACATGCGATGTTGAAAATGTAATGCTAAACTGGTTCATGGAGTATGATAGGTCTTCTATAGTGTTGAGTCTATGAGAATAGTTGTTCTTTGTTGGATTCACAGAGTATGCTCCTTCAACAGATTCAATAACCTAGCATCATGCTTAATTCAGTCATTCATGTATCAAAATTACAATCTTAATGTGGTATCGATGGAGCTGGGCCTAAAAATGAGATAAGGAGCATAAAGAATGAGAAATAGAAGGAAAACAGTACACTAATTTTCATTAAGACAATTATCTACACAATCTTCTATCTTCTGTACAACCCATTACATACATCATACGGTACAATATTGCTGCAGAACTCAAAGATACACAAACCCAACACCAGTAACTTTTACAGTCTAAAGTGGCTTATGGGTTTTCTTCTATACAGTATCAGCAAGCATAACACTGAACCCTCAGAGCAGTGGAGGGTAGTGGATACCTATTTACAGTGTGTCTATGTTCGTGTATGTTTTCTTTTACCTTTTTTATTTACTTGGAACATCTAATATTTATGTACAGACTTTTCACTTCTGAGTAGTAAATAGGATTAAGAATAGGATCTGATCAGTTTGAAATTTTGGAAAGTTCGAGCTTTAAAGAAGCCCCCAAAGAGGAATCCCATTGTTGTCTCTTGAGGTGGTTTTGGTGCAAGACTTGAGTCATATTTCACCTGAAGTGCACTCTGGCCAATTTGTCGTCGAACTGAATCGATAATCTTGGGGTCAACTGGGTTTCCAGTCACATCTGTGACATAGAAAGTGTCCTTAGCTTTTCCACCTTTCGTAGAAATTTCTGCTCTTTTGATACACAGACTATTCTCCCGAAATATCCTCGTAATATCAGAGAGAAGTCCAATTCGATCATCTGTACACAACTGAAGTTCTAGTCCCTGCATAAGAAAGCAACATATCTCAGGATGATCATATATGCATGCATTACTGTGATACCATTTCTCATTTGAGTAAATTTACGTTTGCAGTCTGTACCTCAGATGCCCGCCTTTCAATGGCTGCTTCAAGACACTGTATAACACGTTCTCGCTCAGCTTCCGAGCTTACAGGCAGCCCATCAACATGTCGAATATAGAATTCCTGCAGTAACAAGACTGTCCTTTAGTTGCAAACAAGATGGTAAAAATTCAACCGGACAGACCAAGAGTGCAATAATTCAAGTAAATTAACTAAAACCTGCTCCGAAAGTGAGAAGGCAATTAATCGGTTATTACCTGATAAGCTTCCATCCTCCCTGTGTTGACCATTCCATGAAAGACAACATACTGCATATCTGTTAAAGTGCAAATGATGTCAAACAACAGCTTAGGTCGATCCTTTGATCTCATAGTAATCACAGTGTAATCTTTCTGAATGCAATCTAATATAGTTACATAGGGTCTTGAGCCCTTAGCCTCAATTCTCCCAATATCGGCTCTTCCTACCCTCTCATAATCCCTATCTGCAAACATTATCTGATGCAATCTTCTATCCCTATTTGTAACTCCGGGTGGTGAAACTGTCATTTTTGCTTCTTTTGGATCGTTATTTCCTTTGAGGACAGTGCAAAGCAACTCCTTGATAATTGAGAGTTGTTTTGGATCTTTGATGGCACATCCAGTGGAATCATCTGTCACATGCACTACAGCTGCAGCTCTTGCATTGTGTGTCCATATCTCAGCATTTACAACGTTACAATGAAGGTCCGCAAGAACTGCACATACTTCAGATAATAAACCGGGCCTGTCAGTACCAGATAGTTCAATTGAGGTGTGCTCTTCTGAGGGCATCACGCCAACAGAGTCTCTCATCGAGGGTACAAAGCTGGCATTACTTTCAAGTCTCTGCAAAATTTTTTGGATTAAAAAAGATGAACATTTTTGGTTTTATAAGAAGACAAGGTCTATAACTGACTGCAAAAAAGAGCAAGAAGAGCAGTAAAAAATATTTCACATTCAATATAAAGTGCACACTAGATGAGATTGAAGAATGGCAAAACGAATAAAATGCTAAATATGATGGGGTATAGTCATGGACAACCTAATAAATATTTTAGCAAAAACTTGAGTGTTATATGAGCGCTACCAAATTGATTTAAATGTTGCAAAGGAAAATAGGTCCTGATCAAATTCAATCCAAACACAGAGTTAACCTCTGTAATTCAATAATTTTATTCAAAATATATAGTTACAATGAGGTATACTACCTTCATATTAAAGATGGATTGGGTCCAAAAAGAAGAAATCGGTAATAGAAAATCTAATTGGCTGAGTTTGAAGAAAGAGTACGAGCTCATAGTGCCTTAAATATAGAAAGAAGACTCATGCAGCCAATCCTAATTAGTTGGAAAAAGAATTAGTCATAAACCACCATTTGCTAAAGCTAAGCTATGAATATTTAGAACGAAAGCATCAATTTTTTAGTTTCGACAGCTCTCTCACTTTCCTGTGAGTGTGGGACCAGTGAACATATGCAAGCATGAGGCATGCAGCAAAATGCGCACATGCACTTTTCTTTTACTTGTACAAAAGTCTAACTTGCAATACTCAAACAACCTCCAAGCAAAGTAACGAACAGCTTTCATCATAAATATTTATCTCAAAAACAAAGTTTATTTACAAAATCTATAATATTTAGAGCCTGAGAAGAATAAAGAAAATAAACCATCAAATTGAGCCTAATAAGGATTGGCTTAGCTGGCTAGTGATTGTCAATTGCATGAACAAAACAAAAGGAAACATCTTGACTGATATTATTTCCTATTCGTTTCCTCCAACTCCTTAGCAGCCAGAGAATTAGCAGTAGAATTTAAACACTTACTCTTTGGATATAATTTAATAATTCCTTATCTCTGATTTTGTTCCCATCTTGGTCGATCACGTTAAAGACTGAAACAGAAAATCAGAAGAAAATCTTATCTGAAAAGTACAAAAAAGAAAGGGGGGAAAAAGAAAAAACAGAAAAGAAAAGAGTATCAGAAACAAAGTAGCAAGCTCAGAGATTTTATTTTCCTTTGTATGATAGAAACCTTACCATCCATGAACCAGCCACCGTCGGATGATATATATGCTTTCTTGATTACTAGGTTCACATCTGTGAGCACTTGAACAACTTCCAAAAGAATACCATGTTTGTTGACACTGTCAACCTAAACAGAAATATTCCAAAACTCAGAAATCTTACATCTTTAAACATTTTAATAAAATATAAGGAAATAACTTTCAACCCAATTCCAATGTAATATGCTAGTTTTCAACCAATTTCTAACAAACAATGATTTAAAGCTCTATTTCATCAGAGAACAAAAGATAGTTAAGGCAATCTGATCTAGTTTTCGGATAACCAAGAATCAAATAAGGAGGAAGACACAAAGCCTTACCTGGATAACAGTGGCATCCCCACAAGCATCATTGTCAATCACAACTCTGAAAAAAAAAAAAAAAAAAAAAAAAAAAAAAAAGAAGAAGAAGCAAATTTAGATGTAGCTTCACCTATTTTCTTTTCTTCCCTCACAAACAAACACCTCAGAGAAAAGGAAAAAATTCATATGGGAATAACTAATAAGTTCCGTGCAGAAAGAAATTCCAAAGAAACTTCTTTATGCTGGAGAGACTAAATTCAACACCTTGAAATGTTTAGCAAGAGTGATAAAAGGTAAAAAAAAATTTTAAAAATTAAAAATTAAAAAAATAAGTTAAAGAAAAAAAGGCAAATAAAAAAAAAAAAAAAAGAAGGAAATTTTTTTTTATGGTACTAAATTTCCCTATATGACCAGAATTTATTTATGGTTCCTTAATTCAAAACCAGAAGGCTCGCTAAACTGGGGAGGGAAGCATCAAGGGATGTTAAATGCTGTGAAAACTTAAAAAGCAAGACATTCTCTGATGTGAAGTACTCTTAGAAAACGGGAAAAAAACCCATCTTACTAAACTTGCATAACAATTCTAAAACTAAGTTGCTTTTTAAATTCAACGAACATGGACGCAAATTAGAAAGACAAGCAGTCAAACCAGAAACCAGAGGAAAAACATTTCTGATGGTTCCAAATGGTAACTTCAAACAAAGTTGAAAACTAGAACCAAAAGCAAAAAAATCCTTACAATACCCTTTTCGATATTCAATCATAAATTTAAAAAACATAACAAATCAAAACAAACACCAAAACCAGTATCATTCAAAAGCAGAAATCCAGAAACCCAAAAAGGACAAATTTTTCTATATTTGCAGAAAGATTAGCTAGAGTACCTTGGGGGGTTCATCCTCCTGATGAGCTTAGCATATTCATCATCCATCTTCTTCCCGAATTTTGTTTATCCCCACTAAATTTTTTCTCTTCTAAAAAGCAGAAAATAAAGATTACCCACAACCTCAGAAGTAGAAAGATCTTAAGAATCACTCAAACCCTTTATATACAAAGAAAAAAAAAAATTTACAACTTTTATCAGAAACACTGTACAAAAAAATATATGCCTCCTCCAATATCCAAGGAAAAACAAGGGAGAGAGAGAGAGAGAGAGAGAGAGAGAGAGAGTAAAGAAGGGAATGATAAAAAGATAATACAATGTTCAACAAAGACAAAAGTGAAAAGTAGGGCCATTAAGCCAGATTTCTTCCATGAGAGAGAGAGAGAGAGAGAGAGAGAGAGAGAGAGAGAGAACTTTTTAGTTGTCAAGTAGTTTTACCTTTTACCCTGGGGTTTCAAACTTACGCTGCTCGTTTCCTGATGAGGTGGCAAGTGGTGATTGGATCAGATAACCGTTAGATGCATGACTCAATCACCGCCACGTGTACTGGTGGAAGTGTTGACTGTTTATTTATTTATTTTTTTTAACTTTTCACCAGGTTCACGGGTAGAGAGTACGGAGAGCACGTGAGGTTTGGAGGGGAGGTGGCACGTGTAGGGTACAGTTTGGTCGGAGGTTTGCTGGTATTTTTGGCAGCAATTCCAGCGTGCTTCACTGGTTTTCTGCCCACGTTAATCAAATGCGTAACTTAAATTCCTCTTAAATTTTTCAATGACAAAATGAAAACTAATAGATTTGATAAAGAAAAACTAAACCAATTGCTGCTGCTTTTTTTCTTCGCCTACCCAAAATGCCAACTTCACTAATATATAATTTTTTATTTTTTTATTTTTTTAGTATTATGAGTTTTTAACTTTTAACAAGTGGGATTTTTTTTTCTTTTTTTTTTTTAAATCTTGAAATTAATTATTTTATGGCATGGATAGTATAATTAGCTTCTTAGGCATATTGCATTATTTGGTTTTTAAGTTTTTGGCTTGAGAATTAATATTGAAATTCTTGTACAATGTATGAATCCATTTTTTTTTTTTTTGATAAATTAATGTATGAATCAAATGCATCTTAATCGTATCACTAATAGGAAATTTCAATTTAGAAATTAAAACTATATATAGCATGTAGGGTGTTGAGAGACAGCTAACTGGCTCAATAATGGATGAAAATCAATCCAAGTAGAAGTGGGACAGGTTATGAAGTGGTACCATCACTTTTGTTTGAAATATGAATACGCAAAAGCTGCTGCTATATATGTAGAGAGAGAGAGAGAGAGAGAGAGAGAGAGAGAGAGAGAGAGAATCAATTTGTATATATATGCAAGAAACATGCACATAATATTTGTATATAAATTGGTTTTTATTGCTGAATATTTGTATAGAAATTGTTGATGGAGATAGAGAGTGGTAGCTACATATATTATATCTTCTTATCTTTATATATTTGGACTCTAAGCAGACAAGCTGATGGCAACAAGAGTGACAAAGAAGCCATAAACGTGGAGTTTCCCAAACAACAAAAAACCTGAAGGAACATACTAGTCTCTATATATTTATATAATTTTCTTCTTTTATCTGAAAATTTCTCAATAAATTTTTATTTTGAAATTTCATCCAATTAGATATAACGCATGGTTCTTATTACCAATTAAATTTTCGAATGATAAAATCATTATATATTTAATTTTAATTCATTTAGAATGTATTTTTATTTGATAAAAACATCATACTATAAATGTTAAGAGTTGTCATTTTTTCAATTAAATTTTAAAATTCAAATAACTAAGAGTTAACTGTATTATAATATTTTTGGATTTCACAATTTAAATTTTTAATTTTTTGATTTGCTGTAATTATTTTTAAAAAAATAAAAAAGTACCGAACTGCAAAATTTTTAAATAAATTTAATATTTTTTAATTAAAAAACTGATACAATTTAATATCAATCATATAAAATAATAATTAAATTTTATATTTAATAAAATCTAAATTATAATAAATTAAAATATTAAAAATCTAAATTACTGAATGAAAAAGTTGAAAATCTAAACTATAAAATTTAAAAATTTAAAAAAAAAATCAGAACACATGTAACTTAACAATTAACTGAGATAAGAAGAGATGATATACATTATTGCGAAAGTACTTTTGGTTTGAGGGGCTTTCTCCTGTGATTTCACCTCAAAAACAAGGGGGGAAAATAGTGCAAATGGATTGAAGCCTAAGTCATTATTATTATTATTATTATTGTTTTGGTGAAAGTTTAAGTCTATGTCATGTGTAATCGGTAAGCAAAGATGACATCATGGAATAATATCCATTGAAGACATTTTTTAGGTCCATATATCTGACTGCAAATAAAATAATAATAATTATTATAATATTCTAAATAAGTATATATATATATATATATATATTAGTCATTTTGAACTGGGTATATACCCAGTCTTACCAATATTATCAAGTTTCCTTGTATAAAAACTATACAAATATATCTTTAATTGCTGCCCAGCCTGTAAAGAGAATTAAACAGTTAAAATAGTAAGAAGTAATATTGGATAATAACCTCGACAAAAAGACATGCATATATTGGTGGTTGTGAATGGGTGATAATATATTCACAGGTCACAGCCACATAGAGAGAGAGAGAGAGAGCACAAATATATCAAGGTCCATGCTTTCCTCCAAAGAGTGTGGATTGGTTCTCTGTGCATGAGGCTCAACTCATAAAGACAATTAGTAGTAAAGAATAGGTAGAATCTTGGGTTCATGCCACACATGAGAATATGATATGTATATTCCATGTTAAATTAGTTAATTTATATTTCATTTATTTTGGGACAATATTATTATTTTTCAGTTAATAAAGAAAAACTAAAAAAAATTCAATATATATGTATATATATATATAGGAAAACGAATCAATAACACCATTTATTATCATCTATCAATGATTAAATTTTTTTCATCTCTTACTCCTATATTTCATGATGTATATACATTATATTATATTATCCCTAAATCTTATCCAATGCCTGGAAGAATTAAAAAAATTAATCAAAACAAAAATATTAAACTTTCTATTTTTAGAAAGTTATAACAATAGAGTTATGTAATTCATTTTTTTAACAAAAAGAATTATATAATTTATTTGATTATTAATATATATATATATAGGAGATACCACTCAAGCATTCACTTTTCGCATTCATTGATGATCAAATCACACTAGGAATATTATTCACCAAAAAAAATCAGCACTAGGAATATTCTTCCTTCACAAAATATAAATATATTTTAATATACATATCAGCACTAGAATTTAGTACCAAAAAATCAACGCTAGGATTTATTTACCCAAAAAGCAACACTAGGATTGGAACACGTGGCAATAATCCATATAAAGCATCATCCAGCTGTCTTATTTCGTTATTTTTTGTCATGTAATTTAATCCCTGTAAGAAACCTATATTAAATAATAATACTGAAAAAAAGAAATTAAGACAAAGACAATATAAAGACGGGATTTTTTTTTTTTTAATTTTTTTTTGAAAAAAAGAAAGACTTTTAAGAGATATTGGAAAGAGCCGCCCAAGAGGGTCCCCATATATTTAAATAAAAACTTGAACACTTGTAGTGCAGTTCGCAAGGTAGGCCAGTGATGGAACAAAATTTGTGGGTCCCAAAATCGTAAGTCCGAATATCATCATAGAGACTCATTTGCACTTTTGTTTTCATAGATATTTTTAAGCTGTTAAAAAAAAAAAAAAAAAAACTTGGTTCAGATTATTATGATTCCACCAAACTCCTCTTTATTGTTCTGTTCAATTAAAAAGGCTTATCTTATAAGCTGAATTGAGAGGTGGAATTGAGAATTTGAATCCCAAGCCAGCTTTTATTTCAATAGTGATCATATATATGGCTGAAATATCAAGGTCGGTTTGAGAATATATGTACATATGAAAAAAGCCTTTTTTTTTTTCTTTTTTTTTTTGAAAATAAGAATCTTACCCACGACATATTTAACACGTTAAAACAATTTAACATTTATAATCAAATATAAAAAGAAAAGTTAACTTTGTGTTTTTTTTTTTTGGTATCAAATTAATTTAGTTAGTTTTGGAACTTATCTGTTTGATATTAGTCGTTATAAGTGTGCTTTCCAATCTTAGGTTGGATCAGATAAGGCTGTAGGCAACTGAATATTAATTAGTTTAAAGGTAGGGATTATTGATGTTGACACAGATTCAAAGATCAATTTATTAATTTTAGAGCTGGTTCACCTAGAATCTGCCCAAATCTAATCTATTAATTAAGTTTTTATATATGTCAAAAAAAAAAAAAAAAAAAAAGTAATTGAGAGCCCTCTTCCTATATATTAAGGTCATATTCTAATTGACAATTACAAGAAAACAACCATATCATGGGTTGGTGTTGGTATTCTGGCCCCTTGAAAGCTTACCCACTTGGATAAATTCATTAACATGTCTAATTATATAAGTTATATAGCATTGATTTCAGAAGGAAAAAAATAAAAATAAATAAAAAATTGCATGCATCTGGCTGTTTTTAACACTTTTTTTTTTTTCCTAAAAAAAAATTGACTTGTTCTTCTTTCCTTTAAGGAATCCAAACCATCTTTAAAATTAGATGAAAATGGAGACAACCCCAAGAATTCTAAGTTTTGGAGTGATGCAGATTTGGCTTTGGAAAAAGTACAGGTTATGTGCAATACTGGGTATTGGCTAGCTGGTTGGGTCCCAAAGAGATATCTGCTTATACAAGCAACTCATGTTGGGGGATCGAGGACAGGCCTTCGGAGCCACCCTTTTAAATTACAAATGTTTTTTTTTCAAAGACACTGTCATTATAATTTATATGTTATAGTATTTAAAGCCATCAACAGTTTTATATTTAGCTGTTCGGAGATACTTTTTTGTATGTGAATAATTAAGACTCGGTTAAACACATAGGCTACAAGCATTGGTGGTGTACAAATCTTTTGAATCTATATGTGAGTTATTTATTTTATTTGCATGAATCTGGGACTCACACATAGATGAATGTTTTGAAGTTTTGAAAATTGATATTAATGCGTACTTTTAAATATGGAGTATGCACTATGCATGGTCTGCATTCCATTACTTTTGTTAGGCCACAATCAGATGAAAAAAAAAAAAAAAAAAAAAAACTCGTCAACTCGTTATACTATACATATATTCATACATATGTATAAATATATGTTATATTTGCATGGCAATATATAGCATGTGAAGGAAAATAAGCGCATTTTCAATACAACAATATGTCAAAGTCATGGTAATTGATGGAGCCAGGAAATATTATTGCCAATTCTTTGATGATTAATCTGAAGCAAGAGTGTGGTAGGTATGCATTTTGTGTAGCCATACCAGATAATCTAAATGAATATTCCCATGGGTTCAAAATGCATGGTTATAGCTAGTTAATTACAAGTCCAAATTAATTAAACTACTTGTATACAAATGCAAAAAAAATAAAAAATAAAAAATGTTGTTTACTTCACCGGTTAATTAGAACCGTTCAGTCACAAAACACTAATTATATTTGTGATGTTGTGGGGGGGCACAACGAAGTACTTGTGTGTGAAAAACGTTGAAAGTTGGATGGTGCTATATGTATGAGTTATCATACATATATATAATTTAGAGTTTAATTGGATATAATAACATATATGTGGTTTATATGAAACAGAGTAATGTTAATTGTTATTATATTTATGATAGAGTCAACGATATTTGGATGAAGGAATAATACAGTTGCTATAAGATTGAACAGCATTTCATGTGGTTGCTACATCAACACCACACCACCCCCCCACCAAAGTTGGTGTTTTGTTGGATGTTTGGGAAGGTGATGAGGGTGGACTATAGCTAGCTAACACTCCCAATTCCCAAACAAAGTTGGTGCCTTTATTTGCCTTTTCTGTTTTACTGCTTCCAAACACAACCCAATTATTTCCACTGGCAAAATCACTAACCAAGTCAATCAAATCTGAAGAACAAATTAAAATAGTGCAAAACTTCGTACTATTATAAATATTACTCCACCTACTTCAAAAATTACAAAGCAGTCATATTTAAAATAAATTTATAATGGCCTGGTTTGGGTAGAACCATTCATTATATCTCTATTGATACTCCTCTGTTCATATAATATATATATATATATATTCAAAGTTTATCATTGCTTTGTTGAATTCTAGACATAAGTCATATGTATATTATAAAGGTACTGTTTTACTTGGATTTTAGTCAGTGGCATATTAAACAACCATGCACATTAGTTTTTACAAAGGTTTGCAATTCATTTTTAACATAAGAGAACTTTGTAGATTTCAAAGTTGATAAAAAAGAGAGATACATAGAACACCATAAACATGCTTGGGAATATTTAATTGTAAAATGGATGGTTGTAAATGTACCTCCTCAACTACTTAGTTGACCATATATATATATGATCATCATCATCACCTCAAACCAGCTGTCCCCAATGGATAAAGAGATTTTATTTTATTTTTTAATTGACTTTTTATTGGTTATAATTCCAATTCAAATTGAATTAGGATTACCCTATATGCATGTGACAGGAATAATACCAAAAAATCTTTAACCTCATCATCAAATGATTATGCCAAGAAATTTGATATATAGCACAATATTCAACATGTTTTATTTTTTTATTATAATCCATCAAATTACAGAGTCTTTTGCACTATGATCACAACTTTGCGGAAAAAGCAAATTAAAAAATTAAAATCACTGCCTTTTACGGTAATCCATTAGTAAATCACATAGTCATTTTCATGGTTAATTTTTTTTGTTATTTTCCTTAATAACAAAATCTTTTTTTATCAATATTGTAACTCATGGAGAGGGGATTTCACCGAAGTGAAGGTTTGAATATGAACTTGGAAATGTATTGTCAGTGGTTTCTATCAAACCTACACATGCCTGACGAGGCATGCACCATAGTCTTTGACACTTAAAATTATATGAAAAAAAAAAATTGAGGCATGCATCATGAAAGAAATGCAAAAGTTTTGAACAGACCAGGTTGGTAGAGATGATGGGCTGGGCTAGCTCATAAAGTAGCAGCAAGCACAGGACTTGGGCCTAAGTTTGTAAATATTCATAAAACCAAACCAAACCAGACCTTTCCTTTTGTTTCCTTAGAATCATATGGACAGTGATTATAGTCAATAACAATTATATATAATATACATCTACTACGCATACTCTGAATACCCTATATATATATATATATATATATAAATATTACATAAGATCATGAAAATCTAGATTGAAAAAGCCAAAAAAAAAAAAAAAAAAAAACTAAATAGTATATAAAAATACTCCCTCACACACACACACATAGTGGATCGTCCTTGCTTGTTTTGCTACCCTTGGGGTGTCTGCTGGTAATCTACTGATGTAACAGATACTAATTACATCTTAAACAATTAATTGAAATATCACTATTTCTTACTTTTCACATCGGCACCGTTGTAAACATATTTCTAACATAACATAACTCTCTCTATATTTATATAATTATCATATTATATACTGAAGAGTTACGAAAAGAAAAAAAAGAAAAAAAAAAGAAAAAAAGAAAAATCCAACCCAATTTGTCTGAGGCCACAACAATATTATTCTGTTCATGCTTTTACATTTACTTTTTATTCGCATGTATGCTGTGAACTTCTTGAATGTTCCATGCATGCATATCATGGTTTTATGCTTCAAAACTTCTTCAAACAATTTTCGTGATAACACTTTTTATTCTCTCTCTCACCCATGCTTGTGAAGCGTGGAATGTTAATGTCCATACATATATATTTAATGATTTTTCTTCATATATTGTCTTCGCCAAGAACTGAATGCATCTTACAAAGACCTTGGAGAAGAAAACATGGGTCTTTACCCTCACACCATATTTTCTTATCTTGTTTTCCATTTTGTGATCACGGCTTCCACCAAAAATACTAAAACAAGCCATGCCTGTCCAAAAGTAGTACCGCATCTATTACTTTCCGCTATATATTATGGCTTTCGATCGCATCTTCTTTCAATTTTTCTTTTTCATATGTTTTAGGAAACGGACAGCACTTAACAAACTTAGATTATTGGATCTGGTGCTGAACAAATGACATTTTAGAGGAGTTACTCTGTTATGGCAGGAATTGAATTTTCAATTAATTGTCCGTGCATTTTGTGTTTGATGAGTTCCCAAAGATCAAGAACATGGATGATTGTTAAGTGCAAACGTTTATGGAAACTATCAAAAAACTCTCTCTGCAAGTTACTAGCTGGGGATTGATGGTGTACTCAGCCAAGGACAAAAGGAACATCATCATTCAGACCTTACATACCAGTAAATGCACATTCAAAAAAAACCAACATGGGTTGGACCCCACTTTACATATATATTAGGCAAAAAATAAAAGTTTTCCACCAACAAAATATTTGAAAACCAATAATTTGAGAGAGAGAGATGCAAAATACCAAAAGTAAGATGGAGATGGGTAAGTAAAGCAATATTCTCATGTGATATTTTAGCATACTCTTAAACTTTTTTTTTTTTTTTTTTTCATGATCATGGTCAGAACTGTGTAGCTTGTGAAAATGAAGCACATGAAGAGTAAATGTGAAGGCAAAATAAGAGAGAAGGCAAAATGAGAGAGGTGACATTGTTAAATGATGTAAAGGAAAAAAAGTTTTATGACATATGGAGTTTTCAATCAGATTATTATCTTTCAGGAAGAGAGACAAAAACTAAATAAAAGTAATGGTCGAATAGTTGATTTGGAGGCAAAAACTCCACAAGCAAGATTTGTATTAGCAAATATTTATGAAATTTTGTCTTCTTAACAGTGATGAAGATGATCAACTAGGTGTACCAAAAACTATTTAAGGAATATGACATTATGCATATAAGAATCCAAAGTTTTTTGACTGTTAGCTGAAACTGAAGAATCAAATATTGTCCTGTTGTTGAGCATATAGACATGTGAAATGACAAAGGAAGATAACAAAATCTAGAAGCTAGTATAAGATCAAATGATTCGCAAATCATCTTGAATTATTCAACATTACAATGAAAATGGTTATCATGAATTGAAAGATTTTCAAAAAAAATAAATAAATAACTAAGTGAAAAAAGGAATTCATGGGTGAGTTAATTCAGGTAGGCTGATCAGAAAGATTTCTTATTACTTTGTTTTTAAAAAAGATTTGAATCCATGAAATTGAAACAAAGGACGAGGGTAACAAAAATGATGATAGTATTGAATCCAACTGACTATGACAGCTAGAGTCATCTTTCTTGGAAAAGCAGACAGCAATAATATATAAGGGGTAGGGGCTGCCACAATAAGGGCAAGCAATGGAAAAACAAGGAGAAAAAAGCAGAACCAGAAGAGGCTCCAATGCAAGGAATAAAGGAGGACAGACACTACATTGTTGACTCGAAAAACAAGAAAATATTACAACTAAGAAAAGCCCAGAGCCTTAAATGTCAATTTCAGACAAAATAAATCTCTGGAGAGATATATATGAATTCAATGCAATATTTTAATCAGAAAAATTTTCTCATATCATTGCCAAACTTAGAGAAATATGGCTACTTTCCAATTAGATCTGCCATTTCCTTTTTCTCTTTTAAATTCTCAATATCATGCATTGTTTTCTATTTGCCTAGCTCTGTTTTTGCCAAAATTTAAGAGAATTGGTTAAGCAAGAATGATTTGATCCTGGAAAGTGACTGTGAATTGCTACAATCTGATGGTAATATCTTATTGCTTCATATGGTCTAAGAAGATGACTACTAAATTAGAAAGAGGAGAAGAGAGAAAAAGTAGATGAGCTTAAAGTAGATGAAGCTAAAATGGAATACATCTTGAGTTAAACGAACATCTAATTCATCTATTCTCTGCGGACACTGAAGAATAACATATATTAGCACCTAAATCGATCTAATAATAAAAGAGGGATATAAGCAATGATGAAAAAGTCACGTAGTTGAACATGGAGGATGCAGTTACGAGAATTAAGATCTCAAAATATTTGACAGAAAATTTCTTACCAATATATTTTACAATGCACTTAAGGCAGTTCAAGTTATGTTTATAAGAAGGTTTATTCCACTTGATTTTCCAATAAAAAGTGTCAGATCAGGTATATGATTTTTTCAATGAATGCAAATTCTGCATGTTTTGTTTTCTCTAATTGCGTTTACTCAAAATTGACAACCTTGAGTTCTGGAACAAGATGTACTCCTATTACTCTTAACAACAGGCTCTTAAGCTATCTAGCAATGCAACATCAATTGAAAAGCAGAAGACAACAGTCACCACGTTTAAAGGTGGATAGATCATCATGCAAAGTCAGGAACAATAGGAAAATTAAAGATTTTGATACTTCTCAAACCTCAAGTAGCTTAAGGAGAATACTTATCTAATGTGCTCAACAAATCTGCTAAATTTCGTTGTTACAAAGTTAAATCATTTATGGAACTAACATGGATGAAGCTCATTTTACGGATCTAACTTGGATGAATCATAATGAATTTCTAGGCCACACAATAAGATGTAGTTTTGGGAATGAAAATTTGAGAATGTATGTACCAGATAGTCAGGTGTATTAGATAATTACTCTTTTTCCATTGAAATGCATAAAAAATATCTTAGTGAATTTACCATGTCTAGATCTTATAAGAAGAAATTGAAGTATGACTACTATGGAACTCTATGTTTAAAATTTCACAAACAAACTGAGCACCACTCAATCAGACCTAGCGAAGCACAAAATAATAAAGATGCCTTACATTATAATCAACACACCTCTGAATTAAAGAAGTTAAGCCCAAACCGATGCGATATGGCAGTGCACAATTCCACCTGCAGAAGCAAAAAACTTCAACTTTTAATTATTCTTTTGTACACAGAAACCAGTGTAAGATGAAAAAAACAGACTTGGGAGGGGAACCTGTATATGGAGACATGAACCATGCAATGGAGAAAGAGGAAGGGGCAAACAATTCCAGTCCCTATTGAATTCTCTGAAGTATCTCTTTTTTTCTCACAATTTTTTTTTTTTGGGCCAATTATACAATACAAAAAAACCATTACAAGGGGAAAAAAAATCATTAAAAAAAAAAAAAAAAAAAAAAAAAAAAAGGAAACTCAGCCTCCCAATAATGCCACCTTTTCCATGTTCCTCCCAAATTTTTATGAAATCTAAAAAGTCTCCATATCTAGTACAACTACTGCCCTGAGCCTTGAGAATCATCCTTAGCAGGAGGTTGCTGATGCTGATGCTGCTGCTGATGCTGATGTTGCTGTTGCTGTTGCTGCTGGTGCTGCTGGTGCACTCTAGCCTGCTGCCCCATCTGCTGATAAATCTGGGTCAAAGCAGGGTTCAAAACCCCAATATGACCATCCTGAGACAACCCAAGCTCCAACCCAGGTAGCTGCTGGTTATTCCCACCCAAAATTGAGGTAAAACTCATAGGACCCATGTTGGTAACTGGCAAGTCAAACCCAGGGAAACCGATTTTTTGCAGGTAATTAGAATTTTCACTCCCCAAATTTGTTGTTGAAGGACCAGATGATGACTGAAATCCAAACCCACTGACAGTAGGGGGCCATAACCCTGTGGCCACATGGGGTCTCCCCAAATTTCCACCTACCATTGCCCAACTGGTCCTACTACTCCCTGACCCAATACTGGACCCCCCTAATTCATCAATCTTTTGGTGTAATCCAGCTGATAGAGAGTTTCCCTGCTGCTGTGATACAGAGGACCCCGCTGCTGCCATAGCTGATGCTGGAATTGTTCCTGTTCCGGTGGCCGCAATTATTGATGGCTCTGCTTGCTGCAACAGCCACTGTATGGTTTCCCCATCAGATTTGTGACCCAATTCTCTGGTTAATTGGAAAATCCTTGCTGCACATAGAGCTGGCATCCTTATCCTCCTCCCTCTGCCTTCAACTTTTGTGTGCCTGTCCTTGTTTGAGCTCCTCTTTGGTGCCAACTGCTTTTTGCCTTCTTCTTTGTCTGCAATCACAATCTGAAAATCTTTGATTTCTGCAGGTTTGTTTTCACCCATGTTAGGCTGTTGTTGTTGTTGTTGTTGTTGCTGTTGCTGCTGATTCTGCTGGTGTTGGTGTTGGTGCTGTGGGAGGCTCAAGAAGTTTGGCACCTCCTGTGGTTGCTTTGAGCCCTTGGGATCCATGAACAGGGGCCAAAAAAAAATAGAAAAAATAGAAAAATAGAAAAAATAAATAAATAAAAAAGGGTCTTCTTTGATTTGAAGAAGGTGACCTGAAAAGTCCTATACTTTCATGAGTTTTCACTGTTTTTGGCAAAGGAATGAAAGACAAAACCCATCAAAATATTAAAATCCAAAATGTGCCCCCATGTCAAAATATTAACTCATTGCCTTGATGTTTTTTAACTCTCTCTCTCTTCTCTCTCTGTCTTTCTCTCTCTAGCTTCGTATGTCCTTACAGTCCTTTCTTTCTTACCCCTTTTACACTGTAGTGGGTTTTGACTAGCCATGTTTGAAAGCAACTTTAACTGCCAATTTCCACCACCTCATTTGCACATAAAAGCCCACCCCCTCCCATTCCCTTCCCTTTCCTTTTCCCACTTTCCTTTCCCCCTTTCATTATTCCCTCTTTCATTGTTTTCTTTCTTCTTCTCTCCCCCCTCTCTCTCTCTCTCTCCTTCCCTGTGTGCTATAATTGCAACACCAATATCTGGTGCCATCTCTTGTAAGGGACTCAACTGTCCAGGTGGGTCATCTCAGTGTTGACATCTGGCACCTTGTGAATGGCTGCTGAGGTTGCTTCTAACCCACTCTATGCAAAAGACACATCTTTTAGATATGTTTATAAAAGATTGCAAAATCAAAAAAGATTGAAATTTTTTATAATAATGGAGATCAGCAAACCATAAGTTATGGGAGTTTAATATTCTCATAGACCACAAAGTATGTTCTTCTTGTTGTTGCTCATAAAAACGAAGATGGGGGTTTTTGATATTTGAGTTTTAAGAGATTTTTAGATGGATACTTATCCATGTGGGGCCTTTGGAAACCTTATAAATAGGTATATATACTACAAATTTTCTGACAAATTCATGGGCCACATACAAAATCTCACTTCACCTTGGATTCATGTGTTAGATTTGCACAGCTATTACCCTACTTTCCAAACTCAAAAAAAGAAAATAAAAAACAAAACTTGTTTATTGTCTCACAAAGAGAGAAAAAAAATAATAATAAAATTAAAAATAAAATATTTACATTTCAAAAATAAAGAACCTTCTTCTAATCGATTATATCATTTCTTGGTGGAAAAACTATAATTTTTCACTTTTAAGTTAATGTAGTTGCAAGTTACAATCTTTTCCCTCCTAAGATTTAATAATCTTGTAAAAATGATTTTTTTTTTTTTAATTTGGAAATGTTTACTGTATTTTAATACATATAAGAACATTTCTAAAAGATTTGTTAAAATAAAGAATATCTTTTTTATGATAAAGATCATTTGCAAATATAAAAAGTGAAGCTTAAAAATTCTACGATACTACTTTTTATATTATCCTTTTTATTTATATTTTTTTCAATAATAATTTGTTGCGATGTTTATTTCTCTCCCTTTCACTTGAATTCTCTGCCTCTCTCTTTTGGTTTTTAAGGAGGCGGAGGTAATAACTTGAATTTCCTTTCAATTATTAATAATTGAAAGATAATTGAAAGGGGTGCCAACAGATAGAGCAATACAAATTAATAATTAAAATATGAAATAGATTAGAAATTTGTTCAATATCAATTAAATTTATATAATATTTAATATATTAAGTGAATTTAATTCTCTACGAAACATAAAAAGTTAAAATAAATAGTAAATTAGAACATGTTTTCAAAATTTAATTCTTTAAAATAAAAAGTAAGGGATAGATAAAGGTCTCTATAAGCATAAGCACTAGAACTTTCTATAGCTACTATTTCTTATCTTGCAACTCTCATCCCAAGATAATATATGTATATACACATATATTAAATAATGAAGAGTAATTATAGTCTATTACTGACTTTGGCATAAGGATATTATAGTAAGCGAGAGAGGAGAGAGAAGGAAAGAGGACATCTTTCGTTTTATGTAAAGGAAATGACTAGAAATGGACACTTGTCAACATAATTAAACTCATAATAGTTTATATTGAGTGGATACCAACAACAACTTAAGAAAATGACAAGGAGTTCCCTTGAATTTCTCCAATGATAAAGATACCCATTTTCTTAAATAGCGTAACCCATTTTCATTTCTACCTTGAAAGCGATATTCTCTGTTATGTAAAATAAAAAAAGAAATTTAATGTTTTGTTTGCCTAATACGTAAAATATGTATATGCCTAGCTTGTTAACCCTAAACAAGGGAATTATATATACAGGGACCAGTTCCATGTTCTAAAATATTTGATAAAAACCATTTTGTTTATTAAATGTTTAAATTTAATGGTATATAAATAATGAGAATAACTATTTATTCATTTTTCAATGCTTATAATTTGTCCAAAGATATTTTTCAAACATTTTAATATGTTGAGCGCTCATATATATATATATATATATATATAACAAGTTTAATTTGCCGATGTGGGCGCATTTACTTATGTGGTGTGTGCATGAATTGGAACGTTTCTTAATTGAATGATGTTTATATAAATCAAAAGGTGGCCACACAAATATATATCAAATGTCACAAGAAACGTTGAAAGATGGCTCCTTCGGTGCCTCTTGTTTTGCTTCAACTAACAACATATATATATATATATATATGTAAGCTTAATTATTTGTATTCTCTTGGCTTAACCTTATCCAGTTTCTTTTTCATAACAAATAAGACAGATGGTGGATGAAAATGAAAGCATATCATAACCATTCAAAGTGAAAGCAAAGAAATATATGAGGAAGTCTATCGATACAAAGTTCTGTCATCAGATTGGTAATACATATATATATATATATATATATAGTTCATCTATAACAAGTGAAGATGTTCACCAAATAGTGAAATGGGCATTTAAAAATATATTTAGGGTGCTCACCATCCTTACCATAATAATTCTATATATTGTTTTTATAGAAATTACATGAGTTCGCTATATATACTAAATTTATCATATTTTTTTAAGTTAGCTTGAAAGGTTAATTATATTTAGAGGATAAAATAATATATGGATAAAATTAACAAACCCTTTTTCAATTGTTGCTGTTGTTGTCATGCTCATCTCCCCCCCCCCCCCCCTTTTTTGTTTTTTTTGGGTGACAATTAATTAAAGCCGTGATATTGACCCCAAAAAAAAAAAAGACCTTGGATTAGTATATGTATTGCAACATCTGCATATGCCACTACTGCAAATTAACCTACAACATACAATGTATACCTTTTATGCACATACATACGTACATACATATATACATATGTGTGTGTGTGTATATATATATATATATATAATGGGAGTTATCCAGGCTATAATGATACATGTGCAACCTCCACAGACACCATTATGACTCAATTTCATGAAGCAAAAGGGGAAAAAAAATCCATTTTTTTTTTCTTATATTCTTTAATTATGTCATACTGTTTTATGACTCATCATTATGTCTAGCAAGATTTCGAATCCAAGTATGACTGTCTAATTAAATATACATACATATGTGTGTGTGTGTGTAGAATTTTTTGTATTAACTATGGTCATGGCCAGGTTTCGTACTTGTTATAATTCCGTGTTCTCGGCTTATAGGTTATAATGACAGCAACCCAAAGTTTTGTATCCTAGATATTATATATGTACAGATCAAGATGGTCTATATATGTATTTTTACTATAATATCTTTGTTCTTACTTATAAACTAATTGTCAAGAATGGAGTAGTTGGTTTAGAGAGTGGTCCAAAGTTGCCTTTTTTTTTTTTTTTTTTATATTTGAAAAATTCAAAAGTTGCAACTTCGTATGATTATCTGCCCACTTTTTACTAGTTGGCAAAATAACGACATATAATATGATCTTAGATTTCAAGTGAGCTAGGCAAATTATATAATTATCACTTCCATACCACATGCTTGATTCAAGATTAATAAAGCAAGTAGATCAATTTTTTATTTTTTTTTATTTTTCAGTTTCATTAAACTGTACTTTTTTATGATGATTCTCTTCAACTTGGTTACCAAACGAACTTTTGGCTAGAATTTATGTGGTATTAGGTGTATATATATATATATATATATATATATATGTGTGTGTGAAAGATATGGATTGTATAAGAAGCGAGAGAGAGAGAGAGAGAGAGAGCATGCTTTTTTTTTTTTTTTTTCCTTCTAAATTAAGATTCTTATCTTTTGAAAAATTGTTATAGTTTAGGTTTTTTGGTATTGATGTGGAGAAGAGCAATTGGTTGGTTGATGTTTTGGTGGGATTGAATTGGTAATCACATGTGCTTCCCATCGAGGAGACAAGAAGGTCCCTCTTTCAAAGCTAGCTGTTGAAATATCATCACATGAATTCAAAGCTTGAATGGGAAAACATCTTTGCTTTCATATATATATATATATATATATGTATATGTATATGTATATATATAAGAGATAAGCTTTGAATATATTTATGTTTGTCTTAATCATTTAACCCCTCCAACTTATGTCTTTTTCAATAAATAAATATATTGATTAATGTCTAGTTTAATTGACGTCCATCAATCTACATATACACCAAAATAGGAAGAAAAAGAAAGCAACAAAAACATGCATCCTCGATCGGTACATTTTGTTTTATTTTTTTGCAATATCAATAGTGAATTTTATATCAATTAAAAAAACATACATGGTGTTTTTTTTTTATTTTTTTATCTATATATAGTGTACTTTGTTGAAGACGTGAGAGACATGGAGGGTCATGAAAATATTAAGACAGTTGAAACTATATTCAGTTTGTATGAATATGCATAGCATATAAATGACATGAATTGTAAATGAACATTTCAAACGTATTCTATATAACCTGTCGCAACTCAGAAACATTCATTCATATTTATATTAGTATTCATTTAGATTGAGGCACCCAGCAGTATAACTAAATACTAATTAATTTAACCAAAATGAAAAAAATGAAAATCTTTGCATATGTATATAATCTATCTATATATATATGTGTGTGTGTCTCTATCAATCCTAAATAGACATCCATGATAAACATATGAGGTTAGGGATTAATGTTAATATTCTCTAAGTACTATGACAGTATGAAGATATTATTTCAAATTTTTGAGTGATATAAATATTTTTCTACAACAAAAATATTATTTGTCAACATTAGTGATCATTATTAATAAGACTCATATGTCATTTGACAAGTTAAATGGCTGTTCAAATGGATTTACTTTCCTTAATTAGGTTTTCAAAATAAAAAAAAATTAATACATAATTAAATGCAATCAATGAGTTATTGCCATGTTAGTAATGGTTCCCCTAGTAATCACCACCATTGGTAACAAATAACATGTAATTAATATAATAAGTATTAAAAGAATCTTCAATAGGCTCTTAAGCCTTGATTTTTCTATGTTAAAGAGCTACATTTATCTTTTACTCTCTAACATATCCCAAAAGTAAAAAAAAAAAGAAAAAAAAAATGAAATAGTTAAAATACAAACTAGGGCCTGGCTCTCCAAATAAAGAGAGCTAGACCCCTTCTATGTGTAAAGCCAATAATTTTCAATGCACGATTGATAATTTGTAATGATAAAGAATAATTATTTATTGAAAAATAAAAAAATAAAAATTAATGATATAGAGTACTGTTGGGAGTGGACAAAAAAATTACGTGTGGACAAAAAAAACATACCTATTAATTTATTAGATTTTTCAAAGTACTTTTTGTTTTGAAGATTATACTTTTTAAATAAAAATAAAGTGCAATGTTGAAGATGCTCTTATATGTTATTATTTGATAAATTAAATATATAATCTTGCTCAAATAAGAATATTCTCAATTTAAAAATAAATAGATTCAGTTATTTAAAATTATTGGATTATATGTCACAATCAAATGTATATTAATTCAACAACTCTAAACACTTATCCTTAATTTAAAAAGTTGATTTAGTGTTGAGTTATCTATTCAAATGATAGCTCATGATTTATAGAGTAAAGACTTGGGAGTCCAAATTTTGTCCATATATAAATCCAAAATTATCAAGCTCTTGTATTTCAATACTCTACGATGCTATTTGCTAGAGGTCTTACGGTCAATCTAAGGGTGATTAATTCTATATAGCCCGACATACTTGCGGCGGTAATAAGGTTTTGGAATCACTAGAAATTAGTTGCATTTTTTTTTTTTTATATTATTGATAGTTAATTGCAAATTAAATACCAAGTAAAAGTGATGCTAACATATTTTTAGAATCCTTAATTTACTGGGGTTTGGATTTCATGAAGATGCTAACACATTTTGAGGCTCTAATAACATAATCTATACCATAATTATATATATATAGATGAATTTGGATTTCTAATATAGATATAATAATTCTATAATACGGATATCTATATCATAAAATTATATGATAATAATTTTTATTAGTTTCTATTTTAATTATTTAGTAGAAACTAAATCAACTAGAAATTACAAAAAAAATTGATATTATAAAATACTCAATGATATATGATTTACCTATTTAATATGGGATTTAAAAATAATTAAAACTGTAGATTATATTGAATATACAAGAAAATTGGAATTCATCTTGTATGACGTAGTGTTTTTTATTTTTTATTTTTTTTGATTTCTTTTTTTAAGTAACTTATATGATGTAGTTGGCATGAATTAATTGAAGAAATACATTGAGAGTATTGAAAATAGGGAAAAAAAAAAAAGAAAAAGAAAAAAAAAGAAAAGGGTAGTTCCATGCTATTGAATTAGAACCACAGGCAGAGGTTCCAATTGCTGAGCTCCAATAAAAGCCAGAATCTCTAACCGAATGCCTTCTTTGATAAGATGGACCTCTCCATTATCCTTATGTCGCATCCTCTATGTGCCATCCTTTTCTTTTACTTCTTTTTCCTTTCTTATTCCTTTATATATTTCTAGCTATTTTTGCAATTTTCATGAATATTCTTCTTCTTCTTCCTTCTCTTTTCTATATTGTATATATATCATTTTTAAAAAAGTGTTACCAAACAATGCTCAAGAAAATGATTTTAAAAATCCTACAAATCGAGATCCTTTTTTTGTTTTATTTGTTCTTTCTTTATTTTATTGCTAATTGAGCATCCTACAATCACGCTAGAAAGGCAAAAATT
This sequence comes from Ziziphus jujuba, assembly GCF_031755915.1. NCBI lineage: Eukaryota > Viridiplantae > Streptophyta > Magnoliopsida > Rosales > Rhamnaceae > Ziziphus > Ziziphus jujuba. The sequence goes on along the minus strand of NC_083387.1, from coordinate 29,622,283 downwards.
ACTTGATGAATTCACGGAAATAATATAAAAAAAAAGAAAAAAAAAAAAGGGGAAAGAAGGAAAAAAGAGGAAAAAAAAAAAAAAAAAACCAATAAATAGGTGGTTGAGATGCATCAATCCATTGAAACTGGTGATAAAAAAGATTCCCCATGGAGCTAAGTGGGTTTGCAATACAAAAAGTCACAATCTTAGCCATGTGCCTGATTGGCTGAATTCTGAGTACCATCTCTTAGAGTCAGCTTTGAAAGAATTAGATTTCTCTTTCACAAATCCACAAAGAGAATCTGAAAAATATTTCTAAATAGTCTCAAAACCACTGATTTCTCAATTATTTGAAAAAACAAAAATGTCACACTTTTAGGTTGTCTTCTAACTTGTCAATAAATTGCAAAGTGAAAGACCCTTGATGCAATAGCCCCTGTACTCTTAACCCTCCAACTCCAAAAGCAAAATTTTTCACATTTTCTTTAATAAGAAAAAAAGAATAATTTATTTGCCTGAAGTTCATCAAGTTGAAGAACATTTAAGAATAAAATACCATTAAAATATATATCTAAAGGCTTTCTTATGAAGGGTATCTTCTTTGGCCACCTTTCTACGTGCACATAAGGGAGATTCCACGACAAAAAACTACTACATACTCCATGTTGATGGATCCTAGGCAATGGCATGCTTTGATTTAAACTTTTAATTTTAATAAAATATCCCAAGAGGGGTTCTGTTTTATAGCTTTTTCTCTTTTTATTTTAATTTTTATTCATTTTTCTTATATTTCTAATAGGTACCTATGCTGCTAATTGTTTTCCATCGACCATTTGGCACCAAAATATAATATAAAAGATATAGGACAATGATTGACTAGTCTTCATTCCATTGGTTGTTACAAAGTATGACAATTATAAATAAAAGTCCACCAATCAGCTTAAGCCACCACGTGTCTCATCTATGACTCTTTTGGCAATAAAGCTAACCCATTTTGGATATGGAACATTTGATGATAATTCACGAATAATAATAAATATAAAAATAAATTTTGCTTAGTTAACAACAGTGATTTAAAAAAAAAAAAAAAAAGTGTAGCTAGAAGACATTATTATTATGCCTAATGATGTTCCACGAGAAAGCATTAAAAACAAAAGTAACCCCAAAATTCTCACATAAGCTTTTACAAAAGCAAGCTCCAAGCCGCTTGAATGCTTTTTATGGGTTGCTTTGTTTACCAGATTTGAAGATAACACAGCTTATTCAGTAGGTGAAAAAACATGTCCTAATGCATTTAGGGAGAACTTTGTTTTGAGCTATATGAGCAGAACACTTTTGGCTACTTGATTCTTTAAAGAGTTATAATTATTTCTTCAGTGATAGGTAAGAGAGATTAGTCGTGTTTTGACCACTTATGGAGTAGATGATACAGATTCCACTTTATTTGGATTATATTAGTTTTTACTCTCTTTTCTTGTTTTTGTTTTGTTTTCCTTGTATGCTCTTAACGAGTTATAAATTGGGTTAAAGAGGTTTTATCGCTCCATTGACAAAATGTGTTATTAGTGATCATATTATGGAAGAAAGAAAATATAAATATTAAAACTGAATAACAGCAGAGGCAGACGAAGATATATGGCTCAGAAATAATGTGTGAGAGACAAGAGTTCAATAAATCAAACAGAAGACAAATATTTACAGTCCAACAATCCTTCAACTAACATAGAAAATATATACAACAAATCTAGTGGATTTTCCCATTTAGCTGTCCAAAGAAGGCCCAAAGTACATGCAGATCGGTGGATTGATCCTGAAGATGGAAAGAATTGCTGATGGAACTGTCCAAATTCCATCACCACATATTAAACCAGAAGCAACTGCTCCTGCATAATCTTCTGCATCCTTCCTATTAATTCTTTCCCATATAAAGAGTATTACCGTTCCAACAAACATGTCAATGGCAAAGTACGCTCCAATATAAAATGGCACTGCCATGGCCATTGGGATGGGAATAAATTGAGAAACCTTCTCAGAAGTTACATCCCTTAGGAGGTTTATAACCAGTGCGGCCACAAAAAACCCACAACATATGGCTAAGCAATGCTTGGGAAGCTCAGAGAAGCCCTCTATACCGAGAATGGCCATTTCCCTGAATATTACAGCATAAGGTGCTTTGTATGGTCCGTCGGGTGACCCAATATCAAAAGCAGTCCAAAACAACCAGAATGTGAGTGGAGCAATCACACAGCCCATGGCTGTACCCACCAACTGGCTCACAAACATAGACTTAGCCGAGGAAAGTGTGAGGTAACCTGTCTTGAAATCTTGCATGAGATCAGCAGCAGTGGAGACAATGGACATCATCACCCCGCAAGCTGCTAACCCAGCTACCACCCCACCATTACTTCCAACCAGCGAAGCAATGATGAAAAGACCAATTTTACCATAGGTTGAAGCTAAATTCCAGTCTGTGAGGCCGGTGCCATAAGAGTTGCAGAAGGCTAGGACAGGAGCAATTATATAGGAACAGAGAACCAGATACCACTTAAGGGGAGGAAAGATAATTGGTATCGTTGCTGTTGATATTGCAGCCAGTCCCACATATCCAGAAGCTGCAATCCAAGAGGGTATCCTATCTTTCAGAAATACCTCATCCCTTCTTTTCTGCTCCAGCTTTAGTCTAGAGCTCTCACTATCTGCCAGAGCATAAATGAGAACAATTAATTTATGCCCAAAAAAAAAAAAAAAAAAAAAAAACAGTTTACAAACAGAGGTCCTCTTTCAAAAAAAACACCCAAGAGACAGTTAAGTAGGCAAGCTAATGATACGAAAAGAATCAATTTAAGAATAATCAAAGACTAGATGTCAAACCATATGTCATATTGAACATGTTTCAACCATTAACAGCTTTGGCTTTAATTGGTTAAGAGCTTCCGATATAAAGATAAAATTTGAAACTTCTTATAAAATCTACATAAATAACCTATCAACAATACTTAATGCTTTAGTCACAATCTTATCCTTAATTTCTAATTTGCATCCATTTATGCCTGTGGCTTAAAAGACTTAGCTTTTTCCATTAAAAGCCAATAAAGGATTTTTAATTTTTTGACGCCATCAGAGTAAAAAAGATACAGAATTTCCTGCTACATTCAATTATTTCTTCTCAATTTATCTTCGATCAAACCCAAAATAGGTGAATATCATTTAATTAAACCATCATCTTCAATTCTCAACAAAAAAGAAACTTGTGAAAACATATTAACATTACCATGAAATGTCATTGGGACACATTTTAAGACATCAGGACAAGATATAAACTCACCTAAGGCCTCCATAACTACAGGAAGCTTCTCTTTGGTGTTTTTGCTGCAGATTTCCTTAGCAGTAATAGCTATAATCTTGATCAAATTGTAAAGTCCATCTCCCAGGATAAGGGAAATTGCTATAAATACCTGCAAGGAAAAATGTTATTTGTGAGTAATGTAATTGGGTAGACTAGTTCATCAAGGAATTAAGAAAGGGGTATTTTTAACTAAATTCTTAAAATTATTCAGATGACTGCCTGATGCCTCCTAATCATAGATTTATGTGCTTTTCCTTTTTTCCCCATGCCATATCCTAAAATGTAAGCTATGATCACTCCAAAACTTAACAATAAAGTAATTTACTTATAAAATGAAGGTAGTAAACTTCACACAAAAGTTGCTTTACCATACCTTATATCCATAAAGACCTTTAAAATCATTGCTACCAAGGTCAGCTGGATACCAGTCTCCAGCATGTTTGGAAATAAAGGGCCAGAGAAAACCCCACGATATGATAGCCCCAAGAAGAACTGAGCAGTTGACAATGTGAGGGCAAATAAGACCACATCCAACATAAGTTGGACTGAAGTCAAAATAAAACCTGCATGAAGAGAATCATGTAAATAATTAGCAACATCACCAATATATATAAAAAGAGTGCTCTGCCCATTCCATAAATACCAAGAAGTAATATCCAGGTAAGAGGCTAGCAGTAAATTGCTGGCTCAATAATCACACAAAGGCTAAGTTCAACAGTCTGGAAGTAACTTGAAGTCTGGAACAGGTTTCTTTCAGACCAGAACAGGAAATCTATTATTCTCATTCCCAGTGAAAAAGCAATTTTTAGATGAGCAAAGATGAGGGATGGTGAAGTCCATTTTATTTTATGTTTGCTTCACCAGGAAACAGGAAAGGCTATCATCCAAGAAACTAAATCAATTGTTAACATCACTAGCTGCCACTGCTGCCTCCACTACCAACTGCCCATGATCGAGACCAGTCAACTAAAAAACAAACCATAAAAGGAGCAAATAGAGGAGGACAGGTTGGAGAAAAATGAATAAAGAGAAACTATAAATAAACGAGATTAGAAGAGCCTCACGTGTTCTTAAATAGTGTCAATCCAAGGCTCGGAAAATTGTCAAATCCACATGAATCCCCAATACCACTGAAGAACCACTTAAAGCAGCTCCAAGACAAGCTTATGCTTAAATATTTTCCCAGACAGTGTACTTGCTTCCTGTACAGGATAAAGATATACTTAACATTTCAGAAAAAAAAGTACTAAAATGATGTATTTTTCAAACCAACAAGACCCGTTAGTTCCTTTATGGCAAATAAACACAAAACAACAAGAGGTCTGACCCTGCAAGCTCAGCTCCAGTATTGGTGTGGAAGCTATTTATCAACATGGCAGTGGCTGTTCCACTTGGATAAGTAAGCTTGTAATCCATCACCATTATCTGAAGTTACATGTACAGAGACGTGTTAAGCTACGCAAAAGGCCAAAAAAATGGTAAACATAACCATTAATCGCCATCTACAACACAAATGACATAGGATAACGTGTTTAGTAGGAGCACTATTTCACTTGCTTTATTAAGAAGATAGTTCGGACAAATGGAGAATGACTATATTAAAAAAGCGTTCATATTAATCCAAGAAGAAAGTAACATTAACGACGTAAAATTGAGCAGGACCATTTATGGCAGATAAGAAAATAACATGAAAAACAAATCTTACGATTGCTTCGCAGCTAAATATCAACCAGTCCAATAAATTGATGGTTGGACAAACACATAAGTAAACTTAGTTGCAAAAACATTGAAATTCAACTACAACACTATAATAACACAAAATTGGTCTCATCTTCTGCTCACATTACCGGTTGATTGCCCAAAATGTAAAGGTATTTTAATCAATATCAAAGACAGATATTACCTTGCGAAGTGGAACAAGACTAAACAGCCCGAGAAAACTGACAACAATCAAGAAACCAATCATCCACCCCAATCCAGGGTTCTTAACATCTTCAGCCCTATTACCCGGGTAATCAGCACCAATAAGTTGATATGTCCTCTCATCCATTGCAATCAAATACGAACCAAAACCTCCTGTAATTGATTTAACATTCACAAGTTAGAAAACAAAAGACAAAAACAAAAATGGAAAAACCGCAACTCATGGAATTCAAAAATTCAATCCTTAAAATAGGGGAAAAAAAAAATCTTTAATCAAACCCAAACTGACAAAAAAAATAAAAAAATAAAAAAATAAAAAAATAAAAAAGTTAACATGGAAAATGGGAGATGGGAATTGTTACCGCTGAATGCGAGGCCATAGCAAGCGACAACACAGGTCTGGATAACGGTGTTCTCTTGGCGGGTAAAAGGGGTGACAGAGAACCCTAATCTGGACAAAAAGCCAGTCCATGACTTGACAAAGAAGAAGCCCAACAACCCAGCTGCAACATTCAAGGAGGGTATGATCCCAACTGTGAGATTGAGCTTGTGGGTGATGACGCAAAATAACCCACCCAACAAGGCGCTCACAACCAGCCCTCTGATGGTGATCTGATCCTTCCATTCTGGGATAGGCACTGAGTCCTCCTCAGACCCAACGGCACTGATTTTGTCTGGATCATTGAGCAACGGCTCTGTTATTTCCACTACAGAATTAGTTTCGCTCCCCATGTTGAGGAATTTGACCTCTTTTTTTTCCTCTCTGGAATTTTGGTTGGGGGGTCTTTGGGTTTTCAATCAAATTTCTCCAAAAAGGCCCAGAAAAAAAAAAAAAAAATTCAATAAAGAAAGAATAGATCTTTTTCACTATTTTGCTTTTGGATGTGGAGGGGAGAGAGAGAAAGCTTGGAGCTTTCTTTTTGGGCTTTGCGATTGATTGTGAACAGGAAAAAGGTTGCAAATTAAAATAAATACTACTTGCAAGTTTCTCAAAGTTTGCAGGGAATGTGCAACCAATGAACACTTCCTTGCTGGTTTTCTTATCGGTTTTTTTGATAACTAGCCACTTTACAATTGCATTTTAGAAAAATAGCAAAATTTTTTATTTTTTTAAAAACTAACCAATATTTTACCCGTTTGGACTAAAGTACCCTTATCTACAAAAGCTTTCCTTTCTTCTACACAGCCGTTCGTTCGTGGGGGTGGGGTTTATACAAAACTGTTCGTGGGGTTTCTCTAAACTCTTTGCATCTCATCGCCTCTTACTCTCATTTTTTTGTATTTTCTCAGATCTCAAACTAAAATCAGGTAAAAATTTTATCTTTTTTCTTATTAGATGAAAGTAAAGAAATATGTATTTTTTTTGTTTTTTCTCTTTCTATTTTTTCTTGTAAGTTTTATTAGTTTAGGGTTTTTTAAGCTTTTTATTTGATATGGGTATGCAAGAAATTGATTTATGAGATGTTCTATGTGATTTTAAAGATACTTTAGGTGGCATATGGTTTGAAAATGGGAGAAATTTTGTGTAAAACTGAAAAATCGCGAAAAACAGTAAAAACGGAGGAAATTTGGCGAAAAAGATGAATTTCCGCCAATTTCCTCCAGTTTGTCAGTTTTCGCAAATTTCCGCCAATTTTCCGCCAATTTTCCGCCAGTTTTCCGCCATTTTTCCACCAGTTTTCCGCCAATTTTCCGCCAGTTTTCCGCCAGTAGGAAAAAGCTATATTTTGCCCGAAAAAAAAAACAGAATCAACTTTTTTAATACAGTTAATATGTTTGTTTAATATTATTCAAAATTTTATATATTTATTGATTTAGTTTAACGTTATTCATTTAATTTTGTAGTCAAATGGAAGATTATGACATTGTAATTGCGGTTTTATACAATGGAACATTGGTACAAAATGATAGTGGTGATTGGGAATATCGAAATGGTAAAAATGTAATGGTTTCCGTCGGCAAGAGATGCACAAAATCAGAGTTAGAGGACTGTGGCATATTTACACTCAAGACCATCGAATTCTTACATGCTAGATTACCATTGACATTCACACAAGATAACATGGAGTTCTTTAGGAAGAAGTATGCATATGAGGTTTACAACAAAGAACTTAGCATATGAGCTGCGTGGTGATGCTTTTTTCTTTCCTTTTTTCATGTTTATAGATGCATATTATTTATTATATTTGACTTTTAATTGTAAATATAATGGTGGCTTATAATGTTCATTTAACAACGATAACAATGTGGTATTGATGTAATGATAAGTAATTGACCTTATAGGAAATGTGTCATGTTTATTTATTAGATTTCCGTTATGCACAAACGCCTTAAGAGCTCAATTGCAAATTTTAAAAAAATTTCCGCTTGTCGGAAATATTTCCTATAGGCCGAAAAATTTTCCTACTGGAGGAAAAATGGAGGAAAAACGTTCCTCCAGTCGGAAATCCCATATGAAGAAAAATTGAAGCCTCTTGATAAATTTCCGCCAGGTGGAAAAATTTTCCTCCAAGCGGAAATAGTTTTCCTCCTGTTGGAAAACATTTCCTCCAAGCGGAAATCGTTGAATAATTTTTACTCCTATTAGAAACTAATTTCTTCGACACTAACTTAAAACAGTAGGCAGGTAACTTAGCAAAATTCTCCTCTGGAGATCCCCTAACACTGTTAAGTGCATACTCTTTACCTCTTCATGCTTTATTGTAGCTTATATTCACCCCATATTTCTGCAAAAAATCATGTTGAATTTCTTTGGGTTTGTAAACACGTGCAATACCTTCATATTTAGATTTGATACATTGCCCGATAACCCGGCTACTGGCTTGCTTGTGTTCTCGATGCACGATATCTAACGAGCAACTGTGTACATTATCAAAAATTCTCACAACAAATATTTCTCCATTTTTAAATGTGGTTGCACGTAGTCGCCATTTACAAGTATTTTTCAAGCATACAACCTCATACCGTTGTGTAGTTGATCGTGTCACCTTGAACTCCTTATTTTCTCGCATGCAATAGATACTCAGTTTATTCTGTAGGTCACGTTTGTTGCGAAATAATTGTCCAACTACTATGCTCTCACAGCCAGTGAACTTTGACGAAAATATGGCCATAGAACCACTTCTGTTGCTCGATGATATGTGGTCACTTGTAGCACGATGAACCCTAACATCATCAACTCCTTCATTGTTCATTTCAGGATGCATATCATTATCATTATCCGGCAACTCATGATCAAAATCTACATCATTATGACCAACATCATCCCCTGCTGCATTGTAATTCTCATTATGATCAATATGATGCAACTGCTCATACTCCTCGTCGTTAGGAAACCGTTCAGCATAGTCACCTCCAACATCAACTCCTTCGTGAATGTTAAATGATGTCCAGGCCCCCCCATGAACATCAACTTGATGTCTAAACTGAGTTTCTTGAACCATAATTTCCTGAGATGTAGCCTGAATTGGTTCAGTACCGGAAGCTTGTGGTAGACGACCGCCAATTGGAGGACAAGAAAAAGAATGAAGATTACTCCCACTATCCGAAGCAAATGCTGTTTGATGAACATTTCTACATACATGTTCAACTTTTGAAATCACCTCAACATACAATGGAGGCCGCATCATTGTCATCCCTCCATTCCTCACTTCTTGAAGAAAGCATTTCACATCCCTATCACATCGTATTTCTGTAGGATCCAACTTTTCTGCACATCGTCCATATATCCATTTTAGCTTTAGCAAATATTCATTTCGATCTATCTCAATAGAATTGAAAATCTCATCCTCTAACTCTGATTTTGTGCATCTCTTGCCGACGGAAACCATTACATTTTTACCATTTCGATATTCCCAATCACCACTATCATTTTGTACCAATGTTCCATTGTATAAAACTGCAATTACAATGTCATCATCTTCCATTTGACTACAAAATTAAATGAATAACGTTAAACTAAATCAATAAATATATAAAATTTTGAATAATATTAAACAAACATATTAACTGTATTAAAAAAGTTGATTCTGTTTTTTTTTTCGGGCCAAATATAGCTTTTTCCTACTGGCGGAAAACTAGCGGAAAACTGACGGAAAACTGGCGGAAAATTGGCGGAAATTTGCGAAAACTGACAAACTGGAGGAAATTGGCGGAAATTCATCTTTTTCGCCAAATTTCCTCCGTTTTTACTGTTTTTCGCGATTTTTCAGTTTTACACAAAATTTCTCCCATTTTCAAACCATATGCCACCTAAAGTATCTTTAAAATCACATAGAACATCTCATAAATCAATTTCTTGCATACCCATATCAAATAAAAAGCTTAAAAAACCCTAAACTAATAAAACTTACAAGAAAAAATAGAAAGAGAAAAAACAAAAAAAATACATATTTTCTTACTTTTATCTAATAAGAAAAAAGATAAAATTTTTATCTGATTTTAGTTTAAGATCTGAGAAAATACAAAAAAATGAAAGTGAAAGGCGATGAGATGCAAAGAGTTTAGAGAAACCCCACGAACAGTTTTGTATAAACTCCACCCCCACGAACGAACGGCTGTGTAGAAGAAAGGAAAGCTTTTGTGTAATTTTCAATTTTATCAAGGGTATTTTTGTCCCAAAGTGGCTAGTTTTTTTTTTAAAAAAAAAATTTGCTATTTTTCTAAAATGGAGTTGTAAGGTGGTTATTTATGGAAAAACCCTTTCTTATCAACTGTCAAGTTAACATATCATGTGCTTGTTTCAATTATTTCAGTTCTTTTTTTTTTTTAATCATTATTGATGAAATTCTTCTTGGGAATAGGGACTTCCTCTGATTCCCTTGTGGTGGGCTTTGTAATTGAGCCCAAGGTGGCTTTTTCATAGATTTAATTGTTTTATGGTAAGTGCCTTTTCATAGATTTATTGATTGATGTAAAGACGAATGACTTGTATTTGGACCTCTTTGTGGTAGAGGTGAATCAGAATAATACGTACGCAATTTGGATTTGCCAAATTGTTTATTTTATTTTATTTATTTTTATTTTCTACCTGTTACGAGGTGAAAAAGAAAAATGAAAATCCAGAAAAATATTAAGCTGTGAATGCTCATGGCACAAAAAATCAACACTTGACTCCATATCCATTAATAATAACCTATTTTGTCCCTAGTAGAACTAATAAATAGCTGTCCAACTCGCTGGTAAATTTAAAAATTCCAAACTAGATAGCGATGCCTAGTTATAAATTACTGAGGGAGAGTAAAGGTTTTAATGCCCCCAAACAGGACAATTATAAAAGAAGTTGGTCAATGATCTGAAATTCTAAGATTTATACTAAAAGCCAACAAATAAAGGCAGAAGATATTTGCCTCATATAGAGTCTTGTATGAGGCAATCTCAATATTATATCAAACATGAGATAAATATTTACAAAATGTTCAACCATTCAGGTTGAACAACTTATATTACAACAAATGTAGTGGTTCCCACCAAATATAGGCACTCAAAGAAGGGCTCAAAGTGCATACCAATGGGTGGGATTGATATTGAAAATAGAGAGGATTGATGAATGAACTGTCCAAATCCCATCACCACATATTAAACCAGAAGCAACAGCTCCTGCATAATCTTCTCCATCCTTCCTGTTAATTCTTTCCCATATAAATAATATCAATGTTCCGATGAACATGTCAATGGCAATATAAGCTCCGATATAGAAATGGACTGCCATGGCCATTGGCATGGGAATAAATTGAGACATACTTTGTTAGGAACTACATCCCCAAGGATGTTTATAAGCAGTGCAACCATGAAAAATCCATAACAAATTGCTGAACAGTGCTTGGGGAGCTTGGCGAAGCCCTCTATGCTAGGAATGGCAGGTGCTTTGTACAATCCATTAGTATCCGATATCAAAAGCAGTCCAAAACAACCAGAACGTTAGTGGAGCGATCACACAAACCAAGGCTGCTCCCACCAACTGGAAAATAGGATGACAAAATAGAATGCCAGTGACAGAAACAAATTACGAAGAAGCAATATTAGAAGGGCCCCAAGTGACCCACGTGAATCACCAATACCACTGAAGAACCTTTAAAGCAGCTCCACATCAAACTTATATGCTTAAATATTCTCCAAGACAGTGCACTTGCTTCCTGTACAAGATAAAATTACATAGAAACTTCAGAAGAAATATTAAAAAGATGTATTTTTCAAACCAATAACACTCAAGAGTTCTGATACAGCAAGTGCAGATCTGATATGTTTCTAAAAGTAGTTGGGGAAGAACAACAGTATTAACTTATTTGTAGCACTGGCAAACTGCTGTTGTTTAAGTTTTGACGAAGCTAAGTATTGTTGAGAATATTAGAAAAACAAGCGAAGAGTAATCCTTTAGTCTCACCCTGAAAGCTCAGCGCCATTATTTGTATGTAAGCTATTTATCAACGTTGCAGTGGCGGTTCCACTAGGATAAGTAAGCTCATAGTCCGTGATCATAACCTGAGCTACAATCATAGACGTGTTAAAACTCAGGTCGAAAGCTGAATCAAGTTAAGCATAAACATGTTGCTACACAAATGGTACAGGAGAAAGTTTTTAGCAGGCAATACTTTTTCACTTGCTGTATTAAAAAAGTTTGTCAAGACATTCCAGGAGACTGATTACATTCATGAAGCAAATGAAAGCGCATAGTAACATGAACTGTATAAAACAGTTGGATAATTTTTATAATTGATTAAAAATATTTTTCAACTACCATGGAGCTGGATAGCCACCAATATGATACAGTATCAGTTGGATAAAACACCCATAAATAAACTTGGTTGCAAGAACATTGGAATTCTACCAGAATTCGCTATCATAACACAAAATTAAACTCATCTTTCACACTTATTGTTGATGGAAATGCCTAGTTTAATGCCAATGCCATCGATAACAAAGGGCACTTGTTACCTTGCGAAGTAGAACAAGAATAAACAGACCAACAAAACTGACAGCAAACAAGAAACCAATCATCCACCCCAAGCCCGGGTTCTTAAAATCTTCTGGCCTATTACCCGGGTAATGATCATTACCAATAAGTTTATTACCCGGGTAATGATCATTACCAATAAGTCAGATATGTTCTCTCATCCATTGCAAGCAGATACGAATCAATGACCCCTGTTGTTCTTTTTCTTTTAATAAGTTACCAAAAAAGTAAAGAACCTTAACCCATTGAATCTATCTTGATGAAGGAAAAAATAAAGAAAAATAAAAAATCTTTGAAAAAAGTACACAAATTTAATTAAAGGAACATTACAGTAACACTCGACTGTTTTGCCAATTTTGCAAGAACACCTTTATATTTTTAGGGGGGAAAAAAAAATTGCAGAAACAATCCCTCCCATTTCAGTTTTGTTGCAATATCACCCTCTTCTTACACATTTATTATTATAATTATTTTGAAAAAAATCACTTATAAATTGTCCACATGTTCGTGTAAATACAATCGATAAATTGTGGTTGACATTTGTACATTTTAATTCGCTCAAATACACGTAAAAATTTGAAAAAGAAAATTAAGTAGAAAAGCAATGGAACAGCAACAAAAATAAAATATAAGGAAAAAGTAGTTGGTGAAAAAACAAACTTATTTTATTTATTTATTTTTTTTTTCCTTTTCCCCATAGAGAAAGTTACCGCTAGCTACATGGTCAAACAAGAGACAACGCAAGTCTGGATAAGGGTATTCTCTTGGCAGGTAAATGGAGGAACCCAGAACCTAATTTGGAAACCAACCAAGTCCATGACTTTACAAAGAAGAAGCTCAGCAACCTAACAGCCACGTTCAAGGAGGCAACGGGCCCCGCAGTGAGACTGAGCTTGTAGGTCCTGATGCAGAGTAGGCAACCCAACAAGGCACTCAGTACCAGCCTTCGGGAATAGTCCCGTCACAGTCACCAGACTTGACGGTGCTGATGCTTGTCTGAAAATAATCATGCTGCAGCAACGGCTCTGATTCACTGCACATGGGAAGAAAAAAATTTGACCTTTCTCTCTTCCTTCATGGTGTTGTTTTGACTCTTTTGAGAATGGTTGTTAGGAATGTTAGGAAAGTCCAACCAATGATGAACATCTTCTGCTTGTTGTCTTATCAACTGAGAAGTTTCCACGTGTCTCAAATGATTGGAATTTATTTTTTGGATATAAGCATGCATATACTTCAGTTGCTAATTAATTTAGTTTATCTATTAAAAAATAAAATTTATACCGAGAAGGAAAAAAGAAATCTTGCTATGAAACTAAAAAGACTGAAAGACAATAGAGTGCTAAGATACTTTGGCTCAGAGAATTCAAATTCGCAATGACTAGTACATAGGATAAGTTATTTACAAAATGTCCAAACCTAGTGGTTTCACCATTTAGGTGTCCAAAGAAGGGCCAAAGTACATACATATGGGTGGATTGATCCTGAAGATTGAAAGGATTGCTGAAGGAACTGTCCAAATCCCATCACCACATATTAAGCCACAAGCAACAGCTCCTGCATAATTTTCTGCATCCTTCCAGTCAATTCTTTCCCATATAAACAATATCAATGTTCCCACAAACATGTCAATGGCAAAATATGCTCCAATATAAAAAGGGACTGCCATGGCCATTGGTATGGGAATAAATTGAGATACTTTCTTAGGAGTTGCATCCCTCAGGAGGTTTATAAGCAGTGCAGCCACAAAAAATACACAACTTATGGGTAAGCAGTACTTGGGGAGCCCGGAGAGGCCCTCAACACTGAGAATAGCCATTTGCCTGAATATTACAGCAGTAGGTGCTTTGTATTGTCCATCAGGTGACCCGATATCAAAAGCAGTCCAAAACAACCAGAATGTAAGAGAAGCAATCACACAACCCATAGCCGTTCCCAACAACTGGCTCACGAACATGGACTTAGCCGAGGAGAGAGTGAGGTAACCTGTCTTAAAATCTTGCATGAGATCAGCTGCAGTGGAGACGATGGCCATCATCAGCCCACTAGCAGCCAATCCAGCTACCACCCCACCATTGCTTCCAACTAAGGAAGCTATAATGAAAAGACCAACCTTTGCGTAGGTTGAAGTTAAACTACAATCAGTTAGGCCACAGCCATAAGAGTTGCAAAAGGCTAGGGCAGGAGCAACAATGTAGGAACAAAGAACTAGATACCACTTAAGGGGAGGAAAGATAATTGGTATTGTTGCTGTTGATATTGCCACCAGTCCCACGTATCCTGCAGCTGCAAACCATGAGGGTATTCTATCCTTCAGAAATACCTCATTCCTTCTTCTCTGCTCCAGCTGTAGGTTAGAGCACTCACTATCTGCCATGGCATTAATTCTACAATTAATTTCCAGCCAAAAACAGTTGACCTACAAAAGAGGTCCTCTTGAAAAAAACCTATAATCTCATAGGTGAGATAATGATAATTGCAAAGAGCACTTTGAAAATGAAAACAAGTGAAGATGGTGTACATAATAGACTGAACAATAGATGTTGCATATCATCCTGATCATATGGATACCATTAAGAGCTATGAAAATAAAGATAAGTTTTTTAATCTTGTTATAAAATCTACATAAATACTCAACAATAAATCTACATAAATACTCAACAATACTTCGCTTGTTTATATATTCTAGAATAAGTCATAACAATGATTCTTAATGTTTAATGGGAGCCATATGCCTGTGGCTTAAAAGACTTAACTATTAACATTACAAGCAGAATGGAGGAATTTTATTTTCTGATGACATCAGAGCCTGAAGAATACATAATTTCCTGCTTGATTAACTTATTTTAACCCAAAATGGTTAAACATCATTAATACAACGGTAACTTATGCTTCAAAATGTCATCACTATATAAGACACATGCCTAACACATATGACTTTATCATGAAGAGTCACTAGGACCCATTTAACATATCAGGGACCGAACATACACTTACCTATGACCTCTATAACTACAGGAAAATTATTCTGTTTGATGTTTTTGTTGAAGATTTCCTTTGCACTAATAATTACAATCTTGATCAAATTGTATAATCCATCCCCAAGGACAAGAGAAATTGCTATAAAGACCTGCAATAAAAATAATATTTAGAAACATTACATGCTAATACTGTAATTCGGTAAACTATTTTTAAGTAAGTGCTTAAAATTATTCAGGCGTCTCCTAACTATAGATTTATGCATGTAAGCTATGATCACTTGAAAGCTTTGGAATCATGTAATGTGCATAGAAGACGAAGGTAGTGAATTCATAAAGGAATTTCTTTAACTAACCTTATATCCATAAAGACCTTTAAAATCATTGTTACCAAGGTCAGCCGGATACCAGTCCCCAGCATGCTTGGAAATGAAGGGCCAGAGAAAACCCCATGATACAATAGCCCCAAGGAGCACTGAGCAACTGACAATATGAGGCATTATAAAACCACATCCAACAAAAGTTGGATTGAAGTCAAAATAAAACCTGCAATGAAAAGAGTCATGTAAAACATTATCCTCAAAACACTGTAGGTTCCTTTTGGGAGTGCTTTTAGAATTATTAAAACAGCTTTCAAAGAGAAAAGTGCTTTTTCAGTATTTGGCACAAAAATGAAAATGTAATTTGGTAATTCGACTTTGAGAAGATCCTATCTTAAGTGAAAACACTTAAATGAGCCCTAAAACCCAGCGATCCTATGTTTAATTTCTTACTTAAAAGAATTCTCCCCACCCTTTGCATGTATATCAAAGTAATATCAAGGTAAAAGTTAGCATAAACTGCTGACTGAGTTATTACACTAGTTAAGTTAGACAAAGAAAATAGAGTTACACAACTTGAAAACAAGCTTTAAAAACAGATTTCGCTTTGCTAGGAAGAGAGATTAGAGATATCAGGAAGATGTAAGAAAATGGATGGAGTGAACATAAAGAAGTTACCAAGAATCAATACCATAAAGCCTTACGTGTTCTTAAAAAGTGTCAACCCAAGGCTTGGGAAATTGTCAAATCCACATGAATCTGCAATACCACTGAAGAACCACTTAAAGCAGCTCCATGAGAAACCTATAATCAAATATTTTCCAAGACAGTGTACTTGCTTCCTGTAAAAGATAAAATTACAAAAACATTTCAGGGAAAACATTACTGTGGATATAGTTTTCAAATCAATGACACACTGATTCTAGGAAAGCAAATAATTAGACCAGGTATGTTTCTAAAAGTACTAAGAAAATAACTAAAATGATAACCAGTTTAGCCTGGAAATTTGCAGCTATTTAACTTTTGATGAAAATATAGAGAACAACGAAATGCATTTCTTTAAGTCTCACCTTGCAAGTTCAGCTCCAGCATCTGTGTGTAAGCTATTTATTAACATTGCAGTGGCCGTGCCACTAGGATAAGTAAGCTTGTTGTCCATGATCATAACCTGAAGTTACAAGTACAGAAAGACTTTTTTCACTTGCCACATTAAAAAGTTCATTAAGACATTCCTGAAGAAAGATTACATTATGGAGCATTCATATTGAGAAAAGTGCATGGTACCATGAACTACACAAACTGATAAAGAATATTGATAAACCAGTCAGTCTTATACAGTGCAATAGTTGAACAAAACACTCATGTTCATGAGTGACTTGAAAATCAAGTCACAAAAACACTATCATAACACAAAATCAAACTCATTATTAGAATGCGTCATAGATACAATGCCCAATGCAGTTACCTTGCGAAGCGGAAGCAGACTAAAAAGGCCATGGAAACTGACGACAAACAAGTAAGCAATCATCCACCCCAATCCAGCGTTCTTAACATCTTCAGCCCTATTACCCGGGTAATCAACACCAATTACTTCATAAATCCTCTCATCCATTGCAATCAAATATGAACTAAAACCCCCTGTTATCGATTTAATAATATTATTCATAAGTTTGAACCCCCAAAAAAAAATAAATAAATAAAGGAATCTTCATAGTTAAAAATCCAATCTTTGAAAAAACAAAAAAAGATAAAAAATAAAAAAAGCACACACACACAAAGCAAACAAACAAGCTACTTAATGAAAAACGATAACATATATAAGCAAATTATATTTACCGCTAGTTGCAAGATCACAGCAAGCGACAATGCAAGTCTGGATAACGGTGTTCTCTTGGCGGGTAAATGGGGTGACAGAAAATCCAAATTTGGAACAAAACCCAGTCCATGACTTGACCAAGAAGAACCCCAGCAACCCACCTGCAACATTCACGGTGGGGGCCATAGCGACAGTGAGACTGAGCTTGTGGGTGATGATGCAGAACAGTCCACCCAACAAGGCGCTGACTACTAGCCCTCTAATGGTGATCTGGTCCTTCCATTCAGGCACAAGAATGGAGCCGATTTCCTTCGAATCACCGAGCAAAGGCTCCGATATCTCCACCGGGAACCCAGTTTGGGTCCCCATGAGAACAAGTTTCCAACAACTCTCTCTCGGTGTTTTTTTTTTTCCTTTTTTTTTTTTTTTTTTCCCCTTTGGATTTTGGGTTTTTTAATGAAATTGTTCACGAGGTGTTTGACAGTTTGGCCGAGAGGATATGAGCATTTGGTTGAGACTGATTGAGAATGAGCACGCACAGGGAGGGAAAGGGAAGGGTAGCTAAAGCTTGAAACTTTGGTGTGAAAATCCCACCGCTCGCTCTCTGCTTCTGCTTCCTTGTCTTATCCACTGTCAAGTCGCCACGTGTCTCATATCATTGAGTTTCTCTCCACATTTTTTTCATGGAAATTGAAACGGGTTCGGAAGCGGGTTAGGACCCGATTCCACTATGATCAAGTGGCCATAGACAAGCACATGATACAAATTGCCTCATGGAAAAAAATGAATATTAAATGGTAAAATTTAGATAAAATTGCCTTTTTAAGGAAGGTTATTGTCATTTCTTAAAAGGAAAAGATTATTTTCATTTGAAAATTAGTTAGAACATCCTAAGTTGTAAAGATTAGTGATGTTCTTTGATCTTTAACTAATATTTTTGTGAATTAATAAAACTACTCAATTTATAATAGGTTTTTAAATATTTCCAACCAATCCAAATAGACATGCAACAATCATCCAATCCAATCCGTTGTAGCTCAGTTTGGATTGGATTGGATGATCATATGGCTTGAATTCACAAAACAAAAATTTAAAAAAATCTAAATATAAAAAACATTAATATCCAATGAATAAAAAAGAAAGAAATTATGATCCAGAAACACAAAATGCAATAGAAGCTTCTTGGAGGAAACATTGAAGCTTGCTGCTTGCCATAAAAAATGCAAGAGATGTTAAAGTTAGGGACTGTTGTTTGGCATTTAGGCACAATAGTTTGTTCTATAGGGTGTGTATTCAATTTAAAATTTAATGAATTTAAAATGAATTATAGATTTTAAAAGATTTAATGAATTGTAATGGAATTCCATAGATTTCATAAAAAAATTATAAGAATCTAATGAAATTTTTAGGATTAAGGTTGAATTTCATATTTACAAATTTACTGTTAAAATTTTTTCAAATCCATTAAAATCTATTATTTTTTAAACTCTTTTAAAATTAATAATTTTTTTAAATATCACTATATTTTAAAAAAATTTTATAAAATCATAATTGAATACATCTGGATTTTAATGGACTTTTATAAAATCTATTAAAATATAAATTGGATATCATTAAACTTATATAGATTTTTTTAAAATATAAATTAAATACTTCTAAATTTTTAAATATTTAAAAAAAAAATTTAAATTTTAAATTAAATCCACCCTCTGGCTACGTGAAACTTGAATGGACAGAGGAAAATAAAAGTTACAACTTTACCATCGAAAGCCAAGCACAAAGGAAAATAATTGATGGGAATATGCAAGAGATAAAAGATTGACAAAATAGATGGGCAAGATCTCAAAATCATCCACGTGGGTGAAGATGGGGCCCGCGGCTGAATGTAATGGTGACAAGAAAAGATTGCACCATTACCCTAACTTGGTTCTTTTTATGCAGCAAGGGAACAAAGAAAAAGCGGTAAGTCCACTTGTTAAATGGAGCTGTATGTTAAAAAGATAAAACAAAAATAATTTTATATTATTTTATAAAAATAATGAATGTTTGGTAATTGTGTTTGAAACATTTTTCAAAAGCCAAAAACATACTTTTAGGAGATGGTGCATGCATTTTCGGATTATGTGGGATAAATTATTATTTTTATTTTTTTTTATCAATGTTTAAGTACTAGATGAATCAATGTTTAAGTATGAACCAATATATTTTTAATTTTTTTAAAAATAATAAAAAAATATCTTTTTATTGTTTTCTATTTTTGGTTTTCTTTTTCTTTTGTTCTTTGAAAATAATTTTGAAAAACTAATAGCCAAATAATACATTTTTGTTTCGAAAATAATTTTTTATTTTTGAAAATAAAAAAACAATTTTTAAAACAGATGAACAAACAGCCTTTCATCTTTTTTAATATTATCTTATTTATTCAGTTTTTTTTCCTACCAATCCAATTCAATATAGATAAAATAACCAAGTCAAATATGTCAATTTGGACGAGATTGGTCTTTTTTTTTTTTTTATTTGGTTGATTTTTTGTGCAGCCCTAACAAAGACGACTCAGAGGCCTTCCATGATGCCAAATATGAAATGGGTCAAGTCAAAAGGTGAAGTGTTGTTTGAGACCCAAAGAGTGCACATCCTGAGCTAGTACGCAATTTCTTTCAACATCCTTTCGTACAATTCTCACTTTTCTTGGCCTAATCCTCAAAATTCTTTGCAGATTTCCCTATTTTTTCTTTCTTTTTTTTTTCTTTTTTTTTTTTTTTTCACCTTCTTCTCACAAAGTCCAAGTCCTTGCTCCTTGTTTGAAGCTCACTCACAGAGGTTGAAGCAATCCAATGAGTTGTTAAGTGCAAAATGTTAGCACCAGTGTTGTTAGTACATTTACATATAAAAGCATGTTTTACAAATACGCAACCTCTAAAAATGTAAGAATCCTAAGTGCATTATACATTATTTCCAATTAATCTTTATGTATAATTTTCAATATGTGATTGTTCTCTGTATATTTAAGTCTTGGAGACTGGTTTGTTTATATCAGACTAAGCTGTACCCTTTTGCCCAAAAAAAAAAAAAGGCTAAACTTTACCCATTGCGGTTTTGTAATTTGTAATTAATTCGACCGTTTAGCTGTCTTGGTTCAATTTTAAATCTATGCCTTGTTAGGTATTTAGGATAAAACATTCCCAACTCCATAAGCTTCATCAACTCTTCCTTTCTAACTCTCAGTCTATTAGTTCTCTCAATAAGCTTAGAAGAACTTCCATGAAAGTGGTACCAAAGAGAATTGGACTTGTTCATTGAGTTAGAAATTCCAAAATAAAATCAATCTCACGCTATTCTTTCATTTCTTGTTGGACATTCAAAAGATAAACCGACATCATAAAGCAACATTTAAAGTTGAATATGGATGGAAATCTTGAATATCTTATCTAAGATTCTGCCCTTTAATTTGAATGTCACATTGATTAACTCAGTTCAAAATAAAACAATGAGAATGGCAACAATAATAAACAACATAATTATTAGGAAGTTGATAAGTTCCTAGAAATTGTGCCAATAAGAATCGGTAATCCAATGAAGTTCCACGTGGAATCCACATGGTCACTATTTGATAATGGAGATAGACTGGATCCTGGTGAGAGCGACTGACTTATTATAGACCCTACAAGAAAATGATCCCTAATTTTTGCAAGACCTAGTGTTTGTCTTGGTTTTGTAATTTTTATAGGGCGTGGGATTCTATTTAGTCCTCCAAAACTGGCAAGTCCCTCTTGTAAGATAGCCGCTTGTTGGCTAGCTAAAAATGAGGATCCCCCAACACCTAAATCAGCCTTATTGGCTAAAATTTTGACAGATTTGGGCAATCTTGTCTGTACCAACCTAATGGTTTCAATTATAGAGTAGGACTCAATAGGAAAAGAGATATGAAAATAAAGAGGGAACAAAAAAATCACTACTAGTTTTGCAAATTAGTGAAAAAGCTCTATGAGTAATTCTGCAGTTCTTCACAAGTATTTCAGAAATAACAGGAAGGGCAAGGTACAGAACCAACTTGCCTGATCACACTTCCTGTGATTATTCTGCAACAAGGCGACCCCACACGATTGTTTTAGACCATTAGCAACAGTCAAAACCAGGCAATGGAATTTGGCTCCTAATAATTCAATTAGACAACCTCAAATCATTTGCAACATGTGCAAATAGGAATAAGCGAAAATATTTATTGTCACCAGCAACTGTTCACTTTGGAGAGAACTGTTTGAAATTTGTAAGGTTTTTACATGATTGAATTTGGAATCCAGAACTTTTTTTTTATAACCCAAACCTGAATAACATTCATAAATGTGCATTTCATGTGTTCCAATCCTGTTAGACGGGAACAGTTCAATCACTAAGTAATGCTTTAGATTTAAAATCACAAAGATGACGTGCACAGTTGTGAATTTATATGCAAACCACGTACTATATGTATCCTCTTACCTAAAAGTGCTTTATTTACTTTCTCTGTACTTCAATTGCCTTCCAGAATGTATCCAGAGGGGCCTCATGTAAAGGGTCTCTTTGACAAAAGAATTGTGTGGCTTTTGTCTCTAAGCTTACCACAGCTTTCTCCAACTAAAAGTTCACGCAATTTGCAAAGATGCCTGTGGGGTATGCTACATTTAATTGCCAGCATCCATGTCCTGGCGGCTCCTCAGTCGAAAAGACTCTCAACATGGAAATCAAGGCAGTTGAGAATGCAAACTTCTGTAGCTGGTAAATGTCAAATTCATGCCTGCATGAAGAATTTAGTACAAATTAAAACATCATAAATAATTTAATGCTAAAGTTCTCTGGAGACATCACGAGAAAGCAAGAGAGGAATTTTAGTTGTTAAGGACTGTAGCCTGTAAGTAATGTTGTATCAATGTCATAATCAGGCTAACATATACTTGGTTCTAATTCTGTTCCCTTGATGTACAAAATTGCATCAATTAGAGTTTAAAGAACATCACTTCACAGATCCTACATCTAAATGCAATTGTATGGAGTAAATATTTCTGATGGCGAAATTAGTTAAAGCAAATATCAATGCAACATTTTAAGTGTTGTCATTTGAAAGGTAGAACAGATATCTAAATCAAATTAATTCACTTATATTGCATACGATTGCTATGAATTATTTATATGCGATTCTAATTTTCAGGGTTCCAAAGATAGACATGGTGAAACTGATCGTACAAGAAACTGTATATCCTAAAACAATTTAACTATGGCCGGTATATACTTCAAACACTAGAATCAAAGATATATCTGTTTGATAATGTGTTAAAGATATTTAAGGCAGTCACAGTGGGGCTGATGAACCAATAAAGTTGTCTTTGTTTAGGAGTATTATTCCACTATAAGCATGCCCTACAGGAAAATATTTTGAAAGATACATCCAGGCCGGGGTCCCTAATATCATACACATTCACAGTTTGGCAAACTTTGGGACCAACAATAATTAACAACCTAATATTTTAACTTCCCATCAGACATAGCGGGCCTCTCTAAGAAAGTACCTCGTAAAATAATTGAAGATATAGGATAGCTTAATGTATCATTGTGTATCATTGTCATTATAATCATTCCACACAGGAAGTAATATGCATATGCATTCAGTTATGTTTATATGTTTATTGGTAATCTACATGTACATATTGGCTATTTGATGTGCTCATAAGCATCTAAGCTTATAAGAAGCAGCCAAATTAAAATATAAATTTCAACTTTTATATATTACTACAGATTTTAATAGATAGTAAATACGTGCATCTAATAAAATACAGCTCCACCTACTCCATGAACGCATATGCACGATATCCATAATAACAAATTGTGGGTCTCCAAACCAATCTCAAATTTCTCCACATCGATTTGATCTTGAAAAGAACAGCCAACCACAATCTTGTACCTTTCTTAATGTTTCTCTCTTCTTAAAACCATCTCAGACCCTTCTAGCAACAAGTGACGTACAACCCACCAACAGTCACGTTGAATTTGTTGTTCTTTTGGCCATCCCACCTCTTAATTTAAACACCTATTTCCCTCGCTCATCTAGATCTTACTCTTTTGCGTCAACTTTGTTAACCTAGCAATCTAACATCGAGCCTCCAAGAAAGATGAAAATGAAGGTAAGTCAAAACTCTTGCCAAATTTAGAATAACATAAAACATGTTTGCAACCCTTTAACTTCATCTTTGCATTTGATTTTGCAGCTACTAGATTGGATGCACCATAAGTTTCGTCATAGTAGCACTGAGCCTTACAAGGATCTCAATATTGGTAATTTCTACTTGTTACTTTCACTTCACGATTTAAACATACTAAGGACATGTTGCATGCATTAAAAACCTTAAGAAATCCAAAGAAGATCAGGTCATAAACACGTCTGTAATAGTTTCTTAAGCCAACCCAATTCCAACACTACAACTACACACTAAAATCTACTTTACTTGCATAATCAGATGGAGATAATGTAACAGCCAAACTTCACAACTCAAGCAAAAGTGAAGAATCACATGGTCCTAAGCCCACCAATGATAGGTGGTGTCACTCAATCACGCCTGCAGTAGTTTGTATTAGAAACACATAACTCCTGAGAGATTATGACACTGCAGCAACCAGATAGACTAAGACAAGCAAACCTTTTATAGAGACACAGCCACCTGATTCCCTTCCTCCCCAAAAAAGGTTGGGACCGCTTAACAAATCATACAGTTTTCTAGATATTATTAACCTGTGAAATTATTCATCCTTGAGACCAGCAAGTTACAATATCCAGATGTTGTCACACAAAATTGGTGCATGCTTAGTTTCAGCTCAGAGAACAAATAGAATAACAAAACTTTCTTTCCTAATTATTTTGAGTTACGTCCTAATTCATTCTGTAACTAATTACAGGAAGCCATTTTCTTTGCTTTTCAGCACAATCTTCAGTTGATGACCAAGAATCCTACACAAAGCCTAACTTTGGCTCTAGATATGGATCCAAATCCTTAAAGCCACCTAAACAGGAGCAAGAGAATTATTTTTCTCAAATCGAAGCCAACATAGAAGAAGAAACTTCTACTATTATCTCTGAACTCTTTCATGGCTTTCTAACCATTGGAACACTTGGTTCAGAACCAAACATAGCTGAGCCAGAAACACCAACATTTGCTACACCTTTGGAGAACACAACTGAGACAAAACCAGAGGTGACAGAGAATGACTTAAAGCTCATCGGTTATGAGCTAGAGAAGTTCCTTGAGGCAGAAAGTAAAGAGGGGTTTGATGAATCATCAGGAAGGAACAGTCATGTTAGTGCAACTACACTTTGTTGCAAGCAAGTGGATGAGGCTGGAGATGAAGATTCTCAAAAGACAGTGACATGTCCACTCCAGGGATATCTATTTGGGTCCTCGGTAGAACTGCCAGAAATAAGAACAGAAGTGAAGAAAGAAAAGGCATCACTGGCAGAGCTATTTCAAATAACAAAAATAACAGCCGAAAATTGCACAGGGAAAAGGGAGATTGAGGATATTCAAAGCAAGCACAGAGATAAATCTGCTACTCATTTCATGAAGAAAATCATCAAAAAGCTCCATGCCTTGTCAAAGCACTCTACTCCTTTTGCTTGTGGCTACCCGAGTGGTTCTGACCCAACCAAAAAGAAACCTGATCATGATATTGATTCAGTTTCAGCCAAGAATAAACTCCAAAAGGTTGGTCTCATTCAACTATATCTTCTAAGAGGTACATTTCAACAGCATATTAAAAATCTTGACATCAAACTTAGAAATATACCACTGCACATTATGATCCATAGACTGTTAAGTTGAATCAATATGCCAATCTCTACACACACTACCATCAAGACAGGAAATCTAGATACTCATATTGGATAGAGTTGAAAATCTGATTCCACCAATTTAGTCCTGGTAGTGGGGCATCAAATGTGAAAGTTAATGATCCATAACACAAAGGACATGACATTAAATATAGATTGATTTTCTAAATATATGTAGCATTAAAATCATCCATCAAATGAATGCTAGTTTCTTATAAGTTGTAACATAAGGCCACTAGTTTTAAAGGTACCACGAGACCCCTACAGCACTTTTAAGAAGGTGTTTCCTTATTTCTTCTATTTCTTTTCCATTTATTTTTATTTATTTATTTATTTTTTTGGCTATAAACAATCATATAAAAGTAAATGAAAATAGAATAAAATCATAAAACAAAAAGTCTAATCCAATAAATAAAAGCAAATAATTGTTAGAATTTTCAATATCTTTCTAGAATTATTAATAATAAACTATTTACCTTGAAATATATGACCATGAAAATAAACTATATAATTTAAGTGTTTTAATAATCGTTCTTAGTTAAAGATGAAATACTTATTTAATTTATATATTTATTAAATTATAAATTTAATTCTCAAAAAACTTATGCCTCAACTCATCAAGGCTAGTGAAAGACTTCGCTTTATGCCTTTGCATTTTATACTGTGCATAAGGCTGCAAAATAGCCACTGTAAAACAGGTCAATTACCAATTCATGCTCTTTGACAATCCTAGCATCCAAGTAGAATACCATATGTTATTCAAAAAAACATCGAGTAATTATCTTCATCTGACAGTAAGACTAACAACTAATTTGGCATTGAAGAAAACTACCATCTGGTGTCTAAGTTTTTACAAAGAGAACAGGATTAAGTAAAACATCCCCATTCAATATTTTCGTATCTTAAGAGTGTGGCATGCAGGTGTTGCATATGTTCCACAGAAAAATCCATCCTGAAAGCTCCATAGTGGCAAGAGAACTTTTGATGTCTGGGAAATGCAACCTCAAGCACACTCGCAATGACAGTGGCTATACTAATGGAAATCTGATACACCTGGGTGGAAACAACAGAAAGTTTTCTCGGGAATCCAAGACAAAAGACGGAAAGCAATGTCATAAAAACCAGATGAAGTTGCCTCAATGTAGGGTAAGCAGCAGCAATCTTAGTGGAAAAGGAGAACACTGGATCAAAACAGATGCAGACTGTACGTATTACTTTCCATACTTTTTTGCAAAAAATACTCTGGCAAATTCCTACCAATTCTGACTATTCATGTTTAGAAACACATAACATCCAGCAGAGAGAGAGGGAGGGGGAAAAACAGAAGGAAAATCCTAGGAAAACATTTTGTTTTCATTGAAATATCCAAAAAGTATCCATGTCTTAGGGGAATCAGAACAATTTGAAACTCTCCCATCTATAAGACAGCTGCAAAAACAAGAAGAAACCATAGGAACACATAACAAATAATACATCCTGATTCCAAAATAGTTTATTCTCTCTGTCTCTCCTTGTGAACACATACATATACATATAATATATATACACACATATACATATAAAGCAAATGTTTTTAAGAAAAGCAATTAATTCATTGAACCCTTTGAATCTCCTAATGTGCCTACAAAATGGAGAAGAAACAATACAATATAGTGGTGAAGTAAATGCTTTTTTGAACAATAGTCACACATCTTTGTTACAGCAAAATAGGGAAAGCAAGAGAACCCCTTTGTGTGACATTTAATTGCAATTATTCTGAATATCTGTTTAAAATCTTCAAATTCAATATCTATTGATATGAAAAGTCAAAAAACCAGCGAAGATTATTTTTCTTGAAACCTAAAGGTGCATGATATATAAATATGATGTTTCTTTTTTATATGTCACAACATCAAAGTTAATTTATATTCACAAGGAAACTATTGAAAACGGATATAGAAAACTAATAAAGTGTAGTTAAATGTAGTAGTCGCAACCTATTTTATCTGTAAGCTTAAATCTACTATTATGTGTTTGTCTTTTCTTATTATTCTCTTTTGGCATATAAGGTATCAAACTTGAACTCCTATTTTGATGGTAATAAATTCTATTATTATTATTCTCTAGATATTTTCATCTTTTACTACTAATTTATTTTTTCCATGCATGTCTATAGCTGAAAGTATTATTGACGATAAATCTTCTCTAAGTTGTTTTCAAATACTCAAATATTTTCCTTGTCATCATTAAGATATCATCAAAATCCAATAACATATTACCAAAAACATGAAGAAATCTCCAAGGAACCAACATCTATGAATTTATGTGATGCAAACTCTAAAAACACTAGTTGGCATCAACTTAAATGAATTAGCACTATGTAAGACTATTTTCTATTAGATAGATGTTTGATGAGTATACCCTATCGCACAACTTCCACCCATCAATCCAGTCAGCACCACACTAGAAAGTTTATAGTGCTGTCATCGAACATAAATGAAAAATTTACTGTCAACATATCATTCCATTATATGGCATGTTTTTACAAAAAATGAAAACAAATGTCAAGCATAGTTTGTGGTCTGCTAGGTGATGCTAAGATATTATTTCAATGCATAGATCTAACCATTTCCAATGTTGGCATTGTAGATTTAGTGTTGGAGCTCTAGTAAGAGAAGCTGTAGCAAATGGAGTTCAGACACCATCCTGAATAATTAGGTTATCAATGTTTGATATGTCATCTTGTTATGTTCTTGTTTGTGAGTGACTAGTGATGCTGGATTCAAGACAAACTCAATATTACAAAGTTATCCATCTGGTATCCCTTAGTGCCATGATAAAGTAGTGACTAAGTTTCATGTATGTCGCTTATCACTAAACATTATCTTTGATTATCTACGAATGTTATTTGAAGGATTGAGATTTTACCTTGGTGTTAAATGAGGACATACTCCAAAACCATTTATCATGGCATCCATCCCAGGTTTTATGTAACGAGAACTTTTCAATCATTGCATATTTTGTTGCTTGAGCACCTCAGACCTTAATTGGACATTGATACTCATGTTTGACAATTTCATTTGAACTCAAAAAAAATTCAATTTTTCTAGAACAGAATCTCTATGAACTATAAATTGCTCATAAATATAAGTACTCAAGCTCATGAATATTTGCATTTCAAATGCCCAATGCCGTTGTAAAGCACCAAATTTCTATTTTATCCACAACAAAAATCAATTTTATTAAAATATGTAGATGAATCCTTGACCCCTTGCAACATAAATCACTGACATGAGAGATCAACATTTTTTATATTGTCATTCTCTCATTGAATTTTTAAGCTATCTGAAAAATTCATATCAATATATCATGTACTAACATGTCAGAAGTATCACATAAAATCTAGTAGCATCAGGGTCAAACCTCATGGAGCGTCAGATTTGGAAGGGACAAAACCAAATTCGTGAAATTGAACTGGTAACGGCTCTTCCCTAAGAATTCCACCCATTTCCATTCTCCAAGATCGATCAACTAGAGGTGCTAACTCTCTGAAAAGCAAAGTGGAAGCTCCATAAGCAGAACATAAAATAGAAAACCAAAAGATGCAGATGAAATAATTGTGCCGTGACTTCTTTACCATTGGCTAAGTCCTCATTATAGGTTCTCAAACTTATCAACATATTTAGGATAAATACAATTATCTTCCGACCAATTCAATTTAGACAGACATGGTCATATCTTCCTAAACCTTGTGGCATTCATAATGTCATCGAGAATCCGATAGAACAAGAAGTTGAAAGAGCACATAAAAATAAAATTATAAATGAGTCAGTGGATTATCACAATTCCTAATTAAATCTCAATGTTTTTTTTCTGCAACTAAGGATCTCTAACTTCCAAATTCATTTTTAACAGTCACTAGTTTACAGGTAATAATATAATAGCATGAAAACAATAATGAAGAAAGGGTAAGTCTAAGGAGGGAAATAAGAAGACAGACTTGAGGTCATGGCTAACAACAAGTATGGTTAACTCTTTCTTTAGATGCTTCAAAAGCTTCACGACATCTGCTCGTGCCTTCCAATCTGATCAAAAATAGAATGCCAACAAAAGTTAGCAATAGGATGGACAGGGTAATGTAAAATGCAAAAGAAATATTTATTTTCAAATATCAGAAAGAAGCATGAGGATTGATACAACAAAGAGTGAAAAGAATTCAGAATGAAAGAGAAATGCAGCTCTTGACTGTCAGGAGTGCAAGAAGACAGCATTAATAGCAAATCCTTCAACAAAAAGCATTAAACAATAAGCTCAATCAATCAGAAAACCTTGCTTGGAGGCATGAGCCAAAGAAAAATTAAATGGGAACCATAATCATCTTCATACCAAGACCAGCAAGAGGTTCATCCAATATCAATAAATCTGGGATTTGCACCTGGAGAATCAAATTGATTAACCAAAAAGATGTATCAATTCATGTCAGAACAATGAGCAGCCACGTAAAAGTCACATTATGATGAAACCATTTGGTTGGAGCTTTACAGGATGTATTTCATGTTTACATGCATAATAAATGTTGTTTACACTTTAAATATACATAAACTAAGGTTCTTACTAACTGAATTGCCAAAGCAAGACGACGTTTGTAGCCACCACTGAGTGAGTGGGGATCTTTATCCAGTAAGATACCATTTAAACCGACCTACAATCGTAAATCAAATTAGAGATGAGAGTTTGAGCAATGAGAATCTACACAAATTTAACATCTATAGAAAACCACAAAGAAAAGACACTGAGTTGATGGGAGAAAAATACCCAATTAATTGCTCGTTGAAGTCTCAAAGCAAGATGCTCCTTCATTTTTATGTCACTCTTTTGCCTTGGCCACCCAAAGGTAACTTCATCAAGCACGTTATCAGCCACAAAATACCTAGCTTGAAACATGACATGCCGTAAAACTTAACAATAAAAAACCATGAGAAATGTCAAACGAACTATGAGGGCATTGGAAACCCAATTTCTAATTTATGCACCTAAAATAAAGAGATACAGGAATAACAAAAAATGAAAATTCAAAAAAAAAAAAAAAAAGTCTTGTATATGCAGAATATTACATTACTAACACAAGAGTCACCAGGATTCAAACAGAATAAAAAACAGACAATGAAGGCCTTAAAATCATGTTAAATAAACATCAATCATGAAAGGTTAAACAACTAAAAAGAGATGATTCA
The DNA here is from genome assembly GCF_031755915.1 of Ziziphus jujuba. Lineage (NCBI taxonomy): Eukaryota > Viridiplantae > Streptophyta > Magnoliopsida > Rosales > Rhamnaceae > Ziziphus > Ziziphus jujuba. The sequence goes on along the minus strand of NC_083387.1, from coordinate 29,591,904 downwards.
CAATGAAATTAACAAAAACCGAAACACCCTTTTCTTAGTTATCATTTAGTACCTTTCAGGAAACTGAAAGACAATGCCTACTCTTTCTGAGGGTAAGGGTTCAGGAGATTGATTTGGATTGCCATCATTTCCATATCTTTGAATGGTAATGGAACCTGAAGTTGGTCTGCTTAGCCCTGCAAGAAGCTGGAAGAGGGAAGGAAACATATATAAAAATACACCAAAACAGATAAGAAAAAAAAAAATTAAATTAAAATAACCAATACTACAAAAAAGTAGACCTGCAAGAGAGTAGTCTTTCCACTACCACTCTGTCCAAAAATTAAGCCGAAGCTGCAAGAAGAAACATTAGTAATTCATCTGTTGAAAGCAGATCATACTCTACCCACCATATCAAAGTTAAATTTATTGCCAGCATTTTATTACATGGTGCATTTTAGTATTATCTAGTAGAGAAGGCACCCCAACATCTTACAGTTTCAATCTCAAATAGCCACAAAATAAATGTTAACTCCTAGAGCCACTAACCCTCACAATTATCATTTTGGTCAGCTTTCCGCATAAAATATGACAAATAATAATAGATATATTGACAGATCTAAGGAAGCATAAGTTCTCCTAGAAGTTAAACATCAAAATGTGAACTACTAGACAAAAAAAATGAATGGAAGATTCAAAAAGTAATGCAATGCAATTTAGCATCATATACCATTACATATTGATATCGAGCCAAACATATCTACCTCTTCTCTGGAAGGGAAAAAGTAACAGCATTTAGCAGGCTGAGCTCAGTCCCTGGGGGTCGGTAGCTAACTTCCCTAACCTTAAAGTAACATATTGCACATTTTTAGTATTTCAAAGTAAATGAGTAAGTAATATAGAATTTATAAGTTTGATATTCAAATTCAGGTTAAAAAAAATGCTAAGAAAGTGCAGCACGACAGGACAGTATAGAATACAAAGCAAAGTAGTGCAACATGTAACAAATAAATGGTGTCCATGTATAGCAGCAATGGAAATAATATCACATCAAAATTTCGTAGTTTCAGTTACAAACTAACTAGAAGTACAAGATAAGTTTCAAGTTTAAGCATGACCAGGGAAAATTTTCTATGCAAAATAAGCGTCAACAACAATTTCAATTTTAGCTATGCAAAAATTAATGGAAAAAACAACTTAATTCGGCAAGTATGAATCCAAAACCCCAGTTCAAAATTTTGAAATGCTTAAGGAGATGAATTTGAAAAAAAAAAAAAAAAAAGCATTATTTTTTGAGCCACTCACCACTGAAGGTTAATTTTCACAGTTTTCCCATAAAGAACACACAAAAAGCTTTGACATTCTCACTACAAATTCATAAACGTTTTCATAAAAACAAAACAAATAAAAAAAACAATTCACAGAAAAACAAAAAATGGAAAATAACATAGAACGAGAATTACTTCGAAGCAGGAGTAGTCACACTTAGTCCTGAAAGCCCGAGAATTTCCAAAACCCAAGCTGTATAAAGGAACAAACTTTCTTGAAAAATTAATCAAAATTTTTAATTTTTTTCACCGCTAAATTAAGTAATGCCATAGAATTGGATTTAAAAAAATAATAGTAATAAAAAAATAAAAAGCAAATTTGTCAAAATAATTGCTTGCCTCGAGATAAATTTGGGCTCGTAACATTTCGGATGTCCAATCGCTTTCCAAACTTTCATGGAGTTGAAACCAGATGAAAGGGAATTCGCCATGGCCATTGTCATCACGACCTTGCTCTCACGCTCCCTCAAACAACGAGCACCAATTGGGCTTTTCATCGCGTAGGATACGAAGGTACACGTGTGTCCAACCCACACGTGTAAGGACCCATAGGAAAAGGGTCTCTATAAAACGGTGCGTATAGACCCCAACGCACAAATGACGCTCTTCATCTTCATCTTCCTCTTTCGCTGGGAATTTTGGTCCTCTTCTCTCTATTGAAAGCTTCAATTTTCCACTGCGGCTGCGAGTTATATTCTCTTTTTTTTGTTCTTTTTAATTTTTTTTTTTTTTCTGAAGAAGACAAAGTTTTGATTTTTCGAAGGTCTTGAGCTTTGAATCTTCCGGCACTGCTCATCATCTGACAGGTTCGTGCGCCGTAGTAATAGCTAATCGGCGATTTTAATTTCCGACTTTTTTTTTTTTTGGGGGGTATTGTTGCTTTTAGCTTTTTCCATTTCCTCTGTATTTCTATTCGTATTTTTCTAGCTCTATAATAAATTGGAGATTCTAAATGCATTTTGCTAAGCAATAATTTGTAGATGGAAATGAGCTTGTGAGTTTCTAACTCAAATATTGCATTTGGTTGGGGGAGGATTTTAAAGTCCATCAATTTGGGGGGCTTAAAGAATAATGTGTGTGTTCTGAAATTTTTGTTTTTTTTGGGGTTTTTGAAATAGAGTAGAGGTGGAGTGAGGGATGGCTGGTGGAGGTCTAAAGAGAATGCTGGCTACAGCACTAGGCGAAGGGCTGAGTGGGGCAAGAGCAAGGATATTTGGTCATGTTATTAACCCAACAGGCCAGAAATCTGCCCACAAGATTCTGCGCAAGAAGCTCATCGGCGAAAAAGTTGCTCAGTGGTACCCTCATGACATCAAGAAAGATGACCCTCTTGTCATGGCTCGTCAAGAACAAGAGTAATCTCTCTCTCTCTCTCTCTCTCTCTCTCTATATATATATATATATATATATATGTATATACATGTATCAGATTTCCACATAGCTTTATGTTTCTTCTTGTGTTATTAATAAGTTCGTGACAATTCCTTGCTCTTTGGAAGGAGAATGATGTTGTTTAAGCACAGCCAAAACAATGTTGTTTCTTTGGACTATGAAGCACTATGTTGCTTTGATTCTTGATTAATTTTTAAAAAAAGTCAGTGTATATCAGGTGCTTGATGCATAGTTCATAGGAAACTCAATAGGTTCTTCCACTAAGAAGTATCCTTCAGAGGAAATATATAATATTTGTGCGTGCTTAATTTTTGTGGTGTGCACATTATGAATGTGGAAAAGCAAAGTTGCATCGTTGAGTTTGGGTTTTCAATTTGGTACCCTTTTGTTCCTACTGTGAGATTTCTCATAACCTTTTTGAATTGAGGTCAAAGATTTAAATAGAAAGAAATAGATTTTGCTAACAGGTTTGCATTATCTTTCATGTTTTTCTACTTTTTTTGTGTTATTATTAAGCATCCTTCAGATACCATGATGCAAAGATGTAGCTGTTTATATTCTAATCAGGAAGTATGTAAAATTTATTTTAAAGCATGTAATTTGACTGCCAGTTTCTACTGGGTCATGTTTGATAACCATATCTGATGTGCTTGTTTATCTAACTTTACCAGGCGCTTATCAAAGCTTGAAATGCTGAAGCGTCGAGGAAAAGGACCACCCAAGAAAGGCCAAGGAAAGCGTGCTGCTAAACGTAGCAAGTAGAAATGCAACATTAGGAAATTTAATGTTTTCCCTTTGCAATTTGTGCTAGCCAAAATTTATGTTTTTCTTTTTGGACCTACCTCCTGTTCAAGGTAAAAAATATTTACCTTGATTTACCATATTGCAATTTCATGTAACTGTTATTTTGGAATTGGACATGAATATTGTGTTTAATTGGTACGAATATAAAAATATTAGACAGTAACGTTGAACAAACAAGTAAGCATAGAAAATAAAGTGAATTATATTTCTTTTACTGTTCACTAAAATGTAAGAAATATATCATGAAGCAATCGAGCTTAAATTCCACCACCTATGGTCGATTTCAATTTTAAATGTATCAATTTGGCGGAAATTAACAAATTAGAGTACAATATAACAATCTTTATATCAATCGCTCTCGCATCCTAACAATTAGAGTACAATATTTCAGTTTTATAAATAAATTCCTCACCTCTTCCTAAATATAGACAACTTAAAATTATAAAACCTATATGAAAAAAAATAGAAATAAAAATAAAAAACCAAAAAATTGACAATCTATACTAAATATGCACGGATCAAATTAGCATTAATTAATCAATGGCATAGAAATTATATAGTTGAAAGAAATTTCTCTTTGAAGTTGACACATTGCATGTCTTCTCGCAACTTCTTCCTCCTCAAATAGTTGTTCCATGTTCTTCTCTATTCTTGGATAACAGTCGTATTTGCAATTGAAAACCATCTTTTCTCGACAGGATTGTAAGTTTCGAACCTTTTAGAATATTAGGTCAAAAATTATCAAAAGCTGTTGTACAATAAAAATAGGAGGCTCAAGGAAAAGAATCTAACGGTTTGGTCAATAGACCGATTACTAACAAAAAGGACTTTGAATATTTATCTTGTATTGAATAATTTCTCTTTACAACCAACATCGCAAAGCTTCACAATTTTGAAACTAATTTCTACATGATACTTTTTGTTATACAATACATGTTATCATCAGTAGAATACAATGATTTTATGATAATCCTATGTTAAACAAATGAGTTTTGGGCCAACAATTTTTTTTTTTTTTTTTTTTTTTTTTTTACCAATAATCTCGACATGAACAAGTTCCATTGCTGAAATGATGAAACCTCCTCACATCTCTTAAAATGATATCTCTTTCCACCATCTTTGAGATAAACTTTGCTGCTGTATGGCAGTCATTACAAACTCTAAGGTTCTTGGCAACTCTAATAGTAGTTCCAGGAGGTGTGTTGAGAATACCAAAAGCAATTGCCAATTTCTCACTGTGCCCGCAAAGTATAGTTTCTTTCTCTTCCTCGTCAACATTGTGAAGCACACAAGAAGTATCAGGCACATATCCCTCCTTTTTCATCCTTTCCCATAGGGTTTCAAGAAATCCATGGAGCTGTGCACTTTGGGGATGCGAACCATCTCCAGCCAGAAACTTATGAACCTCATCCCCAAACTCAATCCAACTACAACCGGGTTCTTTTCTTACTCCCAATTCCTTCATCTTTCTCCTAATGTCCATTGCCTTGTCCCAAAATCCAGCAGATGAGTAGATATTACAGAGTAGGACATAATGACTAGCCACATCTGGCTCCAAATGCAGGAGATTCTTGGCTGCGATTTCTGCAATCTCAACATTCTGGTGAACTCGACAAGCACCGAGCAAGCTACTCCAAGCACCTGCTTTGTCAAACTTGGCAGGCATGGAGGTGATGAGTTGATACGCTTCCACCACTTCACCAGCCCGACCGAGCAAATCCACAACACAAGCATAATGATCTGGTCCAGGTTCAATCCTGTGGTTCTCTTTCATTTTATTGAACAAATTCATGCCTTCAGTTACCATTCCAGAGTGACTACACGCTGCAAAAACTGCTATAAATGTAACATCAGTAGGCCTTACTTTTTTGTTCCTAACTCCTTCATCCACCATATGACCAAATAGTTCTAAGGCTTCCTTCCCTCTTCCATGCATTCCATAAGCCATTATGATTACGTTCCAGGTAATCACATTTCTGATTGGCATTTGATCAAACACAGTTCTAGATACATCCAAGCAACCACACTTCGCATACATGTCAACTAGTGCACTTCCCACAGCAACATCTGATGCCAACAAATGTCTGACAGCATAAGCATGGATTTCTTTCCCTTTACCCAATGCCGACAATGCAGCACAACTAGGAAGAATAGTCATGAGTGTTACCGAATTTGGCTTAAGAGGTATTCGATTTTCATCCTTAAATTCATCATCGATCTTGTTCTTTTCTACTTCTATACATTGCATCTTATGGAGCATATTTAGTGCGTCATCATAGCATCTACAAATAACACAGCCAGTAATCATAGTGTTCCAAGATACTACATCCCTGTCATCCATACTATTAAATATGGTTTTCGAGATTTCAATCTTTCCCATCCTAGAGTACATGTCCATCAACGCATTTTGAACAAACCTGTCCTGCTCTAGACCCATTTTTACTACATAACCATGGACAGCTTCTTCATCAGAGAACCCTTCGCAACGTACAGAAGCAGGCACAATACTTGATAGTGTAGTGGAATTTGGACAAAGCGAATAAACAGCGTACAATTCAAGGAATAGGTTCAAAGCCTCCTTATCATACTCATTTTGTGCATAACCAGTAATCATAGCATTCCAGAGTGCAATGCTCCGATCCATGACAGTATCAAAAACACGACGACCACTTTCTACTTGCTGACAGTTGCAATACATGTCAACTAAAGCACTACACACAAATGAATTCCCAGTTGAATAATTGTTTCTCAAGGCATACGCATGAATTTGCTTCCCCAAGTCTAGCATCTCCAAATGGGAGCAAGCAGGAAGAACGCTTGCTATTGTCACCCCATCTGGTCTAATTCCTTCAAGAACCATAGGGGGCAATAACAATAATGCTTCTACAAACCGGTCATTCTGTGATAATGAACTTAGCATTGTGTTCCATGTTACCAAATCTCGGTCCTCAAACAACTCAAACAATCCTCTTGAATCATCAATCCTTCCTAGTTTACTGTACATAGCCATCAAAGCATTGATTGTGAACGTTTTCCAGTCGCCCTTTCTCAAACTAAAGGCATGAACTTGCTTCCCAAACCACAAGGCATGATGCTTATTCAAATTAGAACAAGCAAGTGCCACACTCACCAAAGTAAAGGAGCTAGGCTCGACTTTCTCCAACACCATACAACGAAACGCCTCCAAAGCATGTTCCCACTTCTCAAACCTACACAAAGCCGCAATCATCGAATTCCAAGAAACTTGGTCTTTCTCAGTTATTTTGTCAAACACCTTGTACGCACCTCCAATATCCTCACATTTCCCATACATGTTAACAAGGGTATTAGCCACAGTCACAGAAGACGATCCATACCCGAATTTGACAGAATGGGCATGAATCTGTTTCCCCAAATTCAAGTCCTGAAGGCTTGTAGCAGCTTTCAAAACAGCAGGGAAAACAAAATTGTCCGGCGAGACACCCATAACAGACATCTCGATGTACGTCAAAATGGCATCGTGAAAAAGACCAGACCGGACTTGGAAGCGAATGGTTTCTACCCATGAAGCTAAAGAGCGAGACTGAGATATGGGTTTGGGAGGAGAAGTGGAAAGAAGGGATTGGTTGAGTAAAGGAGTGTGCTTGTTAAGAGTTGTGGGTTGGTGGGTTTGCAGGGAATTAGAGAGAGTGTTTGACGATGAAACTGGTAAAGGGAGAGGATAGAGCAGCTGGGTATGTGTATAGGATGTCATTTTTGGAGCAGCTGAAAACCCCTCTTAGTCCTCCTCACCCTCTTACACAAACTCTCTCTCTCTCTCTCTCTCTCTCTCTCCCAAACTCACGCTCTGGTTTAGCTCAGGCCATTTCCACTGTCTCCGTGTTTTTGATAGACCAAACCGCGTTCTATATACCTCCGTTCTACTCCGTGTCTTACTCTTACAGTCTGTGTTCAATGGGGATCCTGTGACTGCCAAAGTGGATAACGTTGTTTACATTTTCTGTTTCGGTTTTCCCTTCTTTTTTCTTTTTTTTTTTCACAAAAATAATGGTTATTTGGTAGAGCAGAAAATAGTTATTATTTGTCACCAAAATAATTATTCAATACTTTAAATTTTTCCGTTGTGATAAAACTCAAAAAGATGAACTGGACATGGAGAAAGTTCCAATGAGATTTGATTCTTAAACAACCCTCTGTTTTACCAATTTTTCGAATATTACCTTTTTAATTTCAAAAATTACCATAATTTATTTTCACATTTCAATTCTTTTTTTGCGGTATCATCCCTTTTCACTTTTTTTTTTTTTGACTTTTTCACATATAAACCAACACATTTTTCATATAAATGCGATTGCTTAAATTGTAATTTACATTTTCAAATTGTCTCACATTTCAATTTGCATGAAAAGTTTTTCAAAATTTACTTATAAAATGGGTGACATTATAACAAAGTAGAAATATAAGTCATGAAGCAGTGTTCTTATAATTTCTGAAATTAAGATAACATTTATGTGAAATTAAGGTTTGAAATTTCGATAGAAATATCGAAAATTTAAAATATAAAAATATTTATAAAAATATCAAATATTAATAAAAATTGATGAAAATTTATTTTAAAAATAATAGTTTTTATTAAAATTTTGACATTAGCTTATTTAATTAATTAATTGTCAAATTGACTATTAAAATTATAAAAAATATTGAATGGAAATTATAATTTTTTTTATTCAATCAATTTTTAATAAACATTAATATTTAAAAATATATTATTATTAATAAAAAAAATTAAATAATATATATTTAATGAAATTATTTATTAATTAAGATATATAGAACAATTATTACAATTATATTATATTTTATAAATTTTGTTTCAAGATTATAAAAAAAAACTTATGGGTGGTTGAAAATTATTTATATATTCCTCATTTCCATTTTAAAATATAAAATATGAAAAATAATTATTAAAAAATATATCACATTAATAATATTTGCATATGATTAATGATATACCATTGATATTGAAATTTTAAACTTTGATTTGCAGAAAATATAATTCCTACACATATTTCAATTTTTATTTACTTTCTAATTTTTATTTATTTTATAATATTTATATAAACATTAAATCTATTATTGTAAAAAATAATAATAGATAGGTATATTTATAAGTTATGATACTAATATTCTCTAAGAATATGATAGGTAGATTTGGCTAATATCATTTTGGACATTATTTGTTAAATGTGATTTTTTTTTATTTAATTATTGAAAGACAATTAAAAGTTCAAAATAATTATCAATAATATTAATTTGGCAAAAAAATTTACTAAACATTAATAATTTTTATAAAAAAAATTTGATAAAAAAATTTAACAAAAAAATCATAGATATTTTCAAAATTTCTATGGAAATTTATGAAAATTTGATGGAAATTATGGATTTCTTAACAAAATTATGAAAAATTTGATGTAGATATTATAATGAAAATTTTCATAGAAATTATAGAAAAATATTAAAAATTTCAATAAAAATTATAAAAATTATATTTATTTCCACTTGAGAGCTAAATTTTCTTTTGATGTGTTTAAAAAATAAAAATTTTATGAAACTTTTGAAGAACGTTTCGATATTTTAAACTATATGTGAAACTAATAAAACAAAGGAGGTGCCACTATAATTTTCACAAAAATAAATGAGCTTTTTTATTTTATTCTTCTATTTTACATCCACTTATCCTATCGATTTCAATTCTAATAAATTTATATAATAAATATGTAACAATCTACAGTTATTATTGATGATACTCTTATAATTTTGACAATCAGTAGAATTTTAGAAGCTTATGTATGTTTCCTCCATACCAGATAGGGTAAATATCACTTTACCCTCTTTATTTGAATTTTTTGCACAAAGGATATTTATTTTGAAAGTGTCATCATAGCCCTTCCATATTTCATTTTTAGTAATGTTATACTTATCATATTTGTTTACTAAAATTTTAATAAATAATGTCGTGATAGTATATGAGTGGTTAATAAATTATCCACATCCTATAATCATAAAAGGAAAAACCAATTACATAATACCATATTATTTTTTATTAAAATTTTAATACACAAATATATTTAGTGTGGTATTATTGTTTCGTTTAGTTCCTTTTGCTAATCAAATTAGTTAACTAATATATTTTAATCAAAAAGACAATTTTAACCCCTTTTTTTTTAATTTAAATGTACAAGAAAAAAAGAAAAAGACAAACCAAAATTTACAAAGACTAATTACAATTTTTTTAGTTATTAACTATCCATTATTTTTTTCAATATTTATGTCTAAAAGTAATTATGAATGAAACTATAACTATCAATTGAAAACAAATATAAGATATAGAAAAAAAATAATAAAAAGGTTTAAAGTGTCACTTAAGTCGACCATATTAGTCTTCATAAAAAAAAAAGTCAACCATATTAGTTAATTAGTTTGATTACTAAGGGGAGTAGAGTAAAATAAAATGAATTGTAAAGGTTAAAATGAAACAAAAATGGAATATGAAGGACTATAATGATATTTTCCGAAATAGAGATGCATTTATATGTGCAAAACAATCGTCAACGACCACAAAAGTGATATTTACTAGATATTATTAACCCATCAACCGATATTCTAAGGTTTTCTAGAGTTTTCTAATTAGTTAGCTTGCAATTGATCCAGAAAAAAAAGGTGAAAAGCTAAAAGCAAACCAAAAAAAAAAGAAAAAGAAAAAAGGTCAAAAGCATGAAAATAATAATAACAATAACAATTCATTTGAAAAAGGAAAAAATAATAATGAGGTAAAAAAGAATATTAAGTTGAAAATAGAGAAACACTAAATTAAGTTTTCATTGTTTTTAACGTAAAAAAATTAAGTTTTATGATTGGCTATTATTATTTATGTTTTGAATCATCAAATCTCTTTCATTTATTATTTATTAATTTCTTTGGTTACATTTCATTCAATTGATCATGAATAAATAAAACATGACGTTTTTTTATTATCAAACTTTAATTTAAAATTTGTGACGTTAATTGGACAAAGAATTTGTCTTTGTTAATTGATGTCAAAGTAATTAAAAAAAAAAAAAAAAGAAGCTAATAACATGTCTTTTTTTTTTTTTTTTTTGGGTGAATAGCTAATACCATGTATTATTTCTAAATTAAATGAGATTTATTCATGATCCAAAACAAACGGCAAAAATACAAAATGTTGTAAAGCACTTGAATATTAATGACCAACTGTGTTGGGCTTGTCATCAATTAAAAACTGTAACAACTTGGCAAAAGCTAATCGTCATTAATTAAAAAAGTAGAACTTGCAATTTGCCAACTATCATCAATTCAAAAAAGTTTTAAAATATATAGATGAGTAATTGAATGCTAAGTTTGATTAATCTATCGACTGCAGATCAAATTAACAAATAGAAGAAAAAGAAAAAGATTTATAATTAAACTAACACGGTGTATTAAGTAAACATCATTTAATTATATTGGAAGCCGATCAAGTTAGTTAGCTAGACTGTCTTGTTTCTATCTTGGTGTTGATTAGTTCAGAACAAATGACTTTTGTAGTTATGTACCAAAAAAAAAAAAAAAAAAGACTTTTTATAGTTTCCTTTGTTTTGGGGCTTTATTATTATTATTATTATTATTATTATTATTATTATTATTGAGTTTCATTATCTCACATAAAATGCAAATTAAAGTTTAACATGCGTTTAGGCACATATTTATTTGCACTCGTTAAAGATGATTTCAATTAACAAGTACATAAAATCGACTCATCTAGCAAAAACACTTAAAATAAAAATTAAAAGGCTTAGGTAAGTTTTAATTTTAGAAAAAAAAAAAAAGAAAAAAATTTCTATTTTTAGCGCTATCTGCAACAAAAGAAAACCTACAAGAATCAAAAGAAAATTTCAGGTGTCACTAAATATAATTATACCTCGACACTCTCTCAGCAGACTAATATGTTAGATCTTGAATGAATCAAAAACTTTTTTTAACAATTCAATGATTTTTTTTTCCATATTGATATCTCAAACCCACTACATTTTAGTTATCAATATGAATAAAGTTAAACTATTTTGATAGCATTTCCAAACTCTACTATAAAATAGTAAGATATTTCTAAAGCCAAAAGAAATAGCATAGAACGCAAAACAATGAGAGGCAAATTAAAATTTATGGTTTTTTTTTTTTTATGAATAATTTTATGGGTTTGTTGAATCTTACTAAAAGAAATAGAATATTTAACATGGTATCTTTTTTTGGTATCTTCTTTTCTACTGGCAATTCAATTCAACTATTATAATTTTTTTACCAAAAAAAAAAAAATTAATAATATGATTTTTTATTATCAAAAAAAAGAAATTAATGTGATTTTTTTTAATGGTAAACTAAACTTATTTTTTTTTATATATAAAAAAAATATTAGCTTTGTTATTTAAATAAGACGTTATTGTTTCGATTTCCCTAGCTTCAGTATATATCAAAGTAGTATCAGGACAATCCAAATGGCAAGTTTTGGGTGGCCTGTAGTCTCTCTATTTAATTTATCAGAAAGAATAACAATAAAAACTTTAATATTAAAAAAAAAAAAAAAGAAAAAAAAAAGAGAGGTTGCATTATCTACCAACCAAAAACGGATTCTATGGAATTGAAGTAAAAAATGCTGATAGACCTCTCTCTCTTTTTATTATTATTATTTGAGATATGAACCTTCAACTCTTATACATGTACAAGAAAGTCTATATGACTTTAAAAATAAAAAATAAAAAATAAAATAAAAGAAGTCTTTGTTATTTGAAACAAATTATAGAAAGTCTATATTATTTGAAATAAATGTATAACTAGCTTTTAATGAATTCAAACAAGACCTCCAACAAATTGGAGAATCGTGTGGGACACTGCTACTTATTCAATTTGATAATTGAAAGAGTATTCAATTTGATAATTGAAAGACTGTCTTCTTTTAAAGTCCTTTCAAAATTTTCCTGATATAAGGGGACAATTTATAAATAATTGCTACTATATATACATATATAATAGTGAAATACCAAATGTGTGGTCCACCAGTGGCTACGGAAGTGATTATAAAAATATAAAATGAGAGACTATTTAAGAAAGAAAGAGATTATAAAAATAGAAAATGAGAGATTCAAAATAATGAGAAAATGACTAACTGTGAAGCTATAAGATATCATACAATAGGAATTTCCAAAAAAAAAGGAAAAAAAGTAAAATTAGTCGAAATCCAAGGAAAAACTTATGTTAAGCTTGAATTACTTGAGATAAAATTTAAAAAAAAAAATGATTAGTTGGCTTGCATTATATTATTGTTTCTTTTTAATCCCATATGAACCACTGCAAAAATAAGGTAACACATGGAACCTTGTCGTTAAAATTTGTCAAACATGATCTGCTTTCTTAGCATCCTAAAAAATAAAATGAAAAAGAAAAGAAAAGAAAAGAAAACCATGATCTGCTTTGTGTTTAGTGTTTTCCGTTTTACATATTATAATATTGTTATCCTAATTAAATTATATATATATATATATATTTTTTTTTTGGCTAGTGTGGCTGTTGCCCCCAGGCACCCCAACCCACCCCATAGACTCGAACCTCAGATTCACAGGCCAAGGTTGTAGAGCTCTGCCACTGGAGCTCCACTGCAAGTCATTGGATTATTAATATTCTCATTAGATAAATATTGATGGATGTCCTGTCTTAAAGGCACCCATTTATTTAATTGCTATTTTTCAATTTAATTATTGCAATTGGATATGAATTGATGCAGCAATATATGAATGAATGATTTACAAATTAATATAACATTTTTTTCTCAAAAAAATTACATTTTTTTATTACAATTTAATATAACTTATACTAAATGGATGAATAATTACTGAACTAGGCTAAAATAATAACATCCATGCATTATTAATATTCATGGGAAATCTTTCATTTGTAGAATTAGGAAACGGTATTCCTAAGAAGTAAATAAATAAATAAACTTCTTTTTCTTTTTTTATATATATAGAAAAAGACTGATATATAAAGGACTAATAAATAAATATATTAAGGACTGGTACATTCATTTTCTTCCATAACCGTTTTATAAAAAATATGGATAATTATAAAATCTATCATTTTCTTTTTGCTATACTCTGAATTTGTCCTTCACTTTTACTTTGCTTTCAGAAGACGTGGACGATTTGTTTAAAACCTTTTCAATTCTATTATATTTATACCGAATGTAAGAAATGTAAAAGAAATATTCCAAAAAAAAAAAAAAAAATCCAAAAAAGCTGGGGGTAGGTGATGGCTTTCAATTAACCCCATACGCAATAAAAGCCGAAGCAAAAGCCTTCAAAAAAAGTAAAAAAGAAAGGAAAAAAAAAAAAAAAAGCTGACACGCCATGGAAAGTTGTTGTACATTAATTTACTAGCTTACTTTATTTTAATTTATTTTCCTTATTCCACTCAAACAATAAAATAAATAAATAAATTCCTTCATCCACTTAAAAAAATCAATTTCGGGTCCTTTTTTTGGGTCCAATCAATTTCAGGTCTAGCTACTAGATCTTGTTCCACCATCAACAGCGATTATTTATTTATTTTGGTTCAATAAAAAACTCGCCAAAAAGTTTTATATATTATAAAAATTCTCCACTAATACTGATCTGTTACAAAAATGCTTTCTAAAGTGGCACTTTTTTGGGTCCGCCATTCATACCGTCTTCAATGGTTCTCATACAAAAATTCAGTGAACCTTTCATATACATTCCATGACCCCAAAAAAAAAAAAAAAAAAAAAACCAAGTCAACCTTCTTTCCAAAAACCAATTGACTATAAAAATGGTTTGCCAAATGTGATCCCCATGAAAAATGTTTTAACTGAGAAAAAATACATAAAAATGTGATCTTTGTTTAATATAAGAATTATTGATTTTTTATTTTTTATTTTTTTATTTTATTTTTTTGCTTCAAAGTATTGATTTTTTATTTTTATGCTTTATGATAAACCAAATACAGATAGTTTTCTGATTTGTTTAGTCTCCCAATAAAAGGAAATCCAAACCCGTAATATGTTCATCCTATATATGACCGTGTTCTTGGCTGAGTCAGATAAGTTTTCTGATTTGTTTAGTTTCCCTATAATAGGAAATCCAAACCCGTAATATGCTCATCCATTCTATGATTGTGTTCTTGGCTGAGTCAGGTAAAACCTTTATCTGGGTATTTTGTTTTTTGTCTTTAAAGTTATCACCAAGAGATTGATCTGAGAATGAAATTTCTCTCTCCAAGCTGGTGGCATTGTTCTTTCTAAAGCGAATGCTTTTCCTCCTCGTTTCTATCCTTATCGTCTGAAAAGGCGGGCTTTAATGGGCATTCTGTGGCTGATACCAAGTATTGGATATGTGGAGTAAATGCAAGTATTGTGATTTTTTTCGACCGTTTTAGTTTGCTGGTTTTATATACATATACTTTTGTATGAATATAACGAATTTTCAACAACTCTGTTTTTGTTACGTATAATTTTTGGTTTCTGCGAAATTTCAGATTGAGTTTCTTCTTTTTGATTCCACAGAAGACTATGACTGACTCACTGACTTGACTGCCGTGTGTCTTTTCTTTCACACCGTTCATATTTAAGTGGGAAACGCACTTTGGGTTGTTGGTGATTTCTCATACCAACTTTCTTTTTTTGATTTCTTTATTCTGTTTTTTTGGGTTTGATTTGATTTGATTCTCTGGAATTTATTACATAAAAAGGGGTTTCAATCTTTAAAGTGATTCTGCAAGATGGGTAGTTCTGGTAGGAAGAATGTTTTGCTCACCGCTAATGGAGACGATATTTCTCAGAATTTGGCTTTGCATTTGGCACAAGGGGGCTGCAGGTTAATTCTCAAAATCTTGTATGAATGTCATTTGCTTTTTGCTTCTGGTTTGCAGAAGAAGAAAATAAATGAATCAGGAAACTGTTACTATTTCTGGGTATTTTTCTTATGGAACAAACAAATTGGTTTGAATTTATATATGAATTTAAAGGGTCCTTTTCTTTTTGTTTTTTTGAGTAATTAGGCTTGTTTTGATGGGAAATGAGAGCACTCTCCAGAATGTTGTCAACAAAATTAAAAGTTCTGTCGAGGGTGCGGACAAGGTGGAGGTTGTTGGTCTAGATATGGAAGAAGAAAAAGAGGGGGTTTTCGAGGAGGCAGTGGAAAAGGCGTGCAAAATTTTGGGGAATTTGGATGCTTTTGTAAATTGCTATGCTTATGAAGGTATGCTATATATTCTCTCCATTGGAAACACAAAATATATTATTTAATATAGTTAGTTCATTGAAATGGTTATGCCAGTTTGGCCATTTATATAATCTGGGTTTTCAGTGGCTTCTTTGTCTCAGTTAGGAAGTTTGTTATTATATTATAATTAGTCTGAAACTCATGTCTACTTGCTGGTCTAAGAAAATACTCCTAGTATGGTATACTCACAGCTTAATAATTAGAAAATTTTGCTACTGAACCAGACGGTTTATCAAGAAGGTTGAAGTGGGACATATTGACTTTGTCTTCGGAGCTATGGATATGAGTGTTAATGCTATATTACCTATAGATCGACACGCATACACCATAATGGGCTTGATTCAAAGAGGAGTCAACTGCACCGGAAAAGTCAACCACTTTTTAGACTAGCAAGTTCCCAAAGAAAAGCTGCATTAGATTGTAGGTATTTGAGTGGAAACAAAGGTGGCTTTTTAAGTCAATAGCGGCTTTTAAAGTAAAGTCTAGTCTAGTTACTCCAGTTGTTGAGTTGCTTACAGTTTTTGATAATTTGACTTTCAGATAACCAAAAAGTGGCACATGAATTTTTTTTTTTTTTTTTTTTTCTTTTCCCTTTAGTCAATATCCTAGCTAGTGGGTTTTCAGTAGAGGTAAAAATATTTTTTATATCTTGTTTCATATGTCTGGGGTTTTAGACTGACTGTGAACCCTGAAAAAAGGTATATAATGTTTGCTAAGTATTTATGCAAAGGTTGTGGCAAATTCAGGAGCAGGGATTAGAAAGACAAGTTGGTGGACCAGAGACAACTAGAATCAAAACATGATAAAAATTTCTTGTTTGTCTGTGCAGTTCTTGCTAAGCATGACTTGTTAGTGATGGTTTATTTAAAAAGGAATGGTTTAAGAGATTATTTTCTTTAGAGAAAAAGAAAAAAACTGGAAATTACATGCTAGAAGAGAACACCACTCCATGCATATGGGAATACAGAGGAGAATACCAAGTCTATAAAATCACAAGATGTAGAATAGGAATGACAAACATCAGAGAGGATTGTAGGTGGCAAAACAATATGAAGACACTACAGAAGCTGCCAATTAAAACAATTACTGGTTCAGTCTTGAAGATCAGAAAAATTCTGATAGATAGTCGCAAGTAACAATGGACAAGATAGTATTGATGTTATGCAAATTGACAACAACCTATTTTGATGCACATTTTTCCATCTACGTTATTTTTTTATTCAATTGTAAACGTTATATTATTCTAACATGAAGAGTGGCTTGTGTAGTATTATAACTGAGCACAGATTATTTGCTTCTGATTATTTGAAACAGGAAAGATGCAGGACCAGCTACAATTAGCTGAGGATGAGTTTAAAAAGATAGTGAAAATAAACTTCATGTCTCCATGGTATTTGTTAAAGTACGTTGGCAGAAAAATGGGCGATCATAAATCAGGAGGCTCCATTGTATTATTGACATCGATAATAGGCTCTGAAAGAGGGCTTTATCCCGGTGCTGCTGCATATGCTTCATGTTTGGCAGGAATACAGCAACTAGTTAGGGTATGTCAATGTTTCATCGCATATTCACATATTCTGGATGCAAATACACATACAGACAGTTGTTATCAATTTTTTCATGAACCATACAGACTCGTTGTTATACATTTTTTCATGAACCATCTTTTTATAAAATGAGCTTTTTAATGTCCTGATATCCTCGATTCTTCTGGTATTCTTTCATGGCCTTGTGAATCTGTTTTATTTCTTTTTAACTGGGTTTCTCTATACCTGGCTGGAGCTGAAGAAACAAAATCATAGAACATTTTCTCAGATTAACATCCTGAATCTGTTAATTCAATCAAGTATCTATCAAATAAGCTACTTATGTTGTACAACAAGAAATGGGCAAATTAACTTTGTTGTTGAAATGAACTGTCTAAGGCCTTCTTTTTTTTTTTTTTTTCGGTAATAGAACTCTCTAAGCTTTTGTTTGTGGAAATTCTTGAATTTATTCTTAAGGTCGGCCCCAAAAGCATGGACTTGCATGGTGCTATATATTGTTAAATAATCTTGTCAAACAACGTTTTTTAACTTAAACCAGCTCCTAGAACTCTTTCCGATATGTATACAAATTACTTTTTTTTTTTTTTTTCCGATAAACAGTATGCAAATTACTTATATATATATATATATATATGTGTGTGTGTGTGTATACTTTTCCCATCATAATGTACATGAGATGTCTTAAAAAACAGCCTCTATACATGAAATCTAATTTTCAGGTATCAGCTTTGGAGATTGGGAAATACAAGATCAGAGTGAATGCAATAGCAAGAGGTTTGCAACTTGAAGATGAATATCCAAAATCAGTGGGGAAGGAGAGGGCAAAGAAGATGGAGAAGGAAGTGGTACCAATTCAGAGATGGCTAGATGTGAAAAATGATTTGAATTCAAGTGTTGTGTATTTGATCAGTGATGGTTCGAGGTATATGACTGGCACTACAATCTTTGTTGATGGAGCTTTGTCTCTTGTGAGGCCAAGAATGAGGTCTTATATGTAATTCTCACTCTCTCATTTGACTAGCACAGCCTTTTTGGTTGTCTCATTGAGATTTATTTTATTTTATTTTTATTTTTTTTGGGATTCCAACTTGGGACCTTTTGCTCTAAAATGGTGGCTTTGCCATTGTCCCAAAAAGCTTATATGTCTCCTAAAGTCATGTGAAGAAATAATAATATCAAAGCAAAAAAAAAAAAAAAAAAAAAAAAAAGAGCAAGGATTCCCTGTTTTTGTGTTTTCTTTTCTTTATTCAAAGACAAGTAATTGTCTGACCACCTTATAATCTCACATTAAAGATGCAGGTTTTTCTTTCTTTTGAATATTCATAAAGGTTTTTGATATATGGAACAAAAATGATGTCAAAATTCTTCAAATGTCCAAATATAACTAACTAAATAAAAGTATTAATTGATGAAAAAAATTCATTCATATGAACTTTTTTGAAAAAAAAATAAAATAATTTTATGGTATGTGAATTTAAGTAAATGTTTGATTTACAAATGATAGTAAAAAACTTGCTAATGTCTAAGGATAATTAATTTGATTAAGCAATTGAACTCAAAGTAGAAACTTATTATATATTACATTATATAAATTAATTAGATGACAGGAAATTTTTGTCTTGCTAGGAATGTTTGTCTTGAATGCTTAGAGTTGGAGAGTATTTTAAATTCGATTTTTATAATGTGACCGACTTATATATTCTATCAAGTTTTTTTGAACGTGATTCACATTGCTTCCACTAGTTTAGAGATTTTTTTTTATTTGGAGAAATGTGCTTTGAAGAATCTATCTCAAAATTTGTTTATATAAAATAAAAGTGAAGGAATAATGTGATTTTTTATTTTTTATTTTTTGAAAGGCAGATATAATATGTGAATATTATAAATTTAAAAAAGAACAACCGTTGCCTCCACATGGCGTAGAGGCCTTCCTCGTTATTTCCCAATGCGCCCTCTAATCTGAATTCCATAATTAAGTTTGATTTATTTAATTATTTTTTAAAATATTGTCTATAAATATATGTCACTGAAAAAGTTTAAACTTAAAATTTTTTTTAACATGTTAAACTGATGTGTATCAAAACATTATTAATTTGGAACAACTTACATGTAGACTTGCAAGCCCAAACAAGTAAGTGGGCCTGTCTGGATTCCCAAATTCAACAATCGGCCCGAAATTTGCCATAAGAACCTTTTTCGCTATATATATATAATTATGTTATTTATTTTATTATTATTATTATTTTTGAAATAAAATAGACTTTGAAATTTGAGTAATTGTGCATAGGTATTATGAAAATTATCTGACGATAAACCATATTTCATTGAGACTAACTAATGCACATTAATATCTCTATACTTTATTTATTTATTTTTTTTTATCTCTTTTAAATATATTTTCCATTTTATGTTAATCGCATAATAAATACTTAAAAGATTGCCACTTATTTGAATTTTAATATTAAATTTTAATTGAAGTGACATTTTCAATATTTAATGTGTTTTCATTTTATATTAAGAATGTCCCGGACATATCATTATTATAAATATATATATATATATATATATATTATAACGAAGAAGGAAATTTAAGAGTTAGAAAAATAGTAGCTTCGTAATTAAGATATAAATATATATAATATAGATAGCTCTTACTATTTCAATATGTAATTTTGGGTTTTTATTTTCTCCTTCAATTTTTGATTTGTAACAAAAAGAGGAGGGAAAAAAAAAAAAAAAAACCTAAAATCGTGCACTATTTTGTTTTAAATGGAGAAATGAGACAAATACAATTATAGTCAGGTGGCAACACATTCCTTAATTTTCTTTTCGCATTTCTCTAATGTATGAAGTTCTAGATTCAAATTATCCATATGATAAAAAAATCATCCAACTATTATTTCAACGTAAAACGTAACTAAAAGTTTGAATCTTCAGAGGAACTAAAATAAAATTAAGAACTATAAGTAAAAAACTTTTCATGCTACACGGTAACTAAATATTATTTATATATATAGAGAGAGAGAGAGAACTAATTCGTCAAAGGTTAATGACTAGACAATTAATAATAATGCACATATTTTCAAACTTCGGATGCCAAGGAGCTTTTCATATTGATAGGTAAAGCTATACATGCTTTTTTCATTATCAAAATGATTATAGACGGAATATTTTCTAATTTCAAACTTTCTTTTGCTTGTGCGTGATTAATTAGTGTCGATGGACGGCCATAGTCAATCTCGTGAACTAAATACCTTTTATCTTAATCTTATGACAGTTTCAACTTTATACATATATATATATATATATATATATATATATATATATATAGGAACATTGAATGTGCTAAGATATCTGATTAAAATCTTTTAACAAATTATTTTGACTTTTAATTGGACACATTTAAAAGTGGATAAGTATCGACAAGTTAATTTATGGTAGTTATTCCAATGATTTATACTATTAGATCTATATATATATATATATATATATAGTAAATATCTTTTAATAAATTATATGTATATATATGGCAAATATATTTTAATAAATTATGTTGCTTTAAATTGGGCATATTAAAGAGTGGATAAGTATTAAGAAGTTTTTATTTGTTATCTATGCATTTAATGAGCAATACAATATTTATTAAAAATCTTTGTCAAATATTTTGATGTATGAAACAAATACCATATATATTTATATAAATGCTATTTACTTTTAACTTTTGCCTTATAAGATCTTAGATTTTGTTATTGGATTATATATAAGAAAATTAGTATCTTTAAGGACAAATAATACTGGTATGCCATTTGATGTAGTTGGTATTTTATTTTCTTTAATATTATTTTTTTTACATAATTTTGTGTAATCTATCTATTGTAAATATTAGTTAATAATAGAAAAAGTGTTAATTGCACTGTAAAATAAATTTTATACAGTTATATAAATTTTAAATTTCTATAATACCCTAAACCAGTTTTTCTCTAATATAAATTTTCTATCCTTTTGGAGCATTTACAAAGTCAAAATTCAATTAGTGCCATATGTGAAATATTTGCCATGTCATGACTGCCAAAATTTGATTTCTAGCTATTGCCAAGTCGATGTTCTTTTTTCTCCGGCAAATCTTCTCCTCTTCTTTGTACTGGGTGCTAGGGTTCCATTATTGATGAAGCTTGAAAAAACAAAAAATGTAAAATTTTAACCCTTCAGTATTTTCAAACTATATGGAAAAATGTGGAAGCAATGAGGAAGCTTCATCGGAGGTCAAGGCGTTGAAAATTGGTGGTCAAATCCATGGTTGGAAAGCGAGAAATTAAGCCTAAGAATCTAGACGTGAAACTGAAGAAAGATTCGTGGACGAAAATTAAATTGTAAGGGTTGTTGGAAAGATATGGAGATGGGCAAAGAGTGGTATAAGAAGAAATTGAGAAAAGGAAGATAAAATTTGAATCTCTTTCTAAAGAAAAAGTACAGTTAACAGAGAAACTCTATGAAAGAGTTTCAGATATTGAAAAATATTAAATTTTCCCCATTGCTAGTCGAAGACCAAAAAATAAAAAATAAAAAACAAAAAATTGAAAATTAATAAAAAAATAAAAAATTTGAAAATTAATTATATTGAAAAAAATAAATATGAACATTTTACTAATTTAAACTTTTATGAAATCGTATAAAATTATTTTTGCATTACAAAAGCATTGCAAAAAGAATTATTTTAGTGATAAATAGAATTTGTTAAGCATTTAAATTACTTATAAAATTAATGGAGAAAAAAAAAACACAAAATTAACACAATTTTAAATTTTTTCTCTTTTCTTTTAAGTTTATAGTTGTTTAAAATGTAAAACAAATTATAATTACCACTGTTTAACACAATGCAAGTAAATTATGCAAAATTAAATAGAAAAAATAAATATTAACCATATTAGCAAACGACTTCAATTTGCTTTTTATTTTTTTTGGGTAAATAATATTAATGCATTGTTGCTACATTAAAATCAGATTTATGAGGATTAGCATCTGAATAATTTTTTTAATTAATATAATACATATATATAGGGCCAATTCCTTATACTAATCACATAGCTGACTTTAATTAGTGTGACGGAAGAGAAAAATAGGAATTAAATGAAGAAAAAGTCCCTCCTTAATTGATAGGGATTGGAAAATATACATTTGCCCCCATTCTTAATTGTTTTTCACAAGATTTAGCAAAACTAATGAATTGGATTTAGTTGTGTGGAAAAGTATTCTGTTTCCTAGAGACCTTTAAATCATACGTCTACTACATTGTTATTACACGTGTCAAATCATCATTCAACATCAAAGAGCTAAAGCATGTAAAAAGTTAAGAAAATTACTTTTTTTAAAAAAAAAAAAAGGGTACCAAAGATATTACTAGTATAGATATTTTTAAAAAATTATTTATCATATATATATATATATATATATTCTAAAATTTATCGTGCATAGTTAATCATTAAACTTCAGCTTTCCATTTTTTTTTTCCCTTTTTTATGAGTACTTTTAAGAGTAATAATGAATATATAATGTATTGTAGGTACTCAAGTAAGCAGTATCATTTTGTTGTCTTCATCTTAGGAGTGAGATGGGGGACTTCAACCCAAAAAAATATTATGTAGCTTTCTAACTAAATTGACCTACATATATTATCAGCATTGTCATGTAATTGCGTAAGGATATATATACGTTCATATTTCTTTTTCAGTTCTTTTAAGTAATAATAGAAATTGAAGTGAGTTCCTATATCCTCAAGGGATTGTTGGAGAGGGTGTGCATAATTCTTTGTATTTTGGAAGATAATATGAGCTTATTTTCTCATATATAGGTTTATGGGCTTCTTATTATATGCATGTGGAAGTTTTTCCATGATATTCATGATAATCGCAAACTTAATTCATGAACAACATTTGAAGTTTGTGTTCTTGGATGTAAAATTATTCAAAACTAGTCTATTACAAAGATAATATTATCATCATCCTAATGATAATGTTATATGAAAATTTATTATATTATCAAGGATGATATTTTAGTTGAAGAAAATCAACCAAACTATCATACAATTTAAAATCGTGCTTCAAATGTTGATACCACCTGTTATTTCTTCAAAAGATCTCATATTACTTAAGTCTATTATACTTCTAGAAATTGGAGGTTTTTTTTTTTTTTTTTTTTTTTTTTTTCAACTTCAACTTCAAAAATTTGAACTCAAATTAATTCAGGTGAGAGGCCCTATATGGACTTACTATAGAAGTGTCCTTTTGATGACCCAAAATAATTAAAGATGTATTTCTCTCGATCAGTCATAAGCTTGTGTTCATATAACTCCATATCTATTATATATGGAATTAATTAAGTTAAAGTAACCATCACGATGGACATAAAAGAATTGGAGATTCAATTAATTCATTGTACCATTTTGCAAATATGCTTATCTCTTTAATTCCAAAACTTCAAAATAAGTGTGTAGATAAAGATTTTCTGTCTTTTTTTTTTTTTTTTCATTATGTTGTATTAGTGATATAATATCTCATTTAACTTATGTAGGTTTAAGAATTTAAAAACAACTGATTTACAGGGGTGGCAACATCTTTGTTAGAGGAAAAATATAAATGAAATGAAAAATCCAAATTCTATAAACTTAAGTTTTTAGAATTAGTGATATTTCAATATAGTATCAGAGTCAGATATCGAAAAGGTTCTGAGTTTAAAACTCAACAACTTCACCCAAAATAAAAAAAACAAATGTAAGGATTTTAAAGAGAAGTCCAAAAGAAACGGGCCCATATTTAAGGAGAAATGTTAGAAAAAAAATATAAATAAAATGAAAAGCCTACTTTCTATAAGTTTAAACTTTAAAAATTAGTAATATTTCAACAAAGTCTCTATGCATTCCTAATAAGATAACACATTTTTTCTTTGGAGAGGGTTAATCATGATATTTTACCTTGTAAAGGGAATCTTTTTAGGAGAAAAAATTGCAATTTCTGGTCTTTGTGACCGTTGTAATATTGGAGGAGGAGGATTGGGTCCATGCACTCTAGTGTTGCGGTCCTCGATCGAAGGATGTTTGGAAATTGACGAATATTTTATGGAGTGTTGAGTGGGTTTCACTTTCCCTCTTTTTTTTCTGATGTATATTTGCGTATAGCCTCTAGTATTTAGTTTTCTCTACTTTTTGAGCTTGAACGTTATGGGCACTATTGCATGGTCTCTCTGGTCCAAACGTAATGAAAGTTTTTCATATGGTCATAGTGGACGGTCTAGTCAACAGATTTTGGAAGGGGTGGATCGATGCTCTTCATGAAGATTATAAAGCTATGAAGAGCATTTTATTGAAGAGTAGTGTTTTATTTGATGATGGATTTGCATGTTTTGCTGAATCAGTTTCCGGGCTTTCACTTGTTCTTTCTCTCCTCATCGTAGTACGAACGCAGCTGCTCATGCTTTGGCAACAATTTGGTTTTTGTCTTGTGCTCCTTTTACTGTCTGGTTTACGTTAGAAATGGGTCGCAGGTGGCTCACTAATATTTTATTTTCTGATCAAGTAGCTATTCACCCTTTAATATGACAACCTCTTTCTTTCCCAAAAAAATAAATAATAAAAATAAAATAAAACAATTTTTTAGGACACTTCTCAAACCAATTTTTTTCTATATATATATTAAGTTAATAGAAACTTGCATCAGAATGAAATAATAAATTAATGCTTTTTCATTTGGTGGAGTTTGACTTGACAAAAGTACACGACACTTCATTTGAACGGCAAATCTTCAGAATTAATTCCGGAAAGCCAGCATGCATGCCTAATGCTTTGGTCGTAGATAAGTCTAATAGACCAGAAATTCCTACCAATTTTGTTGAATCTTTAAAACCCAATTAAGGATTTTTCAAGTATTCAATCTTCCCACACAATCTACTTATATATGAAACAAAAAGTTGAATTAATTAATTATATATATTTTTAAGTAAGCTTTAGGTTTTAGAAATTAAAAAAAAAATTGATAATTTTAAGTCCAGTGCAAAAACTATCATTTTATATGATAATTCAATTCCAATCATTTCATATTTAATATCATAATTAAAAGATGAGCAGAATAATTTCAATAATTAAGCATTTTTATCTATACTAAAAAAATCATGAATTTGAATAATAAAATAAAAAAATTTAAAATATTTTGTAATTTTCAAAAACAAAAACTATCACAATTGAAGATAATAATAAAATATTAATTATTATATATAAAACACGTAGCATATGATTGTTAGACAGTTGATATATAATTGGTTTGAAAAATCCAAAAGAGAAGGGAAGGTATCTTGAACCTTATGTTTTGAAATTTATTATGAGGCTAAGATACATACAATGTAACTTCGCAGCCCCCGTCGAAAGCTGTTGTGTTTTTCAATTTTTGGTTTTTTTCAACGGTCAAATCCACATGTACGAATTGTGACATGCTTTCCGTGACTTCCCTCACTTAGAAGTTGGACCACTCTTCTAACTGCTTTGGAGAAATTCACATGGCGCCCCTCCTTCCGTGCTTCGTATTTCCTTATAGTATCCCTCGTGATTTTTTTAAATAAACCAACATATTATTCATGATATAAAATTATCATCTTTCGCATGCTTTTCATTTTTATTTTCCTCTATAAACATTTATTGTCTTATTTATAATTTTTTATATATAAATTAATAGTGTATAAAAGAATGTAATATTAATTTAAATAAATATAATATTTTAATAAACAGTTAATTTGGCTCTTTTTATATTTACAATTAAACTAACTATTTATATTAAAAAATTAAAACAAAAAGTTCATTTAGACTCATTTTAAAGAATTGATTTTTTAAAATAAAGAGTATCAAATATTTAAAAAGTTTAAGGAATGCTCAAACCTCTATCACTATGTGTGTGTGTGTGTGTGTATATATATATATATATATATATGCATGCATACTACTCTCATGATATTTAGTATTGCTATCCAATTTAGTTTGTAAAATTTACAATTGTTTTGGATATTACTTTTTTTTTTTTTTAACATTTCAAAATTATCCAAATCTTTGTATCCCCATTATTCTAATCTGTACTTTTATGATATAGATAGAAATGCTTAACTATTGAAATTATTATTTTCATCTGTTGAATAGTACTATTAAACAGCAAAATGAATTTTATACATATGTGGAACTTTTGTTCACCGCCCTCTTAGGTAGTAATTTTCACTTAGAAATTCTCTCTCTTTCTCTCTATAGTATATATATATATATATATTAATCAAATAAATTTTATGTTGCTATGTAGATACAACACAATTTATTTACCAAAAAAAAAAAAAGAAAAAGAAAAAGAAAAACACAATGTTAACTTTGCAATAATCCAAATTTGTTATTCCATCTTCAATATAAAAAATAAATAAATAAATAAATAAAATTTATCTTTTACTTATTTAATGTCTAATTTTTATCACATGAATTAATTTTAACAATTATTAACAACTATTATATTAGTTTAGTGATTAATATATATAATTGAACTGAATAATGCTAGAAGTAACAACTAGCTTATCAACATATTTACCAAGATAATATCACAAGATACATGTTTTTATTTTATTGGTTGGAATTTTAATGTACATGAATAATTATTTTAAAAACAAATATAATTAAATATAAACCAATAATATATAATAATGCTTATCATTTGATAAATATTTTGGTATATTAGTTGGTATATTTAGCATTATTAATTCTTTTATATCATTAAAATAGGTACAACGTTTACTGATCATTAGTTAATTTGTTATAATGCTAATTAGTGCGTATTACAGTTGACAAAAAAAGAAAAAAAAATGCTAACTAATCTGTATTATGCTCGTTGTATAGAAAACTTTTTCCTTAAACACGTATATATATATATATATATTTTTTTTTTTTTAAATCATAAACGTGAGTATGCTTAAGCACGTATTAAAGAAGAAGAGTGAAATTATTAGACCCAAATTAATATTTGGATGGTTGTATTGGTAAATTTGCGCGCAAATATATTTATCCATCTTTAATTAAGTAATGTACTCTTATTTTCTGTGTGACAAATAAGGATTAATTATTTAACATATAAGGATAACTAAATATTCTTTACAAATTAATGAATCCGGTGCAAGATTAACTTATCCAAAGCCTTGAAAAATAAAAATAAACCCTTCTAAACATCCATTAATCGTTTTCTTAATTAATAAATTAGAATTTTAGTAATTGTCTTTATATGTCATGTCTCCTTTTTGTTTTTTTTTTGGGTCAAGTTTTTTTTTTTTTTTTTTTTTAATATATCATATTGCTCATAAAGCATCCCGAGTACATAAACAGAACCACTCTTTAAATATTGGATATATTTTTATATTAATAAGACGAAGCCAAATCAAAACTTTCATATGCTGCTGGCAATTTCTTGGAAACTATGTATATGAGGTTGCTTTTCCACATGCATGAATCAGTACTATTTATTAGGACTAGAAAACCACTACTACTCCATGCACCCCCACCACCAAAAAACACCAACACATTAATTTTATAAGAAACTTGAATAATCAATTACTCCTCAAATTATAATTTTATAATAAACTTGAATAATTAATTACTCCTCAAATTATAATTAAGGAACTTTCTCGTCCTTGGCTGGTGGCCGCCTCCTTCTCTCTGTATAAATGTACACGTGTGATATAAATATATTTATCTATAGGTGTCTTTATGTACAATAAATATATAATACATAGCTTTTATTATTGTAATTATATATATAAATATGTATATATTTCAGCCTAAAGGTAACTGCTGTTAGTCTACCCTAAGCTAAGACTTTAAATTTTCAATTAATTAATTAAAGACTAAAATCCGTTAATTATATATTTTGTCTGAATCTACACCATAGATCAATTCTTTCATCAAAGTGATTAATACTTAAAGGAAACTAATAATTCTAACCCGTAATGATGAAGCTCTTCGCCACCATTTTTCCACTCACTTTTTTTCCATTCCAAACATCACATCCCCAAAAGAAGTTATTGAAATTTTTAACCTTTCACCTTAGATTATATACAAATACACAGATTATGTATATTCGTGCCGTTTACGGCACCTCCCGTTTGTCATGTAAGATCTTATACATGTATATGAACAACCCCCTTACAACTATATTGTTATGCACATTTAATTTTTATTTTATATTTTATTTAACAAATAATTTATATTAAAATATTATTAATTTATATATTTATATGAATAAATAAATATTTAAATATATAAATAAAACAAATCAATTAAATATTATCACGTGATTTACTAAAAATTTAATAAATATATTAATAACTTAAATTTTATTATTTAATTTATAATATGGATTACATCATTATATACGCAACTTTTTAGCCACACTCAGCCGCCTCCTCTCCTCATCCCCTTATATTAGCTTATAGTTTCCACCTGAATGTCCATATATTCTTCTTCTTCTTCTTCTTTCTTCTTTGTTCATTTCTTCTTCTTTTCTTCTTCATTTTTCTAACTATTTATGGAGAATTATCAAATGTTCTTTCCTTGTTCATCTTCAATGGGTCAACCATCAGGGTTTCCTATGGCATCAAATATGGGAGCTGCTAGTTCTAATATGGGTTTTAATGGTTTACAAGGAGAGAGCTTAAATGGGTTTTTAAATTTGAGGACAGAAAACCAAGTCCGGCTTGTGAGAGAAGAAGAAGAAGTCGAAAAACACCATTCTCAAAGTGGAAGCATTACTACTAGTGCTGATCATGGGGCTGAAAATGGTCAGGCAAGAATGTTAGCTGGGAGGAAGAAGGGGGAGAAGAAGATTAGAAAGCCCAGATATGCTTTTCAAACAAGAAGTCAGGTTGATATTCTTGATGATGGATATCGATGGAGGAAATATGGTCAAAAGGCAGTGAAGAACAATAAATTTCCGAGGTAATTATAATTTCATTAATTACTTAAATTTCTTGAAATATTCTTAGATCATCTTATTTTCTCTCTTAATTCTTAATGTTTTTTGATCCTTTTTCTGATGCTGTCCGGTCCCTCATTGGATATAAGATCTAATTGTAATCCTTAATTATCATTTTCTTTCTATTGCTTTGAGAAAATTGAGATTCTTTATTTGAACATAATTAATAATTACACATGTTCACACACATATCATATATATATATATATATATATATATGATTTGTGTGTAACAACAAAATGATATTCAATCTGCGTGCATCGATCGATCTAAAAGGTTACCTATATGTTTCAATATTTCTATTTAATCTCTTCAAGCAAAAGCTATCGGGAATTAAATGATTAATTAATTGCACATGCAAAGAATTTCCCTTAAGATTTGATACGAAAATTAACCCAGGACAATATAGAATTACTTGCTTTCACAGAACTGTCTAGTTAGTTCATAGTTAGGGTTTACACGAATATAATTAACTAATGTCTACTTATAGACATTGCTTCTCTAGAAGTAACAGTATATGTAACTTTGTTGATTGTTGGATTTACATCATGTTAGTACGTATTATATTAATTTTTCTATATCTATATTTTGATTATTTTTTTTTAAATAAAAAACAAAATACAAAAGTTACTTGAAGAGAAGGAAACTTTTTATTTCTTTATTATTATTATTATTATTATTATTGTTATTACCACTACTACTACTACTTCAAAAGCAGAAAACTGATCTATTAATATCATTCCAGGATTACGTTGAAAATTGAGTTTTCTATAATTTTTCTCAAAATTGATAGATAATAATATTGTAATTTCAATTTAATAAGAATGTAGCATGCAACAAGTCAGATCACCTATAATCACCTTCACATCATTTCAACATGAAATTAAGATCACTCTTTACACACAACTATTCGACTATTCAAATATAAGTAAAAGAGCAGTAAGACAAATAAAAGGACATGAAATAGCAGATAACCTGAATTCGGTTAAAGCATGCGATTATATTTGATGATTTGTAAGTTAGATGTTATTACATATTCTTTTATGATTTATTAATTATATGGTTGATAATTAATAATGTTATATATATGCAGGAGCTACTATAGATGTACATATCAGGGGTGCAATGTAAAGAAGCAAGTCCAGCGCCTAACAAGGGATGATGGAATTATAGTGACTACTTATGAAGGGATGCACTCACATCCAATTGACAAGCCTACTGACAATTTTGAACATATCTTGAATCAGATGCAAATTTACACTCCCTTTTGAACTACAAGTTGCTTACTCTTCCGTTTTGTAAAACAATGTCCTGATGCAGATACTAAGCTAGATTATGTAGCCTATATATAGGAAAAATAAAAATTATGCTTTGTGAAGTGACCTGCATAATATATTTCTCTCTAGCTATGAATTGATATATATTAAGGTTTTGTTTGGGATAATTTTTATTTTGCTTCTTCAAAGATGTTCAAAAACTGCCTTTAAAGGGATTTAGTTAGAAGATCTTTTGGAAATTTGAATCGTTTCTAAAAAACTCTCCAACATTACTCTTAAAGGCAGTTTTTAAGCTTTAATCAGAAGTGGCTTTTAAAAAAACCAAACTAAATAGGGTCTAAGTGAATGTTGAGTAGTTATTTTGAAATACCTAGAACCACTTAATTAAAACATAACTTTTACGGGTTTATATTCTTTAATTTAGAGATAATCTATTATTCAGTTTCGTGTGCTTAAGTGGTGATAGCTAGCTGTGTAACAATATGAAAATTGCTAAATTAATGCGTGATTTATGGTTGTTTTTTATTTATGGATCGACTTCATATATATGCATGCATATATATATATATATATATACATATAGTCTGTCAAAAAATGTTCTATAAAATGAGTTTTAAAATGTGATATATATTATTTATAATCATATATATATATATATATATATATATATGTATATATATGAATCATTAAGGGAGGGGACGTTTATGTATGTATGCATCCTTACATACATATGCACGTATATCTGCTGTTAGTACCTACGTATATCCAAGTAGTGTAAATGATCGAGAATGTATTAATTAAATAATATATACATAGAGGGAGTAAGGGTTGAGTAAGTATAATTTTACAGATAACGACATTTATTTACTAAGTGGATGTTGGTATACGCATTTATGTGTATAGAAAGCAACACAGGATGAAATTGTTCTTAATGATTTTGCTAAGCGCCAGTAAAGAAAGATTGTCTTTAATTAATTGAACGGATAAGAAAGGACAATAATTGAATACAGCAATTGAAGTAATTGTACAAGCTGCAAAAAGTGAAGTACATACTATGGCATGAATTTAATTTTAAGTTTGGAAAGAAGAAAACCCTTAGCAGAAACCCTAGGGAAAAAAAAAAAAAAATTCAAAAAAAGGCCTCAGTAGAGACAGTAAGAATTGATTTCATCTAAAATGACTCTCTTTGTATTTTGGATGTGAATTTTCTCAATTTGCATTTGTTTTGTCAAACATTTTTTAGGTTTTGGGGTGTAAAACAACATAGGTAGATTCCTTCTTGGCACCATTTTTTTTGTTTTCAAATTATGATTTATGACAAATATATATCATATAAGAAAAACTGAAATTGGGTATGGGAGAAAAGGTTGGTACTGAAACGCTTGTGTTTGTAAACTGCAAGAAATAGAACTGGATGGCTGGACTTCCAATGCTAAAGTTGAGCCACACGTGAGATGGAATGAGAAGCCCAAATTATGAAAAAAAAGGCCCAATGTATAATATAATATTATATTTTTATAAAATAATATATACAAATATATATATATATATATATAAAATATCTATAGGTCAAAGTACCAAAATTATATAGAATTGTAGTAAAGGCTAGTTTGATTCCGTCTATGAAAATGACTAGACCATAGGACACAACAGCTGTTGAGGTTTGGAGAGCCAACACTCCATATAAGTTAAAAGAACTCCCTTGGTTAAACAAAGGCCTCATGTTTTTCAACAGGATGGACACCCATCAACAAACCCCTTTTTTTTGTTTTTTCCCTTGTCTTTATCTTTCATGACCTAGCTTTTTGCTTAGTCTATTTATATGTTTAAGGCTTTTTTACTTCTTCAGTCTTCAAATTCTTGTTTGAAATTTGCTTCCCAATTATTGTTTTCATTTCAATATGCTGCTAACTAGTCCTCAAACAACTTAATTTTGATTAAAAAAAAAAACTTTTTAAAATAGTCAGAGAATTGAAGTACTTGTGGAGAAAATTTTTGTTCCCTATTTCCCTTACAAACTATGGTACCGTTGGGTAGAAATTAATTAATTGGCCAATTGAATTTTGTTTAACTGAAATATCATACTAGTTGGATATTGGAGGATTTAAACAAAAATAAATATTGTACGAATTTTTGTCAATTTTCTTATTGATCATTAGAAGACACATGGGATAATCCTACTCACTCCTAAGAAAGGATTTAAGTAGCTCACACTGGCTCCTCCCAATTTCCTTGTTCCATAACTAATTTAACCAGATAAAAAGAAATGAAAAAGAATCATATATAGTACAGGCAAAATGGATTGGAGTAAGTAGTACATAAAATACCCCTTTTCTACTATATAATAAATATATTGAATGATGGGAGTTAGTAGTATATAATATACCCTTTTCTACTATATATTAAATATATTGAATGATGAAATTTGAGAAGAATGTTCACATCTTGCTAGGTAAGATATGGTATATTATGTTAATAAACTATTTTAATATTATGTCTATAACATAGGTTTATATTAAGATAGGTTTAAT
Source organism: Ziziphus jujuba (assembly GCF_031755915.1). Taxonomy (NCBI): domain Eukaryota; kingdom Viridiplantae; phylum Streptophyta; class Magnoliopsida; order Rosales; family Rhamnaceae; genus Ziziphus; species Ziziphus jujuba. Next base: position 29,558,691 of record NC_083387.1, on the reverse strand, counting down.
TATAAAACTTCATTTCGATAAACAGGTTTAATTAGAAAACTTCATTTTCTAATGACTAGCTAGTGACAAGGACACCTATACCAATATGCCTATAGCTACAGCTATTACCTAACATAAGGTGGTGTGTCCCAAAATCATGAAACTTAATTATTCAGTAAACTTTCCATCACTCTGTATTTTTGTTTTTATTTTTACTTTTTATTTTTATGTACATGTGTGTTCAATTTGAAATCTTATCTTTCTTATTTTAAGCTATCTCAATGTACACTAAAATTTTCAAGTCTTTAATCTGATACCACATTTGAGGCAAATCATCGTTTTGCGGAAAAACAAATGGACCATTCGTCATGGATTGTGAAACAAATAGTTTAGATAAACATATATATATCTATATGCTTGCTTGGCCTGTCTTATTGATTCCCCAAGTTTCTCTTTGCTCCTTTTCTTCCATTATGATTATTAAATATTTGTTAATTTGTCAAGTAAAGTTGAAAGTGACATTACCTGTCTCCATCTTTACCATACCTTTCTTTCTCTTTTTATCCCTCCCCCACTTTTTATTTTTATTTTTATTTTTATTATTCTCTCTTTATTTTTTCCACTTCAATGGTTCATTATATTTAAGAAATCCAAAGTGGACCCCGGAAAAGAAAGGAAGGGACAACCACAGAAAAAGCAGAAGCTAGGGTTAAACAAATCCCACCAAGACTGAAGATGGTCCTTCTTAAGGGTTATGGTCTGCATTTTTATAGTATTTTATTCCCTACTTAGTGGTTCATTAATTAGATTATTTTGTTGAGCCACTTAGTTATTCCAACATGATCAAATTTGCAATGATCCTTTGACCCTCCCTACAGGAGGGGACAAGGAATATAGTGCTTCTTCTTCTACTCTCTTCAAATCCCGCTTCTTGGAATTAAGTTCCTCTGCAATTTTCACTGTTTGGGGGGTAGTTTATAACCATATATAGATATAGATATCATATATGTGAACTCTTGCAATCTATATGTATTTTGCTTCAGATTTCTTTCTGCAACTAAGGAATCAAAAAGGTTCAGAAACCACTTTCTCAATTTGCTTTCTCAAGTTAGCCCTCTTTGCCCACAAAGAAACTTTTTTTCACGAACTGGGTTGTTTCCGTTTTTGCTTTCAGCATCTGTTAAGAAGTATATACATACTGGTTTTTCTAACATCAATTTTGTTTTTTTCTCTTAGATTTTGGATATAGAATTGTAGAAAATGTTCAATTTGTGATATTTACTATGTGGTGAGAAAAATTAAGGTAGTAAAAGAAGTATAATATGGGCTTTTGTCATGTACAGGAAACCAAGGGGAACAGATTGAAAAAGTAGATGGTGTTATGGAGTGGGACTTGAAGGAATTTGCTTGGGAATCAACTCACGAGTTGGATCAGCAAAAAGAAGAAAGCGACCTTACTGCTATGGTGGAATTCAGCACTTCGAAGAAACAGACAACAACAACAACAGTAAATGGATCTTCAGGGGATTTGAAGCTTACAGTGGTTGATTCTGCAGAACCAGTATCATTCAGCAAATCAAACGAAGCAAGAACAACCTCAATCTTGGCATCTTCACCAACATCTCCAGGACCATCATCAAAAAAGGTTAATGGAGCTCAGAAAGTTTCATGCTTGGTAGATGATTGCAAAGCAGACCTCAGTAGTTGCAGGGAGTATCATAAGCGCCATAGGGTCTGTGAGCGCCATTCCAAGACCCCAACTGTGATGGTTAAGGGTGAAGAAAAACGATTCTGCCAGCAGTGCAGCAGGTAGATTGATAATAATAATATGATTATAATCAAAGCAAATATGCTTTTGGTATTTTTTTTTTCTTTCTTTTTTTTAATTTCTTTGCCACAATGATTGATCATGATATGGTAGAAATTGTACTATAATATTATCTCTGTTCTTCTCGTGCTGGTATGGTATATAATATTAGATATCAAGTTTTTTTTTGCTTTTGCCAAAACTTTTTCAGATTCCATGCTCTTGGTGAATTTGATGAGGTGAAGAGAAGCTGCAGGAAACGTCTTGATGGACACAACCGACGCCGGAGAAAATCTCAGCCGGAATCCCTCTTGTTCACTTCCAAGAGCTTCTTGTCATCTGCTTACAAAGGTTTGGATTGGACCAATTTCACTTATTTTCTGGTTGACCATGCTCTTATATACATATCTATACATATTCTGGTATCTAAAATTCAACAGCAGAGAGAATTTTGGCTCTTAATTGTGTTGCATGTTGATTCTCAATCTCTCCATTTGAAAAATTAATGTTGTTATAAGATTGAAGTGTTTTTCCTGTTTAATTATCAAGTCCTTCAATTTATTTTATTTTATTTATTTTTTTGTTTTGGTGCAACTTTCCAGGTCCCAAAATCTTGCACTTTGGCAGTCCTCCACAGATATATGCTCCAACCGCTACTACTACTATGAGAAATGGATCAGAACCTTTTGTTTATGGTCGTCAACAAAGAAACAGACCTCCAGATTTCTCCAATGGGAGAGACACCCAATTCTTCTTCTTGCAGGAAAATCATCCTGAAAAGAGCAACCAAGCAACCCCAGAAGCATTCCTCTGTGACTACCCAATTCTGAACACCATTAAAGGGCAAACAGAAAAGGTACCAAATGAGGTTTCGACTGGTGGTTGTGCTCTCTATCTTCTGTCATCAAATCCATCTTCACTGCAAATTCCAGCAGGGATGGATGTGAATCATCATCTGGTGCAGTCTAATGATCAGATGCACCAGAGTTCACTTCAGTTTCCCAACTCCTTCTCAGCTTTTGATCATGGAAAAGACAAGCCTCAAAATATGATCCTTAGAATGGGTCCTGATGGCCTGTTGGAACATGTTGGAGCTCCCCAAGCCTTTCCAATTTAGTTGGACTGGTTTTTGCTCATTGATGATCATGAACTTTATAAGATTGTGGAACTTGTACAAGTTTCTCATCTTTGAATAAATTATTTATATATATATATATATATATAATTAGGTACTGAACTTATTAAATAAAAAGCTACCAAGCTTCTAATTTTGGAATGCCAAAGGTCTTGATTGCCTCTTTCCCTTCCAGGGTTAGTCTTACTTGGAGCTTCTAGGATGTTAATTTGTACTTTCTATGCATTAATATATCTCTTTCTGTCCTACTTTCTTAATTACTAAATAATTTCTTTTCCTTTTTTTTTATTTGTTAAACTATTTGCCAAGAAATGTGTGTCCGATTGGATTGGATAGAATCCTGAATTTGTCTTCAATATTATTTGGTTTTGTTTTATTATATATGAAAGAGAAAGCCATGTGTCTTTCATTTTTTATTATTAAAGTGGATAAATAACCAGTTTTGGTCTAATTTTCTTGGTTTCTTTTCTAGCTACTCTACTAAACATCAAATCTATAAAATAGATAGCTAGTATAGGTAGTTGAATGGGATTGGAATCTGCTTTTAATCTTTAAATCAAGTATATGTAGACATGTTATGTTACAATAGGCTATTGATCAATTAGCTGTAATCTAGCCATGGATTTTATCCTTATCAATTAGTTGTCATGCAACATAATATCTTCGATGCTATCCAACAGAAAACGATTATATATTATATACACACCACACCTATGTATGATATGCTATCGATGTGAAAAATGACCAGCACCATTAAAAAATATATGATAAAGACAAATAAGGAGTTGGAATTATGATTTTGTGAAATGGGGTAAGTAGTTCAAATTAATTAATATTTGATGAGTATGATATATAATATAAAATGATTGAGAAATAAAGTCTAAAAGTCTTGATGACAATGATTTAACCCAACATCCATCTTTTTGCTGTGCTGCTATCTATATCCACCGCATCATGACTCTTAACCTACTATTACACACAGCTAACCACCCTATAAACTACTCTAAATTTTCAATTGCAAGTTGCAATATATATATATATATATATTTATAATTTTTATACTCTGAATTTCATTAACAGTTTATTTATAATCTCTTACCGTCAAATACAATACAAAGGATTATAGTTGTTCGAATGTGTTTTTGAGCACATCCCTCGTGAATGAATCTTCTCCTTTTTACGGTGTAGAAAAAGGAGAAATGACATAAAAACTTTTAATTGAAAATAATTACAATGATTTACTTTGAAATAAAAAGTAATCAACTGTATTTTTGATTGACATCCATTAATGAAAAAAAAAATAAAAATGATTGACATCATATATATTTTCATGTCACTAGTCAAAAGATATATATATATATATATTTTTTTTTTTCCTTTCTTTTATAAATTGATTTTAAACAGCTAACTTTTCCCTTTTATTTAATGGACATTGTATTTATGTTTAAAATTTTTTAGGAGTGCAATAAATTTTTTTTTTGTCTTTTGCTCCCCAACTTCCCAGTGAAAAAAGAAATTGAAAAGAAAAAAAGGAAAAAAAAAATTGATCATTAACGACCATTGTGGACTCAATAAGAAGCCAAGAGCCATGTACTTTTATTTGACTAGAGAAAGGAACACGTCTCTAACTTTAACAAAACATCCTATTTAAATCACAGAAATGATTTTTACTTCAAAAGTAAAGAAGACAGAATCTACCCCACAGTTCTTTTTTTTTTTTTTTTTTTTTTTTGGGGTGTTTTTTGGGTGAATAACTACCTCACAATTTCTTCACACCCTGCTTTTTGACACAAAAATCCTTGTCAGCAATCACTCATAAAATGTAATAGATTCAGTGCTGAAAAAAAAAAAAAAGGGGAAGTTCAACATACAATACAAGAATGAGCGACTTTATGACCCTATTTAATGGGTTTGCTTATGTCTCAAGGATAACCTTTAAAATGTAATATCCAATAATGATCATTGACTAGCAAAGATATTTCTCTTCTTTCATAAAATAATATATAAATTTTCTTAGGTACGTATCCAGTATATATCCAATATATAAAAAAAAAAAAAAAGAAAAAAAAAAAAGAGAGAAAAAAGGCTAGAAAAAAGGATCAATTAAAGCGGGAAATCTCTACATATTGCCTTATTAAAAAGAAAAAAGAAAGAAAGAAGAAAAGTTGAAAGGAGTGACTAGGTAACTCACACAAAAACAGTCCCAGAGTGTGGATAATATGAATATTAGTGCTTGTCTTCCTTCGGAATATCTTTTTTGGGAACCTTTGATTCCAGCTCCTTCGGAATTGTCTTCTCTGCTGCCCTAAAAGTTAAAACCAATCAAATTCATTATAATTTATATTTTGATTGTAAGAATTACAATGCAAGAAACATTTAAAAATAAATAAGTTGAAAACTGGATAAAACTACTAGAGTAAAGAATTAGCACGCATACATACATGCGTAAATTTACCTTTTATCAAGTTAATGAAGAAGACCAAACGATTGTTTATCCTAAATAATAATCATCCACTTGTTTATCCTAAAAAATAATCATCCACCTATTTAAATTACATATTTAACAAACATTTATTTTGTTATTGTGTATTGACATGGCCAATAACATACCAAAGTGGGGTGAGCAATTATCCAAAAGACTACAAGCGTTGCCCCCACACCACCCACCCCCCCCCCCCCCCCCCCCCTTCTCCCTTTTTTTTCCCCCCTCTCTGCTAAGAAACAATACATATCCATTGTGATAGTAACAATCATGCTCCATTTCAAAACTTATGAGCAGAACCTACGATGCTTGGACTCTTAATTTCGCAGAAGACCATGTGACACGACAAGACAGTGATATTGGTATGAAATCCTTCTCAATCTTGGCAAAAATGGATGATGTGATTTGTGACAAAATATCTTAACTCAGATAATACTTGGAAAGGGAAAATAAAATGAAAGCAACCAATTATTACAACTGGAGGTGGATTTGGCCCAATAACGCACTCAAGAGTTTTCTAGACACAGTCTGAATAGACCTAAAGTCTGTTCTTTCCCTCATCGATTACATGCATATTATATGACTTAAATTAAATAAGAACATAACAATCAACATAGTTTCTTCAAAATTTTTATATTTGCATGGTGTATATTCACATATAGGTATCCAGACTTTGGATCCTGTTTGAAATATTTCCCTTGATCCGAAGTTTGGAAATTACAATAATCTGCCTACAACATATATACTAAGACCTGACACCTAACACCTGCACCTGGTTTTGAGCAACGTAGGCATAACCAAGTAAAAGACAATGTATAAAGCAGAATGAAATCAGCAGGTTAAGAAGGTTTCATCTCTGAAGGCTGTAAAAAAGATAAAAGGAAAAAAGCAATGCTGAAAGATAACAGGATAATTACAACAACACAAGAAAAATAGAAAATGCTAAAGGAACAGGAATTTAAAAAAAAAGCCATGAGAAAAAGAACAAAATGCACAAACAACTTTATGAAGATGAGGCTTTTCTTTTCTTTTATACTGACAATATATACATGATTCCCCAAATCAAATCTTTTACCTTTATTTCTGAATTGTGTGAAAGGCAAACAATTTTCTCTACACCGATCAAACTAATATCAAGAGTAAAAATTTACAATCATCATCCACATAACAGAGGCTGTCAGCCATATTGCTGTTATTCAACGTCGAGCTGACACATAATTCAAGGTTCAAATCATAACCACTAACTTCTAGCACTTGCTACTTGCACACTATCATGACAATTGACAGAGAATTTTCTTGTGCATCATATCAAAAGATTCCATCCAATCAGAACACAACATGATCAGGTTGCTAAAGAAATTTTAAAAACGAAGCAACCAGGCATCATCCTCCATATAAGTGTTCATTCATTTGAGATTTACCATTGCCAGCAACTAAACAGATCCTATAATCAACAATCAAAACTAAACAGATCATATTAAACGCGAAGTTACTTGCATAAGCCAGATGACATATAACATATCTGTGTCATACTCATAAACTTTCCTCAGACAAAGCTAAAAGTTCCACTCGCAATTGATTGTACTGTACACCTCTCATGGTCTTCCAAAGAGTCGATATACTTGAGTGACAAGATTTTATTTTAATCCCTGATCCTTTATCCATTCTGAATATATATATATATATATATATATATATCCCATTTTCTCAATGGAGGAGCTTAAAGAATTAGACCTCCAAATATAATCATGCATAAACTAAATCCAACAAAACGAACAATAACACCCCTTATAAAATGTTTCCCAGAATTTTCATTGATATTATCAGCAAATGATAAGCGGCATAATGCCCACAGATTATAAGGTAACTAAAACACCCAAGAATAATGTAACATACTTTGCACCACCAACAACCTAGTTACTCAAAAATACAAATTTAGCTTTTAGGGTTTATGGGTTTTGTGTGGAATTTTACAGGAACTAATTTCCTATATTCTCCTCTGTAAGCTATTAAATTAAATCCCTAAAACGCAATTTTATACAAGAACAGTCAGTTGAGAGGGGGAGAGAGAAAGTACTTGGAGGCAGCGGCGGATTCTTCTTCGAGCCAATGGCGGATATGCTTGACGTTACGCCTGAAGATGGTGGCGGATTGCTTCACATCGCTCCTCAGAAGAAGAATCACGGCGCTAACGCCGGCCACCGTGAGTATGAAGTTCGTCAACGCCATCGAATTCAAAAATCCTAACCCTCGTTGCCTTTGCGATCGGATCCTAATACAACACAAAGCGAAGAGAAAGTAGTGGAAGAGAGTTTACAGTTAGGAGATTTGAATTTATGAAACTAAATAATCCTGGTTTTAAGGGTTTTACAGGGTTTTCCTCTGAACACGCTTGGGGATTTGGAGAAGAAGACGGTTTTTGGGGCTTTTGTTTTACTGAACCAAGTTTCAATAAATGGGCCCAAGTTTGGAGCCTATCAAGGCCCACTATGTTGGATCATTATTGTCTCAGCCCATTGGACATTCAACCCAACCTCAAATATATTATGTGAAGTGCAAAATTTTTATTTTTCTATCAAAGCTTTAGTTTGCATCTTCTCTTGGTTTAATTTAATTTAACTATTTAATTTTTGGAGATGCGAAAAAATATAAATTTAATTTATTTTTAGAACATAAATATAAGGTACATAATATAAAATTTATAAATCTTAATTTCAAAAAAGTATAACATGGTACTATATATTAATTATGATATATGTTGAATTCATGGTAGTTTAACAAATATATTTTATCGTTCTTGCAAAAACACACACACACACACACACAGAGACAGAGTTAGATTATTTGATTAAATAAAAAGTGAGGAAAAAAAAAAAAAAACCAACTAACCTACAAACAACAACAACATATACTAGTAAACTGAATTGTGTTTTAGATTGTAACGTTTAGTGAAGTTCGACAATCTCCAATCCAAATTAACACTCGGAATCCCCCAAACGGACCACAAAAAAAGTTGGAATTATCACTCAATGACTAGTTATATGGAATCAGAGATTCTCATTTGTTTTTTAAAATTTTTTTTGCCATAAAAAGAGATTGAGAAAAATAAATATAATAGAATCCGCAAAATTTAGGACTCTTTTTAATATATTTATAAAGTAAAAACAATATTTATCACGTTAATTGCTAGAAAATCATATATATATATATATATATAATTTTTTTGATATCGGCACGGCTCAATCATATTAAAACACTCAATCCAATGAGAGCTTTTATTTGATTGAACTATGCCAACATCCATAATGGGTTTTCTCAAACCACTTTTATTTAAGAAAGAAGAAAAAAAAAGAAAAAAGGAAAATCCATAACATTATATGGTCTTCTGGTGGTAATTTCACTAGTATTGAAAGCAAACTTCAAAAAGTACTTGCTATATAGGGTTGTAGGATTCGTCTAGTGAAAAAACAAAAAATTAAAAAATAAAAACTTGTTATGCATATATATTTAAAGGCGTGTTTGGATGTGTTTTCATAGCTTCAGTTTTCAAAAATTTTTTTAAAAAAAAAAAAAAAAAAAAAAAACACTTGTAATTATGTTTGATAGAAAATGTAAAAAAAGTGCTTTTTTGGCCCAAAAAAATAAAAATATACCAAATGTGTTTATAAGAGAAACACTAAGATTTGTACTTTTTCAAATAAGTGTTTCAAAATTTTAAAAAAATAAATAATAAATGCAATAATTAAAATATAAAAATATAAAAAAATAAATTTAAAAGTATTTCTATTGTACATAACCAAATATTTTACCACCTAATTTATAAAACATTTATTAACAAAAAATATTATGAAAAATAAATACTTATTAGAAAGCATTTCTATACATGCCTTACCTCTGATACAAAAGAAAAATATATACGAATATAAATAAGATATTTATGTAAGAGAAAAATATATAGATTTAGAAATGTGGAAAAGGAAGTACAATAAGATCAATGATGGAAGCTTGAGAGGAACTGAGGATGTTGGGAAATGAGGAATGAAAGACAAATTGCTGGGGAAAATAATTTGAAATATATATGGTTTTTTTTCTTTTTTCTTTTTTTTTTTTTTTTATAGGAGAAGGAGAAGATACTGTAGTGATAGTAATGAGAAATTTCCTTAGTTTCATACTAGATGAACAAAAAAGAACACTGATTGATTTAAACTTGAATTCTACTTCATACCTAATGTCCCTAGAAAAGATATCCTACAAGACCATTCATTTTTGGTCAACAATCAGGTGAAATTCTGACAAATAATTTTCACCTAAAATAATCAGTATCACCTTTTTTTTTTTTAATAATTTCTATGGTCCTTCTGGATTCAATTGGCCCTAATATTATATATATCTATTGTCTATTATATATAGATATGGCTTATAATTAACATGACAAGCAGGCAAAAAAGTAACCATACTGCCTTTATCATTTGATACACATATATAATTCACTAATTGAATTCTTAATCTGATCATAACTTGTCGAACACACCAACAACAATTATCAGTTTTAAACTTTTCTAGTATCATTGAAGATTGTACTTACCAGCTTACCGGTGATAAATTGTGTTTAATATTAAACATACCGATCGATCTATATAAGTCAATGCAAAGGGGCCAGTAGCCGTGGTTGATTTTCTTTTTCTTTTTCTTTATTTGAGGGCCTCAATTATATCCATACAACCTAATAATCATAATCTCCCAAAAACAAAAAAAAAACAAAAAAAAAAATACAAAAAAAAAGTCCTATTTGTATACACGTATGAGCTGGCTTATCTTGTTTGATTTTGGGCTTTGTCTTTCCAGTAATGCTATAAGTATCAATTAATTTACCATATCAATTAATTTACCAAATATATATATACTACTATTTAATTGGTTAATATATTAACATAGTTTATTTATGAATAAGTCAAATTTTAAAAAAATAAATATAATTAAATATAAACCATTTATATATGTGGATTTAGTAAATAACTTAATAGATTAGTTCATGGCTCTAATATTATTCTTGTCTTAGGAATGATTATAGCCGCTCCAAGTTCTATAGCTCTATTATATTATATACAACATTTTGAAGATGGAAATTGTTTTCAAGACATGCATGTTTTAATTAATATAAGACAAATTAGAGAAGATATAAACACTTCCACAAATAAAAAAGATAAAACTTTGTTGATAATCTCTGTTATTCTCTTTTTCTCTCTTTATATATATATGTATACTGAAAAAAACCACTATATTTAAAAGTGTCGACCTGTTATATACGTTTTTAACGACCTTTTTAACGATTTTTTTTTTTTAAAAAAAATCACTAAAAACATTTATAATAGCCAATATCTTTTTGTAAAATAATCAGTTATTACAATTTTTCAAAAAGTTGTAGCTTTTTCTCTCTTTATTTTATTTTTTATTTTTATGCTCTCAATTTCACTCATTGAAGCCGTTAAGGAGCCCTCCATAAGTCATTGGAAAAAGACTGAAGAAAAAACACCAATTCACTCAAGGTTAAAAAGGGACCCCATCAAATTTCATCATCAAACACTAGCCCACCGTCTAAGTCCACTTCTCTCCCCCACACCAGCAAGCTTTGCATTACACTTTTACGGATTTATATTAACATGATAGGTGTGAGAAGGTAAAAGAGAGAAGACTAGCATAAAATCAAACAGGGAAAAAGAAGGTGAAAGTGGGACCCTTTTAAACGCGCATGCACTAAATCCATGGGGGGACTCTCCACACTTCCAAAAAAGAAGGCTTTCATTTTACAGCACAGCCCGCCACTAGTCTTCCTATGCATTTAATTCTTTTTTTTTTTTTTTTTTGGTAAGAACAGAACTGAACCAGAGTGAAGTGAAAAAAAAAAAAAAAAATTAATATACAGAAAAACATGAAGCTGAGGAGAAGAGGAAGGTCGGCCCTGAAGTTGGATTTGAGAATTTTGAAGAGGTAAAGTCCGTTGGTGGAACGGTGGTGCGAACAGGAAGACTTTCCTCATTTTGTCATGCATTTTTCATGTGAGTCATCTGTCATCCGAGCCATCAGTGTGATAAATTTAAAATTTAATGGCTTGCTATATTTTTATATTTTTTGACAGTACCATTTTGATAAGGTCGAACTTGATAATAAAAAAATTCTATATGAATATATATATATACAGTCCGTACCACAGTATTGGTGATGGTTTTGACGATTTTTTAAAAAACCGTCGTTAATATTATGAAAAACCGTCACTAATACTGCGGTCCTCATGTAGACCGTCTTTACCATAGAATTTTCTTATATATATATATATATGTATTCAATTTGTAGACACAATTAAAAGCCTTTTTCCTAATTTGTAGGTTCAAGTCCCATTCTCTATGAAAAGGAAAAAAAAAAAAAAGCAAACAGGAAATTAAATATACATGTATATATATATATATATATATATATATCCCTAATTAAAAATCTATATATATATATATGGAAATTCTATGGTGAGGACGGTCCGCATGAGTACTGCAGTATTAGTGACGGTTTTTCATACTATTAACGATAGTTTTTTAGAAAATCGTCACCAATACTATGAAAAACTGTCACCAATACTGTGGTCCGTATGAGGACCGTCCACACCATAGACGGACTGTGTATATATATATATATATATATATATATATATGTATATTTGAATGTATATAGACAATTATAATAATTGAATTTTGTAAAAATGAACAATTACATATCCACAACATGCCATGTGCTTGTGATGATGGAACAGTCTTACAGGAAGGGGGTATATATCCCTGAGGGAATGAAATAGAAAAAGACCGTACAAATTGTGTATGTCTTCTTTTTGATGATTCTGCCGTAACATGTAAAAAGAGTTTCGGATCCAAAGATATGAGATCCTCTACATCTATTCATCATGTTATTGCAATATAAAATATTCTGCTGCTTTTTCCCCCCTATTTCTATAATTAATTTTTTAGTTATGAGGGGGGGGGGGGGGGGGGGGAAAAAGGTAATTGTAAATGAATTACTATTAATTTGCATGGTTGATCATAAGGGTAACAAAGGTTAAATTACTATTAATTTGCATGGTAGATCATAAAGTGTAACAAACGTAATGATGATGAGGAAATGCATGTGCAAGCAAATTATCCACACAAAAAAAAAAAGAAAAAAGAAAAAAAAAAAAAAAAGAAGAAGGAAGCAAATTAAAGCAATTGTGGATGATGATGAGCAGAGCGTATATTATCTATCTACATATGTTGGCAATGGCAGCTTTACTTCAACTTCATTCTAACCTGAGACCAGCTTTTTAACTCCAATCACATAAAGAAATTGTGGATATACACAAAGCTTATGCACTTTTTGGTCCACCTAAATATTCTCCCTTTCACCACATAAAAAGTAAATTAAGATATGTATAGAGGAATTGAGGGACGCATATATATTTTCTGATAAATGAGGGACACATAATATTTTATTATTCGACTGTATATTTTTGTCAATTTCCACCTCAATCAAAAAAGAAAAATACAAAATAAAAAGGAAGGCTGCTATATCTGGTAGAAGAAACATGGTAAAGAAATGGATTCATATTGGTTGATGACCAAGAGAGAGAGAGAGAGAGAGAGAGAGAGAGAGAGAGAGGGAAAAGGGAAAAGAGGGAAGAAAATCTGTTGTGCTCCCGGAGCACTAAAAATTAATGCGAAAAGAGGATGGTAAAGGGTGTGGAATCTTTCCAAGTACACTCAAGTTAATTTTAGACTTCTATTATTTATCACCAACCTAATTTTAGACTTCTACTATTTATCACCAACCTTGATTAGTTTAAGTTTGTTTAAAACTAAAAACTAAAATAACTTGTACAGCATTTACCATCATTTGCAAGTCTCTTATAATAATGGGTCACCTTAAATGGCCATAATTTGTATATTCATGTAACAAATAACATTTCACTCTTTTTTCTTCTTCTATTTTTTTGTTTTTTTTTTTTTAAATCTTTGCCATCTTAATTAATTAAACCAACATCAACTTGCATTCAAATCAAAATTTTAATATCTAACATTAATGGTAGGATTTCTTTTTCAATTAAATTACATTAACGGTTGATATTTAAAATTATATTTATCAATCATTTAGTTTTGATATAATTTATTTTTTTAAATAGAATTTTAATATATTATTAAATTCATATTTAGTTATGTTTTAAATTTTAATTTTAATTTTTAATGTGAATTAAAAATTGAAAAAAAATATATGATATTAAAACAATCAAATAATCTTAATGTAAATTTGATTATCTATATATATATATATATATAGCGAAGTTAAAATTTAATTAAGTTAGATTTGCAAATCCGCACTGAAAAATTGGACAAGTCAGAAGGAAGCTAGCTAATCCTACTTCAAGAAAATGAAATTCATTGAATTTTTTTTTTTTTTTTGGTTTTGGTTTCTTGTAAGTTAACAACTTGTAGAATAGATTTTATCTCAATATTAGATCGACATCTAAATTAAGACACTGAAACAACAAAAATGACTAACATATATATATATATATATATACACACACACACACACATATACACACGTTCAAAGAATCTATCAAATATGCACATGCATATGCAAATTCGAAAAAGGACTAAAATTCTAGAAAATATAACAAGAAGGTTAGCATCCACTAGCTTGCATTTGGTGGGAATTATGAGAGAGAGAGAGAGAGAGAGAGAGAATCTTATCTATAGAAGTTAAAGAGATTTTGAAAACTTTATGGTTTGTCCAGGACATGTCTCAGTAAAGTAAAGCAACCCAAGTTGCAATACTATTACACTACGAATAATGTAGTTGAATCTTCAACCGTCTCTAGTTCCATCAAAAGAAAAGGAGAGAGCATGGCTTTAATTATTTTTTGTAAATTAATTAATATCTAGTTAGTTCCACTGAGAAATGAACACCGGCTTCTTTGGATATATGCAAATTAAATTGTTCTATAAATAACATAAAAATAAAAAAAACTTTATCATGTTCTAATTCTTATTCACCTCACAAACTATTAACCCACTTCACTTTTCTGTTTTTGAATACAAATGCAGACGTGCATATATGTACTTTAAGAAGTAATTTTTCCTTACATATATTCTAGCTAGGAAAGTGGTAGCTTCTATGCGATTGCAACTGCAATGTATTGAAAAAGACATTGTTTCTATCCATCCAATTAATATAGATATCTATCTATCTAACTAATACTTCCCCCTTTTTCTTCTTTCTTTTTTCTTTCTTATTTTCAATTTCTACTATCAAAAATAAATTTAAAAATAAAAATTCTTCTCGAATATTGTATCAAATATTCAAAACATGATCGTGCATAATATTTATACGTCTATTAAATTGATTAGCAATCCTTCAGCAAAAATCAATAAAGCGATCTCTTATATTCTTCTTACAGCTACATAACAAAAGATAAAGGTAGCACATCAGTGATGAATTCTGCTTTAAAATAACATTTTTTGGGTCCTGAAACGTAATTTATATTTGTGATTGGACTTATGAATTCTGTGTTAAAATAACATTTTTTTTTTTTTTTGGTCATGAACATAATATATTTGTAATTGGACTAATGTATGTTTGGTTACGCCATGCATTTTGTGATTAAATATCACCATGTAACTAAATTTTGATAATAAGTATGCCTAAAATTTGTTTACCAAATAACTTTTTTTTAAAAAAAAAATAAATAAAGCCAAATATAAACCGAGAAACAAAAATGTTTCATCATAAAATATTAACCTGTAGTTGTAATAAAATTTGGGTCACAAAATTAATTAATTGGAATTTAAAGAGTATTAATTTTTGCTTATAGATAGCTTTAGCAAAAGGTTTTAACCACAAAGGCATAAATTCTTCTCACTAATTAAGAGTTTTAGTTACATGGTTTTAAAGCATTTTTTTAATGGAATGTCTATTGATTTTGTTAATTTAAAAAAAAAAAAAAACTTTTACCATCAGATACATAGATAACAATTGTTTAAAAAAAAAACTTTTTTAATGATGTTGTGTAAAAGGTTTATTAAAGTAAAACGGTAACAAAAAAAAGATAGAAGTTGTCTAATAAACTTTTTACTTATGAAATATTTATTAGATAATATAAATCATAAATTCAATCTTTTCACTCCCTTCGTTTTTCATCAATTCAGTTTTTTTCTATCTCCTCTCATTTCCTCTCCCATCATCCCAACACATTTCATTTAAAATTCTAAACAAAATATATTGGAGAAGAAATTTAAATAAATATAATTTAAGCTTCAATACTTTCCAAATTCCTTGCTATATAAACTCCAATAAATAGAATAATTGAAGATATTATTATACTTTTGTTACAAAATAATTTTTGTAATTAATGTTTTTTTTTAAATAAAATACTTTATGTAATAATTAGTTTAAATAATTGTTGCTGAAAACGAGATGCATGATAACTTAACTTTAGGACTTGTTCAAAAATTATGATCTGGTATTCTTTAAGTGATATTTTCAAAGATGCAATTGCCCATTTGATTGACTTCGAGGAACCTTTTTTTTTTGTTTTTTGAAAAGCAACTTCGAGGAAAATAATAAGATATATATAAAAGATTCAAATTTGAGAGATATATATCATACATATATCCAGATATTTAAGATATCATTTTTTCTGCTTTTTCCTATAGACAACATCGCCCAATTTATGCTGGGTGTCGCGTATGGTTTATATCTGGATATAAATTAATCATGATATTTATAAGTGCTGCATGTCCAATATAAACTGTTTAAGATATATATATATATATATATATGGCACTTTAGCATCTTTTGGCTTATGATAATTGCATTATTAGGTATCAACTTTAAAACCTCACAATTTTTATGTTTTGCTCCAATTAATCTATAACCCGTAACAGATTAATTGCTTTGAATATATACCAACAATTTCACATGTTTCATATATATATATATAATCCGTTTTACATCAAAACATTCTAATTCTAATAAAATGGATACAGATTTGAACATCACGCAACATATTTCAAAAAATATTTTTTTTTTTATAAAATATGTTGCTTGATGTTGAAGTATGCACTAAATTCCATAAAATTTATTCTAATGAAAAACTAAATATGTGTATATATATATATATATATATACCATCAATAATATGTAATTAAGTCAAAATTATAACAATTTAGGCATTTAGTATCAGAAATTTATACTTCAGTACTTCTTAATTTATTTAGTTACATTATAATACCAATCTAACTTAATTTTTTTTAATAAATAAAATAAAATTGATAACCGCCAACCACAATTGCTGTAGACTATATAAATACTGAAGTGCAATCATCCTTAATTTTTACTATATAAAACGAGCCAGAAATGTTAGATTAATTAATCCCCGGTATATGTCATATATATATATAAAATCATTTTTGGAATTCTCAAAATTAATTTATCATAGATGTGTCTTATATGGAATACATATTGCCATAAAGTTAGAGGGACCACAACCACAAAAATATTTAATGTCTATCTACAAAACATAATTTTCTTTAAAAAAAAAATGTTACCAAAAAAAAAAAAAAAATCTCTAACAAAACTAGTATATAAAGAAGCCAGAGTTGGACCATAACACACTCACAATTTACTCATATTTCCCACAACAACAACAAAGAAACAGAAGAAAAAACAGAGTAGTCTTTAAGAAATGGAGTCAAGCCGCAAGAGAAGAGGGTTCATAAAGGGGAAGTTGATGCCATTCTACCGAGCAGCCAAGCCTTCCTCAACAGTCCAATACACAAGCAAAGTCATCAAGCCTAGCCAGTCTTCTCCTTCAGCTTCTTCTGTTGGTTATGTGCATGTTCAAGACTACGTGATTTCCGGTCAGCTTCCGACCAAGAAGGTGTCGTTCATGCTGCCGGAAAACTCACGCGAATCGACGTTCGGGCAATTGGATGGTACCATCTATGGTGTTGCTTGTGATGAAGCTGTTGATATGAAAGCTGCTAGTTATATTTCTTCTGTTCAAGAACGATTCAAGCTCGAACGAATCAACTCTGAACGTCCCAAGTGCCAAGACATACATTAGAGAGCTAGCATAGCAGAGTTGCCACCAAAAAATTTAATAAATAATTCGCAGCTAAATTTATTCAGTAAAATAATAGATAAAGCTAGCAAATTACAGCTAAGGCCATTAATTAAGGTTAAGTGTGTGTTTAATTTTAATTAATTTGTTCATGTCTGTCTTTAGCTGTAAGATTAAAATAGAAGCTGGTTGTATCTTAGATAGGCCAATTAAGTCGTCTGAGTGACTGATCGAGTTGGTATTTTCATATGTATACCTTGAGAGTTGTCAGTCTAATTAATGTAATAAGTAAAAAAGGATTTGGTATAATTATTGCTTTTTGGTCATATATATACCACTTCTTATACCATATGTATGTAGCTTATTACATGGAAAATTTAATCATTCACTATACATCTTATAGTCCAAAGTACTTCCTTTAATATTTACTTCACCTTTTTCTTAATTAAAACCTTGTCTTCCTAATTTAGCAAAATAAACACTAGCTGGATTCTTGTATTAATTTTCCAATTTACATATGCTCTGTTTTGGCTTTCAAGCCCATTTATTAATATTTGTATCTTTAATTCAGAGCTTGTGCATTTTTTTCGGTGTGTGTTTATCAAAAATATTATTAAGCTTCAATTAATTCAAGCAATCAACCAAATTGTACTTGTGAGTTTTCACTATTTTTTAATTACTTGACAGATATCCCTGTACGCTTGTATAATTGTAAAGAAAAAGGCTAAATATTAGGGTAGTTTGTTCATTTCCATAGTTCAAGCTAGCAATTAATTGCTCGATAACATGCAAGTTTGAGTGAGACACGCAAAATCCAATGAGGAAAAAGCCACTGTATGACAAAAAAATATAATAATTTATATGTATATGTAATCAAGCTCACAACAAAACTTATGTTATATATATATACATATAACTTAAATAAATAATAATTAATCAAATACTCTAGTGTACAAAAGGAAGGGTAATGGCCAAGAGGCCCAAGATAATTGGCTGGGTGAAACTTAATGCATGTGACTGATATTTCAAATTTTTTTACAAAAAATAAGAAAAGAACTGAAATTTCAGATTTTTAAGTAGAATATTCCCATCTTTATGCTCGAATTTTGCACGAAAAATCTTACTATATAGTAAAGAGCCTTCGATTCTTCCTTCCAATAATATAAAGTGATCAGAGAGAGAGGAAATAAATAAATAAATAAAAAATAGAAAAAGAAAGATAACAAATAGAAAGCCACAGCCCAAATGATTCCTGGCTTTCAAATCAAAAAATTGTTGCTTTATTAAAGCAGAAGTTTCCATATCTCAAGCAGCTAGCTAGCTGGCTTCCTATATGATAAATTGGGTTTCATTTTGGTGGTTGGTAGTATAGCTGCATATATATAATATAGCAAAGTTCTCTCTAGTAGAACGTGAAAATGTGTCTCTCACTCTCATCAACTTTAATTATTTGTACCTAACAAATTGAAGTAGGGAACCTTGGAGACCGAATAATATTTTATGTTTCCTTACATATATATATATATATATATATATAAAATATAAGATAAGACAATGGAGGTGGAACATTTACAATTAGGAGATTCCCACCACCTTCTCCACCCTACCTTCACCTTTCCAACGTTGAAACCCTGTTGACCTTATCCAATATGCTGGTTATCTCTAGCACAGGTTTGGTATAACCTCTAAAAACTTCAGTTTCAAGTTTTTCTTACAGCTGCTATGATAAAGATGTTATAAGTTTTGAATTACAGTGGTACTTGTTGAGTCATTAATTGATTTAACATTAATTTTTGTTTAATTTATAAGTTTGCAATTTGGTTTCTTTTTCATATATAGTATATGTATAAGAACCACGATTTTATTTTATTTGTTTTTTGTATATAAAGCATGTTGTGATATTATACATTTGGTATTTAAAATTGAATAAACTAATTTGATATTTGTGTTAATATATATTTTTTCATATTAAGTTAGTAAGATTTGAATTTGGACGCAAGGAAATAATGATTATCACTGTATGTCTTTGCAGACAGAGTATTTAACTTAAGTTGCTCAAATTCTTTACAATTTAAGTCTTACATATATGTATATATTATCTTGGATTTCTTTTTCTGATATTATATATTATCTTCGAGCTATGGAATTAATATCATAAAATCTTCAACAAATTGGCAGAACTAACTGTTTAATTAATAGCTATACAAAATAAAAACTATTTAATTAATAGAGGGGTGATTGTTGTGAGTGGGCAAAATTGTAATACAAAACAGTTGCTATGGGGGAATTTCCAACTCATAGCTATTGATATTGTTAGTGGCAATCCTATCGTGGCAAGTTCAATTTTGCTGCTAATACCTTTCGACCTGCTGCAAGAGAATCTATTTAGAGGTGAATTGAGCTGCCACTAAATATATTTCTTGTTGCAGCCAAAAGCATCTTTATTCTGTTTATTTATGATTGCTAAACACTTGTTCTTTTAGAACAGTCAAATTGACGATAATAATAGATGATAATTCTTAGATTTTGATTTAAGACATGGTATTATAATCTCTTTTTTCAATTTATATATATATATATATATAAATAAAAAATTGATTGCTAAAGTATGGTTAGGTAGCATCGTCCCTTTTCTGGTTTTGCACATATATGGTAATCATTTTTGTTTTTGAATTTAACGCAAAAAAAAAAAAAAAAAAAATTCATTAGGCAGTTCTTTTTTATTTTTTTTTCTTTTTTTATTTATTTTAAATTTGCAATTATCAATTGTTACCAATAGGTCGAGGATTACCACTAGCATGGGCTAAAGTCTACATAATACTCATGGGACAGTCAACCAAGACTTGGTCCATTAGAATTTAGGCACTTAACCTTAAAAAAATAAAAATAAAAATTTTTGTTTTCCACTTTTTAACTAAAAAAAAAAAAGAAATAAAAAGGGTTACTATTTAAAAAAAAAAAAAACCACAGTAACCATGTTTTATATAACATGGTCCGTTTTTTGTTTTTTGGTTTTTCATTCTTGTTTATGATTTTTTGTTTTTGTTTTTTAATCAGCAACATATTTAGTAATCATTTTTGTTTTTGGTTTTTCTTTCTTTTATTTATTTTTTATTATTATTATTATTTTTATGTATTTGCATTCATAAATCCTTACCAAAGACCGAGGTTTGAATCCATTAACATGGGTTCACTCTACGCAGTACATATGGACTAGTCAACCGAGACTTTGGTGCGTCACAATGTAGGCACTCAACCTAGAAAAAGATAAAATGAATAAAAATAAAAAATTTCATTTTCCAGTTTTTAACCAAAAAATTTTAAAAAAAAAGTATTAAAAAAAAATAAACAAGGGACATTATGGTTTTTTTTTTAAAAAAAAAAGAAAAAAGAAAAAAGAAAAAACGGATTTAACAAACTACACCTAAACGCTTTGGATTTAACAAACTACACCTAAACGCTTTATTTT
This sequence comes from Ziziphus jujuba, assembly GCF_031755915.1. Lineage (NCBI taxonomy): Eukaryota > Viridiplantae > Streptophyta > Magnoliopsida > Rosales > Rhamnaceae > Ziziphus > Ziziphus jujuba. The sequence continues at coordinate 29,537,680 of NC_083387.1, read as the reverse complement.
CATAACTTTTTTTAACTCCAAAAACAAATAATAAATCCAAACAGTGTAAGGTATATTTTCTTTCCTGGATGGATTTTTTGCTTTTATGATGTGTAAATCTTACAAGGTTGTGAAACGTATGAAAAAGTTACCAACAAATAACAAGCATGCAATAAAATGATGATATAGGCATGATAAAGTATGAAGAAATATAGCATGTTATATATATATATAATCAGGCTTATAACAAAATCTTCTAATGGTTTTCACATCTTATTTTTTTTTTATTAACTATTGAATTATATCAATTTTAAAATTTAAAATTTAAAAATAATCAAATATAAATTTAATTATATAATAATATCCTATTTAAAAAAATTATATTAAAATTTGATAATTAATAAATATAATTTTAATTTTTAATTTTTAATATTATTCAATAACTAATTTTTGTTTACATTAATTCTAATTTCTAAAACTTGATTTAAATATATATATATATATATATATATATATAGATATATCAGAGGCCTCATTTGCCCTCAACTTGAGTGTAAATTTATTAATATGAGAATTACCCTAGATACCGATCGATCGTGGATACCAAAGCTAGTGCCCTTTTGGTCCACATGAATATTCACCTTTACACATCATAAAAGCAAAAGAAAAACAAAAGAATTGAATGGGGCATAGAATTGACCACATACTTGTGGTCAATAGTGTTACAAATTGAAGGAAGGGACTTAAAAGTTGTAAATTAAATCAGTATATTAGGTTTTTATTTTGACTGAAATATTAATTCATTTTAAATTTTCCCATATATATATATGAAAACTGAAAAGCAGAGATCACTATATAACTGCATCATGTTCCTAGATGTACGTAGTGAAGGGTTTTTCTAATGCTTAAGAAACATGAACTTTTTTTTTTTTTTCTTTTTATGATAAATGCTTAAGAGACATGTTGGATAAATAATAATAATAATAATAATAATAATAATAATAAATTTGTATTTAAAATGTGCTATCATAATTTAACTTCTTTTCTTTCACGACTTCCCTATTTGAGTAGAATAAAGTTTTATACTAATAATCATTTTCTAGTGGGTGTCAAATCCTAAGCCTATCATATATATTTATATATAAACAGAGCAAACAATGTCAGTAAAATTAAACTATATATAATATTTAAATGTATACTGAAAGAGGTAAATATGTAACATTTCCCAAAGAAAAAAAAGAAAAAGAAAAAAGAGATAGAGAGGTCAGTATGTAAGAATTCTCTTTTTTATAAACTTTTTTTGTTTTTTTGATTCCTCCCTCCCATTTATACACAAATAGATAGTTTCTCTTTCCTTTTCAAAGTCCTTTTGATATGCCATTTAACCGTTCAAGTAAGCAAAGAGACAAGCAAGAATCCCAACAAGTAAGCATCAAATGGTATTTGATTGGACAAGAGAATTTCTTACCCAACAAAATTCGAAGTTGAGAAAAACTTTTTCGTTGTTCAGTGTCTGTCAGATCATTAAAGCAACCAAATCCAAGTTGAAAGACGACCACAGATATAATCGTTGCCTGCTCAATCAAAGAATTAGTACATAAGATTTATATATTAATGTGTTTAATTAAATGTGTAAAAATAACATCCTTGAATCTATTATAATTTACCAGTTAAGATCCAAAATCTAGTATTCTCTGGCTCATAATGTTTAAAACTAGAAAACCCTTAATGAAAAATAGGTAGACACGTTTTAAGCTTAATTTTATATATGTTGTAAGAGAAAATGGAAGAAATTAATGAAAATATTATATATACACACACACATACACGCACACATGTTAAAAATTAAATTGAACGCATGTGAGCAAGAAATTTTTTTTTTATTTTCTTTTGTCACGTAATAAAGTAGATGTTTCATGGAGTAATTTATATAGAATATCCCTTCCCTTCCCTTCCCACAAATGGGAAAATAATTTTATGCAAAAAGTGAAGCGAATAAGTGACTTAGATTCTGCTTTCAATAATGTGACGATAAGAGGAGAGAAAGGGATTTTTTTTTTTTAAAAAAAAAAAAATTATATTCATAGTTAACGGCACGGATGACTTTAGGCTTCACAAAGTGTATACCTTTTTTCTTAAAGCAGAGAGAAGTTTAATTCTGATAAAGCAGCTAGATATATGTCAATTGGGTAGGTCTGGTAGCCAATTGGCACTATAGAAATCTAAACTTTTTTGGCAGTTCAGTTTAATGTAAAGTGCAATCTAGCAATATTCCAAATGCTAATGTCTTTTGATCATTTTCTAGTTGCAAAGTGAAAATATTTAATATATATTGTATTAATGTAAACTACACGAGTTACGGCTAGGATTGTTTATCTACCACTAACACAAAGCTATTAAAACATACTGCATTTCTCCAATAATATTTCCAAATTCAAATTCTCCAATTTGAATACATGAGGAAAAAAAAAAAAATCTAAAAAATCTGTTATCTGATGACAGGCCCTTCTATACCACTATATGTATATATTTGAATAAATTATTTTTTTAAGAAAATTGGGAATGATCTAATTCAATCTTGTATGAAACCTTCTCCTCTGACAGGGAACAAAGAGAGGGAATGTAGTATATGAGAGTGGTGGAAACAATTAACAGTGGTGTTTTGTAATACTATTGACATTGAGGGATGTCCATTTCCACATCTTCTTTTACTAACGTTGCAATCAATATAATTCAAACTCAAAGTTATCCAATAAAATGGTGACCGAGGGCACACGTTGGTTTCACCTCGGTGACTTGAATTTGAACTAGCTACAACAATAATGAAATGTGATTAAATTATATTTATTGCCATATATATATATATATATATATATTCAGTTATAATTAGAGTACTAAAAAATTCAAAATTTGAATGCTACAAAGTCAATCAAAATAATTATATGATTAGTAATGTGGTAATGTATTAGTAGTTTTGAAAAATTAATATAAAATAAATAAATGTAACCAAAAATAAATAAAGTGTAAATTTATTTTTTATTTTTTATTTTTTCCCCCTTCAGGGGACCATATGTACGGTTAAAATATTTCTTTGTGGAAAAAATTAAATTTGAATAACTAATGGAACTATGATTTAGACTTTTTTTAAAAAAATAATAACAAAAAAAAGTGACTCTGACGAGAATGGATATTTCTGAATGGAGGCCATGGATAGCAGAGGCCCAGTGATTGGATAATAATGGCCCATATTTGTTCTCCGCAGAAGCGGCGGGATTCCCAAGAGTGCTCTGCTTCTCCTCCTCCTCTGTTTCCCGAAGAAGAAGCAGCTTATCCATTTACTCCTTCTCCTTCTCCTTGATCTTATCTTCTTTTTCTTCTTCCAGTTGTAGCAAGCTCTGAAATACACTTCAGATTCATTAGAGAGCCAATTCGAACACTAATAAGTTACACAGAATGAGGACTACAGATCAGCAATCCAGGATTCTGTACGACCTCACTTCCATGATTATCGCCATCCTCAAATCCCCTCCTCTTCCCTGCCTTCCCATTCCCACCCCTTACACTGGAGTTGGAGTGGAACCCTCATCTCCATCGTCCAGAAGAAACGTCGTCGTCTCGCAGACTTCTTCTCCCACCTCTTTCGCTTCTCTGTTTCTGGGGATTTCTCTGGCTCTTATGCTGTTTGGGTCCGTCACTTTTGTCATTGGGTTTTTGCTGATGCCTTTTGTGATTGGGTTGGTTATGGTTTTCTACGTCTTCGAGATTGTTTCCAATTTGTCCCAACTGGGTCGTTCCATTCTCTTACCCCCCTGCGTCTCCTAGAGATTTTCATGGTCAGTTAAGTTTTACACTGAATAATTTAGACGGTTAAAAATGGTTTCCTTTTTTGCTTTGTTTTGCACTGATATTGAGTTGAGACTGTGTATTATATTTCCAAAGAATAAGATTTTGTTGTTAATATAAGGCTTTTTGGGTGGAAAACACCCATATCTTCAATCACTCTCATTCTTCATGGAGCTATTCCTTTTCCATGTGTTAACCATTTTGTATTGACAATCGCTGCTGCATGGAACTTGTCTTGAATCTCATATTCACAAAAGATCATATGGAGGATTATATGAAGCGTTATCTTAGGTTAGCTTGGCTTATCAATTAACAGCTATATTAGGCAATAATATACATCTTGTTATGTTATTATGTCTGTTTTTGAGGAATGAAAACTACATGAAATGGGAGTTTGATCTTCATTAACAATGGACTATGAATGCGGTTGGACTATGAATGCGGTTTTGTAATACTGAATTTTGCATTGAGTATTTCTCTTCTCACTTACTAGTTTTTAGGATTTTCAGCTTCTTTTAGAATATTTTACTATTTATGCCTTGGGGATGTCACTTCTGCTGAATATGAACTTGAATTTTTGATATTATAGTTATGGCAGCCACGGTTTGCAAATGACAATATGAGAAATTTTAACCACTCCTAATCAAATATTTGACATGATTTGGTCTCACAACTTTCTCATACTAATTGAATAAACATTTATTACATCTCATGGATTCAAGAGATATTTTTTTATTAACTTTTATAAGCCAGCAGAAGATTGTACACAAGTTTTTTCACTAGGTACATATACAAGTTTTTTTCACTAGGTACATAGATGGTAAACCTGGATTAGATTTGAGTAAAAAAAGAAAAGCAAATCATGAAGTTTTATATTCCAACATAAAACTACATTAGCTAATCTATAAATCATTACTTGGAAAAGGATTCAAATGGTACAATTGTAATTTTATTAAGTGACAAATTTCTTACCATCTCTAAGACCACCCACCAAATTTTTGGATTGAATATTATAACATATGTCTGCTTCAAAAAACACTTTGCCAAAAGAAAAGAAAATAGATAAATAAATAAAAGATAAAATCACAATTTGGAACACAATCAATATAAATTTCTCACAAATTGCTTCCTAACCCATCTGAATATTGTCCAAATCCCAAAACCCAAATAAAAAAAATAAAAACAAACCCACTTAGCCAAGGTAGATATGAACACCAATAGCAATGAGGAATATAGTAATGAGACCAAAGTAAATAATGGTATGAACCAATATAGAAATTCCACTGGTCTGCATGTTGCAGAAATCCACCACTCTGTTGTTCCCTGGGAGCTGAAATAGCAGGCCTGGTGTCAACAATACAAAAAGCACCAGTGCAATCACCACTGGACCCCAGTCAGCCATTACCACACTATTATTTGCTTTCTCTTCTCTCTCTCTCTGTAAGCAGAGTTCAGTGGAAAATGAGAAATGGAAGTCCAACAGAAATCCCAATAAAAAGAGAGTGGAACAAAGATAGAGAGTTGATTTTGACTAAGACAATAAACGGAATTGTCGAGGACGAAAAGTTGGAATGTGACGACAATGAAAGGGTACGAAATCCATCGCCATCGGACGGCACGCCATAGAATGCCGTCTCTGGGGTCTCTTTTGTCGTTTGGACTACTCGTTTGGACATTTTTTGGATTTGGGCTTTTGGGTTGGGCACCTAAAAACAATGGTACACTTCATTGGATTTTGGGCCTAGGAACCCTGACGGACTCTAATTACACCTTAAAATTTGCTGTATACACTTCTTTTGATATTTCATGTGCTTTATTTGTTTATTTTGATAAAATTGGATGCTATCATGCAGAAATCCCAGGCTAAAAAAGGCTGCCGTATGACATCTCTAGGGCCCAAACTCTAAATGCAATTAGCAACGAACAAATCTTTTATGACTTCATTAGGAGCTTCATTAGGAAAATACCGGGATAACTCAGTTGGGTTTGAAAATCCAGCCATCCTGGCTAATATTAACAATTAAATCCATCTCTGTTTTTATCTACTTTTACATTTTATGTGTTTTTTTATTATTATTACTTTTTTGCTGAAATACATTTCATGTGTTTTGGTTTATATGTACGAAGCTGTACATAATATTAGCAATAAAGTTAGCGACTCTTTGTTTTTATTCTTTTGCTTGTTAATTTGTTTTATACGTGAAGTGGGTGTATTATTAAAGTTGTCTTTTCATCAATTTAGAAACATCCTATATTTGGATGCTGACTTCAAGGTTTAAAATTTGATATTTTTGTATGTATAACTTGATGCTACTACCATTTGGGACCTGTCATGAAAACTGACCGAGTTAATCAGGGGTTAAAATTTTATTATTTTTTTTTTTTTTTAAAAAAAAAGAAAGTAATTCATAGATTAGTTGCTTCTAATGTTTCGTAACTCAGATGGAAGTGTTTTTTTCCATTGGTTGTGGATCCAATTCCCATCCTCTCGTGCAGCTGTCTCAGTATCATTATTCCATTCCAAACCAGATGCTCAAGGCATATATACAGTGCCCTCTTAATTCTACCCCAAGTCATGTTTATGCTCAAAATCCTCTATAATATTATGTGTATATATATATATATATATATGCACACACATATATATACATAAATGCATTTTTTACAGTCTTTTTGCCAAAATAGAATATTATATATTTATAGCCTAAACTCAACCTTTACAATTCATTTTCCAAATAGTTTTATGCTATTCACGATCTTTATAAAAAGGAACTCCACCTTGATCAACCTATAAAGCACGCTGGTTGAAAAAGAGAGAGCCGTGTTGAACAATTATTTGTAGGTAATGGAGGGAAGAAAAAGGTATTTGTTTCTATCTCCATAAAGCAAACCCACCACCCTTACACATTTAACATACCTTTCCTCCTCCTTTAAACTCACTCTCTTCTTTCTCACCAAGTTTGGCATCCCCCCCTTCATCTCCTTCTTCGCTAAGAAATTTGGTCCCTTTTCCCTCAACCCTCCCTACTACATATTGGGAAAGACAACCATTGTCCTCTCCTCATACATAGCTCAAGAAGAGAAAATTAATCCCTCTGAGACAGACTAATCAAACACCTAGAGATACAAAACACAAAAAGACAGAGACTCAAAAGAGAGAGAACAGCAAGATAGTGAACGAGATGGGTGCTGACTGGGGACCGGTGGTGGTGGCGGTGGTTCTCTTCATCCTACTCTCGCCGGGGCTGCTATTCCAATTGCCAGCACGAACCAGAGTGATGGAGTTTGGAAACATGAACACAAGTGGGATTGCTATTCTTGTTCATGCTGTCATTTACTTTTGCATAATCACCATTTTGGTCATTGCAATTGGTATTCACATACATATCAACTAATCCAGTATCTTTCCCATAAAACTGGGTTTGACTTTACCTTTTTTTTTTTTTTTTTTTTTTTGGTTATTCACATATTTTCATTATTTTTCCCCCTCAAATCAAATTGACTCCTTGTTCTAATCTCTTACGTCTTCAATTCTCATTGTTTAACTTTTGTGTATGGCTGACCGGATGGTTAGCTTCCAAGTTTGACGTAAATCGTTTTCACGTGCATGTTGTTCTGGGATAATAAGTCCACTAAAATATGCAAGTTAAAAGACAATTACTTGTTCTGTTTGTTTCCCAAGAAAATTACAATGTTGCATAGCCACAAAAAACAAAGAGTAAAACCAACAAAAACATTATGTCAGAAACCAAAGAAAATAGTAGTCTAAATACCAATGGTAAGAGTCTCAGATGCGAAAAAAAGTGGTGTTGGAATTGTAATTACTTTATTGGATTCCCCTATGGATGCGCATAAACAGATTAGATCTATGCTAATTGGAATAGTCATTATAAAATTTAAAAAAAGAAAAAAAAAAAAAAGAAGTTAGTGATTAGAATGGTATGATTTTTGCCCCATGGATATTTCAGTTGTTAATATGAAATGTGAATTCTGAAATATAAAATACACACTAAAATCAAAGGCTGCATAGTGTATACGCACTTGCTAATTGGTAACTATTTAATTGTACCGTAAGATAAGGAAAATTAATTCAATATCCAAAGTCCCAAGGCCAACACAACACGTGACACACCGACAGAAAACCCCAACTCCAAGCGCTAGGTTTCATACTCTTACCATACTTCTTGAAACCGCTATTTCTAGCAGCGGTTTCCACCTGAGAGTTGCAAAAGCATTATCACCCTTCCATAAAACTTTACCAAATACACCGATTTTTAGTATCCCACTTATAAATCACCAATCAATAAAAGACATATTAGGCTATTAGCTTTATGTTTGATTTGATTCAAAGTTTGTTCGGAAAAAAGAAAAAAAAAAAAAAAAGGGGCAAAAAGAGAAAGGAAAAAAAAGAAAAAAAAAAAAAGATTGCATTAATTTATAAAATGGCTGAAATCAACAAAGATGTAGTAAGCTTTTATAATTGATTTGATTTCAAAGATTGTACCAAGAAATTAAAAAAGCACCAACCCCCCATCTATCAACCAAAACAAAAAGAAAGGGAAAAAAAAAAATTACAGAGCGACCCAGATAGAGATTTTGATTAATTTTAGATAAACAAAAAAAAAAAAAAAAAAAAAAAAGAGAGACAAATTACCCAGATGAAAAAGAAGATAAATAAAGGTGATGGAGATCAGCCGGTGTAGATGTGGACATGGAGGGCCAAGATGAAAATGCAATAGAGAGCGAAGAAGATGAGAGTGTGGACTGCTATGGCTTTACCGTTGGTCTTCATGCTCCCGAACTCTAGCTGCTTGTGGTGTCCCGGAAACTGAAACAGAAGTCCCGGTTGCAGAAGCACGAACAGAACCACTCCTATCACTACTGGTGCCCAGTCCGCCATTGCCGCTCACTCTGTTTCAGACTTAAATTTGTGGAAGAAGAAGAAGAAGAAGAAGAAGTAAGAAAGAGATACAGAGAGAGAGAGAGAGAGAGAGAGAGAGAGAGAGGGATATATATTATATGGCTTTTAGTTGACGCAAACGAGACGTTTTGCGATGTGGACTCAACTCAAATGAGAATGAGACAGAGAGAGAGAGTGTGACACTTGGGAATCGTAAATTTTTTTTTTTTTTGGTTACAATTTTCTAGATTAATGTTCGGTAAATGTTATACATGCATATCAAATTAATAATTGCTATAAAAATAGGAACTATTCTAAATGATTATGACTCAGAATTAATACTAACATCATGAATTAAATTATGAGTTTAATTTTTCTGGGTCATAATCATTGTTGTTAGTTTATTTAACATTTTTTGATTGTAAAGAAACTTTAAAACTTTAATTGCACTTCTCTTTGCATTTGAATCTTTTTTTCTTTTTTCTTTTTTTTTTCCTTCTTGAATCTGATTATTGATTTTATATTGTTAGTGTAGTTTTATAGTTGAGTATATATAGATTTAATTATTTAAAACGATTGCATACAATTCTAAATCCATTTGTATTCAATTTTTGTTTTTTGAGTTGAAGATATTCTCATATCGGTCCACCTGTGTATTATTATTCTAGATTAATTTAGAAGCCTACGGTAAGATTCCAATTATGTCCACCAAGCTTTAAGATTTACGTCAGAGGACACGTATTATAGTCTCAGCGTCTCAAACGAAATCATTACTTCCACGTAAATTCAATTTCATGATCATCTTAGATGATTGACAGGAGTTTGGATGTTTTATAACTAGTTTTATAGTTTCTTAACATTGAAACAAAAAAAAGTATGTTGGGACTAAAATTTTAAAGTAGTTATGATTTGGTTTGTAGATTAAATGAGAAAAAGAGGTCAAGGGTCAGCATGGTCTGGCTGATCTCTATACCCACAGATCAATGTCCCAAACCCAAGGGGGCAAAACTGAAATGTCATACGTGATGACTGGCCCAGCCACAGAAGAATAAACGAATCAAAACCCAACCGAAACACAAAGCAACCATTCTAATTCGCCTTTGATTTGGTTTATAATATTCCTTTTGACTAATCATTTCCTGCTTATTATCATTATTGTAATGGTGCTGAAAACGAACTGATGGACCATTGAACCACCAATCCACAATTTGCTCTTTATATATAAGTGTTTGTGTGTGTAATACGTGTTTTTGTACATATATGAGTATGTATAATGAATGCAATCCATCTGCCGGCTTATGCGGCTTCATTACAATAGAAAATGATGCTTATTCTTATCCAGCAAAACAAACCACCAAAAGAAAATATAAATTAATAAACCAAAAAAGGTTGGAAAGGTAAAGTGGAAGATTGATAATTCACGTTATGTGGCTTTATGGGATTCCCTTTCCCTCTTCCAAGGATTTCAATATCAACACCATGTATACAAACCCTTTTTAATATGCTTTCTTGATTCTTCTCTCTTCCTGTTCTTCTTCATCATCTTCTTCTTCTTGTTGATTGTGTGGTAATATTAAGACTAAAAGAGAAAGAATGAGAGACTGGGCTGCTCCACTGATAGCTACGGCTTTGTTTGCAGTATTGGCACCGGGGATGCTGTTTCAAATGCCAGGGAAGGAGTTCCCTTTCCAATTCATGAACATGAAGACCAGTTTTGCTTCCATGTTTGTTCATGCTGTTATCTATGGTTTGCTTCTTATTTTATTTCTTGTTATTCTTGATGTCCATCTCTATGCCTAGCTAGGTGGCCTACCTAGGAAATCAGAAACCAGATAGAAGCTTCTTTGGAGTACTTTTGTTAAATTATTCCTTTCTTTTTCCTAGTGATTTTTCTCTTTTCAATTTTATTACATGTAAGACAGAGTCCATGGAGTTTCTTGTATGTGGAAATGAATATGTTAAAGCCAATTCCTAGGAGAAAATTACTTTTTTACTTTCTGATTTGTAATTCATATTTTCAAAGGATGATGAGCAATTGAGAAATTAGCTTTTCTTTTCTTTGTTTTGCCACAAGCAGAAACAGAGGCAGTCTGGTCCACTACCATGGTTAGTATGTAAGAAAATGTTAAATTTGAGGTGGATTTCCACTTCAAAGGAGAAAGTAAGCATATTCTATATACAGATCAAGAAATCACCAAATTTCGGACTCTGGTTTTTCAGGTTCTCAAAGGGGGAACAAAGAAAGCTTTTGAATTTTGGTTGTCAATGAAATGTTTGATTTTGATCTAATTCCCCCAACCAAAAGAAACGCGTACACTAGCCATTTGATTCTGTCCCAACACCCAAATTTGGACCATAAACTCAAAAAAATGCCAAAACCTACTCATATAAGACTCTTTCTTTTGTGTTATTTTCTTGGTAAAGGCAGTGATTTTGACAATCAAAAGGATCTAAATCAGAGAATTGAGGTTTGCAAGAACTCAAGCATACAAAACAAAAGAAACCCATATTTACTTTCCTTTCCCCCATTTCCCCTGCTCCGAGCTCAAATCTGAATCTGCTTATAATTATACCTATCTCAGTCTCAAACCACATATAGTACCCCCAGAAGACGTAACTATGCTTTTTTTTTTTGGGTGAAGAAGATATCACTAAACTTGGTAGCCCAAATTTTCTACCATAAATAAATAAATAAATAATTATGCATACTTGTATCAAGGTATGATCTACATATTCTAAATGGGCTTTAGCAGAAAACTTAATCTTAAGTGAACTACTACATTCTGTCTTTGTTGTAACCTTTCCCATACAAATAGCTCCATTCTCATCGTATTCCGTAAGAACAATGAAAATCCTAATGAGCTAGCCAAAAAAAATATTCTACTGGCATAAAGTATTTGCATAAAGGGATTTGTTATTGTATTTTCTTTAGGAATAATTTAGATCAGGGAAGAAGGTGAGTCTAATTAAGAACTAGTAGCTAGATTTACAAACCATCGAACCCAATATTGACAACAAAAGTAGATAGCAAAGAAAAAGATTAACCAATTCCAGAAAATGAAAAATCTAGACAGTTAATATTTCTTAAGAGATCATATCCACAGATAGATAGAGAAACAATTAAAAACAAGAAAACCCAGAAAAGCTTAGATAAGTTTGAAAAGTGGTGGAGGGTATTATTGTCCCATATACATATGGACTCCAATAGCTAATAAGAAGATGCAAATGAGAGCAAAGTAGAGAACAGAATGAACCAGTATGGACACTCCACTGGTCTGAAAGTTTCCAAACTCTACAAATCGACTCTTTCCTGGTATCTGAATCAGAAGCCCTGGTGTTAGCAGTATAAACAGCACCACAGCAACAAAAACTGGCCCCCAATCAGACATCTTCTTCTTCTTCTTCTTCTTGATCTCCCTATTTCTTCCACAAAATGTCTTTGTATTAAGCTTTCTGATCTAAATATATAATGATTATAATGGAAGTAGTGGAATTTTTAAAGAAAGAAAGTTAGGCATTATTATTATATAAAGATAGGATTTTCTCTTTACAAGGAAGAGACAAAAGGATTGATAAGTAGGAAAAGAAAAAAAGTGAAGGGGAAGGGAGGGAATCAAGCAATTCTGATTCACATCTTACAACTCAGACAACCACTTGTGTTTATTTTCTCTCTAAGGAAGCTTCCCATGTAACACTCATACGGTGCATACTAACAATTCATAGGTTGTCCATTAAACACAAGTAATTTTTTTTTTTTTTTTAACACAAGTGTTTAAATGTGTTGATTTTTTTTTTTTTTAAAATTACTGTTGCTCAAGTAAATAATTAAGCTTGAGACTTGTGTTATGGTAATAGATTCAAGATGATATTCTGTGGGTTGAGCTGTTTGAAAAAGAAGGATAAATAGACTAGTTTAATTTTGTAAATGCAAAAAGTCCGAGAAATGAACAATGATTTTGACTTAAGGTCCATTGCTCTTTTTGGGCATCATTGCTGTTGCACATTAATCATGGTGGTGGGGTCAGTGGCACTGTCTTCTCAACGACTCGTTGGAGCAAGTATTGGTAATTACCTTGACATTTACTCTCTTAAACTCCCAGCACATATTAATTACTTCAGGACCCAAAAAAAAAACATTTGCATAATGCTTGACAGTGGTAATGTGGAAAAAATGTGGCAAAGTTGTCTTTGCGCTCACCATTCCAAAAGAAACAGAAAGTTGAAGATGAAAAGCTGCTTGCATCGAGAGCACGATAGAGTAGACAGATGGATTTACCCACGAAAAAATATTGAAAAAAAATAAAAGAAGAAGAAGAAGAAGAAGAAGTCAATAGATAGAGTAGAGATGGTAGTAAAGGCTACAGGGGATCCATCTGGGATTGACCTTGAAGCTGTTTATTAATCAAAAAGATGGTAATAAGATAAAAGAATTTTGCATTTGAAAACTTTCAAATACAAATTTCAAGGACACGCATTTCAAAATGGGTACTAAATTTAATGAGTAATTAATGATATCTGAAGAGAGAAAATGATTTTTTTGAATTTTTAGGGAAGAAAATGTGGATGAAATTAACTCATTTTAAATGCAATCATTGCATCCTTGTCACAGGGCTCAAAAAATTTAAATTAAATGCAGTTGCAAAATATTTTCAAATTTAATTTTTTCACGATGTAATTGGAATCAAAATAAATTCCTCTTGTACTAAGAGTTTAAAATTAAGGGTAGGTCAAGCTAAAATTTTAATAATATTTTGTACCCTTTAACAAATAAAACATTGTTCTTAACCCAAAAATAAAAAATAAAAAATAAAAATAAAACATTTATCACCATATGTCACATTTTTCACAAGTAAAATTATAATTATTATTATTATTATTATTTTATTAGTATTATTGTTTTAAAAATCTTGGAGCCTTGTGTTAACACCCTTATATACATAATAAAATTACACAACAACATGTAGATTGTCAAATTGTTAAAAAACAATTAGAGTGAAATTGAGGACAAACTAGAAGGTTTCAAAACTATAATTAACTAACTCATGTATAATTCAATGTTGGTAAGAGAGACAATGCTTGACAAAACATCTTCAAAAAGTAAATTAAGAGAGACAATGCTTGACAAAAAACCTTCAAAAGTAAATTAAACTTCTGATCTCTCTAAAATTACGTTATTTTAGATACTACCTTTCGGATTTTTTTATTGCAACTTCAATCGGGAGGGTTTTAAGTCGCAGTCAAAAGTTTTAGATTTTAAGTGGTTGTACGCACGATCAAATCTAAAAATTATACTTGTGAATATTAGAAATACATAATGGGCCTAATGGGCTACTTTTTTTTTTCTTTTTTTTTTATTTTAAACAATAATACATAGGTAAATAAGGGGCTTTGAATGGCTCGTTGAAGTGAAATAGTGATTTATCCGTGAGTTCGTGAAAACAAAGTAGCCATCATTATGTAAATTCTATTTCTATATGGAATATTAGGTAGTCTTTATACATGTTATCTCTTTTATTTCCTGTTAAGCATTTTTAATGGTATTTTTTATTTTAAAAAGTATAAACTTTAAAATAAAAAGTATTTTAAAAAATATTATAAAATATAAAAACATGATTTTTAATCCAATTTCAATGGTATTTTTTATAATATTTTTTAATAAATAATTAATATTCACTTTTCTCTTTGTTTTTGTCATTAATGGCTTTTTTTTTTTTTTTTCCATTCCATTTTATTCTATCAGTTTGATTTCCCTCCATCTTTCTTTATCAGTAAAGAAAGAATTATTTTTCTTTTCATGTTTTCTTTTCCCCATGATTATTAATAAAATTATTTTATTGAAGAAAAACCTAAAAACCTTTTGATAGATTTTATATGGACCCTTTATGAGTTTTTTTTTTTTTTTGTTTTTTTGGTAATAAATTGTTCCGGTCGAATAATTAAAAAAAAAGGTGGAATAATTAAATTAACCTAACAAAACTCTCTTTCCTCTCTCATGATGACATAGATTTGATAATTTGAGAAGTACCAATTTTCTACGTCTTTTTCCACACTCAAAGTCCCACACTCACACTTGCAGAACATGAATATATAGAGGATAGAACGGATACAACCACAGAAAAGTGTTTATATATATAATATGAAATCAAATAAATTATATTAATTGTGCATAGAAAATTTTCGTACAATAAATACATGTATTTAAAATTTTATATAGAGAATCTAATTGAATTCTTTGAATTTAATTTTTTTCGTTTGACAAAGTCTATTGAAGTATCAAAAGTAGGTTTAATTTGTTTAGAATAAAAATACTAAAACTTTTAGACAACCTGTTGAAGATACAACTAGTATTTTAAATATTAATATAATACATATATATATGTAGATAGATCGATACTTTTATTTTCTGTAACGTGGTAAAGATTCGAAGAGAGCAATTATATGGCAGCAAACTGGAGCGAGCTTGACTTAGGCTTGGTACTCAAACGACTTGCGTTTGTGGCAATAGTTCGTTTCGAAGCAGTGTGTTGTCGTTGGAATATAGCTCCGGTGGGATACTATATATGGATCTTCTCCTTCATATACTACACTGCGCCAAATTCCATTGCTTATGCTTCTCACTTACGAAGATCCCTATAGTCGTCGCTTCATCAGTGTTACAGAGAACAACCTGGTTTACAAGGACCGGTTTGAAGGAGTCCCCTTAAATTGCTTGTGCTTGGGGTCGTCATATATATGGTTGGTTGGTGGATTTCAACAGAATGAACGCACGTAATCCACAGCTCGTTAATCCCTTCTTCGTGGTTAAAATCCAGCTTCCAACAAACTCCATTCATTTCAAGAACAATCATATTTACAAAGCCATCCTCTCTTCGGATCCGTCTCGATCGTAGTGTGGATTTCTTAGTTGCGGTGATGTAATAGCCACAAACTTGCATTGTGGAAATATGGAGATAACACATGGACATGCATTCATTTGGAGAATCAGCGCTATATGGATATTACATTTCCACACTGGTCAGATATATACGATGTCTGATTACTTATTCAGTTGATGTATGGATTTTCCCCACAAAAGTTTTGCATATTGGACATCCATGACCAAAAAAGAGGCTTGCTTACTGGTCAAGTAAATTCGATTTCTTATTTGATGGAATCAATGGATGAGATTTTTGATTGTGGAAGAGACGTATGAAGCAGCAGCAAGTACTGATATTGGATTTGTGGTCTGTATATTGGATTACCGTGAGAAAGGATGTATATTTTTGCAGAATTTGTCTAATCGAGCTATATATATTATTGGGGGATAGGGGAGGAACATGTATCAACGGTAGATTTTCCAGAATTATAGAAGAAAATTCAATATACTTCATGGATTATTATTATATACGAGTATACAGTTACAACTTGAAAGATGAACAAGTTCGTGGGTGTGATTATATGAATGTAAATATTTGTGGGCGCTCAATTAAATGGGTAATTCCAAAGGCTTGGTGAGCCATTTATTTATTTATTTTTTATAAACTTGGTATTACACTTGCATTTCTTTCTTTCTTTCTTTTTTTTGGGCCCTTTTTATAAACAAGTTTGTTAATAAATAATATTTGGTATTTATTTTTATCTTATATTACGGTACTGTTATATTCCTTTTTTTTTTTTTTTTTTGTTGATAAATTGGTATATCCGGTTCATATGCACGTATTACTGAGTTATGGTTTGGAGCTATTAGAATTTTAATCATATGTGTTTCTTTGATGACAATCAACAAAATATAAGGTTAATTGTACTTAATATCTTATATTTTGCCCAGATTGCATACTGGAACTTTGGATTAATTTGAAACATTTTAATATACATTTTGTTATACAATAATCCAATGCTCGAATTAATTTTTAAATTGACTAAGAAAAAGTGTAAAGATTGAAAAAATTGATTAGTTTCTCAATTTATTGATAAGATGAAGAAAAAAATTGATTAATAGAAAACAAAAATCAATTTTCTCAATTTTTAAACTTTAGTCAATTTTGGAATTGGATTAGTGTAAAACAAATTTTAAATTGAGGATCTTATGTGGAAAATATTTTAAATTAGAATGTCTAATGTACAACATGACTAAAATACAAAATAATAAAATACAATTAACTCAAATATATATACATATACACACACATATTAACCCAAATAACAATTCTCTTTATTTGCAAAATTTGTGAAAACTTATCAAAAACAAAACAGAATGACAATTTCTTCATCGATATTTCATTAATTTCATAATACAAGCTTCTAATTTTGCAATTTCTTGGCCTGATTTGATAAACAAAACAAAAAAACTATGTAATACAATATTAGATACAATAACAAAGAAAAAAGGGTTCTACCTTTCATGGTCATTTTAGTCAACATATGTTGTTTTTTGGGGTAAAGATATGTTAGTTTTTCTACGATCAACTATCTCTTTGTTATATCATCTTCCTTCTGAGTGAAGTCCCAAACACTACCATATTTTTCGTTGAAATACCAAATGTCCCTTGTATAAATTATATATAATAAAAAATTAGCTTGCCACGAGCTCCTCTCTTGGTATATCTGAGTCTCAAAGTTGTGGGGTAGATGTGGTTTATCCATCTCAATGACGCAAAATATTGTTGTAAAGAAACCAACCCCATTGGACAAAATATAATACTCTCCCTTATTAGCAAAAAATAAAAAATAATACTCCCCCTGAAAGATTAATTAAAAAAAGCAAGTAGAGAATATTGATTTATTCTCCTAATAGTTTAGATATATTATAATTCCTATACGTTTGGTATTACTGGATCAACATGGAAATGTTTATATATATTATAATTATATTATAGTCCTAATAGTTTATATAAACTATAATCAGCTAGCAATTTGCTGGAGGAATTAATGAGCCATGAAATAAACCACCCCGCCAAAAGAGTTTAGAGGTTGCTTAGAGCTTTTAAGCTTAATGCATACTAAAGTTTAAGAAATTAACTAGCCTTTCTTTTAAGCTTTCAAGTGCAATATTTAAAGCATCCACGTACATCTTCCCCAGCTAGCAGCTATATTACTAATAAATTCATGAATAAGAATTTTCTTCTTGACCCCCAGAAGCAAAACATATTACCTCAATTGCCTTAGGGACAAGAAAAACAAGCTCTCGGGGCTTTACAGCTCCACAAAAAATGGAGGAAGTTCAATTGAGATCGAGGTAGAAAACGACCCCGGCTTTCAAACAAGCTATCTAAACCAAACGACGTACGACATCGTTTGGTTACAAACTTAACTCAAAAAACGACTAAAACGGTGCCGTAGGTACTTATTACATTTAACCAATCAAAATCAAAATAAAGCAACAGTAATATTTTCTTCGCCCTCCTCCTTTTGCAACTAAGCTCGCCTTAAAGCTCTAAAACCCAAAACGACCCTCGACCCAAGCTCAAACCGGCAGTGCAATGTTATCTTTATGAACTATAATAAAGTCATATGTATCATTTACGTGGCAGCATTTCTTTCAGGTTGTATGTTAAATAGGTAGAGCAGCCGTGCGAAGCTCCACGGAATATATATGTATTTATGTATAAATTAAATTAAAGAGGTGTGGCGTTTATTCAAGGAGATAGAAATAGAAGCAATTAAAAGGCAAGCTTGATTTCCCAAAGGACTGAACCACACATGGAAGTACTTTGTGCTTTCTTGGATCATCTTTATGTGTGAACATTAGTAATTGAATTTAACTCGGTCAGTCTAAGCAGAAAAATGCTACAACATAATTTATAGTTTGAATGACCCTGCACATGCAACAAATATTACACATGATACCTTTAGTACAATTACTACCACGCCAGAAGCACGGCATTAATTAATCAAAAGTGTGAATTGAACATAATGTCTAGCGCATGAAATTCAGCAAAGAACGGTTTTTGATAAAAATTATTATGGAACATGAAGTCTTGCTCTGTTTTCACTAGTATGAATATAAACGGTGCAGATGGTTAGTTTGCCACTGGGAATTTCGTAAGCATTTTTCTTCTACGTTCAAGATTCTTGATTCACTCAGGACTATAATCATCAAAAAATGATCATCATCTTTATCCTAATCATATATGCATATTCATTATTGTATATGAACATCTCGATTCAAACCAAATTTTTTTTTTCTTCACATTATTAGTCCTCATCGACAATTAAAATTGATGGAACCTCAAATGAATGAAGGCTTAAAAGGTAATAAGATCTTGAATTCAATCAACAAACTAAAATCTTGTAGTGCAAGCAGATTTTAAATTTGTTAAAAGTGTTTGATATCTGTAATGTGCTAATTACTAAAATAGAAACTTTTAGTTACTAATGCGAAGTGATGCCTTCAAGGTTTAATTAGACCTTTTTTCTAAAGAAATTATCGACCAAAATAAATATACGGACATAAGGTTTATAAAATACCACCATATTTTATTTCTTTTCCCTTCAATACTCAAAGAATTAAATGCAACTTAGTTTGATATATATATATATATATATATATATTAGTTGAAGCTTTCCTTATTGAAATGGTATTATGGGATTTTTATCCCAAAAAAAAAAAGAAACGTTATTATGGGGGGTGATTAATTTGTGACCTTGTAAATCAATCGTCAAATTTCAACCACGTATTTGTTAGAC
Organism: Ziziphus jujuba; assembly: GCF_031755915.1. Taxonomy (NCBI): domain Eukaryota; kingdom Viridiplantae; phylum Streptophyta; class Magnoliopsida; order Rosales; family Rhamnaceae; genus Ziziphus; species Ziziphus jujuba. The sequence goes on along the minus strand of NC_083387.1, from coordinate 29,518,293 downwards.
ATAATGGGCCTGTCATACACTATTTGAAGCCTAACTCAGATTATTTATTTATTTTTTCACGTCATTGGTTTTTTTTATACATACATATTGTATATCAGTTTATTCATATTAAAGATATATATATATATATATATATATATATTCATATTTTTTTAATTAATTGCATTTACTACCTCTAATTAATTTAGGCTCTCTTGTTAAAATTCACCACATTAGGCTTTCAAAATGCTAGCTTTCTTACATATTAGGCCAACTGGCCATGAAAGCGAGACTTAATCTTCATAAATTAGACAAATATGTAAGAAATTCAAAATTGGAGGTTTGATATGGTAGATTTTAAAATAGAGCATTTAAATTGCATAAATATGAAACTAAAAAGAAATAAAATAATAATTATTTTTTAAATATGACACACATTAATTTTCTTCTTTAAAAAAAATTAAAAATCTCATTTTCAACAAGGATAAGTTTAAATTTGATGAACGCAAACACTGTATATAATGTGCTCGCACAAGCATGTCCACAACACAGCCTGTTTTAATCTAGGGTTACTTAAATATTACCCAAATTAATTTGTTCTTTTGTCTCATCCAGATTGATTCTTTCTCCGACCAAAAAACAAAAAAACTAGACTACCAATCCTTTTTACTAATAAAGAAAATAAATAAATGTTTTAAATTAGTTTTTGTGGCTTTTGGTCTTCAAACCTAAATGGTCTAGTGCGATAGTAGCTGGCTAACTTAGGAGAAATAATATATAAAGACACATCAAATCAATATGCAAAAGGCAAAACCTTAGGTGATTTATTTCGTACGGACCATGACTCCACAACCAACAATATAGCTTAATTATTTATCAAAAATATATATATATAGTTTAATTTATAAAAAAAAAAAACATATAATATAATTAAACTTCCATTCTGAAATCTAAGCATAGATATGGATAAGCTAAGATCTATGGCATGCAAATTATGCAAAAACTTTAGTTAAAATTAAAGCTCAAATCAAATTTAACAACTTGGTTACAAGCTGACTTTAGTTAACATCTTTTCCTTTCAATTGGCATATATAAAATAACACACACACACACAAATAAAAAAATAAAAAGAAAGATCTAATTTAACAACTTGGTTACAATCTAACTTTAGTTAACATCATTTCCTTTCAAGTGGCATATATAAAATAAAACACCCACACACATACGTGTGATTAACAATCTCATAAAATAACAAGAATATTGAAATCCCAATTAAAGGTATGGGACATTTCTTTATTGTGTGCGTATGTTTTTGAGGTTTGTGGGACAGAAGATGCTGTACAATTATTGACCATGTCTTAGCAAATTTCATATTTCAAATAATTGAGAAAAAAAAAATTCGATGTTTATTCTCATGAATAACATGTGGGGGTATTAGCTGTAAAAGCAAGTTACAACAAAGTCATGACAAGGAAAAGGATACATGCACAGCATTCATCTTTTACTTGCCCTCAAGTAAAACTTATATATTTTTAATTTTTTTTTCCACATATACATGTATATATGTTAATTACATAAGAGGCTCCAAAAGTTCAAACGGTTCATTTTTGTGTCGAACTCTATTTGAAAAATTGACAAAAATTTAGCATCATTTTTTTTTTGGGGGGTAATTAATGAAAGTAGTATTTTTACAAAGTACAATTGTAATATTGTTTGACGAAACCATATTGACATGGCCTTTCTCAAAATACAAGGATGTTTAATGTAACTGATCCAGCATAGTACAGTATGTACCTATATATAAATCAACAACTTGCACTTATCAGCATAGTCCTTTTTTAATATTGCAAAACTAGATATGATCTTATCATACTTCAATTGTCACCATCAGATAAAAATAAAAAATAAAAAATAAAAAAATAAGACAATAGTGTCTCCATGGTTGAGAAAATTAAAGAGTTTCATTGGTTTCCATATGGATACCAATTTGTTACTAAACTCTTTTGATATTAAGTGATGTGATACCAATTTGTTACTAAATCTCTTTTGATATTAACTGATGTGATTATTTTATTAATCATATCAATTAATGGGTAACCAAAATTCGTGGATGTAGATTGCGTACTTGTCTATCAATAATACCCCACTGGTTTAAAAAGTGTCTTCAAAATTTAAAAGCTCGAAAGATTATTGAGACAGACCTAGAAATAGCTTTTATACCTCAAATTTAATTCAACTTTTTCAAAATACATGTTAAATTCCAAACTTATCTTTTTTTTTTTTTTTGGCTAATTAAAATTAAACATATCTATCAATGCATATTTTATTATTATTATTATTTTTTGGGTTGAATATTTTTTTATTGAAGGGATTGAACATATATATATATATATACATATGTTGAATATATATATATATATATATATATATGTTTTTGGTCTTGGACAATTGTCACCATCAAGGTCCAAAAGTCTTACCGATAAAATTAAAAAACTCAAGAAAAAAAAAAATGAGGAGAGAATACAGTCATTGTTGATAAGAAGAAGAGAAACGGTGCAGAGGACGGTTTGATAATTGAAAGGGGCTTTAATTTTTATTTTTCTCTTATATTTTAGTTTTTATTTAATTTTAAAAATAAAAAGCAACATACACTAAATATATGTCCTACAAGTTGTGTGTTGTTGGAGTGTCTCAAACAAAACAGATGGTTCCAAAACTTATACCAATAAAAAGGTGGGCTCCAAAATTTGTAGTACCAAATGTAAATTTAATGTATAAATATATGTGGTGGAAAAACCAAACAGCTAGCCATGTATTAATTAGATTGGGAGAAAAATATAATAATTGTCCAAATAGATTCAAAAGAGAAATAAAATAAAATTTCCAGCAAAAATAAATAAATAAATAAAATTGAAATGAGTGGAGAACATGACAACCTTCTTTTAATCCTTACGGTAGGGCCAGGTTGACCCCACCACATGCTTGGAATTTAGTAAATTAATGTATATATTATTGTATTGGCAAAGAAAGTGTTAAATTGTCTCACGGATACTTGTACTCATCATTAATTTAATGGTAATAAATTAGCCAAAGATAAAATAAAATAAAGTAATTAATATTAAACTTTGACAACATGTGGATCCTGACCATTGTACCTTTCACTTAGAGGCTTTTTTAAGATTATAGCTTGGTTGTCTTGATGGTATTAAATATAATAATTAATTAAAATGGGATGGAGATTTAATGATATATAGAAGCAACATTCAAATCTTGATTTAGATCTAATCACATGCAAAATGAATCGAATATGAATATTGGGCTCCCAATAAATTATCCACCTCAAATTATTAATTGTTCACTGAAATGTGCTGTTCTTTTTGGACGAAAGGAAAACTAAAAATTCTTTTGCACTCCAATATTTTTTGTCCGCGTTAAGCTATCAAAAAAATATATTTCTTATACGTATTTTCTAAGTTCTTGAATAATTCCATATTCACAAAAAGAAAAAAAAAAGTTATTGAGATAATTCCATAAAAAGATATTGGATTATTAAATTTACATAAACTTTTCTAAAACTAGCCATGAAATATATTAAAAATAATAGATATTAAATTCTTACTAACAATAATTTAAAATAAAAATATATATATACAGTAAAAAAATATAATGTAAAAAATATATGTTAGCCTTTCAATAATCATACTATTGATACCAAATTAGTTTTATAACTAAAAAAAGATTATAACTTATAAGAAATATAACTAAAAATATTTGAACTTCAGCAAAAAGGTTGACATGTTATATACCAATAAATTTACAAATTTTGTAGCAACATTAATGGGGTGTTTGGGTAGTGGTAAAATTAGACGGATCTAAAATTTTAAATGAAATTTTTTTCTGTTTGGATAATTTTTAAAAGAAGAAATTTATGAATTTCAGTGGAAAATAAATCTCATAATGTGGAAAACTGACAGAAAAAGTGAATCCTACTAAAAATGTATCATTTTAAAATTTTCTAAGAAACTGATATTACGTAGTTTTTTAAATATAATTTTATCTTTTAATTTTAATGTATAAATTTATTTAATTACTTATAAATCCTATTTTCTTCTATAATTAACCAAACACTATAAAAAAAATATCAAAAAAGCACATTCTCAGAAAAACTTAATCCCAAGAAACTGATTCCCAATAATTAATTTCTTCAATACTTTCCATTTTACCAAACACCCCATAAAAAATATATCATTATCCTAAATAACTTTAGAAAAATATTTTATATTATGTTGATCTTTAAATATAAGCTAACATATATTTTTTACAATATAAAGGCAAAATTTCTTAAAATAAGCCCTAAAAAATCATAATTTTATTACAATATAGAGTTTATTATTGTTTGTAATTGACATAAATTGAGATCAAATTTTTTTATCATCAAATAAAAGTTATTCTAATATGTATGTGTGCGCACACCTCACATACCAATTCTCCATTTTTCTGTTTGGTTACATCAAAGGTGTCTTATTTACTCAAACATAATTACATCAAATGTGATAGGTTTTTTTTTTTTTTTGTTTTTTTGTTTTTTCTTTTGAACATAGATCAGTCATGTTAGCTTACTCATCACTTTTATTTAAGTTACATTAATTTTGGATATTAAAGATTACTAGTTTATATATAAACGTTGTAAATTATTCTGAAATAGGAAAAAACAAAAGAAAGAAAAAGAAAAAAAGAAAAAAATGAATGTGGCATGATTCATGTGTTCCACAATACGGATTTAATTACTATATAATTAAATTGAAAGTGAATTTGATATTTTTAAAACATTTTTTGGAAGTTGAAAGTTATATAGAAAATGGCATATTAGCTGAACATATTTTCTGGATTTTGAAAATTATGAGTTTATAAATATTGTAAATTAAAAGAAGGAAAAGAAAATTAAAACGTCATGAGTTCCATAATGTGGATTTAATTATCATATATAAACCTGTTTTTTTGCTAAAAGATAAGATGTTTGATGCTTGATGTACAAATTCTATTCATCGAGAAGGGTCAAGGATTTGGATTTTATATATATATATATATATATATATATATATATTCGTCTTCCATAATTATTTGTTGGTAACAAAATTATAGCGGTATATTTGTCAAAAAAAAATAAAAAATCTAGTGGTATAAGAAATTAGATTTGGGGGATAACTACTAACCATAAATCAAGATCAAATCGTCATGCCCTTATTCAAAACTTTGCGCAGGGTGGGTTCTCTCTCTCTCTATCTCTCTCTAAAAGATGCACAGGGTGGCTCAAAACATAAATTGTTGCATCCTGTAACCAAAATTATTTAAAATATTAATGTTTTTCTTATACCTCTCTCTCTCTCTCTCACTCACTTTTTATTGAATGTTTTCTCTTATCTTTTATATATATATATATATATATATAAATAAACCCCAAGCTTAGAACTAGTCAAGATTCCATTTGAAGATTTGCTTTTGTTTAGATATGATAATATTTATTGTATTGATAAGCATGTGATACTCGTTCCTAGAAAATATGAAAAGGACCTAAACATAATGAACCATTATAGAACTAAGCTTCCACATGAAATAAATAAATAAACTATGGTGAAAAGAACAGCAATTTTTGTTTTCGTAAAGCATTGCATTGCCAATTACTATCTTTATTATTATGTTGCATTTGTCTACAAATACAACATGATTTTTGTCTGTCTATATAATCATATGATCTTTGAATATCTCTCTCTCTCTCTCTATATATATATATATATATTATCTCTCTCTTTTTTGTTTTATTTAATTTTCTTCCCCCACTTTTATTAATTATAATAATAAGTTTGAAAAATTAGCAAGGGTGGTGAGGAAAATAGTCCAATGATTTGGAATTTAGATTGAAAAGGAAGATGAATAATTGAGCAGAAACGTGAATAAATGCATATTTTTTTAGCGGCACATTTCATGGTTAGAGATATGGTATTATCTTCATCGATGGAGGCTGCTGCCTGCTGAGTTGGTATGATTTTGTTTTTTAAATAATGGATTTCTTATGTCAGCAACTTTGGCATTTTTTAAAGATATTTGCTACTTCTAATTTATTTATTTATTTATTTTATTTTTTTGCCAAGCTCATTTGCAAATTGCTTCCAACACGACATTTTTTTTTTTTTTTTTCTGGCTAACATAACACGACATATGAGCACGAGGAATTAAAGACAGCCAAAGGATAACCTCCATGCCCACAAACACCTACCTACCAAAAATACAATTTATCACCTTCTATAATTACATAAAATGGTCTCATCTCTAGGGATTGCCACAGAATCCTGTCCTTATTATTTCTCGAATTTCAATAAAAATATCACCTCTATTTTTCAACAAAATCGGATTCATTCTAATTTATTCATCAAATTCTAAATCATAATTTATTGATGCTTTTTTATGAGTTTGTGTTATTTTTCAGAGTAAAAAATAATAATTTTTTTAATATGGTGTACAAGAAAATAGGTTGATTGACTTCTAAAGTGAAAAAAAAATAAAAATAAAAAGTTTTTTCCAAGATTCTATATCTATCAAATAGGGTTAAAAAAAAATAATAACTAGTTTAAAAAAATGAAAAGTAAGAGAATCCAAATTAAACAACAGAAAAGAAAAGACTGATAAAACGGTCATGGAAACGGTCAACCATTTTCCAAACCATTGCCATTTTGTTTTATTTTTTCCTAATAAATAGCGACCCAAGTCCTTCTGCTTTTGCTTATTTCTCAAAAAAATTTATCTGTTTTTTTTCTTTGCTTTCTCAAAATTCTCCCATGGCGTCCAACAATGTGACCCTCCATTGATCATCAACATCACGGAGTCATCGCAGTGGCACACCCCGTAATTATCGTTGGGTTGCCATTCTTGCTTTTTTTTAATTATTCATATTCTCCTTTTCATGCCCAAACAAAGGACCGGGACACAGAGCTCCATTATCGGTCGGTGACACGAAAACGAGCACATCGTCATCATCATCAACATCATCATTTTGAACAATCAAAAGGCCTCCCACTCCTTGGCCTTTTCTGCGTATTAAATTTTAGTTTTTGACTGCAAAATCCAACTGGGTTGTATCCAAAACGTGCAAATTCAAAGTCTTTTGGCCTAAAAAACCAAATTTTTTTTTGTTATTTTTTTGTGTAAGATGGGTCAGTTGCAGGAGAGGTTCCGTGCCTTCATCAACAACAGATGGCTAGTGTTTGTGGCTGCAATGTGGATTCAATCTTGTGCTGGGATTGGTTACTTGTTCGGAAGCATATCGCCGGTGATAAAGAGCAATTTGAACTACAACCAGAGGCAGATTGCAAGGTTGGGTGTGGCTAAGGACCTTGGGGATAGTGTAGGGTTCTTTGCTGGGAGTTTGTGTGAGATTTTGCCTTTGTGGGCTGGTCTTCTCGTTGGTGCTTTGAAGAATTTTATTGGGTATGGTTCCGTTTGGTTGGTTGTTACTGGTCGACTACCTACTTTGCCTTTGTGGGCGGTGAGTATATCAACCCTTGGATTTCCTTTTCTTCTTTCTATTTTCTTTTATCTGATGTTTTGTAAATTTTTTGGATTCTACTTGTGGATCTAGTTTGTCTATGTTTGTCTCTTTCTCTGTATTAATATCCATCATCGTCGTGTAGTTTGATGGTTTCTTGAATCCATTGATCCTCTGATTCTGGAATTAACTTCTTTGTTAGTTTTAGATAAAGTAATATTAGCGCATAGAATTGAAATAGTTTCTTTTGAAATTGATATGGTTTTTAAGTTTTGCGTTTAACGCTGATGGAACAGAGTTTCTATGTTATCTGTACTAAAAAAAGAAGGATATTTTTCTAAGTCTGGAAACTGTGATATTCCCTACTTTTAGGCATGTTTCCGATTGGAAGCATTAGATTCTTTTCTCTTTTTTGCTTGAAGAGATGCAAATTTGGAGTTTGTTGAAGGCTCTGTTTGGATCCCGGGAAAGGGTTAAGAAAAAAGAATTTGCTTTTTTGCGGCTTAAAGAAACCAGATTGTTCCTGTCTTGACGTTTTTGCACCTTTCTTTTACTTTCCCTCATCTTTTCCCAATCCAAACAGAGTCCAAGGCTTTTGAGAAGAAAATTTGAACTTTTTTTATTATCAGCTTTTTTTAATTTTTATTTTTATTTTCCCCTTGATTGAATCTCATGAATCTTTTGTTTGACTTCTCTTTTATGCTAAAGATCTGACATCTGGAGGGCTATCATTTTAATGTGAAGCATGTGCTGATTCTTCTTTCTGGTTGATGTTGAGAGAATTAAATTAGGAATTAATTCCGTTTAACTCCATTATTCCTTTGCAACTACTTTTTTCCTATTAATATTTATATCTTATTAAATGTTGCTGACTGGTGATCAACCTTCTTTGTCTTATTCCTTTTTAGCTAGAATTTATAATCTTACAAAATAAATCATGCAAGAAACTCAGATTAATTATGTGACCGCTATGCGGGAAGGAACAAGAGCATTGTAATAACAGAAACTCGGGATTAATTATGTGGCAGCTTAGAACGGAATTTTGGTGTAATTGGTTATTCATGGTGTAACATGCTCTCAAATCCCACTTCATAATAATGAACTTTTGTGACTGTTGATTCTTGGTAAGCTATATATTATTTACCGGAGCTTTTACTTTGTCGGTACACACATGATTCTCAATTTGGATGCTTATGTCTGCTATGGATTAAGACATGTTCTGGTCAATATTTATCAGGACTTGATGAAATTTAGCTATTTGTCAATACAAAGTAGCTCAATGAGCATTTAAGTGTTCCAGTTTGTTAGTTTATTATAAGCATAAGAAAATATTTACAGGTTAAACTTTTTAGGAGAGATGATTTTGTCAATCTAGTTCTGTATCCACTGATTTTGGAAAAGCTTGACTACCATAACGTATGTCTTTTTTTGTTAAGTACAGGAAAATGAGAAGCTTTTGACCTAACTACTAATGATGCTGTTGTTTATTAACATTATAACGTATATCAATTTGCAGATGTGCGTTCTTATATTTGTGGGGACAAATGGTGAAACCTACTTTAATACAGTTGCCTTAGTTTCCTGTGTGCAAAACTTCCCAAAAAGCCGGGGACCTGTTGTTGGAATTTTAAAGGGTTTTGCAGGTTTAGGTGGTGCAATTTTAACTCAAATATATGCAATGATCCATGCACCAGACCATGCATCTCTAATCTTCATGATTGCAGTCGCTCCAACAATGGTGGTTATAGCTTTTATGTTCATTGTCAGACCTGTTGCAGGTCACAGACAAGTCCGCCAGACTGACGCCATGAGCTTCACATTTATCTACAGTATTTGCCTTCTTTTGGCTGCCTATTTGATGGCGGTCATGCTGGTTCAAGACCTGGTTTATGTTAGCCACACTGTGATCATAATATTTACAGTGGTTTTGTTCATCATCCTCCTGGTTCCCATTGTGATTCCTGTGTCGTTGAGCTTTTTCCTAGACCCTAGAGGTCCAGAAGAAGAGGCACTCCTATCTGAGACACCGAAACAAGAATCTGGGAAATCTGAATCAGATGTTAACGAAGTAATTTTCAGTGAGGTGGAAGATGAGAAGCCTAAGGAAGTAGACTTGCTTCCAGCATCAGAAAGGAGAAAACGAATTGCTCAGTTGCAATCAAAACTATTTCAAGCAGCTGCTGAAGGAGCAGTGAGGGTCAAGAGCAGGAGGGGTCCGCGTAGAGGGGAGGACTTCACCTTGATGCAAGCTTTGATTAAAGCAGACTTTTGGCTTATTTTCATCTCGCTTTTGTTGGGTTCTGGGTCAGGTTTGACAGTGATTGATAACCTGGGTCAAATGAGCCAAGCACTCGGATATGATAATACTCATATATTTGTATCCATGATTAGCATTTGGAACTTTCTAGGTCGCGTTGGTGGGGGTTACTTCTCTGAGGTTGTTGTGAGGTACAAAAATTATTTCATTTTCGTTGGTTGCTGATTTACTATCATTCCATTTTTTTTTTGGTTTCAACTTCTCATCCATTACTGTGCTTTTGTCTTACAGGGACTATGCTTATCCAAGACATTTGGCAATGGCTGTGGCCCAGTTTATCATGATATTTGGGCATATCTTCCTTGCAATGGGGTGGCCTGGGGCAATGTATATTGGTACCATGTTGATTGGGCTTGGCTATGGGGCTCACTGGGCAATCGTACCAGCTGCTGCCTCTGAATTGTTTGGCTTGAAAAACTTCGGGGTGTTGTACAATTTCATCACGATGGCAAATCCTGCTGGTGGTTTACTGTTCTCTGGTTTAATTGCCAGCAATATATATGACCATGAAGCAGAGAAGCAAGCTCATCAACACCTACACTGGGAACAGAAATCAGGATCGTTTTTCTCAAGCATGCTTGGCCTGGATGATCCACCAAAATGTGAAGGTTCCATATGCTTCTTCTTAACTTTGGTAATAATGGCTGCATTTTGCTTAGTTGCCTCTATCTTAAGCATGATCCTTGTGTATCGGACTAAGATCGTGTACAAGAACCTATATGGAAAATCCAGTCAAGCTAGGGTTTCATAATCAAAGTCTTTCAGTTAAGTCATTGTTGTTTCTGTATACCCTGTCCAAGGTTGTGTAGGATTTTTGTCCTTGTTTCTTTTAAAATATATCTAAAGAATCACTATGTAATCCAAAATGATTCGCTTTTAGAGTGAGAATCAGAAACTAGTGCCCTTTTTTTTTTTTTTTTGTGTGTGTGTGTACTGTTCAATGCCTGCTGCGTAGTAGTTAGGATTCCCTTTTGGTGCTTGAGATGTTGTATTCTTTAGAGTTCAAGTTTGTACTCTTCATTGACATGAAAGTTTTAGATTTCATAGTCAGTTGTGTCCACTATTTTCAATGAATAAAGAGTACTATTTATGTTGATTCTTCCATTTTCTTTCATTTGGTTTCACATAGATGCAGTTTTCTTTAACAATGTTCTGGAAGTGCAGTAAATGATACAGTTTTTCTCTTTCCCATATTTTCTGTGAAATGGTGGGTAAAGCCCAACTTATTCTGGTTCTCATCACATAGTATTCCTCAGAATTTGGGTATTCAAAATGGTACAGTTGAGCAATTTCGGCTGCAAATTCTTTTTACATTGTCAACTTCTTACTGTTACTAGCAATTTCAAGGAGCAGAAGCTGGGGTGCTGATAACTGTAGTTGCAGAGCATAATTTTTCATGATTCATGAAGAATACATGAAATCCATTAATTATGACGCAATATAAGCATGGCATTTGAAATAGAAAGTGTGAGATACGTACCTTGCACTACTAATTAATTGTGCACCATGACAAGCAGAAGTGAATTACATCCATATGCCGTAAGCTTGCATTGAGTTTCCAAAGAAAGCAGTGAGAGCTGTGTCAGCTCAAGGTAAACTATATTTGATGGGGGTATTTGTCAAGTGTTTCTTTTTTCAATGAACATCATTATGTAAAGTTTCACCAGGAAAATAATATTTGTATACTAAAAAATTTGGTACTCTATGCGTATCAAGAGGCTGACTTATATCATTATATGATGTATTAGGCAACATGACAGTTGCAGGATACATGATATGATTCCTATGGTAAGATGATAGATGAACACACAATTACTAGCATTACCTTGGTCTGAAAAAAAGGTATTTCTAATTCTCTTTCTTAGGAGTAGACTCTGTTTTATTGTTGACATCATGCCTTTCAGGAATTGAAAGCTTCACAGTTGGTACATATTTCTCCTTGAATACGAGTCTTGACTCCCACTCTCCCATGTCTTATCATTCCAGTGATGAAGGCTCTTATGAAACTGTCAGTGTTGTTAGCAAAATCTAAAACGGTAGGCTTGGATTCTGGTTCAGCAAAGAGTACCTCGTCTGAAATAAACAAGCCCTTCCACTGTGTGAGATTTTTGTAGTACTTGTTGTCAAAGTTAAGTGGAGTTTGATCCATTGGTACGATCATATCAGAGGAAGCATCTCGAGGGCATATCATCCTCAGTTGCTGGGCGACGTTTTGGGGCAGATAAGGGTCTGGTGAAGTGCCATAGAGGCGTTTTGTAATTGGATGACAATGCGAAACGCCCAAGGTATGAGAGCCAGACAATGCTATCATATCAGTTGTGCTAAGATTTCTTGTCAAAGATGGTTTTAAGCTGGTAGAGATTGAAGAAGGAATCTGGTATATTTTCAGCTACCCTGGATGCCTGAGATATTAGGCCATCATGACGTCCCAATTCCACATCAAATGTAGGGCCACCGGTCTGAAAATTTTCTACATGTCAGGAGCAAAAAGAAAAAAGAAGCTATCAGGGATTGACAACAGCTTGAAGTTCAGTGCGAGTTGTTCATGCTTGTGGACTTTCTTACCAGGACAACTGCATCTCTGGCAGCAAGAGCTAAAATGTCCGCACACGAGACTACACCAGGGCATTCATTTTCCACTGCTATCTTTGACCTGTTGACAGTGTCAAACCCTTCTCTTCTGAGAGAAAGATTAGCTTCTGCATCCCTCTCTGAATCACCATTTGCTGAAGCAATCAAGATTGAGGCATCACATCCCTGCAAAGCAAATTGAGCAGAAAGCACCAGGAGATCAACGTACCAGCATAAGAATGTTTTAACATGACAGTCAGTGCTGTAAAAGGTTATTTCTGTATTCAAAGAGTTAATCAGTTATTTTACTTAATTTTCTGATATCATTGCGTATAATATATTTGCAGCCAGAACCAAAATTGACAAAGGGTTAAAAGAAGACTCAAGCTATATCGGTATCTTCTCAGTCAATGCGATAGGCATGCAAAAGGCATTTTTTTATTCTTCCTACCTCAACGAAACAGTCGTGAAAAAATGCGCGCAGAATGGCTGGGCCTGAGATATTAGTCTCCATATACTTGGCAGTCACTGCCTTCTTCACAATGTCTTCTACATTCGGACAGCTGGACTCGTAAAAACCTTCAACTAATTGCCCTCCTGCTCTCTGCATAATCATGAAAGCCATTAGCACAAACATGCCTCTCCAAGCTTCCATTTCTCTTAGAAAATGATAACTTCTCTCCTGCTCTTGGTATCTCATTCTCTGTTAGTCTTTTGGTGCGGCCGAGTCTATTTATAATGGCAATCAATGACTCATAAGGAAGAAGAAACCAGGGAAGCTAGCCCAACTTTGTAGGTACATATTTCTTAAACTTGCCCAAATTAAGAAATTTGAAAATCTTATTCATCGCTTGTACAACTAGCAAATTTATCAGCAAATGTAGAATGTTATCACTTTACGCTGCTTTGATCAGTGTGAACAATTGAATTCTTGAATAATGGTGAAAATATGGCATTTGCAGAAAGCTATGAGGGACATGTGACCATATTTGATGAGGAGGAGCTTTGCCTCTAATGGAACTCACTATTATAGGAATCAGAGTTTTCAGAGTGCTCTATATGGGGTGGTTTAGGACCTATTCTAATGACTCTGCTTTTCTTAATTTCACCATTTCATTCCTTGCCTTGTTATGTATAGCACTTCCTTGAAAATGCTTCACTTGTAGGCTAGCTAGCCATTGTGAATGACAACTTTCTGATCGACTTGTTTGGTACTATGTGAATCCTTTAATGATGACATGGTGAAATATCTTAATCTGATACTTGTATTTTTTAGGTGATATTTGAAAATGTAAATAAAGAAAGAATGTGTAAAAACATTTACGTTGTACAATGGCCACGGTTTTGATTTAAATTTACTTCAATATCGATTAAGAAAAATCATTAAAACTTATTTTTGATATGAAACAAAAAAAAGGAAAAAAGAAGAACCACCATTCCTATATTATACATTCCTTTTTAAGATTATGATAGAGGTTTCACAAGAAATTACAAAGAAATTAGGCATTCCAACTATGTTTTTCGTTCATTGTTTACAAATTAGCAGAGCATAGTGTGAATAGTTAGAATGTTATCTCTTAAGCTATTTGATAGAGAATCAATTAAATAAAATAAAATTGTTTGGCAAGATTTGGTAATTTTCGTAAGAAAATGAGAGAAGGCCTCTGGCTAAATTTGTTTATGAGGCTCCTTTTTCAATCATTTAATCAGTCCATATGTGTGTAAATATATATATATATATATATAGCTTATTGTTAGGTAGTTGTCATTTTCTATCAATATCAACTCCCTTATAATATATTGTTTATGAACAGGTAAAACTTATCACTTTTTCAAACAAAAAGCTTTAGGTACAAGTTTCGCCTGCTAAATCGTTGCACCACAAATAATAATAATAACATTTTTCTTCCAAAATAACGAAAGCACTTTTCTCTCGCTCTTCTTTTTTTTTTTTTTTTTTTTTGGTGGGAAAATGGAGAAATTCATTAGTCATAAAGGACTAAAATCATTCAAAATAATAATAATAATAAAAAATTTTGGAGCCTTACGATGTGTGTGATTTTTCCCAACAACAAGTTACATTTCCATCTAGAAAATAAAAAAATAAAAAAAAGAAAAGAAATAAAATAAGAAGTTATATTATTGTAACAAAATAAGCACTTATTAACAATTTTCATTTTTATTCACCAAACAGCAATTCACATTTCTTTTTCCCAAAAAATAGATAAAGTTTAAAAAAAAAAAAAAAAACCACAAATGATGACTCACAAATTACAGTTATAAATCATGATGTGCTTATTATTATATATATGTATGGATATATTTGTTATTTAATATGTCCATGCATGCATGAATGTATGTATCATCACCATCATTATCAAAAATCTTATCATCAATTTCTTGAATTGAAAGCAGTGCAGTCTCTCCTGATCTCCCCATCGCTACCGGTCTTGACTCCGACTCTTCCAAGCTTCCTCATGGCGGTGATGAAAGCTCCGTTAAAGTCACCCGGATTGTTCGCAAAATCGGTCACAGTACGCTGCGATTGGGAATTGGTGAAAAGAACCTGATCCGAAGTGAACAAACCCTTCCCTGCCACCAGGTTCTGGTAATAAACATTGTCGAAGGTCCTCGGAGTCTCGGGGTCCATGTTAATGGCGATGCTGGGGTCCACATCACGGGGACACATGCCCTTCAACTGGTTGACGTAGTCGGAATCTAGGGTGGGGTCCACCGGAGAGGAGTAGATCCGGTCGGAGAAGCGATCGCAGTGGGAGAACCCCAATGTGTGAGCTCCCGAGAGAGCGATCAAATCGGTCAGGGACAGACCGTGTTTGGCGAACATGGACGTCAGCTGGTTCAGGTTGAAATTTGGTTCCGGTAGGTTTCCGGCGACCCGTGATGCCTGTGATACCAGCCCGTCCCGGCGTCCCAACTCCACGTTGAACGCTGGTCCTCCCGTCTGAAAAATTTTCCGATTACATCAATTAATTAATTAAATTTATTAAAAAAAATTAAAGGAATTGGGATGGGTGGGGTAGGTGCTGACCAAAACGACGACGTCTCTAGCAGCGAGAGCTAAAATGTCAGCGCATGAAACGACGCCGGGGCATTGAGCTTCGACTGCTTGTTTGGCTTGGACGACGGTGTCAAAACCATCTCCTGCAAGAGATATATTGTCACTTGAGTCTTTCTCTGCGTCCCCATTTGGAGATGCAATCAGGACTGAGGCATCGCATCCCTATATACAATACCATGACAAATCAATTATGAAATAATCGTCATATATATCAAATAAATTGAGAAAATTAGTCTAATCAAACTAAAAATGGTGAATTATACATTAATTCAATCATGATCAATATGTAGCATGATCTAATTAATGAATGAATTGTATTTTATATATATATATATATATATATGTGTGTGTGTGTGTGTGTGTGTTCAAATTTTCGTTCATTTTGATAGTGATTTTTGGTTCATGTCGGCAAACTTGGTTGGTCACTTCTGTGTGTGTAAGAAATAGCCTACTAATTTTCTCAAAAAAAAAGAAATTGCCTACTAATTAAATATTAGAAGCCTTTTATTTTCTGCACGAAAAAAAAAAAAAAGAAGAAGTCGTTTTTTGTTCCACGCGTAACTTTTACTTTTTCACAATAATATTCATCTATTTTTATGTATTACATCCCAGCCAGGTAGGCTAATATACGTGCATAGTTAGTCAATGGTTTTGTAAGGTAGCTTCCATGCATATGATAGCCTCCAATTGTGACCCTCCACTGGTCATAAACTCATTGGAAAAAAGAAAATTCATCGATTAAAACATTATCCCTCTCTCCGTTCTATCTTATTCAAACTTCTTTAGATTTCCTTTTTACATTTATGTATTATAATTAATTCACCCATAAAAATCCAACTAAATAATGTGGACGGAGTTCAAGAAAAAAGAGTACAGCATATAAACTTATTACAATTTATTAACTAATTCAAGAGAATATTGCTAATTAATCAACATTCATATATACATATACAATCAATCTGGACTCGATGATATTGTATTATGGATTTGATAAGAAACATAGAACACAAAGCATACCTCGACGAAACAATCATGGAAAAAGAGGCGGAGAGTGGCCGGGATTGTGACAAAAGTTTGACTGAACTTGGTAGAGACAGCCTGCTGTACTATAGCTTCAACGTTTGGGCAGGTGGATCTGTAGAAGTTTTCAGCTAACTGTGCCTCTCCACTCCCGGCTAAAACTATCAAAACCGTAACCAAATTAATCCACCAGTACTTCATCTTTTAACTAGCTCTCTTCAACCTCTCCAACCTCTCTCTCTGATGATATATATGTAGAAGTTTTCCTTCTCTCTCCTCTTATATATATATAGCAATGGAGTTTATAATATAAATGGAGCTAGCTATGGAAGAAATTAAGTGAGAAGGAAAATGAGAGAGATATTTAAACCATACGAGTTTTTTTTAAAAATTTTAAACCATATTAGTTAGGTAAAGTTAAATGTCAGTGAACGTAATACTCGGTCCAATCAGGTGACTCTGTTTATAAGACTTTTAATGCTTTCTACAATACTTCTTCTAGTATATCCTGGCTAGCTGCGCATGATTTTAAAATTGTATTTACATTATATTTTCTACAAATATATCTCACTTTCAACTTGCTCGAATTAATTTCATTAACTTTTTTTTTTCTTTGTGGGGTTATAACATCGTGAATATGAACATACGCCTTAAGGGCTTATATAATTAATATATACAACCTTTTTTGCACAAAATCATTGTAAAACGAAGTATAATATCCATTGCCTTGTTAGATTTGTCTGATCCAACGGCTAATAAAGCTTGTTTATACATTTGATCAAGTCTTTGTTGATCCTTGCAAGTCAACCATGGGCTATAGGTCATTTTATTTTATTTTATTATATATATATATATATATATATATATTAGCAGTCCAATTCATTGAATGGGTATTTCTATTTCTTTTTTCTATCAGTTTGTACGCGCTAATTTATAGGCCACCAAATAGAAACTCCTTTTACTTGTAAAATTGAACTGAAAATGACAAAATAACAAATCCCCCACGTACTACTTTTGCATAAGTCTAAGAGAGACTTTTCCATTAATTGCTTAGTCAGGGGTTTTGAATATTCTTCAATGACATACATTAAAAGCATAATGAATTCTTTAAAAATGGTAATTATTGTTTCCTGATGTAATAGATAAAAATTGTTTCGCATGGCGTGGTCGATCAATTGGAATTAGATAATAAGAAAGAATCATTAATACATACATACACTACACACACACACACACACACACACACACACACACATATATATATATATATATACATATTTCCAATAATTTGATCGTTTCCAATTATTTCATTAATAATTATATTTCTGATATCCCGGAAGGATAAGTCTAATGTGTATTTGCGTTTCTATCATGTAATGAAGAACGAATATACTGTAATACAGTATATATGCATAAGTTTCATTAACTTGAAATTGTCTACAGCTCTAGGTAGCTTTGCAATTTGCAATTTGCATGCGTAGTTAAAGAATATATTGTCTCATAATTAGCACCTTTGCAATTGGATTAAATATATTTTAGAGGACTAATTCAAGTAACTTGCACATAAGTTAGCTTGCGTATAGTATATACTACGCTACTTGCAACCAAATTGCAAAACCTGTGACCGCTATATATATATATGAGAAACAAAATCAAATAATTTTAATTTCATATTCAAACTTTGTCCTTGAAGAACTTTTCAATGTAGGATTTCCAATTATAATTAGTCATGATTTGAAATCCTACATTTTAACAATAAATAGTTATAAAATATAAAAGGTGTAATTAAGATAAAACTTAATTAAGATGCATCATAATGAAGTTAGGATAAAATGTACATGTTAGGTGATGTTCTAAATGCAACATAAATGGCAAATTTTTATACTTCTTCAATTTACATGCAGAGATTTTAAAACGATGGACGCAAAAGGTTGTAGTAAGGTGACATTGCATTGACATGAATAAAAATTAAAAGGATAATTTTTAAATGTACAAAGGTAAATATTCAAAAGCCACAAAAAGAGGGTTGTTAATGTATCAACTATGTAATGTATATCATAAGAAGGAAGTTATTATTATTATTATTATTATTATTTGAAAGACACAAGAAGTTTTGTTAGATTAATTGAGGGAGATAAAAATAAAGATCTCTATAAGAAATTTGGGAGAGTATAATTATTTATCCTAATTTACCATTATCATTGTTCCCTCGAGCAACTAGTGATGATAATAATTTTGAATTGAAGTCCATTCACCATATTATATTTTGAATAATACTACTCATTATATTATATGCACTATCATATATATATATATATATATATATTTTTTTTTTTTTCCTTTTTTGCGGTAATCCACTATCATATAATAATTATCTGAAAATTAAATTTATATTCAATTTATTTTTTTATTTTTTTTAATTTCTTTTGTGATCTTGGTTATATTCAAGGCAGGTGAAATGATAATTAAATCTCTCTCCATAAATTATTCAAAGTCCTTATCAACTGACTCTATGAAAACAGTATATATACACATATATGTAAGCTGAAAGTTATAATACTTTACCCCCAAATGAAGCAAACTCTCACATTGTGACCCAATTTCTATTTTAGTTATTTAACATGACAGAAGAGAAAAGCAACAATTTATGGGCCAAAGTGCAGAAGACTACAATGTAGAGGTGGAATGTAATTCCAATTTTTTGGGGGTAGAGATGGGCTTGTTCAGTGCCTAATGTATTGGGCCACATGAATGGAGACAACCAAGATGCCCCATATGTGACTTGGTCCATGTTGCAGGAATTAGAAAATGGTTAACGTTTCGGTTTAAATTTGAATCAGAGCCAGAGTCTCGAGTGATTGAGCATTGGCAGTCAGAAGCTCCAGAGGCCATGGCGATGGATATTGAACAAGGACGACTAGGGTTTCCGTACTGGAAACCCATCCAGCGCAGGTTCGATCCGGAATCTCCTTTCTTCGCTTCTGGAAACATCGAGAGGGAACTTCTTGCAAAGCAGGTTTTTTTTTTTCTTTTTTTTTTTTTAAATTTTTAAATTTTTGGTTTTTCTTTTCGTTTTGCTTTTCGATTCAGCTTTCCGAGAAATCGTGTCGAATGTGATTTCTGGTTTCTCTGCTTGTCGCTTCTGAGAATTCCAAATTGTTTCTCAAGTTTGGATTTTGTAGGCTGTTGAAGTTATATGTTAGGAGAGGTTGGAAGATTGTGTAAATTAAATAGAATTTCGAAAAAAAAAAAAAAAAAGAATGGGGAAAGAGGAAATTTTTTTTAGAAGATTTCATTTGAATGGATATCAAGGTTAGTATGCTGAACAGGGTTTTTGAAGATTTTATATTGTTTTCCATTTGTGCCTGCCATTGATTTAATCGTAGTTCAAATTCAAGAAATATGGTTTGTGATAGAGAAAGTGAATTTTTTGGATACAGCAAATTGTTTAATAGGATACAACCTTATGAAATATTGTTAGTACTGCAAATATTTAACATTTTATTGGTAGTTTGCTTCTGGAATTGAATGTGGGTAGCTTGTGATTCTTCAAAATCGAAATTTTGTATTTTGAGCTTCTTCTGATGTTTGCTATTCTATTTGTGCAGGTTGCACTTGACTTAAGTGAAGATGAAAAGCATTACCTTCGGAATTCTTTAGGTGAAGATAGCAGGTATACAAGGTTACTTATTTTTATTTATTTCATTTAATTTTGTCCGTGATGCATGTTATTGCAGAATTTTAAGTATATGGGACCTAGAATATGTTTAGTTGGGTTGGAGAGATAACTGACTTCCAATTTCATGGTGTTTTTATTTTTTTTATTTTTTTGTGATTAAAATTCTTAATCTTGTGATAGAAGTTGCTAAAGTTTGCTTTTTAATTCTATAGCTTGGATAGATTTCACATATATTTCCTTTGAAGTTAGATTTATTTATAAATCAGACATTTAGGCTTTTCATTATTAATTTCTTTTTATTGTTGGCCAATATCTATACGTTGGGAACTCTGTTTTTTTGGAATGGTTTATATTATGTTGGCCTCTCTCTGTTCGAGTTGATTGACTTGATATTGGAAATGCGATAAGATTTAAAGAAGTTCTATATTTCATTTTTTGAAATTAAAATTTAAGTATATTTCTTCACAAGGTTTTAACTTATTGTTCCTAACTTAAGACTCATAAGTAATGTCCGTGCAGGGGGGTTTTCTGTCCCATAGTTGGTTGTGGTGCATGCTTGACTTCATTGGAAGATTTTGAAGATCATTACAATGCACGGCATACTGCATATTGTTCAGTGTGCTCTAGAGTGTATCCAACATCTCACCTGCTCAGTATACATGTATCTGAAGCGCACGATTCATTCTTTCAAGCAAAAGTTGCACGTGGCTATGCCATGGTATCTTTGTTAATTCTTTTTTCTTTTTCAGTTTTTCATTTTTTCTGTTTTCTGAGATGATTGTTGTCTATGCCTGTGCTAGCTTGCTATCTGTGGTTAGGATCACTTCCTTATAACTTGAATTTTTAGAATTTATGGTAATTTAACACGGTATTAGAATCAAATGGTTTGTCTAGTTTTATATCCAAATTCTATTAACCTCCTTTCTGATAATTTATTGTTCTCCACCTGAGGAGTACTAGTGTGTGTTGTTCTGACTATTAATAATTGGGTGGCTTGGGACACTTGTGTTATTGGTGTTTTATTGTTAGTACAATTTCCCCGATTTTTCTTTTAAATTTAATATATTATGGCGCAGATTTGTTTTCTTGATGGGTTCCTTAACTTTCCTTCTTGATTAGGCTGTGCATACTATGGAATGGTTTGGTTTTGTTTCCCTCTCATGTGGAACCAATTAGCTGTTTACCAAAGCGTATGTTTTTTTCTGGTCAACAAATGATTCTCATTAAATAAAGAACAAATTACAAGCCGGTTGTATTATGATGCAAAATAAGAGAGAACACACTACAAAAATAAGCTTCCCATCCAGGAGGGAGATCCCTTTTCCTAGCTGCTTTTGCCAGCCAGTCAGCAGCCTAATTAGCTTCTCTTGAAGCCTATGGTTTTTGCTAGACGATTTTTTGTCTATCCATATGTTTCTGTTTTTTGTATAATGATTGCAAGCTTATGTTTTATGCATTTTAATTTCGTTTGACATGAAGTTCTTGGTTTACATGTGACAGTATGAATGTCTTGTTGAAGGATGTGGTTTGAAGTTTAAGAACTATAAAGGTCGGCAACAGCATCTGGTGGACAAACATAAATTCCCAACTTCATTTGAGTTTCTTAAGAAGACTCATCCTTCGAAAAAACAGAGGCAGAAGAACTATAGGAGACAAGCTGTTCATAAAAAGGCGGATGCTTCGAGTATGGAAGTAGAAAATGAAACCATTGATGGCCTTGTTTCAGCTGTCTCCAAATTAAGCACTTCAGACTCACCTTCATCCATCAGTTTTGGTAGGCGCCACACCCGTGGCTTGACATATGTTCCTCGAGCTGTCCAACGGGAGAAAAAGCCAGACACCACGTCAGCCGGAACAAGGCGATAGCAAATTATACACGCCATTCAATCTCAGATCTGCCTGCTATGAGCTTTGCCTTCTCTCATTGTGTACAGATAGCTTCTGCAACAGATGTTGAGACTGATTACTTGGCTGTTTTTGGAAATATTTGTTCTCTGTAGGGTCAGTTGCTTTTGAAAGTGTTGTTGGACCATGATATATTATGGTAATAATCAATTTTGGATGAATTGCAATTGCTGTATTTTGAGTTGTGAGAGAGAGAACGCATGCCGATAAATTTGCTTGTTTTAATCTTTAAATGGGTGATCATTGGCTAATGATTGTTGTTTGGGATTTTAATTGACACTCAAAAATAAAAACCTTGGCACAAATAAAATTAATCTAATTTGAACATTTCTTTGGGCATATGCCAAAGTAGGGAAGAGGGGTTTTGTATGATAATGATGTGGAAAAAAAAAAATATATATATATATATATATATATAAGTTTTGTAAATTAAAAGACTCAGAAAAAGAAACTTTATTTTAAAGAAATTCCATATTAAAATGATATATTATTTATTATGACAAACAATAAAGTTTATTGAAAATTAAAATTTTGTTTTATGGGGAAAAAAAAAAAAAAAAGAGAGGGGCATATATGTCATTAAGAAAAAAACCTCAAGGTATTAGATATCAAGGGAGAGAGAGTCCCAACTCTCATTTATATATAAAGAAGAATTATTTTCATCATTTTAACATATCTGGTCCTGTAGTTGTTGGTTGAAGAAAGAGAAAATGGACGCCATAGATTCAGTCTTCGATCCTCTCAGAGAGTTCGCCAAGGACAGCGTGCGCCTCGTCAAGCGCTGCCACAAGCCCGATCGCAAAGGTAAAATAATAATAATAATTTAAAAAATAATCTTCCATTTTTGTCCCAATGCTTATGTTCTTCAGATCTTCCATGAAGCTTGCGAAATTTTCATTTTTTTTTTTTTGGTTTTTTTAATGTTTTTGGAAATTCATGCAAATCTTCTGCGTTTTTGGAATTGCAGAATTCACCAAGGTCGCGTTCCGTACGGCGATTGGATTCGTTGTGATGGGGTTCGTTGGCTTCTTTGTGAAGCTGATCTTCATCCCCATCAACAATATTATCGTCGGATCTAGCTAGGTAAGCTTGTCTTGATTTGGAAATTTTATTTTATTTTAGTTTGATCCAATGAATTTCAATCTGGGGTTTTTTTGCATGCGATTGATGTGGTGTCGTTGGATTCGTCGTTTCAAATGTAGGCTGTTGTCATTTGATTTTACTCGCTAATTTTTTATTTTGAGAAATTTGGGTATTTGCATGCTGGTTGATGTTGAAAGGAAATCAAGAAATTTAGAATCGTAAATGAATATCGAGATTTGAAGAATTGAATTCAGTGCTAGGGCCATCCTGTAATATTATTAGCTCATTAGTTCTAAAAATGTCTGTTTTCTTCTTTCCCTTTTTTTGCTTTTTTAGTATGCTCAGTTTCTATTGTCATGTTTTTAGGGTAGCTTACGAAATAGTACTATTGTGTTGAGTTAGATTACAGTTCATCTAAATTCATTAAAATTTATCCATCCAAGAATGGATTAGGTTAGAGGAAGAACAAAATAATCCACATTTTGTTATAATTCGAATTTGTTGCATTCCTATTGTAGCAGATAACATGGTAGATATATATATATATATATATATTTTTTCCCCCTCGTCTCTCGTATATTTTTTCCAGCTACTGACCTATCAGCCCTTCCTATATTTTTGCCTTCCTACCAAAACCTACAATGAGCTTTAACATTGAGAAGATTCATCCCATGAAAAACAACCCAGCAACTGGTCTTTTCAATATTGTAATAAGCTTGTTATCTTGTAGTCAGTGTTTTGAGTTGTTTGTTTTTAATTCGAAGGAACAATTGGCTGGCCATTTGTATACATTTTCCTAGTCTGCTTTTTCTGTTTCTAAGCCTTTCTAGACAAAGTTCTGTAGCTTTGTTTTTTTCCTTTGGCTTTTGTTCTTGAGATTTTTGGGTAATTACTGTATTTAGGTAGTTCTTTTGACTGTCTTCTTTACGGTCATGTTGTAAGTTATGGATGCTATTTTAATGATTTGTAGGTACTGACTGAGTTATTTACATATTCAACTGACTATTTTGGGTTGGTTGGAGTACGTATATGTTAGTTTAGATTGATTTTATATGGATCTTTGCTTCTCAATGAATCATTATGGGTTTAAAAAATTTTTTTACTAAATTTTATTTGAGATAATGCATAATCATGTTTAATTTACTGTTGAATTATCAGTTGAAAATGCTTTCGTTCAATATTCTTTTGTAAATTACATTGCAAATTAGTTCTGTTAAATCTGCAGGTCATTTACAGAGGTGCAAGAAGGAAGTTGTCAGTAAACATCTAAGTGGAAGAAGATCTAACTGCCCAGTGCTTTATAATGTCGTAAAACTTTGGTGTTCGTTTTTCTGTAAGCTGGTTGAACTGATACTGTTTAGAATTGTAGTCACTCTGTCGTCTAGTTTCTTACTTTGTAGTTGACTATTTATTATTTAATCATTTTATATCGAATTGGCAGAAAATAGCAAGTTTTCTGTTGTTGTCGTGTTCGTTTTTTTTTTTTTTTTTTTTTTTTTTTTTATAATTTTTTTTTAAAGCTAAAACCATTGTCTTACTCAAAAGTGGGGGGGGGCCGAGGAAATGCACATGGTTTGATTTTTTTTGTTTATAGCATTTCACAAACCTAAGCGCACACTATAGAATCTGATATTGAAACAAGGGGCGTTTTCGTCACATGGATAAGACGATAAGCATGTCTTATTAGTGTTACTTTAAGATATTATGACTTGAGTACTTGCTTAATCTCCATAGACAGAAATTTTTAAATAGCAAGCCTACACCACGTTATAATAAAACAAAAAAGGCCTAGGCCACATTACAAAATACTAAAGGGTACCATTATTGCAATATTTTCCCAGAGCGCAAGCTCAACTCAAGAGCCGCCAAACTTATACGGCGCTGTTTTGCGTATAAATTGAAGATGAATAAGAATTGGCAGAATTGATACAGCAGAATCTCATTTTGCTTGTAAACTGTTTTGGGAGGGAAAAAAAAAAAATACGAAGATTAATAAGAATATGCAGAATTGATGCGACAGAATTAAGATTTCTCAGTTGAGATCCATAGGATGTTATACACAAAAAATGATAAAAATGTCGGCTAAAGCCACACTACAATGTAAAGGTTGTAAGAAGATCAGCAAACTGGATTGGTAGCAACAGTGTCATCAGCAGAAGCAAGAACCAGCTGTGGTTCGGGTGGAGAAATAATGCCTTCCTTTCTCGCCTTCTTTCGCTCCCTTTGCAACCTGAAGTACTCTCTCTTCCTTGCCTTATAGCTGTTGGGGTTCTCAGGTTGTACTACTCGTGGGTAAACACTCACCTGAAAATTACACAGCATAGAATCCATTTCAGTATAGAGCAGCCAGCTCTTTGAAGAACCAATTTTAAGGTTTAGAAGCTTCAATATTAACCTTCTTCTTGTCTGGCCCAAACTTCTCAAATTTTACTAGCCCATCAATCAAAGAGAAGATAGTGTGGTCCTTGCCAAGGCCAACATTCTTCCCTGCATGAAACTGAAATTGATGCAGATATCATAAGCTAAAGAGCATGACATTTATTAGGCAACAATAATTAACACATGCCCTGATGTTCCCACTTAAGAAATCCAAAGAAAAGCGAGAAAAAAAAAATAAAAATAAAAAATTTCGCAAATCTCCACAAATAAGAATAGATCATATATGCAAGTTTTATTTTGCATCATGCGTGTCATCTATGCTGTTAATCTGCCTCTATTTCTCTTCTGGTAATTCATTTGATTTCAGTACTTAAGAAATGTTGGATAAATTTCTCATTATATAGCCTCCACAATAAACTACCTCCAATAAGAGGTCATGATTAATAGAAAGATTTCCATCACACAGTTCCCAATTAGGTTACTATTAATCCCGAAAGGTCCTACTGCGAGAACTCAGAAACCAATTATGCATATCAAGGAAATAGAAACGACATTTAGAAATGTTATTTAGCATTCTGCAATATCACATCCGGTCGGATAGCCACCTAACTGGAATAATATTATTCCAGTTTGAATTGATTTTAACTGAGACTAACTATGCCACTCCTCAAATGTGAGATAAAAAAATGAAAAGAAAAACAGTGAAGCAGTGTACATTTAACAGTCTCCTAGTCATTACATCATACTACAGTTCCTATGAACAAATGAAGCCTCAAATAAATCTGCAGGCTAGCTAACTCATTTAAATACACAACAAAATCCTTTACAGAAACACTATTGTTTGAGACAGGTTTCTTGCTCATAATATGATGGAGATGAAGCAAACATCCACTAGTTTCTTATAACCATAAACATACACACACACCAAAAAAAAAAAAAAACATAACCCCAAATCTTCCTTTCACCAAAACTATATTAATCACTGAATTTAGGATTAGGAGGGGTATCGACTTTGAAATTCCATGCCAAATATCAATTTCAAAGTGGCACATTTAAAACTAGTTAGTAATTGTAGGAAAATCTCCTCAAAATCACACACAAGAAGTTGTATAGCAGCATTTTGTGGATTGGCCAATAATTCTTCTACAAATCAACAGCCTAAAGAACCGCCTTTTTTTTTTTTTTTTTTTTTTTTTCATATATGCTTGAATGAATTTCCCAGAAGAAAATTTTCAGTTCCCAATTGCCCACGAGTAGGTTTCTACTTACGAGGGTACAAAGGATTCGCCACTAGAAAGGCTTCCTATGCCACCAAAAACAGAGTTTCAATAATTATCCCAAAAAAAAAAAGGGAGGGAAAAAGAAAACCTTGGTGCCTCGCTGACGAACGATGATGGAGCCGGGCTTGGCGACCTGGTCACCGAAAATCTTGACGCCGAGCCTTTTGCCTCTGGAATCGCGACCGTTCTTGGTACTTCCGGCTCCTTTCTTGTGGGCATTCTCAATGATCAACGGGAACCTCTGTGGGTTGTAAAGAAATGGCTTTGGAGTCGCAGCTAACGAACCCAAATCCCCACCTTTGAAGAAAGACGATGAAGAGCTTGAGCTTATAGACATTCCTCTGAATGCTCCCACCAGGTTGAAACTCATTGATGCAGCAGCCGCCATTTTATCTGCTTCTTGCTCTGAAAAATTAATTCAATCCAAATGAAGCCAGAATGATTTTCAAATGGGTTTTAGAAGCTACAAGCATAAATAGATAATGGAAAAGAAAAAAATTTAGAATTTTGAGAATTTTCATACACTGTTGAAAGCCGAGGACTGGCGCTTGTGGATAGAAAAATGGAGAATTCAGTGATATTGTGGAAATTAACTTTATCTTGTGGCCATGGACTAGTTGCATCTCAACCGTCCATCTTATCAGGGGTTTGTCAGAGATAGTGGGTCCCATTCTCCTTCCCATTTATTGGAAGCAAAAATTTATTCAGTAAATAAGTAAAACCGAATTGTCTCAAAATTATTTTGTAAGCAGTAGTCCCCGCCAAAGACCTATCTAAGGTTGTTCCGAAAACGGCCTGAAAATTGAAAAAGCTTGAATTTTTATGCATTCAGATTTCATCTAGGGACAGGTAATCCCTCACTTTTTTCTTTTCTCATTTACTATTATTTCTTATAGATTTTGATTGGTTACCAAGTGCTAATTTATTACTTGCAATGACAAAACCAACATCTTTGAAGTAGGAAATTCGTTTCTCTCAGCATTTGGATAGATAAACACTCATTGAAATTGCAGGGTCTCACTCAAATTCAATGATAGGAATTGCTTTTACTTGATGTTGCTCACAAACTGTTTGTTAATATTCCTTACTCACAGCACCTGCAACACTTCCGTGTAAAATTCCCAGCTTTTGAATTTGCCGGCTACATGTTTTTAAGTTAAATTTATTAGCCTGCGTTGGGTTTTTTAATTTTAATTTTTATTTATTTATCTTTTTTGTTAGATGTGTTGGGTTTCTTAGAATTATTATCAATTATTATTGTCTTTTGTTGAAGATGCGTGTATTCTGTCTGAATTGGGTGGGATAGTTGAACAGCTTTAGCTTTTGTGTTTTGCGTATTATGTTGAGTTTTAATTGAAATCCATGTATATTCAGAGTATACGGCCCAATTTTATCATTTGAAATGTTGCATAGACGAGTTCAGAACATCAGACACCTATTTGGGATAATCTCACGAAATTATGTTGCAAATTTGAGTGGCACAAGTAAGCATTCTTGTGGTTGGTACTCAACTGGGTTTGTGCCAACTGAGCTTCCACGGAAGCTTAAGAAGTTTGAGAGGAAGCCATTGGTAAGGAGTTTTAATGAACTCAAACGTGAGGCTAGATTGAGGAAGAGAGAAAGGCAGAAGGCCCATGAAGTTACTTTGCAGCCTCCTGAAAATGGATTGGTGATCAAAGAATTGATTCCAGTTGCTCAGAAAGTGTATGCTGCAAGGTCCATACTGTTTTCTTGTGTTTCAAAGGTTGTCAAGAGCATTGCTATATATTCATGCAGGTAAAAGCTTAAGATTTTCTATATCTTACATTCAAGCTATTGGAATTGAGGGATATTTTTTCTGTAAGTGATTAGAGATGCTAAGTGTATAAGTTGCTGGGTTTTAGTTTTCTGGTTAATTACTACTTTTATGGGATTGTGGGTAAAATAAGTTTGTTTCTTGAGGAGGGTCTGTAAAGTGGATTAATGACAAAATTAATCTTTAAGAAATCCGTATCTCATATGTTCTAATTTCAATCGTTTAATCCTGTGGACAGCTTGTGCGGAGAAGTTCATGTTGGTCATCCACCACATAAAATTAGAACATGTGATGTCACCGGTAGCCCTGCAAGCAAAGAGCACGGTTGGAAAAGAGGAGGTATGGAAAGTGTATTGCCTCTTGTAGAATCATTTCATCTCTATGATCGAATAGGAAGAGCTGTTTCCCATAATGAGCAACTTCTAGTGGATCGAATTCCTGCAATTGTGGAATTGTGTGTTCAAGCTGGGGTGAATATACCTGAGTACCCTACAAGGAGAAGAACCTTTCCTGTGTACAGTGTTGCAGGTAGGATTATTGACTTCGAGAGGAGGTTTCCTAAAGGTGATTTTCCAGGCAAAGATGTTAACACATATGGGTTCTGGGAAAATATTTCCAGCAAAGACAAAATGTCTTTGGACTTGCTTTCTGAAGATATTCATGGTGCGTTTTCTTTTGGTTCATTGGTCTGATTGTTCTTTTCATCCAAAATATAGCACTTTCTCGCATGCAGCTTTGTTATGATATGCTGCCTTAACCTGTCCTTTGTTCCCTGGTTTACTTCTCAAGTTCTTTATTTTTGTCATCATTGTGATTCCAAAATTTTTCATTGGTATCAGTTTCCTCGTAGTTATCATTTGTACAACAGCTGCTTTATTCTTTGACCTACTGTAATTTGACTATCATTTCTGTATGGGTAATAAATCCATCTGAGGTTGTGACGGTTTTACAGCTGTCGCTGTTCGAGGCATGGAGGCTTGGGAGATTTTGCGTTCCGGAGCATTAAGACTTATGGAGAAGTATGTTGTCCAAACTTGTGGATATTGTTCAGAGGTTCAGGTTGGACCTAAAGGCCATAAAGTGAGAAATTGTCAAGCTTACAAACACCAGATGAGGGATGGGCAGCATGCATGGCAGGAGGCAACAGTTGATGACATACTTCCTCCAGTGTATGTGTGGCATGTTCTAGACCCAAGAGGAGATAAACCGCTAGAACATAGTTTGAAGAGATATTATGGTAGGTTACCTGCAGTGGTGGAAACATTTGCACAAGCTGGTGCACATGTAAGTGAGAATTATGCTAGTTTGATCAGGGAAGATATTGCAGTTCCTGAAGTAGATGAAGAAAAATGGGTTGTGTAAGGATTTCGACTCTAAGCAAGTGCATTTGTAGAAATGGGTTGGAAAGATATGGGAACCGTCCAACTTTGATTTCACCTTTGCAGGCTTAATCAATATGGTGTTATTCATTTTGATTGGAATATTGTGAATGAATTTGATGACTTACATAAATGATGGAGATTTTCCTGCTTCTTGAGCCGGTGAAGCATAGGATGCAAATTGTAACATGCCATTTTGACAGCTCTGCATGTGGTTTGCTTTGAGGTTGGGGGTTGATTTTTTTATCTGGTACAGTCGAGCTTTCCATAATCTCCTCATGAAAGTGTGTAAACTTTTGCCTCTATCATGGAGTTCAATGGTTTTACAATTCTTACGTGGCGATTATAGGTATGAAAACTTCCACTCGTATCTTTTTCATATTTTAGTTCATGATGTTTTATGCCTTTATGCATTTCATGGTACTCTAGTATCTTAAATTGATTGCTAACCAAATTATCTCCGGACTATTATATAAATTATTTCTAAAAAAGACTACTTGTGTGAAGTATAACCAAATAGAATAGGCCGTACTAGAAATACTTGTATCATCATTTCACAAGCTATTCTAGGACCTTGACTAATAATCAATGGTAAAATTTTTTTACCTCGTCTCTCTTAACTGACTGGTGATGAACTTGTCACCTGCAGTATTTGATAAATTTATTTATTTATTTTGTGTAATTCTCACTTCTAGTTTTCTCCAACTCACCTTGTAACATATGCACTGATTTCGTGTGATTTCTGTTATGTTTATGCAGTATCTGAGTGCTTAGGTCCAAAAATTAAATAAATTGCCTTCCTCTGTCCACGATATGCTAGTTTTTACTTGGTATTCTTGTAATGCGCTTTGGTGTGCATGCAAAAATATAGCTTTAGCTTTCTGATCTATGGGATGCAAAATCTTAATTTACTTTTCGCCTGACTGTTCTAGACGTTGGGACTTGTTTCCAATTTTTATTTTATTTTATTTATTTTTTTTCCCAATCAATCTGCTGTATTGTGGTATTGATTCATTCTCTTTTTGTAACGTTGCAGCTATTTATGTGCACCGATTGGTGCATTGGCACAAATCCAATCTTTTGGGAATTGGGAAAGCAAAAGCTCTATAATTTGTTTCTTTTTATAACTTTGGAACTACTTCTTTGCTATGTATATTATATAAAGTTTTATATATAAAACTATTTATTTTAGATGTCTACCATTGAGTGTTGACGGGCTTGTAGTAGATTTGGTTTAGGGAAATAAGAAAAACAATGGTTGTTGGGTGGTTTTACTGATTTGTGTCTGAGAGGGAGGATGCTAAGAATATTGATGAAGAGTATAATCTATCAAAAAAAAAAAAAAAAAATGAAAATGGCTGATTATGTCAGTATTGTATTGATCTCGCGTGAGTTGCGGTCACTCTCGGTTTGTTTTCATGTTGCACATTAACAGTGCCTGAAAATGCCAAGACGACAGCATTTCTGCTGTTTTGGTTTTCTTTCTGTCGGCACATCAATTTTATCGGAAAACGACACCGTCTTGTCTTTATCGTCGGACTTTATGATAAAAATTATCAATTGAATAATGTTTTTCGAATCCTGGAAAATGTTTGTATTTAATAAATAACCAAATCAACAACCTCCAGAGTCTAGAGCATTTATATAAAATTGGAGATTAATTGAGAACCCTAAACGTAGGCAACCACAAAAAGCGAAAATAGCATATAAATATATCCTTTAATTATAATAAATATATATATATATATATATATATATATATATATGTATATATAACTTACCAATTAATATATATATGGGTTGTTAAAGTGGTGAAATTGGACATAGTGGGTGATAACAAATCACAACAATCAAATTGGTATAATTTGCATAATCTAACAACTATGTAAAACTTTTATCTATTAAATGATGGCCGATTCCCCTCTCAATTGTATTCTTACATATATATATATATATATATATATATGTATGTGTGTGTGTGTGTGTGTGCACATGTACGTATATTACATATATTAATAATAGTGATAAAGTTTTTATATTTTATTCATATAATTATGATATTAAACTAAATAAACCAAAACAGTGTGATTAATTAAAAATGGTAATTTGTGTTCGCGAACATGTTCAGGTCAATCCATTTATATAATAAATATATATGTACGACTTACTAAATAAATAAATAAATATATATATATATATATATATATACAATTTCATCACTTTTTATATATATATATATATATATATGGGTTGTTAAAGTGGTGAAATTGGACATCACATAGTGGGTGATAACAACTCACAACAATCAAATCAGTATAATTTGCATAATCCAACAACTACATAAAACTTTTATGCATTAAATGATGGACGATTCCCCTCACAATTGTATTCTTACATATATATATATATATATATATATATATATATATATATATGTATACATGTATGTATATTACATATATTAATAATAGTGACAAAGTTTTTGTATTTTATTCATATAATTATGAGATTAAACTAAGTAAACCAAAGCATTATGATTAATTAGAGGTGACAATTCGTGTTAACAGATCATATTTAGATCACGCTGCTTACTAATCATGTTCAAATTGCTCAATCTGAATATGATCTGTTTATTAATTGTTTTGAAATTGATCAATCTGAATATTACTCATTTATTAATTGTGTCATAAACTCTCAATTCGAATATAACTTGTTTAATAAACAGGTAAGTTGATACAACTTATATAACTTATTTATTAAATAGATCAATTTGGGTCAACACGATCAATAAAATTGATTCGTTTATACTAAATTGATTCATTTACATGAAATTAATCCGTTTACAGGAAATTTACCCAATTAAATAAATTATCTTGTTTAAATTAATTATTTCATATAAAATAAAAATATTTAGTCATTAGTTAATTCTAAAGTAATATATATATATATATATTAATTATATAATTACAGTTACAAATTTACACTATTATAACATATAATATGATAATATAAAAATCTCATGTAATAGTTATATATATACATAATAAATCTAGGAGAATTTTTCAGTGCGGACGATCCGTATACGGACAGCATCAAAATTGATGCTCTTTGAATGAAAGTGTCGACATTAATGTGTATAGTGTACAGCGAAACTCTATTAGTAATCATGTTTTTAATTTTCTACATTTCCAATATTTTTAAGCATATTATTTTTTAATATTTTATATTCATAAATCCACATATATATATATTAAACATATTATATTTAAATAAATAAATATCATTTTAATGATTTTTAATTTTTATTTTTTAATTAATAAAAAAATGAATATTTCAACTACAAATAAGTTTGTAATTTAATAATAAAAACTATTAGTTAAAATTTTATTAATAGTAAATTTAATATATTAAAATTATAATTTAAATAGATTATAATCGTTTGAATTGATATATTTAATTAAACGAATTAATTCTAATTAATTCTAAATTAAATAGATCAATGTATTTAATAATCATATTAAATGAATTAATTTAAATTTAATTTAAAATTATTTATAATAAACTTAAATAGGATAATTTTATACTGTTTTCAAATCGAAACCTAAATTACCACCCTACAATTAATTAATAAAAATGGTCCAACATCATTTGGAAGTGGAAGTTATTATTTCCATTAATGTTTGAAACGTGTCCTCAAACTCATAAATTTCTAATTGCAATCCTTCTAATCGCTCCAACAATAAAATTTTGTCAAAGGACCATTAATTAACCTGCACTCAGTTTATCCTCTGCCGAT
This sequence comes from Ziziphus jujuba, assembly GCF_031755915.1. Taxonomy (NCBI): domain Eukaryota; kingdom Viridiplantae; phylum Streptophyta; class Magnoliopsida; order Rosales; family Rhamnaceae; genus Ziziphus; species Ziziphus jujuba. Next base: position 29,484,491 of record NC_083387.1, on the reverse strand, counting down.
TGAAATCCCCCACTCATAACCAATTCAAACAAGCCACGTCATATGATAATATATCCAGATCTCTCATCACATAGAGAAACGTATAACCACTGAATTTTCTCAATCCAAACAAAAGACAAGATGCTCAGTCAACCCAATCATATTCCGCCACCTGACATAAGTTTTTTTTTTTTTTTTAATACCTTGTCCTTTGTCTGGGTCTTCTATTTTGGGTAGACGATGATAAAAGAGCTCTCTGTGATGTCTACTTTTTTATAATAATTTTGGAACTTCCTCTATAGTTTAAACAAATTATTTTAATTAGATCACTATTAGTGAGTATTGACGGGTTTATAATTATAGTATATTTGGTTTTAGGGAAATAAGAACCGTGTGGTTGTTTTGAGTAGTTTTTGCTGAACATTGTCTGATACGAAGGAAATGCTTGACTCATGGATGAAGAATAAAGAATTTAGCTATCAACAAAAAAGACAGAAGATTACGGCTGATTATAATGTCAATAATAATGTGTTTACCTCACGTGACTTGCACACACTCTCCTGTGGTTTGTTTTTAAGTATGTTGGACATAAACAGTGCATGAAGGCGAACCTACCGAGAGGGTGCTATTTTCTGCCGATTGGTTTGTCTTTCTTTTCACCTCACACATTGATTTTATCGGACCAAAAAAAACGACACCGTCTTTGTCTTTGTTGTTGGCAATTTCAATCAGTTTAAGATTAAAAAAACTGACAATCCAAATTATTTTCTAGTCAACACAAAAAATTAAAAAAAACAATACTAATAACGAAAATAGTACACAAAATCTAGTCCTTATATTATATAATAAATATCACCAACAATGGTAATTTATTGATATGATTACGAGATTAAACCAAATAAACCGAAGCATTATGATTAATTAATGAGAATGGTCCGTCACCAACATCGCTTTGAAGTTGTTGTTATTTGCTATAATGTTTGAAACGTGTCCTTCAAACTCATAAGTTTCAATTTTCAATCCCTTTTAATTTAATAGCTCTCCAACCGACTGTAACATTTTTTTATTTTTTGTTATGTTTTTTCCAAACAAACCTGCACTCGAATTTACCCTATACCGGTTGCAATCCTCTACTCTCAACCAATGCGAACGAGCCACGTCATACATGTCCACATTGAGAAATCCCATCACCTCGAGAAACGTGTAGCGACTAGATTTTCCCATTCAAAAGTCCATCCACTCATATCCAGCAATTTGCCATAAAAATTTAATACCTCTGTCCTTTGTCTGGGTTTCTTCGTTTTACCTATAAAAATATCAAGAAGGCCCATTCTTTTTCAACGCAGAGAAAACGCTAAGCTAAACCTCAAAGAAGAAGAAGAAGAAGAAGAAGAAGAAGAAGAAGACGAGGAAATGAAGAACCGAAGCCGATTATTTCAAATCGAAAGGCCGCGGCTCATCGCCCTTCTAATCTCTGCTGTTATATCCGCCGTTATCGTCATCGTCTTGAGCCGAATGTACGTCAACAGCTCATTACCATTATCATCAACTTTCCTCTGTTCTAACTCCGGCAAGTACTTCACGCCGGAAGCCGCCGAGTACGCCACCACGCCCACTCAGCTCCTCGCCATCCTCCACTACGCCACGTCGAATATCGTCCCTCAACAGAGCATCAACGAGATCCGAGTCTCCTTCGAAGTCCTCAAATCTCTCGCCCCCTGTAACTTCCTTGTCTTCGGGCTGGGCTTTGACTCCCTTATGTGGGCCTCACTCAACCCAGGTGGGACCACCCTTTTTCTCGAAGAGGACCCAAAATGGGTCCAAACCATCGTCGGGAAAACTCCGATACTTCAGGCCCATTCGGTTCAGTATCGGACCCAACTCTCGGAAGCCGACAAACTGTTGGCTTCGTACAAATCGGAGCCGGACTGTTTGCCGGCCAACGCTCGGGTCAGCAAGAACAGCCGGTGCAGGTTGGTGCTGTCGGAGTTGCCGGATGAGGTTTACGAGAGAGAGTGGGACTTGATAATGATCGACGCGCCCAGAGGGTATTTCCCTGAAGCTCCGGGAAGAATGGCGGCAATATTCTCGGCGGCGGTAATGGCACGCGACAGAAAGGGTCAGGGAGTGACGCACGTGTTCCTTCACGATGTGAATAGGAAGGTTGAGAAGATGTTCGCCGAGGAGTTTCTTTGTAGGAAATATTTGGTGAAAGCGGTTGGGAGGCTCTGGCACTTTGTTATACCTCCGGTTGCTATTGAGGACCGCAACACTTCCACTTTTTGCTGAAATGGGTCTCTTTTTTTTCATTCTTGGTTATTTGTTGTTATTATTACTGTTATTTATGGCGTTTTCAGTTTTTTTTTTTTTTTTTTTAATTATCGGTAATAGAAATTTATTGGGTTTTCAGTTTTTTTTGGGATTCTTTAAGAGTTATGAAGCTTGCATTTGGGCTTCCATTGAATCCCCCTTGGAGAAAATATATTAACACGTATAGCAATATATAGAAGAAGTTTTTAATAATTTGGCTTACCCTGATTTTCATTCTTGATATTATTTTACTTCAATGTTAATAGTTTTTGCTGAAATGGATATATATATATATATATTTTTTTTTTTGGTTGGGATTTGAGTTTTGGAATTTTTTAGAGTTATGAAGCTCGCATTTAGGCTTTGTTGAATCCCCTTGGAAAATGTTTGTAAACATAAAATCAAACATTTGATATTTTTGGCAAACCTGATTTTCATTGCTCGATTTTATGGAAGTGTGTATCCAAATTCCGAACTAACAAAATGTAGCTGACCAAGGTGTGGTAGAATTTGATTTAGTTTTACATTGCCCATTCTATGGTAGTAGCTGAAGTTTCACTCCACCTACAGTTATGAGATGTCCTGAAAAATATTTGGACGAGTGCTATTAAATTAAATAAGCAATGGCAACTTTTATCGTTAAATAATGCAAATTTTATGCTAAGTCGTCCAGTCATACCATATTAATAGCTTTGATGTGGTTGTTTGTGATGTTAAAACTCTTAATTCGTGCTAGTCGTCTGCTATGGTGAACCTTCTCGCTTCGTTCAACTTCGATATAAAAACTCATCTTGTTCACTACGTTTCCTAATAAAATGATGTAGGAGAAAAGTTTCTCACTGAGACTAATGGGAAGTCCATGGGATTATGAAGATTGGACAAAAATTTCATGCTTCTTCTGAGTGGAAAAAGAACAAGCTCATGAATCTTCATGTTACTAATGAAAAATTTAATTAACATAAACATAAGTGGGTTTTCCCATTTTCCCATCTGAATGTGGGGCACAGAGAGAGATCATTGGAATTCATGTTTTCATTTAGGACTTCATTGGGGTTAATGATTGGTGAATAATGTAGCAAAATAAGTTGGGATTCACAATTAGAAGCACATGCTTTTATTTTTGAAAAATTTCATAGCTATATATCTATATAGAGGATCAAATCGCCGAAGAAACTGATCATCTCTCGGTTTAAACTTGTTGGAAAATCCAGAAAAGAGACAGAAAGGAAACATAGTGAAAATGCTTTGAAATGTGACCCTCTTGAATTAATTCTTTGGAAGTTGAATAGTCACTATAAGTTGCAGCAATCCTTAGAAAAGAGAGATGCTAAGGAAGAGCAAGCAACTGTCTTGGGAAATCATTTGGCAGGACCAAAATGCTGCATTGGAATTCCTCAACATTCTCAAGCATTAATTGCAGGGTATGTATAAAATAGCATGGAATATCAAGCAAACTGGTAACCAACCAGTCGAACTTTTTCATCTTGTTACTCACAGCATAATTTTCATTTAAAATTTGCAACCCCCCCCCCCCCCCCCCCAAAAAAAAAAAAAAAAAAAAAAAAGTCTGCTTGAAATTGCAAATGGAGAAGCTTGAGCTAAACAATCTCAAGATTCAAATGCTGTCAAAGTACGGCACTGATTTAACCAAAATGGCTGAGGAGGTAATTCAAATTTTGTCCTTTTTTTTTTTTTTCTGTGTGTGTGTGTGTGTGGTATAGACAGTGTTTTGTGCTTGTGTTTATTGGTCCTGTAAGGTGATAAAAAGCTTGCTTTGTTTAGGGTAAGTTGGATCCTGTAATTGGAAGAGAACAACAAATTGAAAGTGTTATTCAGATTTTAAACAAATGAAGAAAAAATAATCCATGCCTTATTGGAGATCCAGGGGTGGGAAAAATTGTAATTGCTGGAGGCCTTGCACAAGTCATTGTGTAAGGCAACAATACCTTTCAAACTGCAGAAAAAAAAAGGTTGGAAGACCTTATCACACTCACTATTTACATATTTATTTTTTCTTTGGAATTGAAGAACAATGTTGCATTAGAAATTGCATAAGATAAAAATGGAAAAAAAAAAAATTGTGTTGTCTTCTTTAACCCTATGCAATGCAGGTGTTTTCGGTAGACATGGGGTGTCTACTTGCAGGTGCTTCAAACCGTGGAGAATTTGAAAAATGGTTGATTAATATTGTCGATGAGGTGGAAAAAAGTAAAGGAGTAATCATTCTCTTGATTGATGAGGTTCATACTCTCATTGGAGCAGGTGCAGGGGGACAAGCTCTGGATGATGCTAATGTCTTGAAGCCGGCATTTGCAAGAGGTGTACTTGTTAGTGTAATGTCACTTTTGTTGCTATCATAAGTTGCTTTGTAATGATTAGTTACTGTACTTTCAGTTTTGATAAAAACACTGCTGTATTAGGTAGCTAAAGTATGGCTTATCTTTTAGGAATATGATTACCGCAGTAGTAGGTGAAAATTAGGTGGTTTACTATTTCTGAAAACTTGTGGGTATATGTTATGTCCATAATGAACGAGGGTGGAGTGACCACACCAGTTTAAGCTTCTTCCTCTTTCATTTTTTGTTGTGTTTTTTGTTCCAAAAATCCAACAAATGGTATCAGAGCTCTAATGATCTTAGAGGTGTTGTAAGTGAAATAGCAAAAATACAAGAAACCTTCCTTCTACCTTTCCTTTCTAAATGGCTTCAACTCATTTTTCTGCTCCATCACCTCCTATTTTTTCTGGAGAAAATTATGCCATGTGATCTATAAAAATGAAAGCTTATCTTCAAGCTTTTGACTTGTGGGAAGTAGTAGAGACCAAAAGAAATCCTCCCCTTTTGACAACAAATCCCACTATCGCTCAAATAAAGCAACATAGTGAGGAGGTTGCTAAAAACTTTAAAGCTTTATCTGCCTTACATGCTAGTGTTTCAGAAGTGATGTTCACCAGAATTATGGCTTGCACTACAGCTAAAGAGGTCTGGGACAAGCTAAAAGAAGAGTTCCAGGGAAGTGTAAGAACAAGACAAATGCAGGTTTTGAACTTAATGAGGGAGTTCGAAACTTTAAGAATGAAGGATTCTGAGTTGGTAAAAAACTTTATTGACAGACTTATGAAGGTAGTAAACCAGATCAGAATTCTTGGAGAGGAGCTAGGAGATAGAAGAGTGGTGGAGAAAGTGCTGGTCAGCTTACCAGAAAAGTTTGAAGCAAAGATATCATCCTTGGAGGAGTTAAGAGACCTTAATCATATTTCTTTGTCAGAGCTTGTTAATGGTTTACACGCAACTGAACAAAGAAGATCTATAAGACAAGAAGAAACCTCAGAAAGGCCTTTTTAGCATTACAAAAAGGTAAGGCTCCAACAAACAATAATCAAAGGAAGCAATAAGGTGGAGGAAGTAATGTCAAAGGAAAACATGGTGCTGGTACAAGCAGAGAAGGTGAAAGAAAGAAGTTTACGAAGTGCTCTTATTGCAAAAAGGACAACCATCCTGAAAAATATTGTTGGTTCAGGCCAAATGTTCAATGTAGAGTTTGCAAACTACTAAGACATATTGAAAAAGTTTGCGAAAACAAACGAGGACCAGTGCAACAAGCACACCAAGTACAAGTTGCTGATGAAGCACGGCAAAGTGAGGAAAGGCTATTTGTTGCTACATGTTATGTAGAAAATGGCAGCAAAGAAGCTTAGTTGGTGTATAGTGGCTACACTCAACATATGACTCATGATACTCATCTCTTCAAGACCTTGGATAGAAGCTTTGTTTCCAAAGTGCAAATAGGAAATGGAGATTTTATTCAAGTTCAAGGTAAAGGAGAAGTGGCTGTGGAAACTTCAACAGGTACTAAACTTATTTCAAAAGTGTTATATGTATTCGAAATTAATCAAAGCTTGTTAAGTGTGGGACAAATGCTTGAAAATGGATATTCTTTGAATTTTCAAGATAAGTCTTGCATAATATATAATCAACATGGAAGTGAAATTCTAAGTGTTAGAATGAAAGATAAAAGCTTTGTGGTAGAGTGGAACAAGAAGGAAAATAATGTTTTTTATGCCAAAACTAGTGATGAATCTAAGTTGTGGCATAAAAGATTGGTCATTTTAACTATGACTCCTTAAATCTAATGCATGAAAAGAAAGTGGTGGAGAATATGCCTGCTGTTAGCAAAAACCTGGAAGCGTGTGAAGTGTGTCAGCTTGGTAAGCAACAAAGGCTGCCATTCCCTTCGAAAGGTGCTTGGAGAGCCTCTGAAAAGATTCAGTTAATTCATAGTGATGTATGTGGACCTATGAGTGAGAATTCTATCAACAGTAGTAGATATTTTCTTACTTTCATAGACAATTTTTCCAGAATGTGTTGGGTGTATTTTCTGAAACAAAAATCTGAAGTTGCTGAGATTTTCACCAGCTTTAAAGCCATGGTAGAAAATCAAGCAAAATGTAGTATCAAGGTGATACGATCTGATAATGGGACTGAATATACAACTCAAAAGTTTAAGTTGCAATGCAAAGAAGCTGGAATTCAACGTCAGCTGACCTCTCCCTATACTTTTTAGCAAAATGGGGTTAGTGAAAGGAAGAACAGGACTATTATGGAGATGTGTAGATGCTTGTTAGTTGAGAAGCAATTACCAAAGAAGTTTTGGGCTGAAGCAGTAAATACCTCGGTGTATTTGCTAAATAGATTACCAACTAAAGCATTGGAGTTTAAAACTCCATATGAGGTGTGGTATGGGGTCAAGCCTACTGTGGAGCATTTGAAGATATTTGGGAGCATTTGTTATACATATGTTCCTGAAATTAAGAGAGACAACTTGGATCAAAAAGTTGATATGAGAATTTTTGTTGGTTACAGCAGCAACACAAAAGGGTACAGAGTATATCATTTGAAAACTAACAAGCTAGCTGTTAGTAGGAATGTTAAAGTTGATGAAGCTGCTGTTTGGAATTGGGGAAAGAGTGAAGTTCAAGCCTCAGAAAATAATTTTATCCAAGAACATGATGAGATTCAGGATGAAAATGATTCAAATGATGAAGATGCTGTTGGAATCCGAGGTACAAGATCCTTGATTGATGTATATGAGAAAAGCATCTGAGCTAAAAAACCTCTGACTGATACATCCGAGATAAGCATCCGAGGTACAAGACCTTTGACTGATGCATCCAAGATAAGCATCCGAGGTACAAGACCCTTCACTGATGCATCCGAGAGAAGTGTTCGAGATACAAGACACCTATCTGATATCCGAGATACAAGATTCCTGTCCGATGTCCGAGATATAAGACCCCTGTCTGATGTCCAAGATACAAGATCCCTGTTCGATGTCCGAGATATAAGACCCTTGTCCGATGTCCGAGATACAAGATCCCTGTCTGATGTCTGAGATACAAGACTTCTGTCCAATGTCCGAGATACAAGACTCTTGTCCGATGTCCGAGCTATAAGACCTCTATCCGATGTTCGAGGTACAAGACCCTTGACTGATGAATATGAAAGATGCAACCTAGCATTGTGTGATCCAATTACTTTCAAGGACACAAATCAGTTCAAGACACGGAGAGAGGCCATGAAAACGGAAATCAATATGATAAGCAAAAACAAAACTTGGGAATTGGTGAACAAACCCTAAGGCAAAAAGGCCATTGGAGTGAAATGGATCTTTAGGATCAAGGTCAATGCTGATGATACAATAAATAAGCATAAAGCAAGATTGGTAGTTAAAGGTTATGTGTAGCAACCTGGTATTGATTATGGAGATATGTTTGCACCAGTTGTGAGACATGAAACAATCAGATTTCTACTAGCACCTGCCGCTCAAAAGGGCTGAAAAGTTTACCATTTAGGTGTGAAATCTGCATTTCTAAATGGTTACCTGCAGGAAGAAGTATATGTTTAACAACGTGAAGGCTTTGTTGTTCAAGGAAAGGAAGACAAAGTTTATAAATTGCATAAGGCTCTTTATGGCTTGAAACAAGCTCACAGAGCTTGGTATAGCAGAATTGACTCACACCTTATTGGAAGAGGATTTAAAAGGAGTGAGAATGAGCCTACTTTGTACGTGAAGTGAGGTTCAAATGATGAAAAATTGATTGTTTCTCTATATGATGATGACTTATTTGTCACAGGAGGAGATTTACAAAGTGTGTTGGAGTTTAAATCTGAAATGCAAAAGGTGTTTGAAATGTCAGATTTAGGAGTGTGCACTACTTTCTTGGCATGGAGATATATCAATTTAGTCATGGCATTTTCTTATCCCAAAAGAAGTATGCTGTGGAACTACTCAAAAAGTTTGACATGGAGAAGTGTAATCCAGTTGACACTCCAATGGTTTACAATAAAAAATTTGAACTCGAAGATGGTGCTGCTAAGATTGAAGTTTCAACCTATAGAAGCCTTATTGGAAGTTTGCTGTATTTATGTGCTTCAAGACCTGACATTATGTTTTCTTTGAGTTTGCTTTCCAGATTTATGCATGCTCCATCACATATGCATTATTCTGCAGCTAAAAGAGTGCTAAGGTACATTAGAAGCACCATAGACTATGGTGTTTGGTTTTTGAAGCAAGAAGAAGGCAAGTTGATGGGCTATGTTGACAGTGATTGGGCTGGAAGCATGGAGGATTCAAAAAGTACTTCAGGGTATTTATTTTCTCTTGATTCAGGTCCTTTTTCATGGAGCTCACAAAAACAGGGTTCAGTTGCTCAATCCATAGCTGAAGTTGAATATATTGCTGCTGCAGATGCTTCAAATCAAGCTTTATGGCTAAGGAAGTTGCTTGTTGATTTAAATGAGAGGCAAGAAGAAGCTACCACAATATACTGTGATAACAAATCTGCAATTTCCATTGCTAAAAATCCAGGTCAACATAGAAGAACAAAGCATATTCCAGTCAAATATCATGCTGTGAGAGAAGCTGGTTCATTGCAGTTCTGAGGTCCAGCTTGCTGATATTTTGACGAAAGCTTTGCCAAGAAACAAGTTTGAAACATTAAGAAACGATCTTAGTGTTTCCAGCAAAAGTGCCAAGGAGGAGTGTTAGTGTAATGTCACTTTTGTTACCATCATAAGTTGCTTTGTAATGATTAGTTACTGTACTTTCAGTTTTGATAAAAACAGTGCTGTATTAGGTAGCCAAAGTGTAACATCCCACATCGGTTGGAGAGGGACACGAAGTGGTCTTTATAAGGCTGTGGACACCTCTCCCTTCAAGATGCGTTTTGACAAAACCTTGAGGCCAGGGGGGAGAGAGGGAGTGAACCCTGGGCCAAAGAGGACAATATCTTGATGCGGGTGGACTGGGCCGTTACACAAAGTATGGCTTGTCTTTTGGTAATATGATTATCGCAGTAGTAGGTGAAAATTAGGTGGTTTAATGTTTCTGAAAACTTATGGGTATATGTTATGTCTATAATGAACAAAGTATGGCTGGTGGAGTGACCACACCAGTTTAAGCTTCTTCCTCTTTTATTTTTTGCTGTGTTTTTTGTTCCAAAAATCCAATAGTACTTAAGGTTTGCTTGGATCCTTAAGTAATCTCATACTTTCCTTGATACCATGACACCCAATTTTTGATTTCTTTTTTTTTTCTTTTTTTTTTCTTCGGTTTGTATTATCTAATGCAATCTTTTTTCTCTATATGCAGTGCATTGGAGCTACGACACTTGACAAATACAGAAAATACATTGAGAAAGATTCAGCTTTGAAAAGGCGGTTTACAAGGGTGGAAGTGCCTTAACCAACTGTAAATGAAATTGTTGAGATACTGAAAGGTTTATGCACAAAGTATGAGAAACACCATAATGTCAAGTATACAGTACAGGCTTTAGTTGATGTTGGTCGATTGTCTAGTCAGTACATTAGGTTAGATTATGGTGAATCAAATTTGTCTTCACGTTTCTATATCTAGTGTGCTCTATTCCTAGAAATGGTTTTCCATATAAATTTCTAAGGTTTTCTTAATATATAATTCAGGGATCTTTTTCTTCCCGACAAGGCTATAGCCTTGATTGATGAAGCAGGTTCTATGCTTCAACTTAAACAAGCACAAGTACCATCTACAATGCAGATCGTGACAGAGTCTCATATCCAATATTTGGTCTCTGTGTGGACCGGAATTCCTGTTGAGAGTGTGTCGAAATCTGAATCTCTTAAGCTTCTGCGCATGGAAAGTACTCTACACAAACGCATGATAGGGCAACATAAAGCAGTGGAAGCTATAAGCCATGCCATTCGTCGTGCTTGATCGGGTATAAGAGACCCTAGTAACCAATTGCGAGTTTCTTATTCACTGGTCCAACAGGGGTTGGAAAAACTGAGATGGCAACCACTTTGGCTATTGAATATTTTCGCTCTAAGGACTATGTTGTTCGGCTTCTAAATTTTTTGGTTCTCCTCCCGACTATATCGGACATGATGAAGGTGGCCAACTCACTGAAACTATTCGTCGGAAGCCTCATTCACTTATACTTTTCGATGAGATTGAGAAGGCTCATAGAGACATTTTCAATGTACTGCTTCAAATTTTAGACTACGGAAGGCTGACAAATAGTAAAGGCCATAAAGTTGATTTCAGTAACACCCTCATTATATTGACTTCGAACATTGGCGGGAGTGTGATTGGCATGGCTGATGGCGATGAGTTTGGTTACAAAGTGATGATGGAAGTTGCTGAAGAACTAAGAAAGTTTTTCAGGCCAGAATTTTTAAACAGGATTGACGAAATTGTGTTGTTCCATAAGTTGAGCACCAGTCAGCTAAAGCAAATAGCAGATATTACACTTGATAAAGTTATCGAAAGACTAAAGACTGCAAAGAAGATTCGATTAAATGTGATAGAAGAATTCAAAGAGAAGTTAGTGAAGGAGAGCAACAACTCCAATTATGGTGCAAGGCCACTGAAAAGGGCAATCGTAAGGAATTTAGAAGATTACTTAGCGGAGAAGATACTGAAAGGAGACATAAAGGAGGGTGATCCGGTGACACTTCGCATCGACAAAAATGGAGATGTGAATATGTTGTAGTTCTCTTATTTTGTTCTTTTGTCTGGTGTGGTAAGGACATTTGAAAATGAGCACTTTAAATAATTGAGGAATAGTTTGTTGGTCTTAATTTTGTGAATTCCTTAATGGTTTTTGTCTGATGGTTATCCAGGCAGTATGTATGTTATTCTGAGTAATATGAATGGTAAAATTAATTTCTAATATACTTGAGACATCCACTTGGAACTGCATTGCAATGAAAATCTTTGCTATGTGCATCTATGCTGGCCAGAGAAGGAGCTTACTATTGCTGTATATAATACGACAGAAAATGAATATTAATTACACAATAAAAGACAAAAAGCCTTTTAATTGACCACTTTATAAGTTAATGAAACGTAAATTGGCTTGGCATTCTAGTTGATACTAGGCTGAACCATAGTGGCTTTCCCATAAGGTGTGTTGGTAGAGAAAAGATGCAATAGATATAGGAAAAGAAAAAGAGAAATAAATAGAAAGAACCTAATTGCTACATAAAATGTTAATTCTCCTTATAACATATGCAGTTTGGCATGAAAGAACCTAATTGCTTCAAAGACACACCAGGGTTAGGACCTAGTTATTAATTGAGTAGAACTTTGATCTATTAGCAGTACTAGTTTCAGTTAATGGTGGTACAAGGTTGAAAATGACTAAGAATTAGGGGTAAAAGTTAGAAGGAAATAGTTAAGGTAGAATCCATTGTAAAGCTTTATACGAAACCAAAGAATCATGTTGAAAATGAGTAAAAAATAAGGCTTTTTTTTTTGTATCTCCATCAGGAGCAAAAGCCCCATTCATTGATCCTCTTTGATGAGATCGCGAAGGCTCATAGGGATATCTTTGATGTACTGCTTCAAATTTTGGATTATGGAAGGCTGACTGACAGCAGAGGCCAGAAAGTAGATTTTAATGACAACACCGTCATTATATTGACTTCAAACAGTGGAGGGAGTGTGATTCGTAAGTCTGCTGGGGATGAGCTTGGTGAGCAAGTGAAGACGGAAGTGGCTGAAGAACTGGAAAAAGTACTTCAGGCCAGAACTTTTGAACAGGATCGATCAAGTGGTGTTGTTGGGTGCTTTTTCATTTTTATTATTATTATTATTGTTTTTTTGACCTTTAATTCCAATAGGATAACTAGAAAAATATCTCTATTTTGAACTTTAATTATGTCAATTTTTTTTATTTTTTTATTTTTATTATTCCAAATCTTTTTTTCAGTTCATAAGTTTAACCCCCTATGGGCTATGTCCTATCCCAATCCATGCCTCAACCAACCAAGCCACAGGGGTGTGTGGTTAAAACGCCAAACGCCGCCGTTTGAGACCAAAGGTATGGTTAAAAGTTAAAAACGCTGCCCTTATGAGTTAAAAGCCCTCTCTGGTTGATTTGACTCTGCGCTCATTGGCTGATGTATCACTCTACACTCATTGGTTCTGAGTTTGAGACAGTTACAAAGCAGTCGTTGTCGCACTTTTTTGTTTTAAGTTGTTAGTTATTATAGTTTCCAGAGGGGTTGCCAACTTGCCACTATATAATCTAAATTACAGTTGGTTGATTGCTTCGGAGGGAGATTTTTAGTTTCATTGTTGGTTAAGAGCGAGACGTCTTCTTCTTGAGAGAGAAAAGAAAAGGAATAAAAACTGACAGATGGATTTGTTTGGATAAATGATAATTTTTACAAAAGCGTAAAACTTAAATATAATTATATAAAACTGAAGTGCAAGTGAAAATTTTTTCCCTACAGCATTTAAAATAGGTTTTATCCCAGTATTGTTTCCTGAACTATTTCAATAATAGCATTTTAACCCCCATAACCTTTTAAATTGGTGCTAAAAGGTTTTAAAGCTCCAGAAAAATTCCTTAAAAAAAAAAGAAAATTCCTATTGTCTAGCATGCAATTGCAAGCGATAGAAAGCGTATGTAAAACGCAGACGATACATCATACATCAGTGTTTAGCAAAGCTTGGTGCTACATATGGGTCCCCTTCCTCCTCAAGTCAGGGTATTACAAACATCAGAATTAATAGAATAAGAAATTTTTTTTTTTTCTTGCTTTTCTTAATCTTGCATTTTGTTTGGTCATGAGCATAAATAATAGGAAAAAAGTCTAAAGTGTGTTTGAAATATATACAATTAAAAAGAAATGTGAAACCGAGAATCTCCACGGTTGTTTGAAATATATACAATTAAAAAGAAATGTGAAACCGAGAATCTCCACGGTCATTCACTTTTTTTCTTTATTTTTGGGCAAGTTATTCTCTCTGAACTTGAACGCCAAACAAATTGACTTGGCCACTACTTCGAAACCAGGGTACACAATTGTGAGATTCCAATCTTAACCTTTTCCTGTTTCAACCTGTGGTCTACTATTTCTTGACTCCTTGCGGACTAAGTAAAGGTTATCCCCCGTAATTTCAGATGTCTTTATACAAAAATTTCTTGATCGACCTTCCTTCTTAATATATAAATATATATATATATATATATATCCCAAATTTGTTCAATCTTCATTGCTCAAATATTTCAGTGTTAGTATTTTTTCTCTGATTGAGTTTGCTTCTAATGGAGAGAGGAAGTAATGGCAATGGCAGAGGGAGAGGAAGTAATGGCTATGGCAGAGGGAGAGGAGGAAGAGGCAGAGGAAGAGGAGGAAGTGGTGTAGGATATGACGGTGGCAATGGCCGAAGTGGCGTTGGTAGAGGAAGGGGCTACGGTCATCAACAACAACAGCATCATTATCAGCATCAGCAGCAAGGTCGTGAGTACAGCCAGCGATGGACGAGTGCTTCCAGTGGCGGCGTTCACCAAAAGTATGGGCGTAATCAGCATCAGCATCAGAACCAGCAGCAACAGAGCGGTTCTTGGAGGCGGCGAAGTGGAGATCCAATGACCCAGGTAGAGACTGTGCGCTCTCCAATCGGTTTAAGTGCGGCTGGTGGGGGAGGTGGCCATGGTAGAAGAAGAAGGGGGAATCCTGCAGCTACCCCTGCTCCGGTGGTTCAGTATAGTGAAGAAATTGAAGCCCTTAGTCGCTATATTTCCCATCTTCAATCTGAGGCAAATCAGATTAAGGGGCTTCTACGTGTTACCAATGACAAGCTGATACTTGATGCAATTCCACCAGTGCTGTTGCATCTGAAAGATGACGAATCGAAAGCATCCATGATGATGATGGCATTGGTTGAAGCTGAAGGAGGCCATGACGAATTCGAAGTGAAGACGAAGGAGGCAGAAGAAGAGCAAGTCTGTTTTTACACATACGTGGAAAATGTTGGATTCAAACTGATGCGTTACGCGGTCAAATTTTCCTACTTTTTCCCGGAATTCCAAATGGGCTCTTTGGACACTAATCGCTGGTACAGAGGTATGAGCAAAGTACTCAAGTCTTCCTCCAGCAAACTAATGGAAATGGAAAAGGAAAAGGAAACCACCAACGTCTCCGAACGCTTTCACTGGGAGCTTATCATGGAAGGCAAAAGTGTAAAACTTGGTGATTTTGTGATGCTTAAAATGGTTCCTTCTATACTGGAATACGGTACAATCTTGTCGTTCTTGGATCACAAGAAGGATGGCCAAGTTCTGGTGCTGACCCATGAAGTCATACAGCTTCTGCAAGCAAGAATTGAACTCTGTTTGGAAGAAGTAAGGTGCATCTTTGAGTTTCTGCAGATGCCTTTCGTGACCCAGGACGAAGAAAACAAATGCCAAGAATTTGTGGGGTCGATCTTACCAGTAAGCTTTTGAAGTGGAGTTCTTGATGTCGGGAATTTTGATTCGCAGAAAGAAAGAAGCAACCCAATAAGCTTTGTTTGTTTTTCTTGTTCAAGTACGGACAAAAATGATTTCTTGTAAATGTTTGAGACTTTTAGTTGTTTTTTGTAATCAGGGCCAGTGAATAAGAACGGTATTTTTGTAAGCTTTTACATGGGATTTTTTGTTGTAATGTTTTAGCTGTTCCTAATCGTGTCTTTGTTAATGTTATTGGGGCTGTCCACCATTGCGCAGACACCACGTCGTAGGAACAGCTATGTCTACTCTCTAGCTACATCTCCACCGATGTTCAGTAATAGAACATGCATGTCTGTTCTCTAGCTACTGTCTTACCTCGTTGTTCAGTAATAGAACCACAAAACTCCACCGATGTATGTGTGATGAAAGAATATGGTGTCTCGCCTTCTTGGACCAAACACTTAACCATCAATCATCATGAATACATCAGAAAATCATTGGGATTCACCGCTACTGGTAAATTCTGATGAAGAAAGTTCTTCTCCCAACAAACTTGGTTTTGTATGATCCCAATAAGAACAATGAGTCAAAGGGGTACCAATGAATATATTTACCTCCAGTTTGTTAATCACCTTCAAACTATATTTCCGATCAACCACAGATATTGATGCTGCTGAAGATCAAATTACAAGATTATGTTTACTTGTTTACTATTTTAATTTGTTATAATTTGGCTAGATTTGAATACGTACACATTATATAAAATATGTAGAATACGTATATATATCAACGAAAATACGTATATACATCAACGAAAAACCCTGACAAAAAGGAAAAGGAAAGTAGGAGATAAAAGATATAAAAAGAGAAAATTGTATTCCAATACTGTCTTTCAGAAGAGAAGATTGTATTCCATTACTGAATATAGAAAACACATTGAGAAAGATTCAGCTCTAAAAAGGCGGTTTACCCGGGTGGAAGTCCCTGAACCTACCATCGATAAGGCTATTGAGATTCTGAAAGGTTTATGCATAAGGTATGTAACACACGACATTGTCAAGTCTGCAGAGGAGGCTTTAGTCGCTGCTGCTCGTTTGTCTAGTCAATACATCAGGTAAGGCAATGGGGAATCAAATTTCTATTATCATTTTCAGATTTATTGTTTCTATTCCTATCAGCCAAATGGTTTTCCATATGATTTTTAGGCGTTCTCTAAGAGACATTTCTGATGTACGATTTAGAGATCAGTTTCTACCTGACAAGGCGATAGACTTGATTGACAGAAGCTCGTTCTAGACTTCAACTAATACAAGCACATATACCATCTAAGATTCAGATTGTCACAAGACACTCATATACAATATTTGGTATCTTCACGGACAGGAATTACTGTTGAGAATGTTGCAAAAGCTGAATCTATTAAGCTTCTGAGCATGGAAAGTATACTCTACACAAACGACTGATAGGACAGCATAAAGCAGTTGAACTTATAAGCTGTTCCATTTGTCATGCACGATCAGGCATAAGAGACCCAACTAAGCCAATTGCAAGTTTCTTATTCACAGGTCCGACTGGTGTTGGAAAAACAGAGATGGCAACCACATTGGCAGCGGAATATTTTGGCTCAAAGGACTCTATCATTGGGCTTGATATGAGTGAATATATGGAGAGACATGCTGCTTCCAAACTCGTCGGTTCACGTCCAGGGTATATTAGACATGATGAAGGTGGCCAACTCATTGAATCTGTTCGTCAAAGGCCCCATTGGTTGATCCTATTCAATGACATCGAGAAGGCACATAGGGCTATCTTTAATGTACTGCTTCAAATTTTGGATTATGGAAGGCTGACCGACAGCAAAGGCCAGAAAGTAGATTTTGGTAACACCTTCATTATATTGACTTCAAATATTGGAGGGTGAGTGATTAACAAGGCTGCTGGTGATGACCCTGGTGAACAAGCGAAAACAGAAGTGGCTGAAGAACTGAAAAAATATTTCAGGCCTGAATTTTTGAACAGGATCAATGAAGTGGTGTTGTTTCATAAATTGAGCATCAATCAGCTGAAGCAAATATCATACATTACGCTTAAGATGTTTGCAAAAGACTGAAGACAATAAAGAAGATACGATTGAATGTAACTGAGGAATTCAAAGAGAAGTTGGCGAAGCAAGGCAACAACTCCAATTATGGAGCGAGGCCACCGAAACAGGCCATCATGAGAAACTTGGAATATTACTTGGCAGAGAAGATACTGAAAGGAGAAAGATCCGGTAACTCTTGGCATTGACAAAAATGGAGAAGTGAATATGTTCTAGTTATCCTACTTTGTTCGTTTGTCTGGTGTGCTAAGTACCTATGAAAATAATTACTTTAGATGAGTAAAAGTTTATCGATCTTAATTTTATGAAGTCCTAATGGTTTTTGTCTAATGATTACCCAAGCCATTAAATGCTATTATGGCTAATATGAATGGTAAAATTAGTTTCCTAACGCTTGCAATATCAAGTTGGAACTGTATTGCAATAGAAATCCCTGCTATATGTACCTATGCTGGCCTAAGATCAAGAAGCCTTGCTATAATATGACAGAAAAGAAACAAAATTACAAAACTAGCCTTTAAATTGACCACTCCATAAGTAAACGAAGTTAGCTTGGCATTCTAGATGATATAAACAAAGATTATGAGCCCGGAAAATTTGAGTTGTAAAATTTTCTAAAACAGGCTGAACAATATTGGCCTTCCTATCGGGTCTTTTGGAAGAGAAAAGAAGCAAAATACAAGAAAGAGAGAAATAAGAAGCTGGAAATGTAAAAGTTAGGCAGTGCAGAGGTCGGAAGCTAGGGACTAAAGGCTGGCTGTGAGAAAGGAAAGGAAGCTAGCAAGTATCTACATGACCATTATGATGACCCAAAAAACAAGCATAACTAGTTTACATGAGAAAATTGAAAATAGAAATACTGCCCATCCCATGTTATATAATATATTAATTCACCAACATATGAACTTTGGCCTGCAAGAAGCTAATTGTTTCAAGAACACACCAGGATTAGGAGGACCTAGTTAGTTGAGTAGAACTTTGATTTATAAACAGAACTAGTTTCAGTCAATGGTGGTAAAAGCTAGAAGGAACTAGTTAAGATAGAATTCATTGTAAAGCTTTATATGAAACTTCTCCAGTTCAATGCCCTTCCAACAAATTCTAACTGAAATTTAAAGGAATAGAAATAGTAACAATAAATGCGTCGAAAATTCATACAAAGGTTAAATTTTGTTCAGCATGTTAAGACGAGAGATTGCATAGAAAACGTGAAAAGATTTTGCATTGTGAAAGACAGACGACATCCCAGCAATGAACACCTAAAATCTCAATCTACCCTGGCCTGAAAATAGGTGACACCCTTCGTTGTACAATCTCCTGAATCTGATTGGATGTCAAAACTGAAACCCTGCTGTCAAAGTTGGAATTTTCCAATTGGTGACGCAACTGAAAGAACATAAGACCTAGTTAGAGAAACATATATTGCAGAATGAACTAGAAAATGGATTACTGGACAAAAATTTATGCAGCTAAGTAGACTTTTTTGTTTTTTGTTTTTTTTTTGTTTTTTGAGCTTCTTGATGAACCAACAGTCAAATCCTATAATCAATCAAGGAATCATTTGTGTGGCTCTTGTGGAAAGTGAAACCATACACCTCGATATGGGCAAATGCAAAATAAATTTAACAATAAAAATAAATAAATCCAAAATGTGATGGTAACATCATATTTTTTTGGAGGATGTGACCTTCCTCTCTGCCTAAAAACACACATCACTTAGCAAAATACAATTTATAACATCTCAAAAAAAAAAAAAAAAAAAAAATTTCATATTGACAACATTATAAAACAAGTTAAAAGGCTTTACACTCTGTTTATTTATCCAGATAAATAGAACCAATTTCTCTTTTTATTGACATCAAAACACATTCTGTGCTAGCCGAAAAAGATCATACATTAGCATGTACCTTCTCTAGGATTGTAGATTGATCATCCAGGGCAAACTTGCGCATATACTTTAGCATCTCAAGTTGCTGAAAGGGAATCACTTTACCGCTTTATAAAAATATTCACCTTCAGCCAATATCTTTGTCAAAATGCATATGTACAGTACCTGCTCCTGTAGTTTTTCTTGACTACACATTCTTTCAGCAAATTCATCTGGTTCAAGTTCGGCTTCATCACAGGCCACCTCTTCCCTGTTTTTTTATAGATAAGTACCACAAGCAACATCAAATTAGTTTATATCATATATCTTTTCATTTTTCTTTTGTCACTGCAAAGAAATAAAATTTGAGTTTTTATTCAAATAAATGCCTACCTCGACTCAACCTTAGCCTTATCCCCCACCACCTCAGATAAGACCAAAGGTTTATTAGATATCACCATTCAACCTCATAAAACTTATTAACTATATGTCCAAAAATAGAAAGACAGATTAATAAGAAAAAGCCTTCTGTCAAAAGTAAATAGGAATTTAAGACAGAATGAGCTCTCATGTCGTGAGTCAAAATTAAAAAGAGTTGTGACTATAGAAACAACCTTCACAGATAAAAGAGGAGTAAAGGTTAAATTTCTCAACCATGTCCAATTCAAATAATGTCATCTCTTCGAAAAGGTTATGAGAATTGAAACATTAAAATAGAAATTTAGCAGGCTGTAAAATCTGGCCTCCTTAAAGTGGCCATTATTCCAGAACTCAACAAACAGTTGGCTTCATTCATGATCAAATAACTTATAATATCTATTCTATCTGACCTGACCATTGCCACCAAATTTTGTATGACCATAAATGGGTCAAAATGGGTACTTGAAAGAATATAAGAGCTTCAAACAGAATTATATGTTAAATAGCTCCAAATTTATTTGTCACTTTTCAACTTAACAAGCGAAGGAAACACACACTCACAGAGAGAGAGAGAGAGAGAGAGCTTACTTTGCAACAAAATTATAGAAATGAATCATCACTTCCTGGTCATTCTCATAAGCCGTGTTCACCTTTCCGAGGCAGGATAGACCAAAACTAGGATCTGTAACAAAGAAAAGATCTAGTTTTAATAAATTTAGACCTTGTAAACATCGTATATAATTCTCCAAACGCCCAAATAGAACCTGAATGATCTGGCTTTAATTACTAATATTGACTAAAGTTGCTGTAAATACAATTGGCTGCATATATACAACTAAGGGCTTCTGGTCTCAATGTAATGAACAAATTGCATAAATAAGTGCAGCTTAAAAAGATGAATATCATAATTTAGGATGTTCCAGCTGAAAATTTTCACCATACTTCAAGAAAGCCCAAGTGTTCTTCATGGCCTCTGTTATACATAACTTTTCCAACCTATAGTTTAATTCATTTAACATTTTTGGTTTCCTTTTTTTCTTGTGGCCTAATAATTCAGTTCAAATTACCACTAGAAAGGTAAAGGATGGTAGTGCAGCAACTCCTTACTGACTAAGTGAGAGAGAAGCAAGCAAAAGAACCTCATGTCAACAAGACTATTAAGCCATAAAAACTGCTTAAACAACCTGATTAAATTTTAGTCAAGGAAAAAGGCCAAATGCATAGTTTGAGTACCTAAGTTTTTCATTTGGCAAAAAGATAAGTATTCAACTTTGCCACCAGCAAGGACAAACTTACCAATTCCCATTTCTAAAAATATCTCTTCCTGGATGGCAGTGGTTACAGCTACAGCTTCCTGCAGATGCATCAAATTTCAGATATTAAAACCGAAAGGAATGCATAGAAATGTTAGTAAGCAAAGTTCAATAAGTAAACCAAGAGTCAACAGAGTGGATTTATTTGTCACAAAATACACATAACTATACTCGTTAAAAGACTCCCGGCCATCAACTGTAGACTTTAAATAATTTTCAAACAGGAAAAAATAAAGGGCTTAGCTCTATACCTAAAAAGCCAAAGCACGCATATCAACATGGATATGAAACCCGATCTAAGCAACAAGATTCATATATGGATAATTATTTATCTGAGAAAGACAAATTATATCTATGAATTTATAGTAGTTATTGATAAAATGACATCAACTGAGACACACACTTGTACCATCAGAAGTATTTAGTATGGAAGCAAGAGGTACAGGAGATCGTAGGTCACATTCAATGAAAACAAAATTTTGTGTATCGTAACACCGATAAAAAAAAATGCATGGAATTAATGCACCGACATATAAAGTGAGATACCATAAACGCCATTATTCCCCAAAACTAAAAGCTTATTTTAGCTCTAATTCCAACTATATAATACATTGTTCTGCAAATATTGAAAACTTCAAAGATTTCAAGCAAAATCCCCTTATTTCATTTTATTCTTTTTTTTTTTTTTTTTTTTTTTTTTTTACACTCCCCACCGAAAACCCCAAAAGGAAAACTGTAGAAGTGCGATTCACCTGCTTGTCCTGAACAGCATCAGCAATTCTTTTCTTCACGTCTTTGAATTAGCAATCAAACCCCACCCACCAAAAATTTAAAGCTAGATTAGGAGACGGAACCCAACGAAGAAAGCAAACAGAAGAAGAAAAAATTAAACCAAAAGAGAGAAAAATCAGAGAGATACCAGGTTGAGAGGTGAGGAAAGCAAAGCGACTGAAAAGATGGAGCAACTGTTCTCTGGACAGCATTTCAGAGCTCTGCAACTCTGCTATGGCTGTAGATGTGGCAGACATTCTTCGAATGGCAATCAAAACCCGACCCCAGAATGAATATTGTTTTCCCAAAAAGCTTCTTTTTTTTTTTTTTTTTTTTCTTTTTTTCTTTTTTTACTTTTTCTATTTTTCAATTCATTTCAATTGTCTCTTTGCCATTTGAAGGACAGAAAACGCATTGTGGACACACCCAGACCACATCTCTTTCCCATTAAAACCCTATCTATCCCTAAACTAAATCCCCAGCCCCTTCAAAATTTGATTTAGTATGCAATTCGCTAAGTAAAATGTCCATTATTTCACCATTTTCGATACCGAACACTTTTTCTTTAACCTTTATGTACATAAATTAATAGGAATTTGCAGTCAAAATCCCACCTTTTTTTTTTCCCAAAAATGAAATTATGCAAAAAATAAAATAAAATAAAAAGAAATTGAACAAGAGCAATAAGGGAAATTATCAAATTTATTTACTTATATACTAGTTATAAAACTATAAATTAAACAAAGATATTGCGGAAAGCAAAAAGCAAAAGAAAAAAAAAATACAAGTCAGATTAAAAAAGTTAAAAAAAATCTAAAAAACGAAATACAAAAATATTACACAAAAAAAAAAAAAAAAAAACCATCTCTGTGTGTGCCCCTCTCTGTCTCTCTTTCTATCGAACAACCCCATCATATTCAGAAATCTTCATCCATCTTGAACACGTGGGTCCCACCATCCCCATTGATGCTGGACATAACCGAAGCTTTCTGATACTCTCCGACCCTCTTCTCGAAGAAATTTGTCTTCCCCTGCAACGATATCAGCTCCATCCAATCAAATGGGTTCTGAACATTGTAAATCTTCCCGTACCCCAAAGCACCCAGCAACCTATCAGCCACAAACTCAATGTACTGGCTCATCAGATCACCGTTCATCCCCACCAGAGCACACGGCAACGCGTCGCACACGAACTCTCTCTCTATATCAACCGCGTCGCGAACGATTCCCTTAACTCGTTCCTCGCTCAGCTTCTTCCTCATCAGCGTGTAAAGCAAGCACGCGAAGTCGCAGTGCAAACCCTCGTCTCGCGAGATCAACTCGTTCGAGAAAGTGAGCCCGGGCATCAACCCGCGCTTCTTCAGCCAAAATATCGCGCAGAAGCTCCCCGAAAAGAAAATCCCCTCCACGCAAGCGAAAGCAACCAAACGCTCCGCGAACGATTCGGTGCCGTCGATCCACCGGAGGGCCCATTCGGCCTTCTTGGCCACACAAGGGACGGTCTCGATGGCATGGAAAAGCCGGTTCTTCTCGACCGGGTCTTTGATATAGGTTTCGAGCAAGAGGCTATACATTTCGGAGTGGATATTCTCTATGGCAATCTGGAAGCCATAGAAAGCGCGAGCCTCTGCGACCTGAACCTCCTTCATGAACCTCCCGGCGAGATTCTCCAAAACGATGCCGTCTGAGGCAGCAAAGAAAGCGAGCACATGCGAAATGAAGTGCTTCTCGTCGGGGGTTAGGTTTTCCCAGTGACGAACATCCTGAGAGAGGTCGACCTCCTCGGCGGTCCAGAAGGAGGCCTCGGCTTTCTTGTACATTTCCCAGATTTGCGGGTATTGGATCGGAAACATACAGAACCGGTCTGGGTTCGGAGCCAGAAGTGGTTCTTCAGGGTAAGCAGGCATTTTCGATTGGTTTTCAAAGAACTGGAAAAACTTGAATGCAATAGGGGAAATTAGGGTTTTTATTTTTGGGATTTGGGCTTGGAAGATGAAGAGGGTTTGAGTGGAATTTATACAAAAAGAATTGGTGGGAGAGAAGAGGATTTTTTTTGAATTGAATTTGGGAGCGCGTGATTTTGAAAATTTTATATTTTTTTCTGAGAAGCTTGCGGGAGAATAAACCATGAAGAAGGAGGAGAAGGGTAGTCCGGGAATTTCATTAAGATTTCACGAGAAGGAAGCCAATCCCATTCGTATTTTGGTTGGACAGGAATTTGTTTGGTTAACCTATCGAAAAAGGGTGCAACGGTCATTTTGAGAGAGAGTTCGGTTTTACGGAAATGGGTTTGGAATTTGGCGGGAATTACAGGAAAGGAAGCTGCGATATATTAAGGATGTAAATTTATTTAGGAGGGAGGGTTTTGTTAGGAAAGTGACGATGGATGGTGTATAGAGTAAATATCTTAAAATTATTATTTTAGGGGACGAAGCTTGAGAGGGAAGCTTTTTGAATACGATAAAAAAAAAATTTGATTTTAGGAAAATCCTTTTAGGATTTGGCGGGATCTTTTCGTGGGCGCCAATTGGAAAACGCAATGTCACTTTTCACTTTTCGGATTTTTAAAATATAGGAAAATGCCAGCGTTTAGTCGTTTGTCATGAGTTGGCCACTGATAAAAGTGGGGGGTGCTTATCGTGTGTATCTTGTGCTTGCACATATCACAGGCACATGTTCCAACCATCCTCCCACACTGCTCCACGTGTTCCCAATATCCCACAACGCTTTTTGCAAAATTTGTACAAACTATGTAAATCTCAAAAATGAGTATTTTCTTCTTTGAATTAGCATCCTTACTTGTTCTTTTTTTTTCTTTTTCTTTTTTTTTTCATCCTTGGTTGGACTTGTTTTTCAAATTTCAACTGTTGATTTTCAATACAATGGATAATGTAACACCATTTATAATTTAAAAAAAAAAATTCAAAAGGATAATCACATTCAAATTAGACATACATACGTAGATATATATATATATATATATATATCTGATGTTAAAAAATTAGGCCTAAATAAAAAGCTTTTTTAATGATATTTTTTTTTATCTTGTAAATGCATTTGATATGCATATTCTTTTTTTGTTTTTTTGCTGAAACATTTGATATGGCATTTTCATGTTTAAATATTATTTCATTTTGATTGTTTCTGTTGGATTTTTAGAAAAAAAAAACACAACAAAAAGAAAGGAAAGAAAACAAGAAACGTAAATTGGTGTGAAAAACTTACTTCATTTATTTCTGGACAAAAATATATAAACATAAACTTACAATGGTAAATCACCTACTTTTCACCTACTATTGCAATAATCATACCACCAAAAGACAAGTCATACTTTAGTTACCTAATACAACAGTGTTTTACCAAAAAACTGAATATAAAGTAATTAAACATCAAAAAGGAACTAAGACACTAACAAAAGTGTCATTACAATAACACTCCTCCTTGACACTTTTGCTGTAAACACTAAGATCATTTCTTAATGTTTCAAATCTTTTTCTTTTGTCAAAATATCAGCAAGCTGAACCTCAGACTTGCAATGAACCAGCTTCACTTCACCATTTCTTTCAGCTTATAAACTTTGTCTTCCTTTTCTTGAACAACAAAACTTTTAGGTTGTTCAACATACACTTCTTCTTGTAAGTAACCATTTAGAAATGAGGATTTCACATCTAAATGGTAAACTTTCCAACCTTCTTTAGCAGCAAAAGCTAATAGAAATTTGATTGTCTCATGCCTTGCAACTTGTGCAAACGTATCTTCACAATCAATACCTGATTGCTACACATAATTCTTTTCTACCAATCTTGCTTTATGCTTGTTTATAGTACCATCTGCATTGAGCTTGGTCCTAAAAACCCACTTCACT
Source organism: Ziziphus jujuba (assembly GCF_031755915.1). Taxonomy (NCBI): domain Eukaryota; kingdom Viridiplantae; phylum Streptophyta; class Magnoliopsida; order Rosales; family Rhamnaceae; genus Ziziphus; species Ziziphus jujuba. Next base: position 29,459,105 of record NC_083387.1, on the reverse strand, counting down.
TCAATTTCTTTTTTGCCTTGAGGTTTTTTCACCAACTCCCAAGTCTTGTTTTTGTTTATCATGCTGATTTTAGTTTCCATGGCTTCTCTTCGTGTCTCAAACTGATTTGCATCATAGAAAGTAATTGGATCACACAATGCTAGGTGGCATCTCTTATATACATCTGTCAAGGGTCTTATACCTCAGACATCGGTTAGGGATCTTGTACCTCGGACATCGGCCAGGGGTTTTTTACCTCGGACATCGGTCAGGGATCTTCTACCTCGGATATCGATAATGGGTTTTTTACCTCGGACATCGGTCAACGGTCTTCTACCTCGGATGCTTCTCTCGGATGCATCAGTCAAGGGTCCTGTACCTCGGATGCATCTCTCATATACATCTGCCAAGGGTCTTATACCTCTGATTCCAATGACATTTTCATTATCTGAATCAGGCTTCTCCTTAATTTCATCATGTTCTTGGATAAAATTCTCTTCTGAGGCTTAAACTTCACTCTTTTCCCAATTCCATTCTACTTCAAAGCTTTTATATTTCATTCCAACATTTAGAATTTCACTTCCATGTTGATCATATATTGTGCAAGACTTATCTTGAAAATTCAGAGAATATCCATTTTCAAGCATTTGTCCCACACTCAACAAGCTTTGATTAATTTCAGGTACATATAACACATTTGAAATGAGTTTAGTACCTTTCATAGCCACATCTCCTTTTCCTTGAACTTGAATAAAGTCTCCATTTTCAATTTGGACTTGGGAAACAAAGATTCTGTCTAAGCACTTGAAGAGATCAGCATCATGTGTCATGTGTTGAGTACAACCACTATCGACCAACCAAGCTTCTTTGCTACCGTTTTCTGCATAACATGTAGCAACAAACATCCTTTTCTCACTTTGCCATGCTTCATCAGCAATTTGTACTTGGTGTGCTTGTTGTATTGGCTCTCATTTGTTTTTGCAAACTTTTTCAACATGTCCAAGTTGTTTGCATGCTTTACATTGAACGTTAGGCCTAAACCAGCAATATTTTTCGAAATGGTTGTCCTTTTTGCAATGAGAGCACATCACAAACTTCTTTCTTTCACCCTCTCTGTTTGTACCAACACCATCTCGTCCTTTGTCATTACTTTCTTCACCTTGCTGCTTCCTTTGGTTATTGTTTGCTGGAGACTTGCCTTTTTGTAGTGCTAGAAAAGTACTTTCTAAAGCCTCTTCTTGTCTTATAGATCTTCTTTGTTTAGTTGTTTGTAAAGCATTAACAAGCTCTGACAAAGAAATCTAATTCAAGTCTCTTGACTCCCACAAGGATGAAATCTTTGATTCGAACTTCTCTGGTAAGCTGACCAGCACTTTCTCCACAACTCTTCTGTCACTCAGCTCCTCTCCAAGAATTTTGATTTGGTTTACTACCTTCATTAGTTTGTCAATTAAGTATTTTACCAACTCAGAATCTTTCATTCTTAAAGTTTCGAACTCCCTTCTTAAATTCAATACCTGCATCTGTCTTGTTCTTGCACTTCCCTGGAACTCTTCTTTCAGCTTGTCCCAGACCTCTTTGGCTGTAGTGCAAGCCATAATTCTAGTGAACATCACATCTGAAACACCAGCATGTAAAGTAGATAAAGCCTTAAATGTTTTTGCAACCTCCTCACTATGTTGCTTTATTTGTACAATAGTGGGATTTGCCGTCAAAGGGGGAGGATTTCTATTGGTCTCTATAACTTCCCATAAGTCAAAAGCTTGAAGGTAAGCTTTCATTTTTATAAACCACATGACATAATTTTCTTCAGAAAATATAGGAGGTGATGGAGCAAAAAAATAAGTTGAAGCCATTAAAAAAGGAAGGAAAGGTAGAAGGAAAGGTTCTGTATTTTTTGCTATTTCAATCACAATCCCACTAAGATCATTAGAGCTCTGATACCATTTGTTGGATTTTTAGAACAAAAAACACAGCAAAAAGAAAGGAAAGAAAACAAGGAGCCTAAATTGGTGTGAAAAACTTGCTTCATTTATTTCTGGACAAAAATATATAAACATAAGCTTACAACAGTAAATCACCTACTTTTCACCTACTATTGCAGTAATCATACCACCAAAAGACAAGTCATACTTTAGTTACCTAATACAATAGTGTTTTACCAAAAAGCTGAATATAAAGTATCTAAACATCAAAAAGGAACTAAGACACCAACAAAAGTGTCATTACACTAATAGTTTCTATTAAAATATTTTGCTCTTATTAAGCTAAGCTTTAGAAGAAGTGGATAGCACCATCGGGTAGATAGTCTATATGTCCTATTTAATGACTAATTAAGTTGAGTTATTTATTTATTATAATTAACGGTATTGTCTACTCGTTACAGATTTGAACTTGAATAGGAAAATGTAAAGAAGTATGACATTTGTCAACTTGGTTGCAATCTCGACCACAACTTATTATGTTGAGTTGGATACTTGTTTAGTACAGATAAGACATTTCTATACTCTATTCTTGAATATTATCATGCATAAGGATAGGCGTATATTGGATTTTTGAATTAGTTTTTCAAGAGTGACACAACTTAAATTTACATGTTTTCCCACTTCTATTGGATTTATCTTAAAAAAAAAAAGAAAAAAAAGATTGGCTGAACTGAACCCGTTTAGCATAAAACTAGGCACTCTCAAGTTTAATCCTTAATAATTGATAAGAATGGTCCTAATCATATAGTGATATTCTATCTTTAATAACATGTAGATGCACATCCCACTATTACTAGTGACATGTGTAAGTTGGATTATGTGTCTAACTAAAATTATTAGAAAATGCATAACATTGGCTGCGTTGTTATGTAGTTAGCATGCATATGGATATGATATAAGGATATTCAGCAAAAAAGGATATCATTGTACTAGTGGGTGGATGTGTCTTACCTTTTAATTGAAAGTCTTTATGCTACGAATCAATTAAGATACCTTTTTTTTTCCCTCTATTTATTTGATCATTATCTAAGCCAATAATAGAAACAATTATATTTTCCTTTTGAATTTTAATAAAAATTAATAATAAATAAATTTTTGATAAGTTTCATAAAGTGTTGCGAGTCAAAAGAGCATTTAGAACACTAGTAAGCATTTAGAACACTAGTAATAAAAATTTATTGATAAGTTCAAAAGAGCATTTAGAACGCTAGTAATATATCATTAGTGTGGAATTTTTTGTTTTTCAATCAAAATTTATATAAGAAATGATTGGATTTTTTTTGCTCAACAAAGTAAACTAAATTGATCGAAAGGGTTAACTCTAATAGTTAAGCATCCGTATTTGTGCCCACGAACGCAAGAGTTTGAATCATACGAGATGTGAGATGCGGAGAGGGTAGCTTGTACTTAGATACTTTGTTTAAAAAAAAAAAAAAAAGAGTAAACCAAACTGGTTTTTGCCATTGTTTGGCTACAGATATAGACTATTCTAACCATTAATCCTCACAAAGTTGAACCAGTCCAAACGGATGTCTTAACTGCATATATAAATACTTCTTGCTTTCCCGCTCAAACTCAACGACTCTTAAACTCTCAAGCTTCCTCACCAATGGCGGTTTTGCTCCTCTCCAGCCTAATCCTTCTTCTTCTCTGTTCCTCCACTCTAGGCTACTCTCTGACCCTCCTCAACGCCGCTCAGATGCTTTCCAACTCCGGCTACCTCTCCATGTCTCTCACCCTCCAACTCATCTCTAAAACCCTCAATCTTGATTCCCCAACCGCCACCATTTTCGCTCCCTCCGACTCTGCTTTCGTTCGCTCGGGACAGCCTTCTCTTAACCTTTTCCAGTACCACGTCTTGCCCAGAAGGCTTTCCATCGAAACCCTCAAGACTCTTCCAAAGGGTACGAGAATCCCCACCATCGTCCCCAAGAGATCGCTGATCGTTACCGCTTCTCCGGCTTCCTCCGATGGGTTCATTTCGATCAACGGCGTTAAGATCGACGAGAAGGCCAGCTTCGATGACGATTCGGTGATTGTATATGGAATCGGCGAGTTCTTCAAGCCGATTTCGAAACCGGCGGCTCAAGAATCGAGCTCTGGTGCGAAAATTGGGCGTAAGGGTGGTTCGATTGGGGAAGGATCGCAGGTCTGCGGTGTTCAATCTTTTGAATCCGTTGCGGATTTCTTGAGGACCAGAGATTATTCGATAATGGCGGCGTTTCTCGACGCCCAATTGACTGGGTTCAATTCTCAGATGGGGTTGACGATCTTCGCACCCGTAGATGAAGCAATCGCCGAAGAACACCCGAAGAACATCAGCGATTTCTCGTTGATTTTCCGGCAGCATGTTGTGCCAAGATTGCTGCCGTGGAAGGACTTGATCGGAATTGATGGAGGAACAAAGTTGCAGACGTTTTCCCGAGGGTTTGTGGTCAATGTGAGCGTCTCCGATGGTGTTGTTTTGCTGAATGAATCTCCGATTGTGTTTCAGGATCTGTATCAGAGTGATTGGCTGGTTGTGCATGGGCTTAGTAGGCTGCTTACTTCTCCTGCCGAGCAAGATTCCATGGAAGATTCTTTCTCCGATGGATATGTTGGTCCTGATAGCCATGATTATGGTGATTATCACTAAGTAGTGGGTTTCGTAGAGTTTCAGTTTTCGATATCTGATGGTAGCTTCTTCACTGGGTCAATGGTTTTAGAAGCCATGGAAGATTGCAAGTTTGCTAAAAGAAAGATACACATTCATTTTATTACTTTTTGGTTTGATGTAGCTTTCAATAATTGTAAATGAATACTTTTAAGACCATTTTAGCTTACAACTTTGTATGATTTCGGCTAATGAAAACGACCATTTTTCTCGGGTGAGAAAGGGAATTGCAGTTTGAGATCTACAACTTGTCTCTGTAATTGTTAGATACATGTTTGTCATCCTAGAAAAATCTTAGCTACAAGGCAAGCTTTCAACCTTTTATGCATTTGATTCTCTGTTGTCTTTTGCTTATCTCAGACTAATGATTGCTTCGGTTACTGTTCGCTCGATGACAGATATTCTGCTGGCTTTCAAGTCACAAGAAAAATCAATACAATAAAACTAAATAAATAAGTGAAGAGGTCAAATTTTACACTAAAACTTGTGTATATTCTGAAGAAACAAAATTATGCAATTAGTGTTTGAATTTTGAAGTTTAAAAGGAAAGAGGAGGGGTTAATCAGATATAGATCAAAACCTATAACAATAGCTGGTGCTAGCTTCTTCTCTTTTTGGCTCTTGCCAACTCTCTTTACTTGTTCAGATCACTCTTTGGCTCTAATCTAGGTCCATTTCAGTAAGTCTTTTCATTCGAAGACCATCCTTCGGAATAGGCCATGAATTTCCTCAGAGACTTATCCTTCCTCCAGAACAACATGGTTTCGCCATACTGAAGCACTATCCTTTCTCCATGGAAGCTTTATTAATGAAGTATGATCTTGTCTCAGAATATCCAAATGGATGCTTAACTGGAACCGGTCTGAGAGGGCAAACACCTGTATGTGTGCAACCATCCGTTAGATTTTGTATACCGAACATAAATGACTGTTGGAAAACATATAATGTCGAGTTTACACACTTGAAGCCTTAGCCACCCAATACAGTGCAAGGTTCGCTGAAGGTGACTTCAATAGCTATTCCCAGGATTCTCCTTATATAACACTACAATAATTTTAATAACAATGCACCAATATCAACATCATCATAATCGCTGAAATATGCAGCTTAATTGCATTGTCATCCAAAGTTCAAACATTGTCATATTTTGAAACTTCACACATGCAGGAAAAAGACTAATTAAGCCAAGCATAAGCATATAAACCAGAGCAAACCCATAAAATATGGTCAAGAAGCCAAAAACAGACTCAAACAAGTAACCAAGTGAAGATGCAACTAGTTCCTCAGCCTGCATGAATATTAAACAAATTGCTGACACTTGGAATCAAATTGAAGAACTGAAAGCTGATTGTCAAGTTAATAATACCTCCATGTTAGCCTATTGACAATGGTTTTTGTTACGGAATTGGGAGAAAAACAAATAGCAACGGAAATAAAGAAAGCGAAGAACAGACACACAATTTACGTGGAAACCCTTGACGGGAAAAACCACGGGCAGGGAGAAGCAAATCCAATATCGAGAGATTGGTACAAAAGGTGAGCCTGACTGCACGATACCATGAACCCTAATTACAGCCGAAAACTAAATATATATAGTACAGCCGAGATCTCCGCTTCCACCACAGAGCCCCAAATTTTTCTCCAAAATTAGTTTCACCAAAATGGGTCGCACCGCGAGCTTTTCGGATCGGGTCAACAAGAATTCGGATCACTAACTCTAACAGTTTTTCATATTCGTTAGCCATACGCTGCTTCTCTGTATCAGTTTACTGCATCATGATGTTGTGCAATTGCTAAGGCATCCCCCAATGTGTCCGTGTTGGGCCCTGATTTACTCCTACCTCTTAGAATTTCAGTTGCCTAGCAGCCTGATTATGCATTACAAACATAAAAAAAAAAAACTTAAAAAAAAACACTACCAAAATTAAAGCTACTACTAAATTAAACAATTCACATAAATGATACCAGATAATAGCCACATATTATTCAAACAAACAAAGCATTTCACAGCTGGTCTCCCAGTGACCTAAACAAACAATGTTGGTTTGGAAGAGGTAAAGAAAGTGAAATAAGAAAGACGTAAGGAAGGGAATGAGATCCGTGGACTTCCATTGTTGCCTTTTTCACTGTCTCTCAGTAACCAGTGTTGGTTTGTTAATTGGCTTCACAGTTGGATACCCTAAAAAGATTTTATTAATAAAACTCGATACCATCATTCATGCCCTACAAGAAGGAGGACAAAAAAAAAAAAAAAAAAAAAAAAAAAAAAGGAAAGAAAATCCTAGCATTCTTAGATGGGGATCAAGAAATTTCAACAATTGGCAATTTGAAAGGGCAATTATAAAGAGGGCTTATATCTATATGTTGATTCTATTTCTACTGGGCGGGTTTGAGTATATGTTAATTTTAATAGTGAGAAAAAAAAATTATTATGCTACATCAATCAAATTTATACCTTAAATTCTATACATGTCAATATAAAAATAATAGTAATAATAATAATAAAGAAACTTAGAGGTAGATAAGAAATAATCTTTGAATAAAACAAAAGTAAGCAAACATATAACAATAGGACTTGGATGCTCTGTTTGTTTTACTTGTATATTTGTCTATTCCGCATTTTAATTAATTAATATTGATAATTTTATTTTACATATAAGAGTTTCAATTTGAATAGAAGTATAAGTGTTTTTTTTTTTAAAAGAAAAAAACAATATATAATATCAAAGATTAACTGTCCTAATCATATAAGGATATAACTTTCCAAGGGGAAAAAAAAAAAAAGCATAAAAGGATATGGTAACCTCTTTTCAAACAAAATATATATATATATATATATGGTAACCTTACTTTATAAAATCAATCAATCAGCGGGACAGCCGCATAGTAATTGGCTATTAATATTTCCTTTTAATAAAACTCGATTCAATCATACACTAGAAGAAAAAAAAGAAAGACCCTAGCATTCCTTCAATGGAAACTCAAACTGAGACTACAATGGCCTTGACGAGCTATACACAACAACCAAATTGGTTGGATCTTCCACCCAAAGCCAATGAAAAAAGATTGCAGTTTCGGTTGGCGACATGATACTGTTCAAGGCAGTATGTTGCTTATGGTGCGAGGCTGCACACTCCTTTATCTCTTCTTCTTCTTCTTCATACTCTCCTGCTCCATGGCGTATGCTTCCTACCAATCTGAGTGATACTGCAGGTTTGTGCAAATTCTTCAGTCCTGAAGATCGAAAGATATACAGGTTCAACAACATGTTCAGAAACCATTCTCCATCGTCACAAGGTTGGTTGGTACTCTACCATCATACATTTAACAACCCATGTCTCTTCAATCCTTGTTCAAGACTTAAAATTCTACTTCCACCCCATGATGTTCATGTTGATATCGATAACGTTGTTTTCCCATGTCCGATTTCTAAAGCCATTTTCTTGTCTGATCCCTTTCACTACCAAAAACTGGAGGGTTGTAGTTTCAATAACTCTGGACTTGCAATCTATGTCCATAATATCACTAGTACATGGACTCAATTTGGGTGTCTCAAAAAATATCAGGATATATTATGGCATAATGATAAGCTCTACGCATTAAGCCTAACCTATGGAGGCTCGGTTGAGGTTTAGGACTTTGAAAATTATCACTCTCCCACCAAAATTGCATCCTTGTTGTGCATTTTAAATCATCTTCCTATCAACATTAAGATATTAACAAAGTTGTACTACTTGGCGGAATCAATGGAAGATGTTTTGCTTGTGATACAGGCTATTGTGGACATGCCACCTAATAACCACAAACACCAACTCCATTTTTATGTGTACAAGCTAGATTACAGTGGGGAAGATTAGGAAAAGCTTGAAAGTTTAGGAGATTGAATTCTGTTTTTAAACAGAGACGGATCGAGCATTTCAATTGCAGCTCGAAATTGTTTGAAGTTGCAAGGGAATTTGATATACTTTTTATCCTCGACCTCAATGCCGAAGGTGAAAGTAAAATCTGAAACGATTATCTCTAGCAGCTTTTGTAGGCCAGACGAGACCCTGAATGCTGGAGTATATACTTGGAAGAAAAAGTTCACTACGCGAAAATTGATTTCTAGCGACACTCATTTAGCAACACTACGAAACAAACACATCTGAAAAAACAAAACTGCGACTCTGAGGTTAATGCGTCAGTAAAAATTCAATAAATATACGACGTACTATATAGATTGTGCGTCGCCTGTTCTCTCCTCCACTTTTTTTTTTAGTTCTTTTAATTAATCTAATTTTAATTTAACAACAAATAACCCATAAAGATATTAGAGCAACATAACTGAGGTTAGTTTTTTTTTCTTTTTTGTTATACGTGTAACAGGCGATGCACCAGTAAGATTGTGCGTCGCCTGTTCTCTTTTCACTTTATTTTTTTTTAGATCTTTTAATCAATCTACTTTTATTTTAATAATAACAATCAATAAAAATATTAGTGCACCAAAACTGAGGTTTTTATATATATATATATATATATAGTTAACAGGCGACGCACCAATAAGATTGTGCGTCGTCTGTTCTCTCTTCACTATCTTTTTTTTTTTGATTTTTTAATAAAATCAAAGTAGGACCATAACAAGAATTGAACCCAGAACCTCTTACACTCTCAAGAAATTACCACACCATCAAGTCAAATAACTTGTATGCACTAATGCAACAAAAACTGCTTAATATAGTGTTAGGCGACGAATTACTTAAAGAATGCATCGCCAAATAGATGAACAGGCGACGCATTCTTCAACAAATGCGTCGCCTATTCTTTTTTTTTTTTCAATTTTTTTATTCAAACATTTTAAAAAAAATACGTCGCCAAATAGATGAACAGGCGACGTATTTGTTGACAAAAACTGCTTAATATAGTGTTAGGCGACGAATTACTTAAAGAATGCATCGCCAAATAGATGAACAGGCAACGCATTCTTCAACAAATGCGTCGCCTATTCTTTTTTTTTTTTCAAACTTTTTAAAAAAAATACGTCGCCAAATAGATGAACAGGCGACGCATTTTTCAACAAATACGTTGCCTATTCTTTTTTTTTTTTTCAATTTTTTTATTCAAACATTAAAAAAAATAATAATAATAAAATAGGACCATAACAAGAATTGAACCCAGAATCTCCTACATTCTCAAGAAATCACCACACCACCAGGCCAAATGACTTATATGTACTAATACAGCAAAAATTGGTTAAATAGTGTTAGGCGACGCATTAAATAGTGTTAGGCGACGCATTATTTAAATAATGCGTCGCCAAATACAAGAACAGGCGACGGATTCTTCAACAAATAGGGCCGTAACAAGAATTGAACACAGGACCTCCTACACTCTCAAGAAATCACCACACCACCAGGCCAAATGACTTATATGTACTGGTACAACAAAAATTGGTTAATATAGTGTTAGGCGACGCATTGTTTGAACAATGCGTCGCCAAATACAGGAACAGGCGACGCATTCTTCAACAAATGCGTCGCCTGTTCTTTTTTTTTTTTTCAATTTTTTTGTTTAAACATTTAAAAAAAAATAAAATCAAAATAGGGCCATAATAAGAATTGAACCCAGGACCTCCTATTCCCATATGACATATATGTACTGATCCAACAAAAATTGATTAATATGGTGTTAGGCGACTCATTATTCAAACAATGCATTGCCAAATACAAGAACAGGCGACGCTTTCCTCAACAAATGCATTGCCTGTTCTTTCTTTTTTTTTTTTCAATTTTTTTGTTTAAACATTTAAAAAAAAATAAAATCAAAATAGAGCCATAACAAGAATTGAACCCAGGACCTCCTACTCTCTCAAAAAATCACCACACCATCAGGCCATATATGTACTAATTCAGCAAAAATTGGTTGATATGGTGTTAGGCGACGCATTATTCAAACAATGCATTGCCAAATACAAGAACAGGTGATGCTTTCCTCAACAAATGCGTCGCCTGTTCTTTTTTTTTTTTTTCAATTATTTTGTTTAAACATTTAAAAAAAAAAGAAGAAGATCAAAATAAGGCCATAAGGCCCATAACAAGAATTGAACCCAGGATCTCCTACTCTCTCAAAAAATCACCACACCACCAGGCCATATGACATATATGTATTGATCCAGCAAAAATTGGTTAATATGGTATTCGGTGACGCATTATTCAACAAATGCGTCGCCTGTTCTTTTTTCAACTTTTTTGTTTAAACATTTAAAAAAAAATAAAATCAAAATCGGACAATAACAAAAATTGAACCCAGGACCTGCTACACTCTCAAGAAATCACCACACCACTAGGCCAAATAACTTATATGCACAAATACAGCAAAAAGTGGTTAATATAGTGTTAGGCGACGCATTATTCAAACAATACGTCGCTAAATACATGAACAGGCGACGCATTCTTCAACAAATACGTCGCTTGTTCTTTTTTTCTTTTTCAATTTTTTTGTTTAAACATTTAAAAAAAAATAAAATCAAAATAGGCCCATAACAAGAACTGAACCCAGGACCTCCTACTCTCTCAAAAAATCACCACACCACTAGGCTATATGACATATATGTATTAATTCAGCAAAAATTAGTTAATAAGGTGTTAGGCGACGCATTATTCAAACAACGCGTCGCCAAATACAAGAACAGGCGACGCATTCTTCAACAAAAATGCGTCGCCTGTTCTGTTTTTTTTTCAATTTTTTTGTTTAAACATTTAAAAAAAAAAATCAAAATAAGACAATAACAAGAATTGAACCCAGGACCTGCTACACTCTCAAGAAATCACCACACCACTAGGTCAAACCACTTATATACACTAATACAGCAAAAATTGGTTAATATAGTGTTAAGTGACGTATTATTCAAACAATGCGTCGCCAAATACATGAACAGGTTGGCGATGCATTCTTCAACAAATACGTCGCCTGTTCGTTTTTTTTTTTTTTTTTCAATTTTTTTGTTAAAATCAAAATAGAGCCATAACAAGAATTGAACCCAGGACCTCCTACACTCTCAAAAAATCATCACACCACTAGGCCAAATGACTTATATGTATTGGTACAGCAAAAATTGGTTAATATAGTGTTAGGCGATGCATTGTTGAAACAATGCGTCGCCAAATACAAGAACTGCATTCCTCAACAAATGTGTCGCCTGTTCCTTTTTTTTTTTTTTCAATTTTTTTGCTTAAACATTTAAAAAAAAATAAAATCAAAATAGGGCCATAACAAGAATTGAACCCAGGACCTCCTACACTCTCAAGAAATCACCACACCACCAGGGCAAATGACTTATATGTACTGGTACAGTAAAAATTGGTTAATATAGTGTTAGGCGACGCATTCTTCAACAAATGCATCGCCTGTTCTTTTTTTTTTTTTTCAATTTTTTTGTTTAAACATTTAAAAATAAATAAAATCAAAATAGGGCCATAACAAGAATTGAACCCAGGACCTTCTACTCCCTCAAGAAATCACCACACCACCAGACCATATGACTTATATGTATTGGTACAGCAAAAATTGGTTAATATAGTGTTAGGCGACGCATTGTTCATTGCTTAAACATTTAAAAATAAATAAAATCAAAATAGGGCCATAACAAGAATTGAACCCAGGACCTCCTACATTCTCAAAAAATCACCACACCACTAGGCCAAATCACTTACATGTACTAATGCAGCAAGAATTGGTTAATATAGTGTTAGGCGACACATTATTCAAACAATAGCCAAATGACTTATATGTACTGGTACAGCAAAAAATAGGGTCATAACAAGAATTGAACCCAGGACCTCCTACACTCTCAAGAAATCACCACACCACCAGGCCAAATGACTTATACGTATTGATACAACAAAAATTGGTTAATATAGTGTTAGGCGACGGATTATTGAAACAATGTGTCGCCAAATACAAGAATAGGCGACGCATTCTTCAACAAATGCGTTGCTTGTTCTTTTTTTTTTTTTTCAATTTTTTTGTTTAAACATTTAAAAAAAATAAAATCAAAATAGGGCCATAACAAGAATTGAACTCAAGACCTCCTACACTCTCAAGAAATCACCACACCACCAGGCCAAATCACTTAGATGTAATAATACAATAAGAACTAGCTAGTATAGTTTTAGGGGACGCAGTCTTTTAAGAAATAGTCGCTAAATAGACTAAAAGGCGACGCATTTGTAAACAACTATGTTGCCGTTTCACCCATCCAATTTTTAACTTTTTTTTCAATTTGAAAGTTATTTTTAGTAATTGTTTAGTTTTGCAAATATGCCTTTTTTTTTTTTTTCAAGTTGTAGATGACCAATCAACAAAACTAATTAAAGATTAGAAAAAGAAAATGGAATAGGCGACGTGTTTTGATGGAATTGCGTTGCCTGTTTCTTCAATTATTTTTTATTTTTTTTTAAAAAAAGCAATTTAATAGAGTTTCAATTTTTAAAAACGAGTAAACTATCAATGACCACAAACACATGAAAGTTAAGCTCATTTAACATACTTATCTAGATAAATTGGTCAATAAATGCTTGTTGAATTAGAATTCTATATTCGGTACCCTATCTCAAATTAGGTCTTGAGATATTTTGTCTTGTCTATACACATATAAGTATAACTGAGAAGAGCATTGACAAAACTATTTTCTATTTTTAGATTAATGGAATTTATTTTCATTGGATTGTTACATGAATATATTTGTAGATGAACAATTAAAAAATTATTTAAAGATTATAAAGAAAATATAAAAAAAAATGAAATAGGCGATGCTTTTCGACCATAATACATCGTTTGATCCCAAAATTCAAGAACAGGCGATCCTTCTTGAAGAGAATACGTCACCTATTATCTCAATTAACAAAAACAAAAATTTTGAAAGACATGCAAATTTTATAAAGAATAAAGGTGTACTTGAAAGACAGAAAAATAAACAGCAATCTTCGATATTTTGCTTCGCATTTTTAAGAAATATTTTCAGTTTTTATTTGTAGTTGAAAAATAAAAATATTAATCAAAGAAAAAAAATGCAATTGGGAGAAAAGGCGCGTTCTTGCCATTTTTTGAAAATTTTTGGCGTGTTTTTAAATTTTTACGCGCTCCTTTGAATCCATTTTTTCTTTTTTAAAACTACATCAAGTACACCACCTAATCGATATTAGATTTGGAAGCAATCTAAGAGAGACTTGAAGAGTGAGATATTCCAGGTTTCATTTTTCATTTGCCTACGTTGTTGTCGGCCGAGAAGCTAGATTTGTCTTTGTCGCCCTCGTGATTTTTTGGTTTTCTTCTTTCTTTATCTCCATCGTTTAGGTGATTTTCTTTTTTCTTGACATGAGGTGGGTTGTTGTTGTTGTTTTTTTTTTTTTTTTTTTTTTTCATTTTAACTGCAACTTAGGTTCATTGGGTTTTATTAATCTTGCTTTTTTAGAAATTATGTTTGTGATATTGCTTGACATTATTTTGCTAAGTTCAACAAGTATTTTGTGTTGAAGATTAACTTGAATCAAGATGGTCTATTGTTTTGACTTCAGCACAACATCGTACGGTTGTTGAAGAAGATGTTCTTGGAGATACAAAGATGGCTCACAATCCATTTGTCATATAGTTTCCAAGTGTCGATGAAAATGATAATGAGGATGAATGTGAGAGTGACTATGTTTGTAATGACTGTGAGGGGAGAAATGTGATTCGTCAAATCTTAAGAACAATGGTAATATTTTTTAAATTTTCATTTATACTAAATTACAAATTTAATAATGATTAATATTTTATTTATTTTGCATAAGTGCTAATAACTTTTTTAATGTTTCCATATGCAGTATGAGAATGTAATATCGTCAACAAGAGGATGTCAACTTCCATCTCAATGAATATGCATTCATGGAAGTTTAATTAATATTAAATTTGTTATAAAAAATACAATAGCTTACAAATTATGTAAAAATATATCAATGAGATGATATTAATTTATTTGATAATTAATTTGTTATGACAAAATATTTATTTAAAATTTTTGTATTCTATTTATTTTGGATGAAGCTAGTTTCATTTTTTTGTATTTTAATTATTTTTATATTTTTACTATTTTAATCACTTTTCACAAAATTAAAAAAAAAAAAAAGAAGGGGCGACGCATTAACAAATAATGCATCGTTCAAAGTGTCGATCCGTCGTTAAATAGGCGACTCTATTAATGCGTCGCTAAATAGTCACTTTATTAATGCGTCGCTAAATAGACGACTCTACTAATGTGTTGCTAAATAATAAACTCTTTTAATGCGTTGCTAAATAGGCGACTCTACTAATGCGTTGCTAAATAGTCAACTCTATTAATGCGTCGCTAAATAGGCGACTCTATTAATGGATCGCTAAAAGTAAATATGAGTCGCTAAAAACTCAAAGATAGGCGACTCTTATAATGCGTTGCTTGTTGTCTTATAGATTTAGCGACAGGATGTTAGGCGACACCGTGCGATACGTTGTTATTTATTTTGTGTGACGCATTTATTGCGTCAGTTATCAACACGATTCTAATAGTGGTTGCAAAGCATTTTCCTCAACCTATTGATTTGTTTGTGACAAATGCAAACACTTGTTGGATTGATCCTAATCCCATAAAGCCATCGCAGCTAATGGTAGCAGATATAGAAGTGGAACCCACACCAAGACCAAGACTAAGACTAGGACCAAGATCAACATCCAAAGCACTTCTCTCTCAATGTTTTCTATATTCGGCTGCTCTGGCTATTGTTATTTATACTTTTCGAACCAAACCAAAGTACTCTTCTAATTAGGTGGCCTTTTTTATCTTAATTTTTATTTTTTATACTTAATATTTGTTTTTTCAATTTGTTTGTTTTAAATTTATTTTTTTTTCAATTAATAATATAAAATATTATACAGTTAGGTTTTGTCCAGACCATAAAGATGTTCATATCAATAATTTTTTTTTTAAATTTTTAATCATAGGGTATCTCTATACTGAATTGGGTATAGGTTTAATTTTTGTTCGAAAATTAAAATATTAATGGGTTTTTTTTTTAACAAAAATTAATGCTCCAATTCAAATCTTTGATTTTTAATCACGAAAAATCTTTTGGATTGTAGGTTTGCCACAACTAATTTTTTTTTTTTTTTTAATCTTTTGGATTGTAGGTTTGCCACTACCTTTTTTTTTTTTTTTTTTTGGTGACAACAACACGAATGTTATGGACTTCATTGTCTATTCTGATCCTTCCCTCTTCAATACTAAATTTGTAATGATAGAATACTATCAAAATTGTTATACACATCTTTTGGTATGTAAGTAATTAAACAGGAACAGGTTACATTATTTGATTTTAGCAATTTTTTTTTTTTAAAAAGTTACATTGTTTCAAGAAAAATTTAGTTCATGGAATCACGGTTACCATATATATTTAGAAGATGATATTTTTGTCGCATTTTCGTAGGTGTACATATATAACAATATACCAATTCCACATATCCTCTTGGATAAGGATTTGAAATTGTTGATTTCTAGATAATAATAGTAACAATCCTTTTATAAATAACAATTATCATAATAATAAGCTTGGAATGTCAAATTAACATGGGAAATTCCTAGTGGTATGATTGACTATGGCTAAAATCTTTTACATAACAAAACAAAGACAGAGGAAAATTATTGTTGCTTTATGACTTTACAGACCTAACCTGCATTCCAAGCAAAACAAATTGTTAATCAATCTTATCAAATCTAGCACAGGAGATTTGGGTTATTGACATAAAATGTTAAGAAGCCATCACAGCATTACAATTTACAAATTCTATCTCCTCCTCGGTCATGTTTTTCTAGCTGAACATTATTCCAACGACCGTCATAGAAAGTTTAGCCACTAGCAAAACAATAACACTAGAGCTATATATATAATAAAAATATTAGTATATTGATCATGATAAACGCAGATGATCATCCACTGATGTGAAATGTTTGCAATTATATTTGATAGGAAATACTACTGAGAAATCAACCCAGAAGTCTATTTCAAGATTTTGTTAATTAAGATAACATTATGCATGCTGGAGAACTTATGATTCATGATTGAGAATGACAGAAGAGAGAGATCCCTCTAGAAATCCGGTGTTTGAAATGTCGAACTCCGCATCATACTTTAAAATTTCTAGTTCATAGTTCACGGGTTTTGAAAACAAAATAATCTTGTGATTTTCTGAACTGAAAATTTCTATGGTGCCTATTTGGGTCCATTAACGTTAAACTTACACTACATACAAACAGATACAATGACATGTCATATATAATCTGGTGGCAGAAAGTTTTGCATCAAATTGTGAACCAAATTTACTAAATCTGTTTACTTCAAACTTCGAAAAATTAATATATGATGTCAATTCAACATTGAAGAAGTTTGCAAAAGTGCCCTCAGCTTCGGCAAAAGCTTCGGGAGTCAATAAGCTGGCGGCTTTGCACAGTCGAGAGTAGAGGCGTAGAAATGGATTAGGCAAAAACAATACAAGCACATTAAATTTAAATTGGGTAAAACAAAGGAACCACATTATTTAAAACATGCCGCGTTGAGGTCAATCATTTTAATGGACCACACTTGATTAGACACAACAGGAGCTTGTTATCACCCATTGCACATCAGGAAAAAGAGGTGTATTTTTCTTTTCTTTTTTTTTTTTTCCTTTTTTTTTTTTTTTTTTTTCGGGTAAACAGAGGTGTTGAATGCCGTATGAAAAGTTTGAAAAAGTTAGAAAGGGTTAAAAGAGCTAGGTTCCTGATATGATATTATGATAGGTTAAATATGGTACAGATTTATGATACGACTAATATAATTAATTTATATTTTTCATTATTTTGTTAAATTTTTTTAAATTAATCAATATAATACTTTATTAAATTAATATTTATTTAAGATTTAAATTTTTTTAATTATTTACTATCATATTTTTATTTATATAGAGATAATTTTTTGTTCTTTTAAATGAAAGTAAAATTTTTACTTATAAAGTTTTGTATAATAGATATTTTAAAATAAAATTTTTTATTTAAAAGCTATTAAATATTTGGTTGTAAATAAAAAAATTAAATTAAATACTCTTAAATACCACATAAGATAACAAAAAAAGAATTTTTTTAAATAAGCATAAAATTTAAATTTATTTAAAATAATTAAAAAAAATTATTTATTTTTTTATTAATAAATATTTATTAATTTTTACCAAATATATTTATTTTTGGATAAATTTTTTTTTAACTATCTGGTAAAGTTTAAAAAAAATAAAAAAATAAAAAAACCTCTGCGAAACGGACCTAAGAGTTGGTGCAGGAGAAAAACTTGTTAAGAATGGTCGCACAGTCTGATGTGGTGTGGCCGTCCACTAAAATTTTGACACGTTTTTCCTTTTCACTTCTGGCATGCGTATTTTTTGAACAAACACGTACGTACGCCTTGTGTCTTCCTCCCCAAACCATCTGTTTCGTCTGCAATCTTCATCTTCTTCATCTTTCATTTCTCTTTTTATTTTTCATCTGGCTTTCAAGATTTTATCAAAATACAAGATCCTATTTATTATCTAATTAAGCCTATCCATCTCGCCATAAGAAGAGAGCGGTTCTTATTTCTTTTATTCTTTTGTTTAAAATTGCTGGATCTGGTTTTGGGTCTGAAAATTAAACCATATAAGGAGAAATTTTGATTAAAAGTTTATATATTTTTTTCTTAGTTATTTTTGCACTTTTGCATGGATTTTTAACTTCTGATTCTCCGTATTTTTTCTTCAATAGCCAATCACCTGTGAATTCCACTATATTTTATTTTGCTGGTTGTGTGTTACTTCTTAATTAACATTATTTTTGTTTTTAATCGGTAAAAATCAATTAAAAATGGATTCAATTGCTAATTAATAAAATTTAAATTTTAAAATTGTTAATTTTATTATTTATTATTGAAATATAAATAATAAAATAATATTGATATTAGACTTGCATGGGAGCTCAGTGATTAGCACACCCAACCCTGTCAGTAGATGCTGCGTTCGAATCTTGGGGGGAAAGGAATGCCTGGAGCATAGCCAAAAAAAAAAAAAAAAAAAAAAAATAGTATCGATATTAACTTAAAACAATGTGAAATTATAAAAATAGTTATTCGAAAATGATATTTATGATTAAAGATACTTTAATCAACCACAGAAGAGAGAAAAAACATCTAGACCATGAGAAAAAACATCATAGCAGACACAAAAGGTTTGATTATCTAGATCATGAGAAAGACCTATGTGATTACAAGTCGCCACTTGTCAGATTTGTCTAAAAAAATAATTTTTTTTTTCTCGCTTCTGTGGTTGATTAAAGTATCTTTAATCATATCTAGACCATGGGAAAAAACCTATGTGAGTACAAGTCGCCACTTGTCAGATTTGTCCAAGAAAATAATTTTTTTTTCTCTCTTCTGTGGTTGATTAAAGTATCTTTATGAGCCTATAAATAGGTTCCATCCCGTTGCATCTCCAAGCCAAGCCAAGCAAGCTCAATATCATCCCAAGTAAGGAGTATTAAGAGTAAACTCCAAGAGAGAGTGTGTTTAAGTCTCCAAAGAAAGCTTGAGAGAAGAGTGAGCAAATTCCAGAGAGAATTTGAAAGAAACAAGTGAGATTCCACGTGAGAATCCAAAAGAGAAGTTTTTGTATTTTTGTATTCTATTTTCAAAAGAGTAATAGAATTAATTTTTATTTTTCTTCTCTATGGTGCTCAGAGAACCACAACAAAATACAGCCATTAGCTGATCACTAAAAGCCGATCAATAATTTGAGCAATGAAAATAAATTAATCCTTGTTTAGTTGCTGAAAACTAGATATTTACTTCAAACATAATAAGTATAAATATAGAGTGATCAAACAGAGGATCTTCTTATAAATACTAAACCTTGTTATGGGATTTTGACTAAAAAATTTCATAGATGAATATCATTTTCAGCAACTAAACAAGGATTAATTTATTTTCGTTGCTCAAATTATTGATCGGCTTTTAGTGATCAGCTAATGGCTGTATTTTGTTGTGGTTCTCTGAGCACCATAGAGAAGAAAAATAAAAATTAATTCTATTACTCTTTTGGAAATAGAATACAAAAATACAAAAACTTCTCTCTTGGATTCTCCCGTGAAATCTCACTTGTTTCTTTCAAATTCTCTCTGGAATTTGCTCACTCTTCTCTCAAGCTCTCTTTGGAGACTTAAACACACTCTCTCTTGGAGTTTACTCTTAATACTCCTTACTTAGGATGATATTGAACTTGTTTGGCTTGGAGATGCAACGGGATGGAACCTATTTATAGGCTCATAAAGATACTTTAATCAACCACAGAAGAGAGAAAAAAAAATTATTTTCTTGGACAAATCTGACAAGTGGCGACTTGTACTCACATAGGTTTTTTCCCATGGTCTAGATATGATTAAAGATACTTTAATCAACCACAGAAGCGAGAAAAAAAAAATTATTTTTTTAGACAAATCTGACAAGTGGCGACTTGTAATCACATAGGTCTTTCTCATGATCTAGATAATCAAACCTTTTGTGTCTGCTATGATGTTTTTTCTCATGGTCTAGATGTTGGTTTTTCTCCACACATTCATTCCATCACTTAAGAATGTTCTTTTTTATATTTCATAACGTTCGGCATTTTCACCTATTAATTGTACGCATTGAAATGGCTCTGTGATGGGCAGAGCACGCATTAAGGCAGTGCAAACTATATTTTTGGATTCCTTAAGTCTATTTTCTTAATTTAGAATACACACCATCAATTTAGAGAGAGATAAAGTTTAAAAAATCTTTCCAATATCCTTAAGTATGTACAAAAAAACGATAATTATGTTTTCGGTCCTATTTTTAATTCCACGTTGATCTAATTGACATATAAAATTGTTGAGCATGTATAGATTATTATATATTTTCTTACACTAGATAATCAAACCTTTTGTGTCAGCTATGATGTGTGGAAGGTACAGAAATACTAGGTCACCAAAAACCACATGAATTTATCTCTCTAGAACGGCTCTCAACATTTCGACGCCAAGCCCAAAACGCGTTCCATTAAATATGTGAATGACATTTTTGTATCACGTTGTACAAAAAAGAAAGATTTTATTATAATTTCTTTGTCGCAAAATTATCCCAAATGCCAAACGTAAAAACCAAGCAAAAAAAATCTTGTACATAACCTGTTGTTTCAACAAAAGAGCCGCATAGGAGTATTGTGAAGTAATGCCAGCTTAGCTGTTTTCACATTGCCAGATCAGCACAATAATTGGAGGAGGTCATGTGGCTCACGTGCTAGTAATTAATTATTAATTTGTTAGCTTTAGGTTTACTCTGGGTATTAAAAAATGCTTTAGCTTTGCCTATAAATAATTTAATCTCAGACCCTTGTAAGGTAAGCTTCTGCAGAATTACCAAACAGAAAATTTTTTGAACTATCTAGTTTTTCTCTCCTACTTTCTTATCTACTTTCATGCTCTTTCTTTTCCTTTCTCGCATTTTCTTCATGGAAATCTTCCATGTTCCCTGAGAAGCTGATCATATTCATAAGTCCTATAGCAGTTTTCATAATAAACCAGGTCAGTAGATCCTCTGTTCTTATGATTTTTTCAATCTTCTAATGGACTTGTGAGTTAATTATGATGAAATTTTCTAAAAATCCAATCAAGCCTTGTTGTTTCAGGAAATACAAGCTCTAGGAAATTGAAGTGGGTTCTCAAGACTAATTAAATGGAGTATTTTGCTACCATGGCAACTCAAGAATATACCCAAATATATGGAGAATATACTTCAGTTTCTATCGAAGATAGTGATGATGAAGCATTGGATAAATCCATGGAGGCAAGGCTTCACTATGACTCACCTCTGTCTGCAGAATGTTGCATCTTCAAAATTCCTGAGGTATTTCACAGACACAACGAAAAAGCATATGAGCCGGACGTTATTGCCATTGGACCATTCCACCGCGGAAAACAAAGCTTGAAGCCAATGGAAGATGTGAAACAATGGTATTTACTAACCCTTCTCTCACGTTTGAATGTAAGCATGCTTAGCTTGGTTAAAGGCATTAAGGAATATGAGAAAAGTGCTCGTGACTGTTATCAAGGACCAATTAGACTTGATCAGAATGAATTCATAGATATGTTAATCGTTGATGGTTGTTTCTTGGTCGAACTTTTTCATAAAGAGAAAATTTATGATTTTGCAAGCAAGGATGATCCTAGATTCAAGGATGATCCTTTATTCAACATGTCTTGCATGCATGAATTTTTACTTCATGATTTGTTGCTGCTTGAAAATCAGCTTCGTTGGTTTGTTCTTCAACACTTGTTCGACTTGACCGGGGGAAATGACCATGACCATAGCAGCAGCAGCTTCACTGAACTTGTCCTCTATTTCTTCCGACACAATTTCCCACAAACTAACCCTTCCATATCCACTTCACGATTGCACGCTAAAAACTTGCACATTGTGGATCTGATAAGAAATGTTCTGACTTCATTGTCCCAAGATGATCAAAGTGATCAACGTGATCAAAGTGATTATCCTGTTCCCCTTGGTTATTATGTGCCGGAGACGCATCAAAGTGATTATCCTGTTCCCCTTAGTTATTATGTGCCGGAGATGCATCAAAGTGATCAACGTGATCAAAGTGATTATCCTGTTCCCCATGCTCTTCTTATGGTGGCGCCGCAGCCATCGGCGAGGCCACAACTCATTCCCTGTGTGACTAAACTTATGGAGGCAGGAGTGAAATTCACCAAGAGTTCCTTAAATAATATGATGGATATAAAGTTTGAAGACGGGATTTTCAAAATTCCACTGCTTTTTATCAATGAGACTACAGAGTCAATCTTCAGAAACCTGATTGCTTTCGAGCAATGCTATCACAGTTGCGATGATAAGATCACATCTTATGCAATCCTGATGGGTAACCTTATCAACACCGGCAAGGACGTGGAAAAACTTAGTGACGAAGGGATTATTAGCAACTGGTTGAGCGCGGAAGATGCTTCTCAGTGCTTCAACAGGCTCTACAATGACACTTTTGTGACCAATTTCCACTACTACGGTCTCTGCACGAAAGTGAATGCATATTATCGGACAAAATGGCACAGATGGAGAGCAATTCTGAAGCGCGATTATTTTACAACCCCATGGACTATCATTTCTCTTGTTGGTGCCTTCATCCTTTTGGTTCTTACCTTCTTGCAGACTTCCTACTCAATTAAGCAATCTTAATGATGTAGGACAATATATAATTGGGATTTTGTTTACCATATTTTAATTTTCATTATTTTTAGTGTAATTTAATTTCTTAGTCCTTAAGTTTAGGTATTAATGTCAATTAGAGTTAATAAGGCTGTTCCTAAAATTATGTGTAGTTATTTGAACCTTAATTAAAGGAATCAGATTAATTTATTTTCCTTGTATTGGTTTTTAGGGTTCTCTATATAAAGAGGCATCTTAGAATGTTATCTTCATCATTCCTATCATTCATAAAAGAGTTTGTTTTCTCTCTAAAGAATTATTTTCTATCTTTATTATATTTTTATTTGCTTCCACTTCGTCACTTATTCTTCTGGTTGCCAATACTTTGGTAGATATTTTAACCTCCTTGATTCTAATGGAGAATGTACCAATTTAAATAGTCTTTCAACACCATAAAATAACATAAATAAGATATTCTTGGGTAGAAAGGCAAGAAGGAGGCTGGTTTGCCAAATTGTATGGTTTGCATTAATACACATAAGCAGTTTAATTTGTTGATTTACATCTCTCTGTTGCTTGATATTTTCAAAACAAAGCAGAAAACAAGTTCTGAACACTCAACCTAATGACTGCCACAAATATTAAGAATGTCCATAAGAAAATAACACAATATTTTACAACATATGAAAGAATTAGACAAAATGATTTTACATGTAAAAGCACAAGGAACCTTATAATACATAAAAAGAGATCACAACTAGACATTTACTTCAAACATAATAAGTATAAATATAGAGTGATCAAACAGAGGATCTTCTTATAAATACTAAACCTTGTTATGGGATTTTGACTAAAAAATTTCATAGATGAATATCATTTTCAGCAACTAAACAAGGATTAATTTATTTTCGTTGCTCAAATTATTGATCGGCTTTTAGTGATCAGCTAATGGCTGTATTTTGTTGTGGTTCTCTGAGCACCATAGAGAAGAAAAATAAAAATTAATTCTATTACTCTTTTGGAAATAGAATACAAAAATACAAAAACTTCTCTCTTGGATTCTCACGTGGAATCTCACTTGTTTCTTTCAAATTCTCTCTGGAATTTGCTCACTCTTCTCTCAAGCTCTCTTTGGAGACTTAAACACACTCTCTCTTGGAGTTTACTCTTAATACTCCTTACTTGGGATGATATTGAGCTTGCTTGGCTTGGCTTGGAGATGCAACGGGATAGAACCTATTTATAGGCTCATAAGGTCGGTTGCATGGCCACCATTTTCAACCGGTTTTGACATTTGCCCACAGTTGCAGCAACAAGTTGGTTTTCTTTGTTAAATGCAGCAACCATTGTCAAAAATGGTGAGCTTCTGGTTTCACATTGTCCGTGTAGTGGTGCCTGCAACTGGACTTTACAATTCTCCCCCTTCAGCTGCATTTAAAAACTAATGGTCATCTGCCATCCATTCCGGCTATCTCTCTGCATAGCTCCAGCTTCTCTTGAGCAACAACTTTTGTTAGCATATCTGCTGGATTCTCCTTTGTATGGATCTTCATCAGTTTCAGCAACTGTTGTTCTATTACTTCGCATATCCAATGATAGCGGATGTCAATGTGCTTTGTACGAGAATGATACATTGAGTTCTTGCTCAAATCTATGGCATTTTGGTTATCACAATGTATCTTGTAGTCTTCTTGCTTGATGCCCAATTCTGTGAGAAAACACTTTAACCATAACATTTCCTTACCCGCTTTTGCTGCAACAATACTCTACTTCAGTGGTGGATAAAACAACACACTTCTGCAATCTTGATTGCCATGACACGGCTCCCCCTGCAATAGTGTAGAGATAACCTGATGTAGACTTTCTATTATCAGGGTCTTCGGCCATATCTACATTTGTATAGCCTTCTAAGACTGGATCACCTCCCCTATAGCACAAACATAACTTTGATGTACCCTTCAGATACGTGAGAGTCCATTTGACTGCTTCCCAGTGTTTCTTTCTAGGATTTGAAAGAAATCTGTTCACGACGTCTACTGCATGAGCAATTTCTGGTCTAGTACACACCATAATATACATTAGACTTCCTACTGCTGAAGAATAAGGTACGGAAGCCATCTCCTCTATCTTTTCTTTGGATGAGGGGTACAATCTCTTGCTCAACTTAAAATGATTTGCAAGTGGAATGTTGACTGGTTTGGCTTTATCCATGTTGAACCTCTTTATCACTCGTTCAACATACTTCTCCTGAGTTATCCATAACCTTCTATTCTTCCTATCTTGGATTATCTGCAGTCCAAAAATTTGTTGAGCTGGTCCCAAGTCCTTCATATCAAAAGGCTTAGACATCAGCTGACTAATTTTCATTGCATCTTGTCCAACAATCAACATATCGTCTACATATAGCAAAAGTGCAATGAAGTTTCCATCTAGAAATTTTTGAATATAAACACATTGGTCTGCTGCAGTCCTCTTATAGCCTTGACTCACCATAAATGAGTTAAACTTCTTGTACCATTGTCTTGGTGCTTGCTTGAGGCCATATAAACTCTTCTTCAGCTTGCATACGAGGTTTTCTTTCCCCGAAACCTCAAATCCTTCTGGCTACTCCATATAGATTTCCTCATGTAAATCACCGTGAAAAAATATTATCTTCGCATCCATCTGTTCAAACTCTAAGTTTAAACTTCCTACTAAACTAAAAATGATTCGAATTGAAGTCATTTTTACCACTGGTGAAAAAATCTTGTCAAAGTCGATTCATTTCTTCTGAAAAAATCCTTTGACCACCAATCGGGTTTTATGTTTCACCACCTTTCTGCTGCCATCTTTCTTGAGCTTGAACATCCATTTATTCTTTAGTGCCTTCTTTCTTGTTGAAGGCTTAACCAACTCATAAGTATGATTTTTCTACAAGGATTCCATCTCATCTTGCATTGCTTGCAGCCACTTCTTTTTTTCTTGATGAGAAACAACTTCTTGGAAACTCTCTGGCTCCCCCTTTTCAGTAAGTAGAATATACTCAGATTTTGGAAATCTCTTTGATGGAATTCGATCTCGCTCGGATCTGCAAACTTGTAAACCAGTGATTTCAGGAGGTGTACCATCATTTGACTATTGTGATGGCCCTACAGCTTCTTGAGAGGATTGAGCCTCCCCCTGCTCAATATCCCCATCTTCCTCTTGGTCTGCTTCTGATACATCTTCATGCACCTCGTTATCCTCTGTGGCTATCTGTGCAGGTGCTGGATTAGGAACAAAATTCTTGGTACTAGAACTATGATTAGGTGACATTCTGGGCTTTTGGATGTCTTCCACTTTCTGGGTTTCATAGAATACTACGTCTCTGCTTCTAATAACCTTTTTTGTTTTTAGGTCCCATAAACTGTATCCGAATTCTTCATCTCCATATCCTATAAAGATGCATGGAGTAGATCTTACATCGAGTTTCTGTCTGAGCTTCTTGGATATATATGCATAAGCTAGACAACCAAACACTCTTAAGTGAGAGTAGGAGGGAATCTTACCCAACCACATTTTCTCCGGAATTTCAAAATTCAACGGTACTGATGGTGATTTGTTGATTAAGTAGCAAGTGGCACGAACAGCTTCTCCTCAGAATGGCTTTGGTAGTTTAACCATATTGGTCATACTTCTGACCTTTTCCATAATTGTTCGGCTCATTCTCTCGACTACTCCGTTATGTTGTGGGATGCAAGGGACCATCTTCTCATGTCGAATGCTGTATCTTCTAAAGTAGACATTAAACTCCTTCGAAGTATACTCGCCTTCATTATCTGAGCGGAGACATTTCAGCTCCTTTTCTGTTTCACGCTCTTGCATGATATGAAAAAGTTTGAAGTAATTCAATACCTGGTCTTTTGTCTTCAAGAAATATACCCACACCTTCCGAGAAGTATCAATAATAAAGGTCAGAAAATACCTGTTGCCACCTAATGATTCTACCTCCATGGGATCACAAATATCAGAGTGCACCAGACTAAGCAACTTTGATCTTCTCGATGCAAAAGAACTAAAAAAGACTCTATGTTGATTACCAAACAAGTAGTGACTACAAGGATCTAGCACAGCATCCTTGTAAACAGTGATAAGCTTCTTTTTTGCCAAAGTAGATAATCATTTTTCACTCATGTGACTGAGTCTTTGGTGCCATAGATTTTGAGATGCTTTACTTTTCTCAATATGAGGCTATCTGCACATATCTTCACATGAGTCTTGTATAACGTTTCACAAATATGTCATCGGGCGACAATTATAACACCTTTCATTATTTTCTATGTGCCTTTACTGAAATGGTTGTCATAGTCTTGCCTGTCTAAGGCTGCTCCGGAAAGTAGATTGAGCCGAAGATCTGGAACATGACAAACATCCTTCAAAGTGATTATACAACCAACATTTGTTTTTACCTGAATATCACCAGTTCCCACAATCTTTGTGAAACTGGAATTTTCCATCTTTACAGTACCAAAGTCTCCTGCTTTGTATGTTTTGAACAAATCTCTATGGGGAGTGACATGGTAGGATGCTGCAGTATCAACTACCCACTCAATGTCTTGGGTTGATATATGAAGTCATGTCTCTTCTTTGGTGGAGCAGAGCACCACTTCTCATGTAACAATGACTAGTGTCTCTCCATCTTTCTTCGGCTGATTACCTTGGAGTCTCTGCTCTCTCAACAACTTCCTGCAGTTCTTTTTCAAGTGACCCTCCAGGCCACAATGATAGCATTTATATGATGATTTCCTACTGTCTGTAGGTCTACCTCTGCTCTTGCTCCTGCCTCTCCCCCTATCTCGACCATCTTTTTGCTATCTTCCTCTCTCTGTGATGAGGGCATGTGACTGGTCAAGCCAATGTCCTTTCTCCTAGCCTCTTCATTAAATAGGGCATCCTTAACCATAGACATAGTTAGTTTGCCATTCGGGGCCGAATTGCTGAGAGAGACTACCAATGTCTTGTAACTGTTTGGAAGAGAGCTTAGAAGTAAAAGGGGTTGATCCTCATCCCCTAGTTGGTAATCCACAACAGATAGTTGATTTACCAAGCTCTGGAACTCACTGGTATGCTCGACTATAGAAGTTCCACTCTGTAATTTTAGATTTACCAATCGCTTAAGCAACAAGGCTTTATTCCAAACAGTCTTGGCTTTGTACATGTCCTCCAATTTCGTCCAAAGGACATATGCATCTATTTCCTTAGCAACATGATGGAAGAAATTGTGGTCAATCCATTGCCTGATCTGACCAATCATTTTCTTGTTTAATTTTTTCCATCATGCTTCTTTGCTGGGATTGAGGTTTACTCCTTTAGCTTCTATAGGATCAAAAAAATCCTTACAATTGAGGAGATCTTCCATCCGAGGTCTCCAAAAGTGTATAATTTGTGGCAGTGAGCTTAACCATAGCTCCCGAAGATGATTCTTCCATTGACATTATTGCTTGATAAAAAACAAAGTTGAATTTGGAAAAACAGAGTTAATTGTTGCATCCGGAACGACCAAAAATGGTGGACTTGACTCTTTCGGGGTCAAAATATAATTACCAGAAATTTTAGGGCAAAAATGCAATTTTCCAAAATTTTGGGGTCAAAGTGTAAATATAGAAACTACAAAGGCCAATTTGTAATTTCTGTAAATACAAGGGTTGTTCTATAATTTGAGAAACTTTCACTGACGTGGAAAGTTTGATGACTTGCTAACATGTGTCAGATGACGTGGGAATCGCATGGCAGATGATGTGGCTATGTGCGGTGACGTGGCAGATCACGTGGTCGTCTTCAACCTCCAGACGGAGCGTGCAGCGCATGAAGTACGTGATCTGCTGTAGAAAACGTCGGTCGGCCCGTGCGGGCTTGTGCGAAGTTGAGTTGCTCTTTGGCTAACTTGGTTTTTCTCGTCACGTCGAGTAATTTCCCCTGGTATCCTCAAATCTTTGATTTGAGCAATGTTTCGAAATACCAACTTGAAGAACAGAGGCTCTGTTTCTTCAAATTTGGAACTCAAGCTCTCAACTTGGAGCTCTGATACCACTTGTTGTGGTTCTCTGATCACTATAGAGAAGAAATGTAACGCCCTGTTTCGAAATACGCTGGAATTTTCTCATGTTGACCAAGGTTGACTGGGTATGACTGTTGTTGACCGATAAGGGTCAAATTTTGACTTTTTAACTAGGCAAGAATTCTAGGTTGATTAAGACACCATTATGAAGTATGCATAAACACGAGTCCGTACACTAGTAGCACGCCGAAAATGGAGCTACGATTTGAAAGTTATGAGCAAAACAACATGATGTCCAAACTATCAGAGGGTGCCCGAGTTGACTTTTTATTTTTGTGAAATTAAGCTTTGACTCATACATGGTTGTGAAGTACTCATCGATACAAATTCGTAGGTTAGTGGTACGTCCGATTTGGATATGTGATTTTAAAGTTATGGACCTGCAAAGTTTTTCAAATACCGTATGCCACGTGTAACTTAGTACATGGTGCTGTGTGTCACGATGAGAAAATGCCATATGTCAGCCATAATTAAATATTATATTATTATATTATTATTTTATTTTATATTATATTATTATTTTAATATTATTTTATTTTATTTTATTTTATTTCTTTTTCTTTTTCTTTTTCCTTTTCTTCTTCTTCTTTCTGGAATTCTCTGAAGCTCTCCCTCTCTTCCCCTCCCCGCTCATTCACGGCAACCATTTTCCATCACCAATTTCCTCTCAATTTTGGACACCCAACAAGAAATGTTTATACCAACTTGGAACCCACATTCCCAGGAAACCATAGCTATGTTTATCAAGCTACGAAATGGTCTAGACTTGCCGGGAAGCCATGAAAACCACTAAGGGATGCATTTTTCGATCATCATCTTCCGATGAGCATGAGGGCGAATGGGTGGTCCTTTCCCATAAATTCAGACCCCCTAAGTTCATTTCCAAGCTTGGATTGGCTCAAAACTCGCTCGTTTAGGAGATATGACAAAACCCATTTTGGCAAAAGGTCCTGGTGGGATTCTGGCCACCTTCGGCGTCAGTTGAACCAATTGAAGGTATATTCTTGGTGCTCTCATCATAAGCTTCAAATTGGTAGTTAGAATGTGAATTATAGTTGACTATTTAAGAAGTTTCCATTGATGAAGCTAAGTTATGTTTATATTGAAATTGGACAGAAATTAGACAAGTCTTCAGTCAATTGTCATTACAGCTAAGTTCTTAATGATTGTTAGAGGCCAAAGAAATGATTAAATTAAATTAATCCTCAAGATGTTGAAAAACCCTAACTTTTGAGTTAAGGCTAATCAGGTTTTGTGTATATATATGTTTATGTATATGTACGTTTGTAAATATATATGTGTTTCATTCATGTATACATATGCGGATGTATAAGTGTTGGTGCATTCCATGGTATGTGCTAGTTTGATATATATATTACTATATGCACATATATTTTGTAGATATATGAGCATGTGTATGTGTAAATAAATATTTATGAATTGTTATCGAGGTGCTGCCATTATGGAAATTATTGTAGTAAGGTGGGAGGGATAAGGTGGTACCATATAGAAGTGCGTTTTCGTGCAGGTAAAGTTTGGGCGTGTTCTACCTTTGGGGGGACGTTGCCGGATTTTCTATAGGATAGTTCGGTAGGATCTCATTAGGATCAGGATTTGTCTAGAATTTTGGGAAGGGATTTTGGACATGTTTTGACAAGAAATGTGAGAAGAAAAATAAAAATTAATTCTATTACTCTCTTGGAAATAGATTACAAAAATACAAAAATTTCTCTCTTGGATTCTCACGTGGAATTCACTTGTTTCTTTCAAATTCTCTCTGGAATTTGCTCACTCTTCTCTCAAGCTCTCTCTAGAGACTTAAACACTCTCTCTCTCAGAGTTTACTCTCAACACTCCGCACTTGGGATGATATTGAGCTTGCTTGGCTTGGCTTGGAGATGCAACGGGATGGAGCCTATTTATAGGCTCATAAGGTCGGTTGCATAGCCACCATTTTCAACCGGTTCTGACATTTGCCCACAATTGCATCAACAAGTTGGTTTTCGTGTTAAATGCAGCAACCATTGTAAAAAATGCTGAGCTTCTGGTTTCACACTGTCGGTGCAGTGGTGCGTGTGGTTGGACTTCACATATTTCGGTTTGTCATTGAAGCTACGAAAATCTACTTTTCAGAGACCAAAAATTGGTCGAGAGTTTGATTTTCTTGCCCCCCCTCTCTCTTTTTGAAGCGGTATTTTTGTCTTTTATGTTTCCTTTGATAAAGCAAGTACATTTATTGTCTTTATCTTAAACTTGGTTAGTTTTCTTGGACTTCAATGTTTCAGATTGAGCTACAAATTGTCTAAACAATTATTCATTAATCCCTAATATTAACTGCACTTGCCTGCGAGTGATGAAAATTAATTAATGATCTTCAAAAATAAAGTAATTAACCACCGTTTGCACTTGCATGTGAAGAGCTAAAGTGACAAGATAAGCATATATATTTTCCAAACTCTATTAGATATAATGCTTTACCATAGCGGCATAACCTGGTAGAATTAATTAAGTTCTGAGAGTATAAGATTTCATGTTGATAGTAATCATAATTTGTTTTCTTCAAGCTTTATATAAAGCTGCAAGTCAGATTATAGATATCTTATTTTTCCATTGCACTCTGCTCGAAGAGAATGAAAGATGCAAAAACCTCATTTAGATGTCAAAGTAATTGGGAATGTAGCTGTCTCCATAGAAGTGTAATTACTTTGTAATCAGAGTACGCTCTATCCATCCACTTTATTCTAACAAGCGTGCGCCATTTCAATTTTTAGTTTTGGTTGATTAATATATCCAAGTTTAACAAATGCAGTATCAATTTTTATTTATTTATTTTTCTGTTATTTATTTTCCAGAGGACAGGACCATTGTAGAATTGTGTTTATATGGTTCTGATCAATGAATGATATTTGTAGGCAATTGGGTTTCCCTTCTCACTTTCCCCGTTTCTTTCATACCACTTGCTTTCTGGGCCAAACCAGTTACTGTACTCTCCATCCTTCCACTCTTCCTCTTCCCTTTCATGTTTCTCTGGTTCTTGTTATGTTCCCCTCCTTGGCTCTCCTCATCTCTACCCCATTTATTCTTTCTCCACATTCACCACCTGGTCTCTCCTCGCAATTTTATTCCACGCCAGGCAATTATTCCTCGTCACTTGCTTTGGGCCCACTGAATAGCCTACAAAGTGTTCCTCTTCCGTTGACCTTTTGGGCCCATGTGGAATATGAAGTCAACAGGTCTTTGTCTGTTATTGGGCCTTTCTTTTATTGGCCATATTGGGCCCATGTATGATTTCGGGTGTTAACAATGTTCAAATGATATTTTCTTTGGTTGGTTCGCTACCTTGTTCAAATTTTCGAAAGACAATTTAAGTTTAAAAATAAAGTTCATATTCCAAGCAACATGCGATTGATTTCTGGAAGAAACATTTAAGAAACAGCTTTTAAGTTTATTTTTTTCTGAAACTTTTAAATTAAGTTTAATGAAATTCTGTGTCCACTTCGAATTTGTAGATTTAAAATAATATTTAGCAAATAAAGAAGGGTTCTTAGTTAAAGTGTAATATGATAGTGGCGGAATTTGGATTTAGATTTCTAAAATATTGAGCTATTCTATATTAAATTAGTATTGATTCCAAAAGATATAAATTTGTTATGCATATCAAACTATGTTTAATATGAAATTGCTAATTTGTAAATAATAATATTAATAATCCTTTCATAAATAACAATTACCATTATAATAAGTATGGAAAATCATCTGAATCCAAAACATATTTGTCAAAGTATAACATGGGGAATTCCTAGTGTTATAATTGTCTATGGTTAAAATCCTTTACACAACAAAGAGAAAAGACCAGGAAAACTATTGTAACCAGCAATTCAAGCAAACCAAAATTCTTAATTAATCTACATTCATTAAATCTAGCGTAGGAAAATCGGGTTATTGACATAAAATCATGACCAATCATGACCAATGGATCATGATTTTCCAGCTGAACATTCCAACGTCCTTCATAAAAATTTTAGCCATTAGCAAAACAATAACTGTAGACTTATTAAACTTTAGATGCCAAAGTTATAATATTGTTGCATTTTTTTTTTTTTTAGTTGTTGTATTGGTTTTATTTACATTTATAATTTAGACTGTTTCTCACAACAACAACAACAACCAAAAAAAAAAAAAAAAAAAAAAAAAAAAAAAAAAAAAAAAAAAAACCTACCATGCATATAATAAAAATATTAGTACATTTACCATAAACACCGATAACGTGGCGAATGACATTGCCATTATCATTAAATGGTTTTTAGTTAATAATATTATTAAAGTAGTCACATATGATTATGACTATAATGAAAAACAATTATAAGAAAATATTTAAATTTTAATTTCTTTTTCTTTGATCTTTGGGGATTTGGCAAGTATAGCATTAGTACACCACTTGAAGTATAACCTAACCAAAGAAAGATTGAATATCAAAACCAAAGAAAGATTACCTATCAAAAAAATGAGGATTGAGGAAATCACAAATATGAAATACCAATTTCATTCTGTTTGCGGCCATACCAATTCATTATGTTTGCTGTCATTACTTTTGATGCTATCTGGAGGTTGAGGAATGAGTTCAATTTCGAAAAGAAGGTTCCTAATATTGAGTTGGCCATCTAGTGCTTGTTTTTTCGTTTCTCAGAGTTCTTGAGTGTCAAGGCCTCTCCTGCCTTGTCTCCTACTAATCCCGCTGAGCCAGTGGCCTGGAATCCTCCCAATCCTGGTGTAATGAAGTTGAATTCGGATGCTGCTGTTAAGAATGAAGTTGGCTACTGTGGTATTGAAGCTAGAAATGGAGTTGACTACTGTGGTATTGAAGCTAGAAGTCATGGTGGCAGAGTTCTTAAAGTTCTCTCGAAGCAGAGCTATATTGATATCCCAGGTGGCTTAGCTTTTTGCAATTCTCCAAGGTTTGCAGGTGGCTCTTGATCAGATGGGATGGAAATCAATCATCTGTGAGAGCGAGGTTAGGAATGTTATTGATTTCCAATGACCTGGAATCCTCCCAGTCCTGGTGTAGTGAAGTTGAATTCGGATGCTGCTGTTAAGAATGGAGTTGGCTATTTTGGTATTGAAGCTAGAAGTCATGGTGGCAGAGTTCTTAAAATTCTCTGGAAGAAGACCTCTGTTCATGATATCCCTAAGGTGGCTGAGCTTTTTGCAATTCTCCAAGCTTTGCAACTGGCTGATGATCATATGGGATGGAAATCAATCATCTCTGTGAGAGCGATGCTAAGAATGTTTTTGATTTCTTAAACTCTGCTGGGAAGGTTCATATTCATTAATTGGTCGGCTGAGACTTTTTATGGCCGAGATATCAAAAACTTGGTCCAGTTCTTTGACTCTGTTTCCTTCCCTTGGGTTCCAACATCTGCAAATATTTTGGCTCGTATTTTATGTAAATGGGCTTTTAACTCTTAACTCTTGTATAGAGACCTTATTATTGCCCCTGAGCTTGATGATTAACCCTTTTGTTGTACCGATGGATCAGGATCAGGAGACAGGCCTTTGTGCCAACTCCTGATCCTGTGGCAAGCTTCTCTTCTTCTAGTGGCTTGCTTTTTTTGGTTTATAAAACTTCACCCTTCATAAAATAATAATAATAATAAATACCAATTCATTCTGGCTTATAAAAAGGCCAAGGTCTTTTTATTTATTTATTTATTGTTGTACTTGGAAGGATGACGTAAATTTTTGAAACGACGCCATTTCAGGTGGATAATAATTGATAAATAAATATCTTTCTTTCTGTTTTATTGGCTTTCTTCCACAGCGATTGCGTGTGAGTGAGTGTATACAAGAAGTTTCTGATACGACCTCATCAAAAATCAAGCTCCAATCACAACCAAACCAATTAGTTGAAAGAAAACTCATAAAATTATGAAGAGAACATAAACCAAAAAGGTTATTTTATAAAAGGAGGAGAGATGGACTGAGTATAATTTTGGAAGGAAATGTGCTTTGCTTTTACTATTACACTTATTGGCTTGTTTGGCTTACATAGAATACACTAGTGACCTTGCCTACTTATTATAGGCTTCACAAGGTTGGTTCATGAGTAATTTGCTTCCACTATCTTCAGTATGTTGGTTTCTTATAATAGGATCTAATTAACCAACTTCAATTTTGTGGTCAATTTTACTTACTCCAGAAGTAGAAGCTTCTTTATCTAACTTAATATATTAACGGCTACATGTTTTAACTTCAACCTCAAGTAAAACTAGATAATTCTATTACCTTCAAGATGTCCAGTAATTTCTAGGAACATGCAGCACTAGTTACAATTATACTAATTCTATTCATTTTTAACATATAATTCTCTGTGAAACTCTTACCATGGTTAAAAACAAAAATCGGTATGGGGTTAGCGTCGAGAAGTGGAGTGAGGGACGATAGGGGTGGTTAGGCTTCTGAGAAGACGCTTGGAAGCAAGTCTAGGTGTTGTTAAAATACTGATTTCCATGCAAACACTTTTCAATGTCATTGCTTGCTTGGTGTCTTATTGGACTTCTCTCTCTCTCTCTCTTTTGTTTTCTTTTCTTTCATCATCTCCAACGTCGAGTTGGTATCCATAATATAATTATCAATGGAAACCAATGAAACTCTTTAATTTTCTCCATGGTGACTTAACATTTTTAAAACTTGTGTCTTAATGGTGACTTGAAGTACGATGAGATTATATCTAGTTTTGGGATATTAAAAAAGGACTATAATAAGTGCAAGTTGTTGATTTATATAGGTACGTATTGTACAATGCCCTCCCAACCCTTTTTTCAAAATATAAGATACATATCTAGATGCGGATCAAGAAATTTCAACAAGCGGCCAATTTGAAAGGGCAATTTTTAACAAGTCTGCTTATCCATGCGGATTCCATTTCTAAAGGGCAGGTTTGAGTACATATTCACTCCAATGGAGAGAAAAAAATTATTATACTATGTCCATCAAGTTTATATCCTGAATTCTAAGAGAGGTATATTCAATCTAAAGTTTAATGCATTTAAAATAAATTATATATTTTAAAGGATTTGATGGATTGTAATAGAATTTCATATATTTCATAAAAAATTTATAAGAATCCAACGAAATCTTTGGGATTAAGGTCGGATTTCATATTGATAATTTTTTTAACAATTTCATTGTTAAAATCCTTTCAAATTCATTAAGATCCATCATTTTTTAAAATCTTTTAAAATCAATGACTTTTTGAGTACTTTTAGATTTCAAAAGAATTTTATAAAATTCTAATTAAATACATCTGGATTTTAATGGATTTTTATAACATCCATTAAAATTTTATTGTATATACTTCTTTAAAATTTAAATTGCATACCTCCAAATTTTCAATTACTTTTAAAATCTTTAAAACTCCGAATACACCCCTCTAAATTTGTTTACATAATAATAATAATAATAATAATAATAATAATAATAAACTTAGAGGTATTTAAGAAATGATATTTGAATAAAACAAAAGTAGTCAACATATTACAACGGGACCTGGATTTATCCTCTATTTATTTGACTTGTATATTTGTCTAGTTCCCATCTATTCTGCAAACAAAATAAAAAACTAGTATTAATTTATTAATATTGATGATTTTATTTTATATACAAGATTTTAATTTAAATAGGCGTATGAGAGATTTTTTCTTCTTTTTTTTTTTTTGAAAATAATGTAATATGGAAGATAAACAGTACTACTCATATAAGATATGGTAACCTTAATTTATAAAATCAATCAATCAGCACGGTAGCCCCATATCGGCTATTAGTATCTCCTTTGCTAATAAAACTCGATATATGAAAAAAGAAAACCCTAGAATTCTTTCAATATTCCAAACTCAAACTAAATCTGAAACAACAATGGCCTTGCTGAGCCCCATACAACAACGACAACAACAACCAAAGCCGTTTAATTAATCGTCCAAAAAAAGATTGCTGTTTTGGTTGGCGACATTATTCTGTTCAAGGCAGTATATTGTTTATGGTGCAAGGCTGCAGACTCAACCATTATCTCCTCTTCTTCATACCATCTCCTGCTCCATGGTTTATGCTTCCTACCCATCATCATCATCATCAGCATCTGATCAGTGATACCACCGATCAACAACATGTTCAGAAATCATCATCCTCTTTCTGTGCTGCGGGGATCGTCACGAGGTTGGTTGGTATTCTATACGTTTAACAGTCTAAGTCTCTTCAATCCTTGCTCAAGACTTAAAATTTCACTCCCACCACTGTTGTTGATTTTGATTTTGATTTTGATTTTGGTTATCTCTATGCAAGTATCAATGGCACACACTATCACATGCAAACAGATTCTGTACACATTTTATGAGTTTGTCATGATCAAACATTATTTTGATGCCTGATTGTTGTGCTCAGCTTGGAAGGTTGAGTGCAAGAATATGACCTTGATCTTTCAAAGGTTCCATCTCAAAAAAGGCCAAAGGAAGAATTTTGGTTACCGAGAATACGATAAATTTGAAAGCCTGAACATCAACATGTTGAACATGGACTAGGAAAAAACTGAAAATGTGAGCAAAGTTTAGAAATGGCATTCAAGATATGAAAGCGGTGTACCAGAAAAACAATGCAAAAATTGTGGGTAACGTGACTGGTAACAAGTATATATACTAGTAATAACATCACCAACAACAGCAATAGAACTGAAAATGCCGACTTGAACTATGCTGTAGACAAAACCTTGCAAGCAACAGAGAGACACTTGCGCATAATGAGGTGCTCAAAGGATACACCTTTGTATTTACTATGTTGTGCTTAGTTTTAAACGATATACTATTTTTTCAGACTTTGTGTTCTTATCCTAATTGAAGTTATTTCATAACTCAGGGGGACCGAAACCATGACTCAAGTAAAGTCATAATACAACACCGTGCTAGGACAAACAATGGCACATCCAAGAGTTATTTGGCCTCTGGAAGTAACATTTCTGAGGAATCCCTTATTGTAGAAATGTGAAGTCCCACATCGTACAACGTGTTTTGACAAAACCTTGAGGACTGAGTTATAAGAGGATTCTCCAGGCCCACAGAGGACAATATTGGACGCGGGTGGTCTGGACTGTTACAGATGGTATCAAAGCCAGTATCCAGATCGCTGTGCCAGTGCCAACGCTGGGCCCTAAGGGTGGAGGATTGTGAAGTCCCACATCGGTTGGAAAGGAGAACAAAGCACGCCTTATAAGGTGGTGTGGATACCTTTCCTGTACGACGCGTTTTGACAAAACCTTGAGGGTTGGATTGTAAGAGGATTTTTCAGGCCCAAAGAGGACAATATCGGACGCGGATGGTCTAGGCTGTTACAAAAAAGGCCTCTGTCATTTCACAATTCCAGCAGTGGGTTTGTTACTGTGAAAGCAAAATTTGGTAACTGTTTTGTAATATCGACTTCATGTTATTTATTTATTTATTTTTGTACTATGTCAGGCTTGAGTGAGGATATCTTATTTTCATATTCATTCTCTAAATTTTCTTCTTCCACATTGATACTCATATTGTCCATTGGTTTAAGATCATAACATTGACATCCTTGTTAAATGAGTATTAGAAAACTTGAATATCAGAAAACTTGCATAGGAATCAGTTTAATGATCATAGGCAGGTAAAATGAGGGAGATTTAATCCATTGATAATGATGATTCGTCTTGTTATAGAATTTATATAAAAATGGTGTTTCTGGATTACCTACTTCGTCACTTGCATCCAAATAGAAGAGAAGAAGAAGACAGATCATTGTGGAACTGTGTATATATATATATATATATAGAAATTAGAGTTAGACAGGAAGATATCCGTTGAATATATTAATTAGTTTTAGCTTACCAATTGTATGATTTCAGCTAATGAAAATGACCAATTTTTTTTGGGAAAGAAAGAAAATTGCTGGTTGAGTACTATAACTTGTCTCAGCAATTATTAGATACATGTTTGACCTCCAAGAAAATCTTAGTAAAAGCAACCTTATCAATCTTTAAGCATTTTAATATTATCTCTGTTATCTTTTGCTACTCAGACTGATAAATGCCTGGTTATTGTTTACTGGAGAAGAATTTTCCTTATCTACA
This sequence comes from Ziziphus jujuba, assembly GCF_031755915.1. NCBI lineage: Eukaryota > Viridiplantae > Streptophyta > Magnoliopsida > Rosales > Rhamnaceae > Ziziphus > Ziziphus jujuba. The sequence goes on along the minus strand of NC_083387.1, from coordinate 29,420,005 downwards.
AGATAAATTTTCTGCTAGATTTGAAGTCATGAAAAATCAGTAAAATAAACCTGAATAAGTGAAGATGTAAATTTTACACTAGAAATTGTGCAAGTTCTGAAGAAACAAAATTATGTGCACATCAAAACCTTTGTGACCGTTAATGATGTATGCAATTAGTTTTTGAATTTTGAGGATGAAGTTAAAAGGAAAGAGGGTTCATCAGATAAAGATCAAAGTCTATAACCATAGCTGGTGCTAGCTTCTTCTCCCTTTGGATCTCCAGAGAAACTAGCTCTTGCCAGCTCTCTTAATTTCTTCAGATCACTCTTTGGCTCTAATCTAGGTCCCCTCAGCCTTCTTCCTTCCGTTGCTCTCTGTCCTCTGAGGTTTGTCTCTGCTGTAATGGAACCTAACATGTGAATAGCATCGGGGCTTGGTGATCCAGGACTGAGCACAGGGACTACTGTTGCACTCATGGAGCTAATCGGGTCAATACAAGGAGCTATGATGTCTCTTCTTTTTACTCTTTCTGGACTTAGAGCGAGGACTGGTGCTAGGCCTATTTTTGGTTGTGAGGATGCAGGTATGAATGTTGACCATGCTTCCTTGGTAGGAAAGGAAGGATAAGACCCCTTGCAGCAAACTTCATCCAAGCTTAAGAGAATTGTATGAGGATGTGATAGTCTTACTAGGGAATTTATTAGAGCATACCATAAGTTGAGTAACAAAGGAAATGAAGAGGAAAGACAGCATTATGAATCCCAAATGTTGTGCTTCTGTTGGATTTGTTCCAGTTGTGGTAATAAATAGGACAAAAATACCTACTTCACACAAGAGAGAAACACTTTCAACCATGTGGACTCCCCTGCTGATGTACGGTTTCAGAGTAAATAGATACATGAACTGCACCAGTGTGATTGTCAATGCTAACATGCTTTGGCTTGCTTTCTTTGATGAGTAAGTTCCAGATATGATACCTAAACTGATCCTTCTTAAAAGATCAATGACAGTATAGAATGATCTAGCACAACCCAAGAGCCTTCTTGATAAGGGAACTCTGATTTCTTCATTGAAGTCGCCTGAGCTCACGGCTCGCATTCTCCCAATGCCATTATGGCCACTTTCAGTCCACTTTGGTAAGGTGTTTGGGTCATTCCGATCGACAAAGACAAACAATGGAGGACCCTTTTTAGTGTCAAAGAGAATCCCAAAGCGAGCATAAAAGGATGAAGGAAGCCCCTCCCTGCAAAACCACATTCCCATGATAGGCCTCATTGTGATGAAAAACCACAGTTTTCTATACCATGGTGCTTTTGAACCTACAATCTTGACTTCCTTGTACTGGGCCAAAACTCCAGAGAAGATTGCAATTATGAGAAAAAGGCAAACTGATAGAATGAAAGCTGCAGGGATAGCCAGCAACAAAGCTCCAGTTATTATTCCCCCTGCTGTACCCCTTGCAAATTGGATTTTGAAAGAGAATATTAATAAAATACTTGATAGACTACGATAGCAACTGGATTTTGGAAAGAGTAAGCTTAAATAATTAACCTCTTATAACAAATGCTGAGGACTGAGAGATGCAAGGAAGCATGAGAATCAGAAAAAACAGCCCGAATCGAGGTACCAAGAGAATCCTTTGTGCTGTTGTTCCTGTTCTCCATCTTAGGAAAAGTAATATCGGAACATGTAGTGATAAATATCAATGCCGACTTAGCTCCCTAGAAGAATCTAGAGTTATCTTGTTTTCTCTTTTAAAAATGGAGAACAGCTAGTGCCTTGGAAGTGATGAGAAAAATATCTATAATTAAATATTTCTAGAAGTATCCACAGCCACTTTCTCTTCTATAAATAGGTGGTGATGTATAAGTTAAGTGTCATGTCCAATAGCAATAGAAAAAAGAGAGAGTGCTGTACGTGTGAGTGTGAGTGTGTGTCCTTTGAGTGAGAAGAGTGTGAAAAGGTGTTTTGTGTCCTAGTGTAAGTCAAAAATCAAGTGAGTGTGAGTGTGTTAGTGTGTGTTGCTCATTTGTGTGAGTGAGTGTGTTGCTCTCTTTATACGTGAGAGTGTACCAATTGTTTTATATTAATAAAAATCAATTTTCTTGGTTTCTCCTTTAGTCCTCTGTCTCCAACATGTAGTATGACCAAACCACCTCCTCCCACCCCAAGCCAGAACAAGTTCATCTCCAAGTCTTGCCACCTCCTAAGTTAACAATCTTAGCAATCTTTCAAACACTGTAAAAATCTTGTTGTGTAGGTAAGCTCCTCTCTTATAAATAGATAGATTTAATTTGTAAGTGGAAAAATTTCTTATTGTAGAGTGAAAACTATAAAAAAAGGGGTAAATTTTATAGCTACCCTTTGTCATTCTCCATCCTCTGCAAGACAAACACTTCAACTGTAGAAGAGCTTCTCATTCAAATGCTAGCACTGAGTCACTGACTGCATAAATTAGATACTCACCAGGAAATAAATGATATATTCTTCTGTATCAAGATTTTGACCATAAGGAGTGTTTCTCATGTTCATGTTATGCTGTCTCCTAAGTTTACCAGACTTAGGGTCAATCTCCAATGGAAACGGTCGCATATAAGAGTTATTTGTTGCACAGAAGTCAATTTGATAGTTAGTCTTTTCATTCGCAGACCATCCTTCAGAGAAGGCACTGAATTTCCTCGGAAGCTTATCTTTCTCCAAAAGTACATCGTTGGGCCATACTGAAGCACTATCCTCTTTCCATGGAAGCTTTTGATGAGGTATGAGCCACCTGAGACCTTTTGTTGTCTCAGAATATTCGATTGGATGGTTAACTGAGAGCCAGTCTGAAAGGACAAACACTTGTATGTGTCCAGCCATACCCTATTGTAAAAACTGGCTAGTCAGATTTTGTATATTGAACATACATGACTGTCAGAAAACATATAATATGTTGAGTTTTGAAGTTAATTGGGAAAACTTGTTGAGAATATATTCAATGAACATTCTAAAACTTACATGTAGATTTATTGAAGGGTCAGAAGTAACAATGTTAGAACTCCCAGAAGCAAGAGTGTCTATTGCTCCAAGATTTGCATATGAAACTGAAAGAACAGCTGCTGCTAATGATGTTGCCAATATTCCACCAGTCATAAAGGAATGTAGTGCAACTGATATTAGAGGGATTGAATCTGCACAAACACAGGAGTCGAACATATAAATCATTTCACAATATGCCTGACTATCTAATTAGATATTTAGGACCTTAATGTATGAGAGGAAATACAAAAACATCGTAATGAATTGGAAAATTCTTAGCATCCTCCTACCGCAAGGTTTAATTCTGGATTAAATGAAGTTTTCTAATAGATTGTTGCTAATATTCCTTTTAAAAAGGAAATGTTAATGAATGGCTATAAAGTATAAGAAAGCTGTTCTTACGGTGTTTCACTTGAAGTTGGTTTGATGCCAAATTTGGGTTTCCAGAAATATCATTTACTCTCCCCGTAGGAATGGTAACTGACATCAACTTCTGGGTTACTGCTAGGACAGTCACCGAGTAAAGATCTCCTGAGAGTTTCTTGAACCTACACGAATCATACTAGAGCATTTATTAATGTTACTTGATGCTCTATAATCAAAAATTATACTTGCTTCTAAGTATTTTTATTTATTTATTTTTTTTTCATGCTAATATGACATGAACATGTTATATATCACTGTATTACTGGTTTTAAGATCACTAGATGAACCTGCCTTGTTACTTTACCCCCAGTCACTTCTACCATGGAGGCCTCAAAGCCAAAAACTGGCTTTGTGAACTCCACTATTACATTGATATTGGATTCCTTTGTAAAATTTGGGGAACTGCTACTTAGCCATACACCAGGCTCCAGAGAATCTAAGAGTAAAAATAGCAATTAACTCCACAAAGTTTGCCCAAATCTTTTTCTTTTTGATCAAAATATACATTTGGAATGTACGGACTACTGAATATATAACATACCATAAAGAAATGTAATTGATGCAGCAGGTGAGACATGAGCACCTGTATTGCCAATTACTAAATTGGCTTGCAGTTCAATTGTAATGATTTCAGTTCTTGATACATTCTTCAGCTGCAAAAATGAAAAATCAGCAAAACAGTAAATTTATCTTTTCTGATAAATTTTTTTATTGACAGTCAGTTGAAAGTGGTAAAATATACCAAGTTTTCTGCTTACTTCAAAATCAAATCTTCGATTCCCTCTGTTTTTATCATGAATGGGTACCATGTTACCCGAGTTCACATGCAATGCCATTAGAACCTCAGCTGTAGTATTTATTATGGGACTGCTGAAGTCCAAGAAAATTTTCAGGTCTTCCATTTTGTTAGTTGCAAAAACAGTTCTTGGGACCGCATCAAGCACCAGCTCGTACGATGGAACAGAGGTCCACAAATCCACTTGCACTGGCCGTCTATCTATATCTCAATAAAAATAAATATGAACCATATAAGAGCCAAAATGAGATTTTGATAATTGAAGAAAAATGATGACTAATATCTCACCAAAGTGGATGATTATAGTTGAACCATTTGTTCTGGCGAACAGATTTCCAGCCTGATCTGTGCAAATACCATCCCGCATTGTAATTACCACGCGTCCAAATGTGTTTGTCATTGGGATAATTATGTGAAGGTTATAATTCATGCCGGGTTTAACAATTCGTAAGGAAGAAGCAATTACATGGGCTGAATCTTTGATTATGAGCTGCAAAAGGGAACTGTTTGCCATCTAAAACATAAAGTTTGCTGTAAGCTTTTCTTGAATAACATGAACTTTTCTGAAAAAAAAGAAAAAAAAAAAAAAAGAAGTCCACTTACATCACAATTTGATGAGTTTACACACTTGAAGCCACCCCGTCCGTTGCAAGGTTCACTGAATGTGACTTCCAATGCTGATTGTCACGCACGTTAATAACACCTCCATGTAGCCTGTTGACAATCGTTTTGCATAATGATTAGCCATATGCTGCTTCTCTGTACAAGTGACTGCATCATGATGTTGAGCAATTGCTAGGACAACCCCCAATGAGCCTGTGTTGGGCCATGATTTACTCCTACCTCTTAAAAATTTCAGTTGCCTAGCGGCCTGATTATGCATTAGAAACATAAAAAAACAAAGACACTACCAAAAGTAAAGCTACTACTAAATTAAACAATTCACATAAGTGATACCAGATAATAGCCACATATTATTCCAACAAACAAAGCATTTCACAGCTGGTCTACTAGTGAACTAAACAAACAATGTTGGTTATAAAGAGTCGGCTTATATCTATATGCTGATTCCATTTCTGATACGCCGGTTTGAGTATATATTAATTCTAATAGAGAGAAAAAAATTTATTACACTACATCCATCAAATTTATACCTTAAATTCGAAACTTGTCAAGATAGAAATAATAATAACTTTGAATAAAACAAATGTAAGCAAACATATAACAATAGGACTTGGACGCTCTGTTATACTTCCATTTTAATTAATTATTATTGATAATTTTATTTTATATATAAGAGATTTAATTCGAATAGGAGCGTAAATTTAGTTTTTTCTTTTTTTTTTCCTTTTAAAAGAAAAAAACAATGTATAATATGAAAGATAAACAGTCCTAATCATATAAGGATATAACTTCCCAAAAAAAAAAAAAAAAAAAAGAAAAAAAAGAGAAGAAGAAGAAGAAGATATGGTAACCTTACATTATAAAATCAATCAATCAGCGGGACAGCCCCATAGTAATTGGCCATTAATATTTCCTTTTAATAAAACTCGATTCCATCATTCCCTAGAAGAAAAAAAGAAAGACCCTAGCATTCTTTCAATGGAAACTAAAACTGAAACAACAATGGCCTTGCCGAGCTCTACACAACAACCAAATTGGTTGGATCTTCAACCCAAAGCCATTGAATTAATCATCCAAAAGATTGCAGTTTCGGTTGGCAACATGATACGGTTCAAGGCAGTATGATGCTTATGGTGTAAGGCTGCAAACTCCTTTATCTCTTCTTCTTCTTCTTCATACTCTCCTGCTCCATGGCTCATGCTTCCTACCAATCTGAGTGATACCGCAGGTTCGTGCAAATTCTTAAGTCCTGAAGATCAAAAGACATACAGGTTCAACAACATGTTCAGAAACCATCATCCTCTTGCAGTGCTGGGATCGTCACAAGGTTGGTTGGTACTCTACCATCATACATTTAACAACCCATGTCGCTTCAATCCTTGTACAACACTTAAAATTCTACTCCCACCCCTTGATGTTCATGTTGATATCGATAATGTTGTTTTCCCATGTCCGATTTCGAAGGCCATCCTCTTGTCTGATTCCTCCACTACCAAAAACTGGAGGGTTGTAGTTTCGTTTACCTCTGGACTTGCAATCTACGTGGATAATATCACTTGTACATGGATTCAATTTGGGTGTCTCAAAAAAATCAGGATATCTTATGGCATAATGATAAGATCTACGCATTAAGCCTAACCTATGGAGGCTCGGTTGAGGTTTGGGACTTTGAAAATTATCACTCTCCCACCAAAGTTGCATCCTTGTTGTGCATTTTAAATCATCTTCCTATCAATATTAAGATATTAACAAAGTTGTACTACTTGGTGGAATCAATGGAAGATGTTTTGCATGTGATACAGGTTATTGTGGATATGCCACCTAATAACCACAAGCACCAACTCCATTTTTATGTGTACAAGCTAGATTATAGTGGGGAAAACTGGGAAAAGCTTGAAAGTTTGGGAGATCGAATTCTGTTTTTAAACATAGACGGATCGAGCATTTCGATTGCAGCTCCAAATTGTTTGAACTTGCAAGGGAATTCGATATACTTCATACCCTCGACCTCAATGCCGAAGGTGAAAGTAAAATCTGAAACAATTACCTATTGCAGCTTATGCAGGCCAGAAGAGACCCTGAATGCTGGAGTATATAACTTCGAAGGAAAAGTTGCAAAGCGTTTTCCTCAACCTATTGATTTGTATATGACAAACGCAAACACTTGTTGGATTGTTCCTAATCCCATAAAGCCATCGCAGGTGATGACAGCAGATGCAGAAGTGGAACCCACACCAGGACCAAGACTAGGACCAAAAGCAACATCCAGGGCACTTCTCTCTCAATGTTTTCTATATTCGGCCGCTCTGGCTATTGTTATTTATACTTTTCGAAGCAATCCAGCGTACTCTTCTAATTAGGTGCCCTTTTTTTCCACTTAATTTTTATTTTTTATGCTTAATATTTGTTTTTTCAATATGTTTGTTTTAAGTTTTTTTTTTTTCCCCGATTTATAATATATAATATTATGCATTCAGCTTTTTCCCGACCATGAAGATGTTCATATCACTATTTTCTTTTCTTTTTTTTTTCTTTTTTTTCTTTTTTTTTTAAATTTTTAATCATAGGGTATCAATCATAGGGTATTTCTATACTAAACTGGTTATGGGTTTAATTTTTGTTCGAAGATTAAATTATTAATAGGTATTTTTTATTAATAAAACTTAATGCTCCAATTCAAATCTTTGATTTTTAATCACGTAAAATCTTTTGGATGGTAGGTTTGTTCACAACTACTTTTTTCTTTTTTTTCTTTGACAACAACACGAATGATATGGACTTCATTGTCTTCTTATCCTTCCCTCTTCAATACTAAACTTTTATTGATAGAATACTATCAAAATTGTTATGTACATGCTTTGGTATGTAAGTAAACAGGAACAGGTTACGTTATTTGATTTTAGCAATTTTTTATTTTTTATTTAAGGTTACATTGTTTCAAGAAAATTTAGATAACGGTTACAATTGTTGCATTTTTGTAGGTGTACGTACATAACAATATACCAATTCCACATATCCTCTTGGATAAGGATTCGAAATTGTTGATTTCTAGATAATAATAGTAACAATCCTTTTATAATTAACAATTATCATAATAATAAGCATGGAAAATTATTGGTATCTAGAATACATTTGTCAAATTAACATGGGAAATTCCTAGTGGTATGATTGACTATGGTTAAAATCTTTTACATAAGAAAGCAAGGACAGAGGAAAATTATTGTTGGTTTACGACTTTACATTCATAACCTGCATTCCAAACAAAACAAAATTGTTAATTAATCTTATGAAATCTAGCACAGGAGAATTGGGGTATCGACATAAAATGTTAAGAAGCCACACTGCATTACAATTTACAAAATTCTATCTCCTCCTTGGTCATAATTTTCTAGCTGAACATTAATATTCCAACATCCTTCATAGAAAGTTTAGCCATTAGGAAAACAATATCACTAGAACTATATAATAAAAATATTAGTATATTGATCATGATAAACGCAGATGATCATCCATTAATGTGAAATGTTTGCAATTATATTTGATAGGAAATGCTAATGTGAAATCAACCCAAAAGTCTGTTTGAAGCTTTTTGTTAATTAAGATAATAATACGCATACTGGAGATCTTATGAGTCATGATTGAGAATGAAAGAAGATAGAGATCCCTCTAGTTATTTTCATTAATTTATAGTATCTGATGAGGTCCACTCCAATATTTATTTGTCATAAATTTTCTTATGTTTACGTTCTATCTGTTACATTTACTTTGAAAATTCAAACAAAATAATCCTGTGATTTTCTGAACTAAAAATTTCGATGGTGCCGATTTGGTTACAATAACGTTAGAGTTACACTATATACAAGCAGATACAATGACACGTTGTCATAAATAATCTGGTGGCTCAAAGTCGTTTTTTTTTTTTTTTTGGTTCCTGAGGGCTCGAGCCCAGTTCACAGACTTGGATTGGATTGGCGGTACTCTTACCACCAGAGGTACGGTGGCAGAAAGTTTTGTGTCAAATTGTGAACCTAATTTATAAAATCTGTTTAGTTTAAACTTTGAAAAATCAATATATGACGTCAATTCAATCGTTGAAGAAGTTTGCAAAAATGCCCTCAGCTTCGGCAAAAGCTTCGGGAATCAAATAAGATGGCGGCCTTGGACAGGTGAGAGTAGGGTGTAAAAATGGATTAGGCAAAAGCAAACACAGTACAAACACATTACATTAAAACTGGGCAAAACATGGGCACCATATTATTCAAAACGTGAGCGCAAGCATTTAATGAAGTGGACCACACTTGATTAGACACAACAGGAGCTCATTGTCACCCATTGCACATGCATTTAATGGACCACTGGATTAGACACAATAGGAACTTATTGTCACCCATTGCACATTAGTAGAAGGAGGTGCTGAATGCCGTATGAAAAGGTTGAAAGACTTTTTTTTTTTTTTTTGTTTGTTTGTTTGTCTGTCTGTCTGTCTGTCTGTCTGTGTGTCCCGGGGCTGAATGCTGTATGAAAAGGTTGAAAGTATTTCTTCTCTTTTTTTTTTTTTTTTTTTTTTTGGGTCCTTACGCCTTCCATCCAACTATTCGAATCCACGGCATGAACAGTGACATTATGCCAGCAAAACTAAGCCACTTCACCAGAAAAGGTTGAAAGAATTAGGTTCATGATGTAGTTTAACTATGGTGCAGATCTATGATACGACTAATATAATTAATTTATATTTTTTATTATTTTGTTAATATTTTTTAAATTAATCAATATAACATTTTATTAAATTAATATTTATTTAAAATTTAATTTTTTTAATTATTTACTATCATATTTTTATTTATATAGAGATTTTTTTCCCTTAAAAATTATGTAATTTTTTTTTCTTTTTTATGTAAATAAAAATTACATAATAAATCATAAAATAAATTTAATTAATAGATAATTAAACAATTAAAAATTTATTGGCACATATATAAAGTGAACTGGCAGGAACACAGAACATGATGGCACGAATATGGCACTGTAAATAAACGGACTAATACAAACACAACACCATCACCATGGTCCATACAAACACGAGCACTAATAAGCCGATCTTTAAACATGCTGTGCTGTGGTCTAAGAGTTGGTGTAGGAGAAAAACTTGTTCAGAATGGTCGTACAATCTAATGTGGTCCGGCCATCCACTAAAATTTTAACACCCTTTTCCTTTTTACTTCTGCCATGCGTATTTTTTGGGCCAAGCCCAACAAACATGTACGTATGCCTTGTTGGATGAAAACAAAAACCAGAAGCAAAAAATAAAAACAAAGCAGCAAAACAAAATGCAAACACCAGAAGAAAGAAAAAAATTACTACTAGTTTATTCAATGGTTCCCAACCGTTTTTGGCTTTCAAAACACACAAGAAAAAAAAAACATAACAATATTTATACTAATAATTAGAAAACAAAAACCAGAAGCAAAAAATAAAAAAAAGCAGCAAAATAGAATGCAAACACCCGAAGAAAGAAAAAAAAATTACTACTAGTTTATTCAATGGTTCTCAACCGTTTTTGGCTTTCAACACACATAAGAAAAAAAAGCATAACAATATTTATACTAATAATTAACCCTACTTACATAAAACACCATAAAATTACCCTAAAAGAAGTTTCTAAAACTTGGACTTTAAGAAAACTTGGACCCCAAGTAACCAAGGCCCACAAAATAATAACCCAAAAAATCAAGTTTATATTTCAACACTCCCCTTTAAACTTGATTAGTTATTCCTATGAGACTTCTCAATTTAACAAAGACTTCATGCTTGAGAGGCTTGGTAAAAATATCGGCTGCTTGATCTTGAGACTTCACGTACTCCAGCTGTACATCTCCTTTGACAATGCACTCTCTAATATAATGATAACGTTTATCAATATGTTTACTTCGATCATGAAAAACAGGATTCTTGGACAAGGCAATTGCTGATTTATTATCCACATATATCTTGGTTGGTTCTTCTTGTGGACAACCCAACTTCCTTAACAAGTTTCGAAGCCAAATTGCATGACAAACACATAAGGTGGCTGCTACATGCTCCGCTTCACATGTTGAAAGGGTAACAATTTGCTACTTCTTTGACATCCATGTAAAAGTTGTATCTCCCAAATAAAACACAAAGCCACTTGTGCTTTTACGATCATCTATTTCTCCACTCCAATCACTATCACTATATCCAACAAGCTTGTAATCATTGGAAGTTGAATAATACAAACCAAAACTTGTTGTACCCTTTAGGTATCTAAGAATTCTTTTAACAACCTTCAAATGAGTTGTTGTTGGATTCTCCATGTAACGACTTATAACTCCTACTACATAAAGAATGTCCGGCCTTATACACGTCAAATATCTTAAGCTTCCAACCAAGCTGTTATAAAATGTTGGATCCACTCTTTTTCCTTCCTCATGCTTCGATAACTTGACTCCACATTCCATTGGTGTGCCAACCGGATTTGCATCATCCATCTTAAACTTCTTAAATACCTCCTTAGCATACCCTTCTTGCGTAATTAGAATTCCTTCACCTCCTTGCTTTGCTTCAATGCCGAGATAGTAAGACGAGCCCAATATCGATCATCTCAAACTCTCTTGTTATCTGCTCCTTAAACTCGGCAAACATACTTAGATTGCTGCCTGTGAAAATTAAGTCATCTACATACAAGCACACAATCAATATATCATCTCTTTTAATTTTAATGTAAAGTGCATGCTCATATGGACACTTGATAAAATTCCTTTCTTGAAGATACTTGTCAATTCTAGCATTCCAAACTCTTGGTGCTTGCTTCAACCCATAAAGTGCTTTCTTCAACCTTAAAACTTTGTCTTCTCGTCCCTTGATTTCATATCCCTGTGGTTGCTCAACATAAACCTCTTCTTCAAGAAACCCATTTAGAAAGGCAGATTTTACATCCATTTTATGTATCTTCCAACCATGTTGAGCTGCCAAAGAAATAATCAATCTTATCATTTCTAGTCGAGCAACGGAAGAAAATACTTCATCATAGTCTATTTCAGCTCTTTGACTATAGCTTTTTGCTACTAATCTTGCCTTGTACCTTTCAATCTCTCCTTTGGCATTCTTCTTGGCTTTATACACCCACTTCACGCCAATAGCCTTGGATCTTTGTGGAAGTAAAGCTGGTTCCTAGTTTCATCCTTCTTTATTGCTTTTATCTCCTCATCCATGGAATTCTTCCAATTCTTGTCTTCCATTGCCTCTTAGAAGTTCATGAGTTCACAATCAACAAATAAACAAAACAAGGTGAGATCATCTTGGTTTTCGGTTACCTCATATATCTCTTGTAAACTCCTAAACTGTGGGACCCTTTCACTTGAACTTCCGCCTTCTTAAAGACCTGCGGTTGGTGAAGCTGGTAGGGTGATCAGCTCCTCTCTCATTAGCTCCATTCCTGGCTGTTCCGCTTCTTCCTTTTCAAGATATGGGAAAAAATTATAGCTTTTATCATGTGATTCCTAATTCCACTCTTCTTCTTCATTAAATATAACATTCCGGCTGATTATTATTTTCCCACTCTTAGGATTGTAGAGCTTGTACCCTTTGGATTTTATGTCATAGCTGATGAAGACATACTTCTCATTTTTATTATCCAATTTGCTTCTTTTCTCATTAGGTACATGTCCATGAGCTATGCTTCCAAACACTCTTAGGTGTGAAATACCGGGCTTCCTTCCACTCCAAGCTTCTTGAGGTGTTTTTCCCCACACACTTGTTATTGGAGATTGGTTAGATTGGTAGACAGCATATGCAATCGCCTTTGCCCAAAAATCTTTCAGCAATCTCTTTCTTTTAAGCACGCTTCTCGCCATATTTAGGATTGCTCTATTTTTCCTTTCTACCACACCGTTCTGTTGGGGGGTTCTTGGCACTGTTAGAAACCTTCGAATTCCATGATCTTCACAATATTTTTGGAATTCATTTGATGTAAACTCTCCTCCACGGTCAGATCTCATGGATTTGATCAAAAGACCACTTTCCTTCTCAACAAGAGCTTTAAACTTCTTAAAGTTTTCAAACACCTCTGATTTTTCCTTTAAAAAATACACCATGTCTTTCTTGAAAAATCATGAATAAAAAGAAGAAAATAGTTACTCTTACCAAGTGAGTTTGGCTTCAAAGGACCACACACATCCGTGTGAATGAGCTCCAATGGCCTTCGAGCTCTTGAATTTGTCTCCTTCAGAAAACTTTTCTTGAATTGTTTTCCAAGTAAGCACCCTTCGCATACTTGATCCGGATTGCGAATACTAGGTAGTCCTCTCACCATCTCCTTTTTGGACGGCAACTCTAAACCTCCAAAATTTAAATGTTCGAATCTAAGATGCCAAAGCCAAGACCCATCTTTGTAGCAAGCCTTGAGACACTTGGCAGCATCATTTTGAATGTTGAACATGAATATCCTATTTCTTGACATCGGTACCTTGGCAATTAAGTTGCTTGCATTGTCCCTTATACAAAGATTGTTGTCTCTTAGATGAATATCATAACCTTTCTCCAAAAGCTGTCCAAGACTCAAGATGTTGCTCTTCATCCTCGGCACATAATATACATTTGATATGAACTGGTGTTTTGCACTCCTTAATTGGATGAGGATGCTGCCTTTTCCTTTTACCACTACCTTGGACTCATCCCCAAAAGATACATTGCCTCTCACGGATTCATCAAGCTCCACAAACATGCCTCTTCTTCCACACATGTGATTGCTTGCACCGGTGTCCAAATACCATGTATTGTCTTCACTTCTTTCCTTATCTTTGTAAGCCAACAACAAAGTACCATCTTCTTGACTTCTTTCTTTAACATAGTTCACCTTTTCTTCAATCTTATTGTAGTCAAAGGTTCTACATTCGGAAGCATAATGACCAAATTTTCCACATTTGTAACACTTTACATGCAACTTATTATCACACCTTGGTGCTGAAAAACCTCTCCCAAGGCCTCTTGTTGATCCTCTTCCTCTTTGAAAGTTGCTGTTGTGATCATCACCAAACTTCTAGCCCTGTCTAGGTCCTTGCCCACGGCCATGTCCTCACGCACAGCCTCGTCCTTGTTGGCTTCGATCATTGTGACCGCTGCTGGTTCCCTCTTTAGTTGCATCAATTCGGGTCTTGAACAATTGTTCCACTATTCTTTCCTTCTTCTTTTTCTTTTCTTCATAAGCTTGCAATGAACCCAAGAGCTGTTCCCATGACATAGCTTCCAAGTCTTTTGTTTCTTCGATAATGGCAACAATATGATCAAACTTTGAATCTAATGATCTAACAATTTTCTCCATGATCTTAACATCATTCAATTTTTCACCATTCCTTTTTAATTGATTGGTCACGATCAAGACTGTAGAAAAATAATCAGATATAACTTCTTCTTCTTTCATATGTAGCGTTTCAAACTCGGTTCTCAAGGTTTGAAGCCGCACCTTCTTGATTGGATCGGCTCCCTTATAGGAGATTTGAAGCTTCTCCCATGTTTCTTTAGCGGACTTGGCTTCCGAGATCTTCTCAAACGCATCATCATCTAATCCTTGATAGATTAGATAGAGAGCCTTCTTGTCTCTCTTTGGTTTTGAGTTAGACCACCTTCATTCTCTAATTCGATGTAGCCTTTCTCTACTATCTCCCTCACGTCTTGGACGCCAAGCAAAGCCTTGATCTTGATACTCCAATTATCATAGTCATTCTTATTGAGTGTCGGAACTTAGAAGGGAACTATACCATTATTGGCCTTTTTTTTTTTTTTTATCTCGGATACTATTTACGCAGCTACTGTTCACGTGATTGTTCACACAAACACTGTTTATGATACTGTTTAAGTGACTATTCACGCAGATATTGTCCATGTGACTGTTCACATATGCACTATTCACATAGATACCAGCTTTGATACCACTTTGTTGGATGAAAACAAAAACCAGAAGCAAAAAGTAAGAACAAAGCAGCAAAACAGAATGCAAACACCAAAAGAAAGAAAAAAAAATTGCTACTAGCTTATTCAATGGTTCTCAACCGTTTTTGGCTTTCAGCACACACAAGAAAAAAAACATAACAATATTTATACTAATAATTAACCCTACCTACATAAAATTACCCTAAAAGAAGTTTTTCAAATTTGGACTCTAAGAAAACTTAGATCCCAAGTAACCAAGGTCCACAAAATAATTACCCAAAAAATCAAGTTTATATTTTAACACGCCTCATGTCTTCTTCTCCAAACCATCTCTTTCCTCTTGAACCTTCATCTTTCATTTCTCTGTTTATTTTTCATCTACTTTCAAGATTTTATGAAAATACAAGATCCTATTTATTATTGAATTAAGCCAATCCATCTGGCCATAACAAGAAAGTAGTTCTTAAATCTTTTATTCTTTTGTTTAAAATTACTGGATCTGGTTTTGGGTCTGAAAATTAAACCATATAAGGAGAAATTTTGATTAAAAGTTTTATATATTTTTTCTTAGTTATTTTTGCACTTTTGCTGGGATTTTTAAATTTCTGGTTCTCCGTATTTTTTCTCTAATAGCCAATCACCTGTGAATTCCGCAATATTTTATTCTGCTGGTTGTGGGTTACTTCTTAGTTAGTATTATTTTTGTTTTTAATACGTAAAAATTAATTAAAAATGGATTCAATTTGCTATTTAATAAAATTTAAAATTTGACGTTGTTATATTTCATTATTTATTATTGAAACATAAATGACAAAATAGCATTAATATTGACGTTTACTTGTTAAAGAGCTCATAGAAATGTGAAATTATAAAAATAGTGATGCGAAAATGATATTTAGCACTAAAGATACCTTAGTCAATGAGATAAGCGAGGGGGAAAAAAAAAAAAATTATTAGAGACAAATCTAACAAGTGGCGACTTGTAATCATAGAGGTTGATGTGGCGCAACATGGTCTAGATAATCAAACCTGTTTTTATCTGCTATGACCTGTTGGAACGTACAGAAATACTACGGTCACCAAAAACCACATAAATTTATCTCTCTAGCATGGCTCTCAACATTTATCGACGCCCAAAACACGTTCCATTAAATGTATGAATGACATTTTTCTATCACGTTGTACAAAAGAGAAAGACTTTATTATAATTTCTTTGTTGCAAAATTATCCCAAATGCCAAATGTAAAATCAAGAAAAAAATCTTGTACATAATCTGTTGTTTCAACAAAAGGGCCGCATATATAGGAGGAACTGCCATGGAAACCTTCCATGTTCCCTGAGAAGCTGGTCATATTCATACATAAGTCCTATAGCAGTTTTCAGAGTAAACCAGGTCAGTAGATCCTCGGTTTTTATGATTTCTTCAATCTTCTAATGGACTTTTGAGTTAATGCATACTGAAATTTTCTAAATCCAAATTAAGCCTTGTTGTTTCAGGAAATACAAGTTCGAGGAAATTGAAGTGGGTTCTCAAGACTAATTAATTGGAGGATTTAGCTACCATGGCAACTCAAGAACATACCCAGAGAAATGGAGATTATATTTCAGTTTCTATCGAAGATGATGATGAAGCATTGGCTAAATCCATGGAAGCAAAGCTTTATGATGACTCACCCCTGTCTGCAAAGTGTTCCATCTTCAGAATTCCTGAGGTATTTCGCAGACACAACGAAAAAGCGTACGAGCCGGACGCTATTGCCATCGGACCCTTCCATCACAAAAAACCAAGCTTGCAGCCAATGCAAAAGGTGAAACAATGGTACTTACGAACCCTTCTCTCCCGTTTGAATATAAGCATGCTTAGCTTGGTAAAAGGCATTAAGGAATTTGAGAAACGTGCACGTGACTGTTAGCAAGAACCAATTGGTCTTGATGAGAATGAATTCATAGAAATGCTAATCATTGATGGTTGTTTCTTGGTCGAACTTTTTCGTAAGGAGGCCTTTCCTGAATTAAGAAGCATGGATGATCCTATATTCAACATGGCTTGCGTGGTTGGATTTTTACTTCATGATTCGTTGCTTCTTGAAAATCAGCTTCCTTGGTTTGTTCTTCACTACTTGTTCAACAGGATTGTGGAAAGGGACAGAAGAACCTGGTCCCTCACTGAGCTTGTCCTCAGATTCTTCGAATCCAGTGTCTCACCAACTAACCATCCCAAATCCACCCCAGGATCGCGGGTAGAAACCTTGCACATTGTGGATCTGATAAGAAGTGTTCTGATTTCACCGTTCCGAGATGACCCAATTCCGGAGAGGCCAAAATTCATTCCCCCTGTTTCTCTAAAGCCACAACTCATTCCCCCTGTTTCTCTAAAGCCCGAGAAGCCGGAGGAGCCGGAGGAGCCGGAGAAGCCGAAGGAGCCGGAGAGGCCAAAGCCGCCGGAGAATCCGGGGAGGCCACGACTCATTGAGGAGCCTCCGATGATGCCAAAGAAGCCTCATGAAATGCCGGAGAGGCCTCATATAGTGCCGGAGAGGTCACAACTCATTCCCTGTGTGACTCATCTTATGGAGGCAGGAGTGAAATTCACCAAGAGCTCCTCAAATAACATGGTGGATATAGAGTTTGAAGACGGGACTTTCAAAATTCCACTACTTTTAATCCATGAGACTACAGAGTCAATCTTCAGAAACCTGATTGCTTTCGAGCAATGCTATCACAGTTGCAAAGATAAGATCACATCTTATGCAATTCTGTTGGATAACCTAATCAATACCAGCAAAGATGTGGAAATTCTTAGTGATAAAGGGGTTATTGATAACTGGTTGAGCGCTGAAGATGCTTCTCAGTACTTCAACAGGCTCAACAATGACACTCTTGTGACCAATTTCTTCTACAGAGAACTCTGCAAGGAAGTGAATGACTATTATCGGACGAAATGGCACAGATGGAGAGCAATTCTGATGCGCGATTATTTTACAACCCCATGGACTATCATTTCTCTTGTTGCTGCCTTAATCCTTTTGGTTCTTACCTTCTTGCAGACTCTCTACTCAATTAAGTAATCTTAATGATGTAGGACAATATATAATTTAGGATTATGTTTACCATATTTTAATTTTCATTATTTTTAGTATAATTTAATTTCTTAGTCCTTATGTTCTGGTGTTAAATGTGAATTAGAGTTAATAAGGCTGTTCCTAAAATTATGTGTAATTATTTGAACCTTAATAAAGAGGCATCTTAGAATGTTATTTTCATCATTCCTAACATTAATAAAAAGTTCGTTTTCTCTCTCTCTATTTTATTTTTTATTTGCTTCCTCTTCGTCACTTATTCTTCTGGTTGCCAATTCTTTGGCAAGATGTTTTAACCTCCTTGATTCGTTTCTAATGGGGAATGTACCAATTAAATAGTCTTTGGTAGAGAGGCAAGGAGGAGTGAAATGGGCTGGTTTGCCAAATTGTACGGTTTGCATTGATACAAATAAGCAGTTTAATTTCTTGATTTACATCTCTCTGTCACTTAATATTTTCAAAACAATGCAGAAAACAAGTTTTGGACACTAAACCTAATGACTGCTATAAATATCAGGAATGTCCATAAGAGAATAACACAATATTATACAACATATGAAAGAATTAGACAAAATGATTTTGCATGTAAAAGCACAGGGAACCTTACCATACATTGACAGAGATCACAACTGGATATTTACTTCAAACATAATAAGTATAAATACAGAGTGATTAAACAGAGGATCTTCTTAATAAATACTAAACCTTGTTATGGAATTTTGACTAAAAAATTACATAGGTAAATATCACTTTCAGCGACTAAACAAAGGATCAATTTATTTTGGTTGCTGAAAGTATTGGTTGAGTTTTAGTGATCAACTAATGGCTGTGTTTCAGTTTGTTATTGAAGCTACTAATATCTGCTTTTCAAAGACCAAAAAATTGGTCGAGAGTTTGGTTCCCCCCCTCCCTCTTTGAAGCAGTATTTTTGTCTTTTATGTTTTCTTTGCTAAAGCAAGTACATTTATTGTCATTATCTTAAATTTGGTTAGTTTTCTTGGACTTTAATGTTTCAGATTAAGCTACAACTTGTCTAAACAATTATTCCGTTAATCCCTAATATTGGCTGAACTTGCATGCGAGGGTTGAAAATTAATTAATGGTCTTCATTTATAATGTAATTAACCACTGTTTGCACTTGCATGTGAAGAGCTAAGGTGAAAAGATACGCATATATATTTTCCAACCTCTATTAGATATAATGCTTTACCATAGCGGCATAACCTGATAGAATTAATTAAGTGCTAGAAGTGTAAGATTCTAAGTTGGTACCAATTATAAATTGTTTTCTTCAAGCTTTATATAAAGCTACAAGTCAGATTGTACATATCTTATTTTTCCATTGCACTCTGCTTGAAGAGAACGAAACATGCATAAACCTCACTTAGATGTCAAAGTAATTGGGAATGTACCTGAGTCTCCATATCATTATAATTAGTTTGTAATCAGACTACGCTCTATCCGTGCACTTTATTCTAACAAGTGTGCACCATTTCAATTTTTAATTTTGGTTGATTAATATATCCAAGTTTAACAAATGCAGAATCAATTTTTATTTATTTATTTTTCTGTTATTTATTTTCCAGAGGACAAAACCATTGTAGAATTGTGTTTATATGGTTTTGATCAATGAATGATTTTTGTAGGCACTTGGGTTTCCCTTCTCACTTTCCTGTTTCTTTCATACCTTTTGCTTTCTGGGCCAAACCAGTTACTCTACTCTCCATCCTTCCACTCTTCCTCATCCCTTTCATGTTTCTCTGCTTTCTTGTTATACTCCCCTCCTTAGCTCTCCTCATCCTATCCTCATCCTATCCCTTTTGGTGTGTATTTGATATAACTGATGAAAATAAAATTTTAGTTTATAAAAATTTGTGTAATAGATCAATTTGAAAAATAAATTTTATTAAAAACTAATAAGTATTTGCTTGTAAATGAAAAAAATTGCATTAAATGTTTTGGATTCGTTATAATACAAAAATTTAAACTTTTTTAAAACAATTTTAAAAAATTATTTTTTTATCAATAAACGCTTGTTTATTCTTGCTAAACATTTTTTTTTTAATAAAAAAGTTTTTAATAAAAGCTCTAACACTTATTCTTTCTCCGCATTCTCCACCTGATCTCTTGCAACTTTATTCTACACTAGGTAATTATTCTTGTTCATTTGTTTTGGGCCCACTGAATCGTCAAGAACGTATTTCTCTTCCATTCACCTTTTGGGCCCATGTGGAATATGAAGGTCAACAAGTCTTTGTCTTTTATTGGGCCTATTGGGCCCTTTGTGATTTCGGGTGTTAACAATGTTCAAATGATATTCCCGCATATGTGTGTGATGTGATTTCTTTGGTTGCTGGTTCACTATCTTCTTCAAATTTTCGAAAGACAATTTAAGTTTAAAAATAAAGTTCATATCCCAAGCAACGTGTAGTTAATTTCTGGAAGAAACATTTAAGAAAAAGCTTTTAAGTTCATTTTTTTTTTTTGAACTTTTTTAAATTAAGTTTAATAAAATTCTGTGTCCACTTTAAACTTATAGATTCAAAACAATATCTAGGAAATAAAGAAGAATTCTTAGGTAAGGTGGTAATATAACAGTGATGGGATTTGAATTTAGATTTCTAAGATATTAATCTATACCATATTAAATTATCACTAATTACAAAATATATGAATATGTTATGCATAGCAAATTACATCTAATATGAAATTGCTAATTTGTAGACAATAATAGTGACAATCCTCTTATAAATATAATAAGTACGGAAAATTATCTGAATCCAAAACACATTTGTCGAATTATAACATGGGGAATTCCTAGTGTTATAAATGACTATGGTTAAAATCCCTTACACAGCAAAGAGAAAAGACACAGGAAAATTATTGTTGGTTTACGTACATAGCCTGCACTCCAAGCAACCAAAATTGTTATTTAATCTATATTCATTAAATCTAGCGTAGGAGAATTGTGTTGTTGACATAAAATCATGACCAATTGATCATGATTTTCTAGCTGAACATTCCAACGTCCTTCATAAAAATTTTAGCCATTAGCAAAACATAACAGTAGAGTTATTAAATTTTAGATACCAGACGGTATTATATTGTTGTATTTTTTTATTTTTATTTTTTTGAGTTGTTGTATTGGTTTTATTTACATTTATAATTTGGATTGTTTCTCCAAAACAAAACAAAAAAAAAAAAGAAAAAAAGAAAAATTACCATGCATATAATAAAAATATTAGTATATTGATAATAAACACCGATAACGTGGGGAATGACATTGCCATTATTATTAAACTAGCATCTATCTTCTATGTAATGCATGGTAACCATAATAGATAAATTTTAATAATAATTTATAATAAATAATTATATTTGAAAACCTACTTAAAATTTTTATAATTAATAAGTATATTTAGATTTTTTTTTCAATCTATACTATAAAAGTTTGTAATAACTATAAATTTGACAGCTATATATAATATTATTTAATTATATAATTTAAATTTAAAAATATTTACCTATCTAATTTTTTCCATTTATAAAATTTTTCTATCTCATTTTTTTATGTGGAATTTAAATTCAAATTTAAATACATTTATATAATTTAATTTAAATTCAATGTTTTCCATCAATAGAATTCAAATTCAAATGTATTTTTTGATTTTTTAAAATTATTAATTTTTATATATTTAATACTAATAATGTAATTTATTATTATTATTATTATTTATTTATTTTATAAAAGTATTTTTACCTTATAAGATAAATTATTTATGGAATTCAAATTATAAAATGTTAATCTATTTAATTTTTTCCATTTATAAAATTTAAGGTCAAATTCAAATTTAAATTTAAATATTTTTATATAATTTAATTCAAGTTCAAATATATTTATATAATATTTTCGATCTATGGAATTCAAATGTATATTTTAATCTTTTACAAATAATTAATTTATCTATGTTAAATCCTTATAATATAATATAATTATATTTATTATTGTTATTATTATTATTATTATTATTATTATTATTATAACTTAATTAACAATAATTTAGATTTAAAAAGAGGTGTATATATATATACTATATCTATTTTTTTTTATTGTAAAATAAAAAGAATATCTTTTATTATATAATAAAAGAAGGAGATTAGTTTCATTATTTATTATTGTATATAAAATCTTTTTATTTTATAATAAAATAAACATAATGAACTATTAAAAATATATATAATAATAAAATCTTTTTTCTAATGTTTTCTTATAAGTATATAAAATTTATGCACCTATAAATTTGAATACACTCATAAATGCAGAGAAAGTTTTGATGTCCTAATAATTAAAGATGAAAAAATTGAAAATTTGGCTCATATATACGTATTATCATAATCTACATTATATTTAACCATATATAAATATATTATCATAATATACATAATAGTTGACTATATATATATATATATATATATATATATATGTATATATTATCATAATGAAAAGAATATTTTGATGAATTATCATTGATAAAATAAAATATATGATAGTTGACTATATATATATATATAAGTCCTTTTAAACATTTGTTTTTAAGATATGTATCTATATATACAGTCCGTCTATGGTGTGGACGGTCCTTATGCGGACCACAGTATTGGTGACAGTTTTTCATAGCATTAGTGACGATTTTCTAAAAAACCGTCGTTAATACTATGAAAAACCATTACTAATACTACGGTCCTCATGCGGACCGTCCTCACCATAGAATTTCCGTCTATATATATATATAAGTACATCTTAAATATTTTTTTGATATATATTAAAAAAATACATTATTTTTTATAAATTTTTTGATGAGAAAATAAAACTCATTATTTGTTACTGTATTTTAATCTTATTAATTTGTAATAAAATTTTATTTATTATTGACCATATTTGTATTACAATAATTTAATATTATTTTTTAAATGCAACTTAATATATATATATATATATATATATATATATATATTTATATATAAGTAAATCTATATAAATACATCTTAAACATATATATATATATCTTTTGTTAACATATACATATCTATATATATAAGTATATATTAAACAGTTTTTAGAAAATATTAAAAAAAATGCATTATTCATCATAAATTTTTTAGTAAAAAAATAAATCTCATTATTAATTACTGTATTTTAATATTATTATTTTATAATAAAATTATATTTATTATATATTCATATAATAAAATCTTTTATTACATATATATATATTTTTTTTTCTTGATCTTTTAAAATTTAAAAAAGAAATCAAATAAGGAGCTCAATCTCATTACTAATTTATTTATTGTTATATATATTTTCTATTTATGGAATTCAAATTGAAATTCAAATGTATTATTTGATTCTTTGAAATTCAAATATATTATTTAATTTCTTGCAAATAAATTCAAATATTATTTACCATACATATATATTATCACAATTTTAAAATTATCTTTTAAGAACAAATTTATATATGTAGGTCATTTAAAACATTTGTTTCATTTGTTAACATAAATATATATATATATATATATATATATATATATATGTCATTTTAAATTTTTTTGGAAAATATTTTAAAAATGCATTATTTACCTTAAATTTCTTAGTAAGGAGATCAATATCATCATTAGTTATTATATTTTAATTTTATTATTTTATAATTTAATTCTATTTATTAATAAGGAGACCAATATCATTATTAGTTATTTTATTTCAATTTTATTATTTTATAATATAATTCCATTTATTAATATACATATATGAATATGTATTAGTATATAGAAATTTTAGAAAAAATATATTTAGTAATAATAAGAAAATCATTTATTATATTCATTTTTTTACCAAATAAAAAGATCAATCACATTATTAATTTATTCATGTTTACATATATATTTAAGAAGATCAAATAAGGAGATCAATCTTATAATTAAAATCTATTTGACTTATTTATAACCAAATATATTTGATTTATTTGGTAAATAAACTAAAATTAAATATTTTATTTATTTTAATTTTATTTCAAAATTATTACCGTATATAGTTATTGGATACAATAAAAGAATGTGCCATTTTTAAATAATATAATATAATAATAATAATAATAATAATAATAATAATAATAATATCTAATTTAAAAAGATAATACCTATGTTCGGGATAATGATATCCATGATTTTTCCAATGAGAAATGCTGGATGCACTGCATAAACTATTTTGTACAGTTCCATAACTTTTAAATTCCCATAATACCCTTAATAGCTACGGTATCACGTCCCTTCAGTTATCTCCCTACAATCGTAGACTCACTTTTCCCTTTCACTTCACATATCTTCATCTTCCATCTTCACCTGCTTTTTTCATTGGTTGATGAG
The DNA here is from genome assembly GCF_031755915.1 of Ziziphus jujuba. Taxonomy (NCBI): domain Eukaryota; kingdom Viridiplantae; phylum Streptophyta; class Magnoliopsida; order Rosales; family Rhamnaceae; genus Ziziphus; species Ziziphus jujuba. The sequence continues at coordinate 29,395,711 of NC_083387.1, read as the reverse complement.
ATTTTTCTATGGCAAAACAAGAAACCAACTGAAAGTCAGTAGAGCATGTATAAGTTTCTATTGAAAAAGACACAAATTAGACGTGAAATTTTAAGAGTTCACTTTCTTTTCTTTCCATTGATTTTCTTGGCAACCAAACGAACCCTTAAGAGAGAGAGAGAGAGAGATTACAGGAAGATTAGGGATGTAATCAGATAGGTGAGTAACATCTTAAAGAACTTAGCAAGGACCGACAACGATGTTACGCACGGAATTGATAGAAATTCCCATGCTAGCCTAGGAATTTTCTCTAGGAGCGGAATTGGGAATCGAGTTGGAGATGAAGTAGCACTTGTGTTTGGAAATTATATTAGGGAAAGGAGTTCGTATGATCAAAGAAGAGAAAACTGGGACTGGTAATTGTAGCAGAGCCTGAAACGGTGGACGGGTAGGTGAGGAAGAAAGAGTAAAAATAAATAAATAAATATATAAATAAAGATATTTTAGTCATTTAAAATTTTATGGGACTGTAAAGAGTTTATTTTACATTGCAAAATGAACCATTTGTTTTTCTCTTGACTCGAATATACTTATTTAAAATCTGATTTTCCTAAACCGTCTATTAAATATAATAATAAAAATATATATTAATTGGTAATAAAATAATATTTAATAATTGTTTGGAAAATAAATAGTATTTTATTTTGTTTAACAATTATTAATTATATTATTATGTTTTTATATCTAAATTAAAAGATATCTTTATTAATTTCTATATAACCATATTTATATATATAACAATATTTAAAATATATTTAATTAAAAAATTATATATATGCAAATATATTTTATATATTTGACTTATTTAGTAAATAAAATAAAATAAAATATTTTATTTATTTCAAAATTATTACCATATATCGTTTTATACGTATTAAATTATAACCATAAAAAAATAAAATAATAAATAAATAAATAATAAATAAAATAAATTCTTTTGAAGGAAATTTGGAAAAACGGTATACTGACACATGGCACATATAGTTATTCTTTTATATACTATATAGATGGTTTTTAGTTAATAATATTATTAAAGTAGTCACATATGATTATAACTATAATGAAAAACATTATATGAAAGTATTTAAAGTTTAATTTCATTTTCTTTGATATTTGGGGATTTGACAAGTACAGCATAGTACACCACTCAAAGTATAACCTAACCAAAGAAAAATTGTATATGAAAACCAAAGAAAGATTGCATATCAAAAAAATGAGGATTCTCAAATATGAAATACCAATTCATTCTGTTTGCTGCCATTAACTTGGCCATCTAGTGCTTGTTTTTTGAGGAATCCCTTATTGTAGAAAGGCCTTTGTCATTTCACAATTCCAGCAGTGGGTTTGCTACTTTGAAAGCAAAATTTGGTAACTGTTTATTAAACAAATTGCTGACACTTGGAATCAAATTGAAGAACTGAAAGCTGATTGTCACGTACGTTAATAACACCTCCATGTAGCCTGTCGACAATCGTTTTGCATAATCATTAGCCATATGCTGCTTCTCTGTACCACTGACTGCATTATGATGTTGAGCAATTGCTAGGACAACCCCCAGTGAGTCTGTGTTGGGCCATGATTTACTCCTACCTCTTAAAAATTTTCAGTTGCCTAGCGGCCTGATTATGCATTAGAAACATAAAAAAAAACTAAGACACAACCAAAAGTAAAGCTACTACTAAATTAAACAATTCACATAAATGATACCAGATAATAGCCACATATTATTCCAACAAACAAAGCATTTCACAGCTGGTCTACTAGTGAACTAAGCAAACAATAACCAGTGATATAAGAAAGAGGTAAGGAAGTGAATGAGATCCAAAGACTTCCATTGTTGCATTTTCCTCCGTCTCTCAGTAACCAGTGTTGGTTTGCTAATTTGCTTTACAGTTGGATACTCGAAAAATATTTTGCTAATAAAACTCGATAACATCATTCAAACCTAGCATTCTTGGATGCGGATCAAGAAATTTCAACAAGGGGCAATTTGCAAGGGCAATTTATAAAGAGTCGGCTTATATCTATATGCTAATTCCATTTCTAATGCGCGGGTTTGAGTATATATTAATTCTAATAGAGAGAAATAAAGTTATTATGCTACATTCATCAAATTTATACCTTAAATTCTTAACTTGTCAAGATAAAAATAATAATAACTTTGAATAAAACAAAAGTAAGCAAACATATAACAATAGGGCTTGGATGCTCTGTTTTTCTTCCATTTTAATTAAGTAATATTGATAATTTTATTTTATATATAAGAGATTTAATTCAAGTAGGAGCGTAAGTGTTTCTTTTTTTTTTTTTTTTTTCCTTTTTTAAAGAAAAAAAAAAACAATGTATAATATGAAAGATAAGCAGTCCTAATCATATAAGGATATAAATTTCCCCCAAAAAACGAAGAATAATATAAGGATATGGTAACCTCTTTTCACAAAAAAAAGAAAAAAAAAAAAAAAAAAAGAAGAAGATGAAGAAGAAGAAGAAGAAGAAGAAGAAAAGAAAAAAGAAAAAAGAAAAAAAGAAAAAGATATGGTAACCTTACATTATAAAATCAATCAATCAATCAGCGGGATAGCCCCATAGTAATTGGCCATTAATATTTCCTTTTAATAAAACTCGATTCCATCATACCCTAGAAGAAAAAAAGAAAGACCCTAGCATTCATTCAATGGAAACTCAAACTGAAGCAACAATGGCCTTGCCGAGCTCTACACAACAACCAAATTGGTTGGATCTTCCCCCCAAAGCCATTGAATTAATCATCCAAAAGATTGCAGTTTCGGTTAGGGACATGATACGGTTCAAGGCAGTATGTAGCTTATGGTGCAAGGCTGCACACTCCTTTATCTCTTCTTTTTCATACTCTACTGCTCCATGGCTCATGCTTCCTACCAATCTGAGTGATACCGCGGGTTAGTGCAGCCTCTTCAGTCCTGAGGATCAAAAGATATACAGGTTCAACAACATGTTCAGAAACCATCCTCCATCGTCACAAGGTTGGTTGGTACTCTACCATCATACATTTAACAACCCATGTCTCTTCAATCCTTGTTCAAGACTTCAAATTCTACTCCCACCCATTGATGTTCATGTTGATATGGATAATGTTGTTTTCCCATGTCCAATTTCGAAAGCCATCCTCTTATCTGATCCCTCCAGTACCAAAAACTGGAGCATTGTAGTTTCATTTACCTCTGGACTTGCAATCTACGTGCATAATATCCCTAGTACATGGACTCAATTTGGGTGTCTCAAAAAATATCAGGATATCTTATGGCATAATGATAAGCTCTACGCAATAAGCCTAACCTATGGAGGCTCGGTTGAGGTTTGGGACCTTGAAAATTATCACTCTCCCACCAAAGTTGCATCCTTGTTGTGCATTTTAAATCATCTTCCTATCAACATTAAGATATTAACAAAGTTGTACCACTTGGTGGAGTCAATGGAAGATGTTCTGCTTGTGATACTGGCTATTGTGGATATGCCACCTAATAACCACAAGCACCAACTCCACTTTTATGTGTACAAGCTAGATTATAGTGGGGAAAACTGGGAAAAGCTTGAAAGTTTGGGAGATCGACTTCTGTTTTTAAACAGAGACGGATCGAGCATTTCGATTTCAGCTCGAAATTGTTTGAACTTGCAGGGGAATTCAATATACTTCATACCCTCGACCTCAATGCCGAAGGTGAAAGAAAAATCTGAAACAATTATCTATAGCAGCTTATGTAGGCCAGAAGAGACCTTGAATGCTGGAGTATATAAGTTGGAAGAAAAAGTTGCGAAGCGTTTTCCTCAACCTATTGATTTGTATGTGACAACGGCAAACACTTGTTGGATTGTTCCTAATCCCGTAAAGCCATCGCAGGTGATGACGGCAGATGTAGAAGTGGAACCCACACCAAGACCAAGACTAGGACCAAGAGCAACATACAAGGCACTTCTCTCTCAATGTTTTCTATATTCGGCCGCTCTGGCTGTTGTTATTTATACTTTTCGAAGCACACCAACTTACTCTTCTAATTAGGTGGCGTTTTTTTCCTCAATTTTTATTTTCTATACTTAATATTTGTTTTTTCAATTTGTTTGTTTTAAATTTATTTGTTTTTTTCAATTTATAATATATAATATTACGCAGTCAGTTTTTGTCCCGACCATGAAGATGTTCATATCATTAATTTTATTTTATTTTTTTTAAATCTTTAATCATAGGGTATCTCTATACTAAACTGGCTATGGATTTAATATTTGTTCAAACATTAAAGTATTAATGGGTATTTTTTTTTTTAACAAAAATTAATGCTCCAATTCAAATCTTTGATTTTTAATCACGTAAAATCTTTTGGATCGTAGGTTTGCCACAACTTTTTTTTTTTATTTTTTTTTTATTTTTTAATCTTTTGGATTGTAGGTTTGCCACAACTACCTTTTTTTCTTTTTTTCCCCCTTTTGACAACAACACGAATGATATGGACTTCACTGTCTGTTCTGATCCTTCCCTCTTCAATACTAAATTTTTAATGGTAGAATACTATCAAAATTGTTATACACATCTTTTGGCATGTAAGTAAACAGGAACAGGTTACATTATTTGATTTTAGCCCTTTTTTTTTTTTTTTTTTTAAAGTTACATTGTTTCAAGAAAATTTTAGTTCACGGTTACTATATATATTTAGAAGATGATATTTTTGGTTGCATTTTTGTAGGTGTACGTATATAACAATATACCAATTCCACATATCCTCTTGGGTAAGGATTCGAAATTGTTGATTTCTAGATAATAATAGTAACAATCCTTTTATAAATAACAATTATCATAATAATAAGCATGGAAAATTATTGGTATTCAGAATACATTTGTCAAATTAACATGGGAAATTCCTAGTGGTATGATTGACTATGGTTGAAATCCTTTACATAACAAAGCAAAGACAGGAAAATTATTGTTGGTTTACGACTTTACCTACATAACCTGCATTCCAAGCAAAACAAAATTGTTAATTAATCTTATCAAATCTAGCACAGGAGAATTGGGGTATTGACATAAAATGTTAAGAAGCCATCACTGCATTACAATTTACAAAATTCCATCTCCTCCTTGGTCATGATTTTCTAGTTGACCATTATTCCGACATCCATCATAGAAAGTTTAGCCATTAGCAAAACAATAACACTAGAGCTATATAATAAAATTAGTGTACTGATCATGATAAACGCAGATGATCATCCATTAATGTGAAATGTTTGCAGTTATATTTGAGAGGAAATACTAATGAGAAATCTAAAAGAGAGAACAGATGATTGGAAAAGTTATATATTATTGTCATGAAGCCACTGTTTTATACAAGTTTATATAAGAGGAGAAGCTAAAGAAACCTATTATGTTACAACTGGTAGGATAAATATTAACAGTAACAATATATATCTCCTAGACCTGTACATAACTTATATAACAAAACTAGTTACTTAACATCCCCCGCAAAATATGTGATCCTAGAAGAACACAGATTTTGGAACGAAAGATAGAAACTACCTTGTGCTTAGAGGCTTCATAAGTAGGTCTGCAAGTTGATCAGTACTCGAAACATGCAAAACACGAAGACTCCTTCAACTTGATCACATACAAAATAGAAATCTATACGAACATGTTTCATGCGTGATGAAGCTTGGAGTTTGCACACACATAGGTAGCACTTAAGTTGTCACAATAGCTTGTGGGAACAATGCTGGAGTTGACACCAAGCTCATGAAGGAGAGAATCAAGCCAGCGAAGTTCAGAAACAGTGTGAGCAGCGGATCGATCCTCTGCTTCAGTGGGCGACCGAGAAACTGCTTTTTGCTTCTTTGAGGACCATGAAATCGGGTTCTTTCTGAGAAACACTATATATGCCGTGGTTGATGTGCTGTCGTCTTTGTTGCCGGCCCAATCAGCATCGGAGAACGCATGAAGATTCAGATGAGAATTTTTATGAAGTACTAAGCCATGATATTGAGTTCCATTGAGATAACGGAGAAGACATTTAGCCCCAGCCCAATGAACTTGAGTTGGACAGCCCATAAACTGTGATAGTTTATTAACACTATATGCAATGTCCGGCCTTGTTATCAACAAATATTGTAAGAAACCAATAAGTTTCCAGTACTCAGTTGGAGAGTCAAGCAACTTGCCATCATGAACAGATAAGCTAGTTTTCACAGCCATAGGAGTCAAATATGGTTTGGAGTTAAGCATTTTCATAAAAACCAAGAGATCAGTTATATATTTCCGTTTTGATAAGACGACTCCTATAGAAATGGGAAGACCTTAAATCCCAAGAAAAGAATGCAAGGACCCAAGATCTTTAAGAGAGAACTTATTTGACAAAGCCTTAACAAAGTCAAAAAGAAAAGTTTTAGTTGTTTTCTGTCAAAATTATGTCATCAACATAAACAAGTAAATAGAGAATGAGTCTTTAGTTGCGATAGATAAATAGAGAGGTATCTTCATAAGAGTTTTTGAAACCAAATTTAATGAGAAACTCCTTGAGGCCCATATACCATGCACGGGGAGCCTGTTTAAGGCTATAGATAGCTTTGTTTAGCTGGCATACATGGTTAGGCTTGGACTGATCAATAAACCCAGTGGGTTGAGTCATGAACACCTTTTTCTTGAAGTACAACATTGAGAAAGGCGTTATTAATATCAAGTTGCTAAAGGGGTCAATTATGGGAGAGTACAAGGTAGATGATAGTGCGTACTGTAGCGGGCTTTACAACAGAACTGAAGGCGTCGAAATAATCAATCCATGATTGTTAATGAAAGCCTTTGGCAACGAGACAAGCCTTGTGTTTCTGAAAAGAACCATCAGAGTTCTATTTTGTGTGGAAAACCCACTTACAGTCGATTAGATTTTGAATAGAGGCAAGTGGAACAAGCATCCAGGTATTGTTCTTGAGCAAGGCTTGATATTCATTGTTCATGGCATCTCTCCAAGTAGGAATTTCCAAAGCTTGTTTTGCTGTTTTCAGCTCACTGATGGTGGTTATGGAAGCAGCATAAAAATCAGGTAGCCACTACAAGAAATTTGTCTTTTACTGACAAAACAATATTGCCGGCAAAAATACAAAATTCATCGATAAATGTTTTATCGACAAAAATAAATTCATCGCCCATGTCGTCGCCTATGCCTCCTTTGCAATTGTATTTACCGCAGAATTTTTAATTTTTACCGGCTAAAACTTTTGCCGACAAAAATTTATTTTTCTTGCCAAAAACTATTTCTATCGAATGTAAAATTGTCGATAAAAGGTTTTGGCGACAAGATATAGCATATGGAAAAGTATTTTTATAATGGTGAAAATATAACTAGCAACGAAATTATTTTGTCAGCAATACATAATTTGCGGACAAAATACAATTCATCGACAAAGAAATTTTAGCAACAAAACAATTTAGTGGGCGACAATAAGTTTTCCATCAAAATTTATTCGTTGGCAATGGTGATTTTAGCGACAAATAAGATACATCGGCAAAAGTTTTTAGCAACAAAACTGTTTTGGTCGGAAATAATTAAATTTCCATCAAGAATGCAATTCATCCGAAAAGGCTGTTTTAGTGACGAAAGTGCTTTGATTGTAAATGCCTTTTCATGATAAAATTTTCGATGGTATATATATATTTTTTACCAACAATGCTTTTGTCGACAAAGGCTTTTCCAAATATATATATATATATATATTTTTTAAATTTTAATAGAGTGATAGAGAAAGAAATGACAGTAGTAGAGAGAAATGACGGTAATAGACAGTAGCATGCACAATGACAGCAGTGGAAAATGGCAGACAACATAAGTAGAGAGAAAATAGTACCAGCAGCAGGAGAAAAAAACAAAGAGGCAGAATAAGAAACAATCCAATAATCAAGCATGATAATGACAAAGAACTAAACAGAATAAGGAGCTCCACGTGTCAACTAATCAAGTAGCACTACACTTCACAAAGTAAGCAGCACTAGTTTTCTCTTTGTCTTCAACACACCACAAAATGCAACAGAGAGAACAGAGTAGAGAATGAGTGAGATTCAGTGGCTTTGTAGGTCTCCAACATTTAGTAACATAAGTCCTTAAAACAAGGATCTGCCTACCATATGGTGCTTCAGGATAGAAGCATTAAAAAAGAGGAGAGTAGACAACCTGACTTTTGACTTGAAGAAAGGTGGAAATGGGGTAATATGATTATTATGGTATAGTTAAAATGGTAAAGTTTTGGCAGGACCTTATCCACATTCTCACCAAAATCATGGTTACCATGAGGTATACCACCATAAGATCAATGTTTTTATGTACACATGATAATATTTTCAGAAACCTTAAAAATATTTGTTGAGAAGCTCAAAAAAACACACCCACAACCGGTCATTATGATCCACCCAGAAAATTGCCTCCTTTGTCACATAGACGAAAAAAACAAAGTGCACCAAAAAGGGAAGAAAGAGATAAAAATAAATAAACAAATTAAAAAAAAAAAAAGTATGAGAACAAACATGTCCCTTAAGGATGGTGAAGGATGACTCAGGAGGATTATAATCCTATTTTTATTTAAGCTTTTAAAAATATAGTGACATCTAGCTACTAAAACAATCCACATTTCCACTTTTCCCTTTCTAACACTAATATAACAGATAGTTACATTGCTATGAACAATTCTTAAATTGCGGCAATCTTGAATCAAAATGTATTCCAATACAATTACTTCCACAACCACTTCTTCGGTGCTTTTATGCTTAACCAACTGAAAAAAATATAATTCCTATGTTAGTGGTTCCATCAAACAAATGCTAACAAACTGCATGATGCCGGTGCATATTGCAACAAAGGCACCTTACATAAAATTGGGAATTAGCTTTGACATTTTATGATCAAGTAAAAAAATCTCAATAGAGGAATTAGCCAATCATATGGCAACAGGAGAACAAGCTGAATATAAATTATATATATATATATATATATATATATATATCGGAGAACCAACACCAACAACATGAAGAAGCCACCAAGACCCCTTTATCTCAAATAAATGCCCATCATACGTTTTACAATGCATATGTATGAGATTGACATAGTGAATTACATGTAGAAAAGGAGCTTGTCAAATCTCAGTTGATTAGTATGAAAGCTCTTTATAACTTTGAACCAATGTAGGTTGTCTAAATCTACATATACCATAGTACCATCGTGACTCTTTAAAGGTGCCAAAACATGGATCTGCTTCTTAGTAGTGTCAGATGGCAGAATCCATTTTACTGATAACAAGTACATTTGCCAATAAGTATATATTTCTGTATAAATACTTGATGCCATATTAGACTTAAGAAAATTTGTTGGGTTACATAGATTCTTGTGACACATTAATACCGCCAAAAAAGTAGCCGACAAGGTTTATTAAGTCTATATACATAGGTTTTCTTAGAACACTTATTTAGCCTTGATTTAAACCGGAATTAACCTCAACTCTGTATCATACCATGGTACTTATCCATAATTAAACTTTATTTTAGGCCTTAACTTTGTATTTGTTTAGACTAATGAAGTTAAGGACAGAATGGTGGATTAAAGTTATCAGGAAAATGATATTACAAGGGATAAACAAAGGGACTTTCTCTTTTGGCTTTATCTTTGCAAGTTAACATATATATATATATATATATATATATATATATGTATATGTGTATATATATAACCACACATTGATCCGCATAAGACAAAGTTTTTCTAAGATCCACTAAATTCCTCTGTTTCTATTTGATTGAATAGGTTTAATGTTGTTACTTTAAAAAAAAAAAAAAAAAAAAAAAAAAAAGGGAAAAAAGAAAAATTTTGACCATGAAATTAATCATGTAATCTATATCTCTATTCTTCAGTAGTTAACAGATAAGAGCAATTCTTAATGTTTCTTGCACTGGCAAAATGTGGATTTGAATTTGAATGTTAAGTCAATTACCTAATGATTAGATGTATGTATATTAATGTGCTTTATTATTATGTATTTTTGTTATATGTCACTATATTTGATATTTTATTCTCCTAATGGATGGTATTCATTTATTATGACATATACACGATTATCATCAGCTGAAAATACTGGTGTTGGACCATGCAAAATTTAATAGCTGATCAACAAGGTAGCATTTTTTTTTTATAGATAATATGGAATTATAATATCTTATACATAAAAACAAGTCAAGCAACTACAACTCACTCTCTCTAAACAACATAACTCTTCCAACTTCATCACATGTGACACTAGCCAGCTACCAACAACAGCCACAACCGAGATACTACTTGTGCATAAACTTCCACCGGAGCTTTAGACTTATATATATCAAGAGACTAAAGCCCCAACGTATTCTAACACCACTAGATTCTGCAGAAAGAAAAATAAAGCCTTTACCACCAATATCAACATCACATCTATATGCAGAGTTGGTTATACAGATATAAAAAATATGAAAGCTTTCTTATGTGGTTATACAGAGTTGGTTATACAGCGAACACAAAGTTGCACCCAAATAAAGAAAGTTATACAGCGAACACAAAGTTGCACCCAAATAAAGAAAGCTTTCTTAAAACTATGAAAGGATGTAATAGAATGTACCGCAAGCAGAGAGGTACCTCACTAGTAGACATGAAGATATCAAAAAGAGTAATGTACTTAAATTGTACAATACACTAACATCTGTATATGCTAAAGATCTACTGAAAACCGAAATTAGCTAAAAAAAAAAATATATATATATATATATATATATATAAAATAAAATTATATTTTGAAGAAATGACTAACCTGACTGAATTGAAACTCCAACCTTCAATTACCAATCAAACGCTTTTCAGTGCCAAACCTCCTTTTGAACCAAATATATATTATGATAAACAAATTAAACAAATAAACAATAGAAATTCGCAGACCGAAGTATTATCTGCAAATATTACGCAAACCCAGAAGAAATCAAAAGCTATTCATAAAATATTCAGCAAAAAAGAAAGAAAGGCACCCAAAATTCCAAAAACCCAAAATTGGGTGGACACTTTTGAAAAAACAATGATGAAAATACAGAACAACACCGACCTGCAGAATGTCAACAACCAGATCGGCGACCAGAACAGCAACAACCGGCGACCAGCGCCTGCAAAAAAAAAAAAAAAATCAAAGAGAAATTCAAAGAGGAGGAAAAAAGAAAAAAAAAAAAAAAAAAAAAAAAAAGGGGGGGTTTGCTTCAATAAAAACCCCATTTTGACTTGCTTCAAAGCGACTGTTTTGACTTGCTTGGACCCAATTTTTGAAGGACGAAATTCGGTTTGCGGTGGAGGATCTTGACAGAAGAAAACAAAAAACAAAAAAAAAAAAAAAAAAGAGTAAGGAGAAGGAGATGCAACGGATATAGAGGGAAAAATAATGGACTCATTAGTTGTTGTTGTTGTTGTTTTTTTTTTTTTTTTTTTTTTTTTTTTTTTTTTTTTCATTTCAAGACTGGCGGGACCGTGTGGCGGGATATGGGGCGCCAAAGTGTTTCACTATTGCCGACGAATTGTCAAAATTCTCGCCAAAGTTCCAACTATTTACCGTCAATTTTATTAGTTTGTTCGGCAATACTAATTTTTCCGAGGACAATATATTTCGTCGGCAAAAGTTGAATAGTATTTTTCCCTGCTCAGTCTTTTATAAATACATCCAAAGGAATAAAAAAGCAACACCTTTACTACGTAAATAAAATATAAATGCCATCAACAAATGTTTATTAATATTTAATATATCAAATGTAATAAATATATGTGCTCTTCACCTTTAGAATGTAACATAGAATGCAAAATTAATTGTAAACTAAGGTAAAATGTAACTTATATAAATGTTGGATCAATTCAATTTATATCTTACGAATTATGAAATAATACTACTACTAATAAAAACAATAATATCAATACTATATAAATGGTTTTATATAATTATAATACTAACTGCTAAGTAGCACATTTAATTTTTTTAACATAAATCATTTACATATTCATGTCATAAAAAACCCAAACCGGAAATAGAAAAAAGAAATATATGAAATTTTTTCCAAAAACTACGTTTTTCCCAAATGTTTATTCCATTACCAATAAAAAAATAAAGTCTTTAGAATGTAACAATTATTTTTAAGTTAAGGTATAAACTAACTTACATGTATACTCTTTAATTTAATTTGTATCTTACAAACTCTAAAACACTACTACTAATAATAATAATAAATATATATGTGAGTGTGTGTGTGTGTGTGTGTGTGTGTGTGTGTGTGTGTGTGTGTGTGTGTGTGTAGTTATATATAATTATAATATTAGCTAATAAATATTGGATTGAATTTGTTTTTAGCATAAAAATTTTGTACATATATGTCAAAAAAACCATGTGTAGAAGATGAAATAATTAAATATATAAGATTTTTCTCAAACTACATTTTTTGAAATAAAAATGCCCAACTTTTGCCAACAAAACCATTAAATTTCATTGGCAAAAGTGACATTTGCCAAGGAAATTTTTAATTTTGCTGGTAAAAGTTTGTCCCATCACACAAACAGTAAGGTACATAGAAGGTGACAAATTAAATGTGAATTACGATAAAAAATAATTTATATTAATTACCAAAAAATAAGATACATAGATTTGTTAAGGAATAATAATAATAATAATTCAAAACTATACATGTGACAGCTCAGACCATCCGTGTCCAATATTGACCTCTTTGGGTCTGGAGAATCCTCTTACAACCTAGCCCTCAAAGTTTTGTCAAAACGTGTCGTACGGGAAAGGTATCCACACCCACTTATATGGCATGCTTCGTTTCTCTTTCCAACCGATGTGCGATTTCACAATCCTTCCCCTTGGAGCCCAACGTCCTCGCTGGCACACTGATCCGGGTACTGGCTCTGATAGCATCTGTTACAGCCCAGACTACCCGCGTCCGATATTGTCCTCTTTGGGCCTGGGGAATCCTTTTACAACCCAGCCCTTAAGGTTTTGCCAAAACGCATCGTAATGGTTAGGGGGAATCCTCTTACAACCCCTACCTATCAGTCCCACTGGCACGGGCTTCCCAGGCCCAATTACGATATTATCCGATTTGAGCCCAGCCCGCACGGTTTTACTTCCCCTCATGGGAACACGTCGTATGGGAAAGGTATCCACACCACTTATATGGCATACTTCGTTCCCCTTTCCAACCGATGTGGGATCTCACAATCCTCCCCCCTTGAGGCTTAGCGTCCTCACTAGCACACCGATCCGGGTACTGGCTCTGATACCATCTGTGACAGCCCAGACCACTCGGGTCTGATATTGTCCTCTTTGGGCCTGAAAAATCCTCTTACAACCCAGCCCTCAAGGTTTTGTCAAAATGCATCGTACGGGAAAGGTATCCACACTCACTTATATGGCATACTTCGTTCCTCTTTCCAACCGATGTGGGATCTCACAATATATCTCAGTTGGGCCTGGGAGGTCTAGGCCAGTGGGACTGGCAAGGAGGGGCTGGAAGAGGATTCCCCCTCACCACTACAACGCGTTTTGACAAAACCTTGAGGGCTGAATTGTAAGAGGATTCCCCAGGCCCAAAGAGGACATTATCGGACGTGGGTGGTTTGGGCTGTCACAGGTGGTATCAGAGCCAGTACCCGGATCGGTGTGCCAGCGAGGACGCTGGGCCCAAGGGGGAAGGATTGTGAGATCCCACATTGGTTGGAAAGGGGAACGAAGCATGCCATATAAATGGGTGTGGATGCCTTTCCCGTACGACGCGTTTTGACAAAACCTTGAGGGCTGGGTTGTAAGAGAATTCCCCAAGCCCAAAGAAGACAATATCGGACGCGGATGGTCTGGGCTGTCATATACATTTTGGGATTTTATCTTTTACCGACAATATTGTGGTGTTTGCCGTTAAGAGATATAATTTTTGCCAACTAATTTCAATTTGGTCGGTAAATGCCATAATATATCATTTGTCGACGAATTTTTTTCATTGCCAAAAGTCTAATGTTTACCAAGAAATACTTTTTTTGTTGGTAAATGTGTCTTTTGTGACAATATTATTTTTCGTCAGTAAAAGACCATTTTCTTGTAGTGAGTAGTTTAGGCTTGAATATTTGATTTAATGATCTCGTGCGCACTGCGTGTGCGAGTATTTGATGGAGGGAAGGGAACTGAAGAAGTTGGTGAAGCTGCAAGAGAGTCCCATGCAGCAGTGCTCTCTTCTCACCATGAGTCACTTGAGAATGGAGTAGATGAAGGCACGAGTGAAGGTGGCATACTTATTTTTCCATTGCTAGGAGACAGGGCAGGTGAGTTTAGAGATAAAGCTGACATAGGAGAAAGATTTTGTGTAGGAGATAAATTGTGTGGTGAGGTGGATATAGAGTGTATTGGGACACGTGAAGATTGGAAAGGAATTAATGTATGAGTGGAGGTGTGAGGATGTGATTGAATGTAAGTGGGAGGAGTTAGGGATGAATTATTCACCTTTTCTTTTTGCATAAAAGGAAAATTAGTGGGAGTAGGTAGAGTTGAATTATTGACCTTTTCTTTTTGTATAAAAGGAAACTTAGTGGGAGTAGGTAGAGTTGAATTATTGACCTTTGCTTTTTGCATAAAAAAAAAATTCATTTTCTACAAAGGTCACATGACCAGAAGAATAAAGTTTATTTGTCATGACATCCAAACATTTATATCCACTTTGATTAGATAATGGGCCAAGATACACACATGGACGAGAGAGAAGTTCAAGTTTGGATTTTGTGTAAGGCTTGAGCTAGGGAAAACATAAATAGCCAAACGTTCTGATAGAAATAAAATTTGGTGATTTTTGAAAAATAATTTCAAAAGTTGATTTATTTCCTAAAGTTGGTGTAGTTAGTCAGTTAATTAAATAAGAGGCGGTTTGAAAGGAAAATGACCAAAATTCTATAGGAATATTAGCTTGAGATAATAAGGACATGCCAGTTTCACGTATGTGCCTATGCCTATGTTTTGCATATTCATTTTGTTGTGGAGTGTGTGGTACGGTCAAAAAATGACTTATTCCATTGATTTCAAAAAAAATTTATATTTAATAAATTCACCATCATTATCTGAGTAAAAGGAAATTAATGGCAATTGAAAATATTTTTCCACAATAGTTTTAAATTTAATAAAAACAGAGGGCACATCAAATTTGTGCATAACAGGAAATAACCATGTGTACTAGAAAAATGATCCACAAAAATGACATAAAATCTAAAACCATTGTAAGAGGGAACAGATGATGGTCCTAAAACATCAAAATATACTAATCCCAAAGGTTTTGAACTAGAAAAGGAAAGATAGACCAAAAGGAAGACGATGGGATTTATTGCAAAAACATGATGAACAAATAAATTAAGCATTGTTGGAGACAGGTAGAGAATACTTGTGGATGATATGATGGAGAGTTTGAGAGCAGGATAACCAAGCCTTTGATGCCACTGTTGAAGACTGGTATTGATACTTATATAGGCAGTATGTGTTGGATGAAAGCAATGAGGAGGGCTTGGCCATTCATAAACTCCATATCTAAGCGGCCCTTTGAGAAGATGAGTACCTATCTAGAGACCCTTCACAACAAAATAAGTAGGAAAGAATTCAATAGAGGTATTATTGGTTGACAAAGTTTTGAAACAGAAAGTAAATTTCGTGTTATGGCAGGAACACATAAGATATTAGTAAGAGAAAAGATTTTAGAGGGAGAGGCTAAAGAGGTAGAGCCAGTATGTGTGATACCCAATCTATTACCATTATCAATCGAAATCTCTTTGGTGCCATCATAGTCAGAATGAAGATATAAAGTTTGAAAATCTTGCGCTATGTGATGCGATGCACCTGTGTCCAATAGCCAAGGTTGAGTCGGACTGTTAGGAGCAGGATCCAGAACAAATGTTGAATGAAAAGCATGAGGACCAAATTGATTGAGAGTAAAAGGTACTTGCTGCTTAGGTGTGAATGTCCATTGATGTTTGAATAGAGGAAAAAATTGTACAGAATGTCCATGGGTTGCACACAGCTGACAGCGACCCTTGTAATTGGAGGGAGAGAAGGTGACACAGGGCGACGTTGAGGAACAACAGATGCACGAGGAGGTCTATATTGTCTGGGAGACCCAACCTATGGAGCAGAAGTTTTAGATGGAGGCATACGTTGAGCAGTAATCATGGTGTCTGGAGGCTGTATGTCTGTCCTTTTAATATAATTTTCATGCTCTGTTAATTTCTCATGTGATTCTTCAAAACTAATAGAAGAATCTCGTGTACGGAATGTTGTAGAAATGGTTTCAAAGGCAATGGATAAACCATTAAGAATATATAAAGTAAGATCATCTTCACTCACCGGGTGATCTAAGAGGCTGAGTTCATCTGCTGCACTTTTAACATCATTAAGATACTCGAAGACAAAGCGATTAGCTTGTGCTTTAATAAGCCTTTCTCTGATTTGCAGCAGCCAAGAGCAGGATGGTTTTGCAAAAGCGAATGCAAGTCAATCCCACGCATCTTTAGATGTTTTAGATGTGGCAACAATATGATGAACTTCAGAAGAGAGAAAAGCTAGCAGCGTACCAAGTAGACGAGAGTCCTGGCAGATCCGAAATGAATAGTCAGGGTTTGGAGACTGATCTGAGAGAGTCTGCAGCAGACATGGAAGATTGTCATTGACGAAACTATAGAGATCATAGCCTGTGAGAAGCACATCAAACTGCTTACACCATGGAAAATAGGTGCTGTCAGTGAGTTTGAGAAGGACCTATGTTGCCACATTGATAACCACAAGAGTATGACTTGAGAGAGATGGTTGATTAGAAGGAGTAACCATGGATGTTGGGTCAGTAGAAATTGGCGTGGAAGGTAAGGAAGTCATGAGAAGGATCGAATTTTTTTTTTTAGGCGCTTTAAAACCATAAAAGAGAGAACAAATGATTGGAAAAGTTATATATTATTGTCATAAAGCCACTATTAAATATAAGTTTACAGTAAAAGGATAAGCTAAAGAAAGCTATAAGTTACAATAGCTAAGATAAATATTAACAATAACAATATATATCTCCTAGACCTGTACATAACATGTATAACAAAACTAGTTACTTAACAAAATCAACCCAGAAGTCTATTTCAAGATTTTGTTAATTAAGATAATAACATGCATACTGTAGAACTTATGAGTCATGATTGAGAATGAAAGAAAAGAGATATCCTTCTAATTATTTTCATTAATTTATAGTATCTGATGAGGTCCACTCCAATATTTAATTATCATAATTTCTCTAATGTTTACAACATTCTATCTGTTACATTTACTTTGAAAATTCAAATCCAATGTTTGAAATGTCAAACTCCGCATCATACTTTAAAATTTCTAGTTCACAGTTAATGTGTCTTGAAAACAAAATAATCTAGTGATTTTCTGAACTAAAAATTTCTATGGCACCGATTGGGCTCAACAAAGTTAAAGTTACACTCCATACAAACAGATACAATGACATGTTGTCATAAATAATCTGGTGGCAGAAAGTTGCATCAAATTGTGAACCAAATTTACAAAATATGTTTCTTGTAAACTTTGAAAAATTAATGTATGATGTCAATTCAATCATTGAAGAAGTTTGCAAAAATGCCCTCAGCTTTGGCAAAAGCTTTGGGAGTCAATAAGCTGGTGGCTTGGGATAGTTGAGAGGAGAGGTGTAAAAATGGATTAAGTAAAAACAAACACTGTACAAGCACATTACATTAAAATTGGAAACAAGGGCACCACATTATTTAAAACGTGCCGTGTTGAGTGCACACATTTAATGGACCACACTTGATTAGACACAATAGGAGCTCCATGTCACCCATTGCACATTGGTAAAAGAAGGTGCTGAATGCTGTATGAAAAGGTTGAAAAAGTTAGAAAAGGTTAAGGCTGTGTTTGTTTCACAGACTAAACAGGTCAGGATAGTACTGTGTCCCAGTCTGGTGTTTGGTAATAGCATTTTGAGAATGAAACAACTTGACCTATACAGTGAATCAGTCTTGCTGAAGTAGGATTAAACTAACCCCTCTGTCACGGGCCTAACTTTTCCAACACTCCTATGCGGCAGTTAGCACCTCCCTTGTTAAGTAAGCCTTACTCACAAGCTATCACAATACGGAAGCTAAGAGTAAGAGAGTAGGAAGTAGGGGAGTTTGAGAGAATGTGGAGAATGCTTGTATTACTTGAATTCTTGGATTACATGGGGTTATTTACAAATAAGGGAGCCACCCCTTTATATAGAGGGCTTGGCATGTATCACAAGAATACAAAGTTCTAGATATGTACACATGTCACCTATTTAGTTAAGGTTCTAGATTATTCTAGGGTTATGTACAAGATATTTACATGGGGTATTCTAAAAAGATTCCTATCTACATTAATCTAGGTTTCTCTTGAATCTTCTAGAATCTTCCGGGCTTTCTTGAATCTTCATGAAGAATATAGAACCTTCCAGTTAAACCTTAAGGATTCCACTCCTTTTGCACGGATCGTGACACCTCGCTCCCCCAGGTTAGTTTTATCCCAAACTCGCTGAAGCTCTCCTCTCTCACTGGTGTCTCTTACCGAAGCAGGTCCACCAGATTGTGTCAAAAATCGAAGTAGCCCTCTTCCCCGGTGAATGATCGTGTCTCTTGCCGAACCTCTACATCTCTTCGAGGAACCAACACGATCAGTTAGTATGATTACTCCTATCCTCCATCGTCGAAGCTCTCCTCTCTCTTGTTGATTCTTTTCTCCTATGTGTTTATTTGATTCATCTTTTTCTTTACTATCTGTTTGATTCATCTGCTAGTTTATCTGATAGATGAGATATTTACTTGTTGAATATTGTGAAACATTGTGAGCTTTCATATTTTAGGATTTCCTATGCTTCTTTTGAATTGTAGGACTTTTGGTATCAGACGTTATGTTTTAGGAGAATAACTTCAATCACTTTTGATTTCAAATAAAACTTTGCTATGCCAAACTGGAAAGTGGCTATCAGGGGCAAAGGCTAATACATAAATTTGTATGTTCCTTCATGAACGGTGATTTGCCTTTTATCTTTGATTTTATTCCCTTCTTAAAAAAAAAATGAAATATAAAAATAACAAAAAATAAAAATTTGCAATTTTAGTTCACGATCTGCATTCTTACATGTTTAACATTTCTTTTGAAAAATAAATTCCTACTCAGGTATGAATAATTGTTGGGAAACGTTGTACATATATGCTTAGAAATCATGGGTTGGATTAATTATGATGCTAAGAATATGGGTTAGTTTGTACATTTATAATTTTTTTTTTTTTGGCCACCAAGCAAATTGGTTGAACGTTGCCCCAATGGAGGGAGGAAGAGATGGAGATGAGGACGAAGAGGATGGGAATGAAGACAATGAATCTGGAGAGGAAATCGATGAAGAGGACGTTGAGGATGATGATATGGTGGAGGTTCATGAGATTGATGACAGCAAAAAATAGAGAAGATGCGGTTGAGTATGATGAAGATGATGATGAGGATGAAGAGGTTGACAATGATGAGGGGGATTTTACTGAAACTGAGAGCACAAGGAGGTTGACAAGCACTAAAGGGGAAATTGATGGCCATGAACAAGGAGAGGATGATTGAGATGAAGATGATAATGGCAGCTTCATTTTAGACCTGCTAACAATAAGCTAATGTGGATGCAACATCCATTTGTGAATATTTTTTTCAAACGCTTTATCAAAGATTTCATCCAATGCCTTTGATTTGCCAAAAGCATTGACTATTAATCTTGAAATAATAAGAAAAAGAAATACTTGTCAATTTTTACTTCATATTGCTAATTAGTATACTAAATTATATTATCAAGATCTTCATACACTACATTTAACCTTTTAAACGCAGCCACTGAATTAACATAAAATTCATATTCTGCAAAACAAATAATAAAGTGATAGCAACAGTAAAGCATCACAGACACAATGCTCTACTCAGGTTTTCACAAGCTAGGTATACATAGATATCGTAAGTTCTAATTTCTATATCCTATGTACCATGTTAATTCACTAACCACTTATCCAATTTATCTATGTATATATATATTTACATAATGATATGCATATTAATGACACTTGAAAAGAATTAAAATTAAAAAAAATGTAAATGGGCGACACTTTTAATGATAAAAGCGTCACCTAATGCTTTGATATTAAAATATATATATATATATATATATATATATATATATATATATATATATATATATATATATATTTATATATATATGAAGCTCTTTAATTTAACAAACAAGTTAGTTAATATTGCAAAAATTAATTAAGTTAAAATTGCAAACAAATAAATATTTAACATTGAAAAAAAAGAAAAGAAAAGAAAAGAAGCACAATTAGGCGACATTTTCCTTGCCAAAAGCGTCTCCTATTAATCTTGAAATACTTAAAATAAAACTTTGTTAATTTTTATTTCATATTGTTAATTAGTATGTTAAACTATATTATTAAAGCCTTCACACACTATATTTAATTTTTTTAAATACAATCATTGAATCAACATAAAAATTTTTATTTTGCAAAATAGATAATAAAGTGATAGCAACACTTTGCTTGAACATATTGCTCTCTTCAGATTTTCACAAGCCAGATATCCACAGATATCTCAAGCTTTAATTTCTGTATCCTATGTACTTTGTTGATTCACTAACTACTTATTCCCCAATTTATCTATATATATATATATATATTTATATACACATGAATAAATCTTAAATCAAAAAAATTTAAAAAATAAAGAACATAGATAATGCTTTTTATAGTAAAAGCGCCGTCTAATACCTTAAAATTGAAAAATTAAAATTTTCAAGTTCTATTAATTTAACAAATGATTAAGTTACAATTGCAAAAAACATTGCAATAATTAAGTTAAAATTACAAACACAACAATAATTAAAATTGCAAAATATTAAAAAGATATATAGGCAACCTTTTGGTCTTAAAGACGTCGCATATTATGTATTTAATTTAAAATAATTATATTATCTTACTTTAATAAATTTAAAATAAAGAATTTAAAATTTAAAATCAAATAAATTAAATTAAATAAGTAGATTAAAATATAAAATGTATGAGAATAGTAAAATTACATACAAAGCAGATGCTTTCGCTTAGAAAATTGTTGCTAAGTTTTTTATTAATAAAAAAAAATATTATATATTTCTTTAATATAGTTATTTTTTTTTATACTTCTAAAATTAAATAAAATATGTATAAATCACAAAATAAAATTATGATAATCGATACTTTTATCATAAAAGTATTATCCAATTTTAATTATTTTCACTGACGCTTTGTTTATAAAAACATCAGTTAATATTTTTAATCATCAATCCAACAACATCGAAAAAAAAAAGGTCGCTTATTTTTATTATTAAGCAATGCTTTATTTTCAATATTTTTTAAAAACATCCTATATTTTTGGCATTTTAACTGATACTTTATCTTTAACTTCACGACTTTCTTTTCATAGATTTTTTTTTCATAATATCGGATAATTAATGTAGCCAGTTAACTATTTTGTCGTAGTGATAAAAATTACATCATAAATCGTAAAATAAATTTAATTAATAAACAATTAAACAATAGAAAATTTTATTGCCATATATATAAAGTGAACTGGCTGGTACACACACAACATGATGGCGCGAATATGGCTCTATAAATAAACGGACTAATATAAACACAACACCATGGTCCATACTTACAGCCAAAAAAAATAAAAAAGACACCATGGTCGATACAAACACGACCACTAATAAGCTGATCTTTAAACAGGCTGTGCCGTGGTCTAAGAGTTGCTCTAGGAAAAAAACTTGTTCAGAATGGTCGCACAGTCCGATGTGGTCCGGCCGTCCACTAAAATTTTGACACCTTTTTCCTTTTTACTTCTACCATGCCTATTTTTGGGGCCAAGCCGAACAAACACGTACGTGCGTCTTGTATCTTCTTCCCCAAACCATCTCTTTCGTCTTCAATCTTCATCTCCTTCATCTTTCATTTCTCTGTTTATTTTTCATCTGCTTTCAAGATTTATGAAAATACAAGATCCTATTTATTATTGAATTAAGCCTATCCATCAAGCCATAAGAAGAAAGCAGTTCTTATTTCTTTTATTCTTTTGTTTAAAATTGGTGGATCTGGTTTTGGGTCTGAAAATTAAACCATATAAGGAGAAAATTAGGTTAAAAGTTTATATATATATATATATAGTTATTTTTGCACTTTTGCTTGGATTTTTGACTTCTGGTTCTCCGTATTTTTTCTTTAATAGCCAATCACCTATGAATTCCACAACATTTTATTTTGCTGCTTGTGGGTTACTTCTTAGTTAATATTATTTTTATTTTTAATCGGTAAAAATTAATTAAAAATGGATTGGATTGCTATTTAATAAAATTTAAAATTAAAATTAATTAAAAATGGATTGGATTGCTATTTAATAAAATTTAAAATTTAACATTGTACTATTTTATTATTTATTGTTGAAATATAAATGATAAAGTAGCATTAATATTGACATTTACTTAAGAGAATTTGTAAATTATAAAAATGGTAATGCAAAAATGACATGTAGCAGTACTTTAAACAACGAGAGATGCGAGAAAGAAAATTATTTTTTTAGACAAATCTAACAAGTAGCGACTTGTAAATAGATGGTCACATAGGTTGATGTGGTGCAATCATCAAACGCATGTTTTTCTCATGGTCTAGAAAATCAAACCTTTGTGGCTGCTATGATGTGTGGAAGGCACAGAAATAATAGGTCCAAAAACCACATGAATTTATCTCTCCGGCATGGCTCTCAACACTTCAACGACCAAAACGCATTCACCCAAAAAAATAAATAAATAAATAAATTCCCAAAGTGCGTTCCATTAAATATGTGAATGACATTTTTTTATATATCACGTTGTACGAAGAAGAAAGATTTTATTTTAATTTCTTTGTTGCAAAATTATCCCAAATGCCAAATGTAAAACCAAAAAAAAAAAATCTTGTACATAATCTGTTGTTTCAACAACAGAGCCGCATCGGAGTATTGTGAAGTAATCCCAGCTTAGCTCAGGTTCTGGCTCCACATTGCCAGATCAGCACAATAATTGGAGTAGGTCATGGGGCTCATGTGCTTCTAATTAGTTATTAATTTGTTAGCTTTAGGTTTACGCTGGGTGTTAAAAAATGCTTTAGCTTTGCCTATAAATAATTTAATCTCAGACTCTTGTAAGGTAAGCTTTCTGCAGACTTACCAAACAGAATTTGGAACTATCTAATTTTTCTCTCCTACTTTCTTATCTACTTTCTTGCTCTTTCTTTTCCTTTCTCGCATTTTCTTCATGGAAATCTTCCATGTTCCCTGAGAAGCTGATCATACTCAGAAGTCCTATCGCAGTTTTCATAATAAACCAGGTCAGTAGATCCTCTGTTTTTACGATTTCTTCAATCTTCTAATGGACTTGTGAGTTAATTATAATGAAATTTTCTAAAAATCCAATTAAGCCTTGTTGTTTCAGGAAATACAAGTTCTAGGAAATTGAAGTGGGTTCTCAAGACTAATTAAATGGAGTATTTTGCTACCATGGCAACTCAAGAATATACCCAAATATATGGAGAATATACTTCAGTTTCTATCGAAGATAGTGATGATGAAGCATTGGCTAAATCCATGGAGGCAAGGCTTCACTATGACTCACCCCTGTCTGCAGAATGTTGCATCTTCAAAATTCCTGAGGTATTTCGCAGACAGAACCAAAAAGCATATGAGCCGGACGTTATTGCCATTGGACCATTCCACCGCGGAAAACAAAGCTTGAAGCCAATAGAAGATGTGAAACAATGGTATTTACTAACCCTTCTCTCGCGTTTGAATATAAGCATGCTTAGCTTGGTTAAAGGCATTAAGGGATATGAGAAAAATGCGCGTGACTGTTATCAAGGACCAATTAGACTTGATCAGAATGAATTCATAGATATGCTAATCGTTGATGGTTGTTTCTTGGTCGAACTTTTTCGTAAGGAGACCGTTTTTGAATTAAGAACCGGGGATGATCCTATATTCAACATGTCTTGCATGTATGAATTTTTCCTTCATGATTTGTTGCTGCTTGAAAATCAGCTTCCTTGGTTTGTTCTTCAACACTTGTTCGCCTTGACCGGGGGAAATGACCATGACCATAGCAGCAGCAGCTTCACTGAACTTGTCCTCCATTTCTTCCGACACAATTTCCCACAAACTAGCCCTTCCATATCCACTTCACGATTGCACGCTAAAAACTTGCACATTGTGGATCTGATAAGAAATGTTCTGACTTCATTGTCCCAAGATGATCAAAGTGATTATCCTGTTCCCGTTAGTTATTATGTGCCGGAGACGCATCAAAGTGATCAAAGTGATCAAAGTGATCAAAGTGATCAACATGATCAAAGTGATTATCCTTATGATTATTATGTGCCGGAGACGCATCAAAGTGATCAACGTGATCAAAGTGATTATACTGATCTCCGTATCCCACATGTGCCGGCGAGGCCACAACCCCTGTCGGCGAGGCCACAACTCATTCCCTGTGTGACTAAACTTATGGAGGCAGGAGTGAAATTCACTAAGAGTTCCTCAGATAACATGATGGATATAAAGTTTGAAGACGGGAGTTTCAAAATTCCACTACTTTTTATCAATGAGACTACAGAGTCAATCTTCAGAAACCTGATTGCTTTCGAGCAATGCTATCACAGGTGCGATGATAAGATCACATCTTATGCAATTCTGATGGATAACCTTATCAACACCGGCAAGGACGTGGAAAAACTCAGTGACGAAGGGATTATTGACAACTGGTTGAGCGCGGAAGATGCTTCTCAGTATTTCAACAGGCTCTACAATGACACTTTTGTGATCAATTTCTACTACAACGATCTCTGCAAGAAAGTGAATAAATATTATCGGACAGACTGGCACAGATGGAGAGCAATTCTGATGCGCGATTATTTTACAACCCCATGGACTATCATTTCTCTTGTTGGTGCATTCATCCTTTTGGTTCTTACCTTCTTGCAGACTTCCTTCACAATTAAGCAATCTTAATGATGTAGGACAATATAAATTGGGATTTTGTGTACCATATTTTAATTTTCATTATTTTTAGTGTAATTTAATTTCTTAGTCCTTAAGTTTAGGTGTTAATGTCAATTAGAGTTAATAAGGCTGTTCCTAAACTTATGTGTAGTTATTTGAACCTTAATTAAAGGAATTAGAATAATCTATTTTGCTTGTATTGGTTTTTAGGGTTCTCTATGTAAAGAGGCATTTCTTAATGTTATCTTCATCATTCCTAACATTCATAAAAGTTTGTTCTCTCTAAAGAATTATTTTCTATCTTTATTATATTTTTATATGCTTCCGGTTCGTCACTTATTCTTCTGGTTGCCAATTCTTTGGTAAGATATTTTAACCTCCTTGATTCATTTCCAATGGAGAATATACCAATTTAAATAGTCTTTCAACACCATAAAATAACATAAATAAGATATTCTTTGGTAGAGAGGCAAGAAGGAGGCTGGTTTGCCAAATTGTATGGTTTGCATTAATACACATAAGCAGTTTAATTTGTTGATTTACATCTCTCTGTCGCTTGATATTTTCAAAACAATGCAGAAAACAGGTTCTGAACACTCAACCTAATGACTGCCACAAATATTATGAATCTCCATAAGAGAATAACACAATATTATACTAGCATATGAAAGAATTAGACAAAATGATTTTACATGTAAAAGCACAAGGAACCTTACAATACATAAAAAGAGATCACAACCAGACATTTGCTTCAAACATAATAAGTATAAATATAGAGTGATCAAACAGAGTATCTTCTTATAAATACTAAACCTTGTTATGGAATTTTGACTAAAAAATTTCATAGATGAATATCATTTTCAGCGACTAAACAAGGATCAATTTATTTTCGTTGCTGAAATTATTGGTCGGCTTTTAATGATCAACTAATGACTGTATTTCAGTTTGTCATTGAAGCTACCAAAATCTACTTTTCAGAGACCAAAAATTGGTCGAGAGTTTGATTTTTTTCCCCCCTTTTTGAAGCGGTATTTTTGTCTTTTATGTTTCCTTTGATAAAGCAAGTACATTTATTGTCGTTATCTTAAACTTGGTTAGTTTTCTTGGACTTTAATGTTTCAGATTAAGCTGAAAATTTTCTAAACAATTATTCATTAATCCCTAATATTGGCTGCACTTGCATGCGAGGGATGAAAATTAATTAATGATCTTCATATATAAATGTAATTAACCACCGTTTGCACTTGCATGTGAAGAGCTAAAGTGACAAGATAAGCATATATATTTTCCAAACTCTATTAGTTATAATACTTTACCATAGCGGCATAACTTGATAGAATTAATTAAGTTCTGAGAGTGTAAGATTCCAAGTTGATACTAATTATAAATTATTTTCTTCAAGCTTTATATAAAGCTACAAGTCAGATTATAGATATCTTATTTTTCCATTGCACTCTGCTCGAAGAGAATGAAAGATGCATAAACCTCATTTAGATGTCAAAAGTAATTGAGAATGTACCTGAATCTCCATATAATTATAATTAGTTTGTAATCAGAGTACGCTCTATCCATGCACTTTATTCTAACAAGTGTGCACCATTTCAATTTTTAGTTTTGGTTAATTAATATATCCAAGTTTAACAAATGCAGTATCAATTTTTATTTATTTATTTTTCTGTTATTTATTTTCCAGAGGACGAGACCATCGTAGAATTGTGTTTATATGGTTTTGATCAACGAATGATACTTGTAGGCCCTTGGGTTTCCCTTCTCACTTTCCTGTTTCTTTCATACCTCTTGCTTTCTGGGCCAAACCAGTTACTCTACTCTCCATCCTTCCACTCTTCCTCTTCCCTTTCGTGTTTCTCTGCTTTCTTGTTGTATTCCCCTCCTTAGCTCTCCCCATCTCTGCCCCTTTTATTCTTTCTCCACCTGGTCTCTTCTTGCAATTTTATACCACACTAGGCAAGTATTCCTCTTCATTTGTTTCGGGCCCACTGAATCGCCAAGAAAGTGTTCCTCTTCCGTTCACCTTTTGGGCCCATGTGGAATATGAAGGTCTACAAGTCTTTGTGTTTTATTGGGCCTTTATTTTATTGGTCCTTTTGGGCCAATGTATGATTTCGGGTGTTAACAATGTTCAAATGATATTCCAGCATGCGTGTCATGTGATTTCTTTGGTTGCTGGTTCACTACCTTGTTCAAATTTTCGAAAGACAAATTAAGTTTAAAAATAAAGTTTATATTCCAAGCAACATGTAGTTCATTTCCGGAAGAAACATTTAAGAAAGAGCTTAAGTTCATTTCTTTCTGAACTTTTTTACGTTTAATGAAATTTTGTGTACACTTCAAACTTGTAGATTCAAGACAACATTTAGGAAATAAAAAAAAGTTCTTAATTAGGGTAGATGGTAATAAGACAGTGATGAGATTTTGACCTAGATTTCTAAAATATTGAGATATATCATATTAAATTACCACTTATTCTATGAGTTTGTTATGTATAATAAACTATGTCTAATATGAAAATGCTAATTTGTAGATAATAATAATAACAATCCTTTTATAAATAACAATTACCATAATAATAAGTATGGAGAATTATCTGAATCCAAAACACATTTGTCAAATTATAGTGTTATAGTTGACTATGGTTAAAATCCTTTACACAACAAAGAGAAAAGACACAGCTAGGAAATTTATTGTTGGTTTACGTACATAACCTGCACTCCAAGCAAACCAAAATTGTTAATTAATCTACATTCAATAAATATAGCGTAAGAGAATTGGGTTATTGACCTAAAATCATGACCAATGGATCATGATTTTCTAGCTGAACATTCCAACGTCCATCAAAATTTTAGCCATGAGCAAAATAATAACAGTAGAGTTATTAAATTTTAGATACCAAATGATATAATATTGTTGTATTGGTTTTTTTTTTTTTTTTTGAGTTGTTGTATTGGTTTTATTTACGTTTATAATTTAGACTGTTTCTCAAAAAAAAAAAAAAAAAAAAAAAGAAGAAAAACTACCATGCATATAATAAATATATTAGTATATTGATGATAAACACCGATAACGTGGGGAATGTGTAACATCCCACATCGGTTGGAGAGGAGCACGAAACGGTCTTTATAAGGCTGTGGATACCTCTCCCTTCAAGACGTGTTTTAAACCAGTGAGAGGCTAGGTAGCTAGGGCTAGGAGGGCCTTGGGCCTGAACCCAAAGCGGACAATATCTTGATGCGGGTGGACTGGGCTGTTACAGTTGGTATCAGAGGTCTAGGTTCTAGTAATCCTAAGGGACTGTGCACTGTTGTGCGTCCCATCCGCGTCTAATCTCTCGTTTTACCCGTCTTAAAGCGTTCTTTCCCTTTTTCTCGAAGTAAATTTGTTGCCCGAGTTTAATTAACTCTAATCTTCGAGGGTGCCAATTAGAATCACCTAGCCTAGCGGGGAATTCCTATGGCCTAGTCAATGGTCGATGATTGCCTTTTCTTTATCGAAGGTTATGTAATGGGGGCAGATCCAATCTTTGAATCTTTTTGGGACCTGAAGCGACCCTAGATATGGATCGAGTAGTTATGCATCTTATGTTTATGGACCGCTAGCATAAGGGAGTAAAGTTAAAGTGTGTCAGCTTACCTGAAGTGGTGCTTCGTGGAGGAGTTAGGAGGCCTTTACCATGGATAATTTCTATCCTCGTCTCCAAGGAGCTATCAGAGAATGGTGGTCATAGGTATTTGACCCATGTGGTTGATGCCCGAGTAGATGGTGAGCGTCGGAACTGCTCATAGTGGGAAGCAATTTGAAAGCGTTTTACTAACAAGTTACCTGGATTACGACCATAATAAGGATATCGAACCATTATTGAATTGGCTTTAGATACCGATCTATTTTCCGTACCGCCATACCGTGCGACTCCATCAAAGTTAAGGGAGCTTAAAGGCTTAGCTGCAAGATTTAGTGAATAAAGGTTTCACTAGATCAAGCTTATCATCGTGAATGACATCCATTTCGTTCATGGAGAAGAAGGATGATTGCCTAAGGGTGTGTATCGGCTACCAACGATTTAGCAAGGTCACCACCCATAATCGATACTTGTTGTCGAGTATGGATGATCAACCTCAAGGTGTCAAGATATTTTTTTTCCGATCGATTATTAAAAATTAAATACTTTTCAAAGTGATAATTGAAATTAAAGGTATTTTATTCAAGTATTTTTGTTTATGTTCGTACATGTATTTGGATGTTATATTGTTTAATATTATATTGCATATACCGCACCATACGGAGGCAGTGAGCCAATGTGGTCCATGTAGAGCTAGCCCCATAATCATGTTACCTACGAGTCCAGGGGATCGGACGACCAATATATGCAACCACCCTAATTTGTATTGGTAGCAGAGTGCCGGCGACAGTTGGAATCATGGATCACGTAGCATGTTAGAAGGTATCGTACGTACCTCCATTACGAGCGTGCATATTTCATTTTATACTATGGATTTTAAGATATGATTTTATGCATTTATTCATGTTTTTATTATTGTTCCAATGTGGAGTTTTAACAATCGCCTATGCAAGTTAAGATATTTTAAACTAATTAAAATAATTTTCTTATTATTTATTATTCCATTGATTTAATTAGTAAATTTCATAAATTATATTTCGATTTTTGAAGAAGTTTGGAAATTTAATTTGGATTGATAAATTGTGCATATTTTATGTTGGTGGTATATTTGAAAAATATACTTTATTATTTGTTTTATGTTATATTTTTTCCAAGAGCGATTTAAGGTTTAAGTATCGCCAATTGAGAATCCAAAGTAGGATATCGTTGAGTTCAAAAAGAGATCCTAAAGGAAGCACGTGATTCAAAGTATGCGATACACCCCAAAGGTACAAAGATGTATGGAATGCTCACTAGATGACATTATGGTTTGGCACGATAAAGGAGGTTGCAGGATTCGAATAAACGTACTTAAGTCACTGACAAGTAAAAGTGGGGAGTAGAAACGTTTGAGGTAGTTTCAATCCTTGCCCATTTCCGTGTCGGGTGGGGAGATGTAAACATGGATTTCGTGCTTAAACTATCGTTCACAAAGAGAAGGTACGACAGCGTTTAGTGAATCAAACAAGATCCAGATAACGATTAAAGTTCTACTTGGTTGTTGATGAGGTTAATGAGATGAGGATGATTCCTTAGGCATGGTTAGATGTTTAAGCATGGTTATTTTCATTCTAGAAGCTAAGATCTTGATATCTTATTTCCTTGGAGATTTAAGGTTCGTATTGGTGGTGCTTTATCGATTCAAGGTGGTTGATATTGTTGGTGATAATTTACAATGATAAGGAGTATGATTTTTGGGACGTAGTTAGAATTTAAGAAGTGTGGAATACTTTTATGGGTTAAGGATCTAGTGATTTGTTCATAGTATTGGTGGTGATGCTAGAATTAAGATTTAAATTCCTTATTGCTTGAGGTGTGGATTCATGGAATTTATTTGAAATTGGGGAAACTTAGGGTTTTCAAGAATGGTATTTGGATGTTGAAAAATTTTATTCATGACCTTGATGAATTTAGTTAAAGGAAAGATTGATGTTTGTCGAGGTTAAGACTATTGGTTAATCAATGAGGAGCAAAGGTTTTATAATTGTAAGTACTAGGAGGGTAATCGAAGACAAGAGAATTAATCGCAACCTTAACTTGGTGATACTAGTATTTGAGGAAATTAGACTTAAGTTCTAATCTTACCTTTTGAATTGCTGATCGAGTTACGAGAGTTGGTTGTTGATTTAAGGATACATGCTTTAGAAGCACTTTATGGTTAGCGTTCGACTATGACCAAGACTTGTAGATCATGTTCTCGTGGCCTAGTTTGAATATCCTTAATTAGTGGGCATGAGAAGGAAAGTTGCATAAGAGGAAAGTTAAAATTCACTATTAGGCGTGATGGTAGTTGCAGTGATAGTGGATGAGGTCTCTATTATACTTGCTAAGTTAAGCTGCTCAGGTTCAGAAGAAGAGCTATATAGTTGTGTGTATACAGATCTCAGGAGGTGAAGGATACGTATTGGTCAACAAAACTATTTCTTAAGTTAAAGTCTACTGGTAAATCCACATAGTCGAGGAAAGTGACGTGAGAGTCGTGTAAACCGCAACTGATATTTTTATACATTTTAGCTACGTAAGAAATTTCAAGGATGAAATTTTTGTAAGGGGAGAAGATTGTAACTCCCCATCCCAAAGTACAACGGAAGCTTTCCAACTTTGACCGAGGTTGACCGTTGACCGAATGGGTCAAAAGTTGACTTTTTGACTCGGATGGAATTCTAGGTTGACTGAGGTACCGTTACAAAGTACACGTTGGCACGCGTTTGTAGACTAGTAGCACGTTGAAAATGGAGCTACGGTTCGAAAGATATGAGTAAAACAAGATTAGGGTCTAAACTATCCAAGGGTGCCGGAGTTGACTTTTTATTTATGGGGAAATGAGCTTTGACTCATACATGGTTGTAAAGTGCTCATCGATACGAGTCCACAGACTAGCGGCACACCTAATTTGGACATCTGGTTAAAAAGTTATGGACCTGCAAAGTTTTAAAATACCGTATTATTTTAATATTATTTTTTTAAACGTGTAACAATGTGCCACGTGTAACTTAATAAATGTGACCATGTGTCGCCATGATGAGATGCCACATGTCAACCATGCTTAATATCATATTATTTTATTATTGTTATTTTATATAATAATATTATTTTTAATATTATTTAATTATTTTATTTTATTTTCTTTTTATTTCTTTTTCTTTTCTTTTTCCTTTTTTTTCTTTTCCCCACGTGAGAAAACAACCAGCCCCCACCCGAAGCCTTCTTCTTCTTCCTCCTTCTTCTTCCTTTCCTTTCCTTCTTCCTCTCGGGCCCTCGCCGTTTCTTCATTTCCGGCCACCAGACGGCCACACGCGCCGGCCACCGGTGAAGCCCAGTTCCCAGCGACCCCGATCTCCAAGTTTCCCGGCCAGACGCCGCCAGACGTGTCCAGATCGGACCGGTGAAGTCGGCGGCGGCGGGTTGAATTTTTCCGGCGATTCTCACCGTTTCCGGCCAACCCAGTCCGGTCTTCCACCCCTTTCCCCCTATTTTGGGTCCTCTGAGTTCAAATATGGCCTCCAATTGTTTAAATTCGAAGTGGTTCAAAAGTTATGAGGAGATGAAATTCGACTGGTACTTCTAGGGCAAATTCCGGCCAGTACCGGTGGAATTGGGGTCAATGGAGGCCGGTAATGCAATCCTCGTTCCATAAGCTTCATTTCGGTATATTACTCGTTAATTTTGTTTGACGTTTGTGTTTAACCCCCCGGGTACTGGATATTATTTATCCGAATAAAATATTATTTTATTTGACTGTGTGTGAATTGTTGTTCCAGGAGCACGTGTGCGTCGTGAAATTGATCCCATGGAGAATCTTAGGTTAATTGCGTGTTCCAGGTGAGTGACCCACCTTTAAAACTATTTTTGGGTGATTAATAATAATTATGTTGTGTTAATTTGGTATTTAGAATTATGCTCATGTGGTAGAATTTAATTATAATTGTGGTAAAAATTATATTATTTTATATATATATATACCCATTGATGCTAAACAGAAATTTTAGGTTATTAAGAAATCCCCGATTATTATTATTGTGATTTAATTGTATTTATTACGCATGAGCAATGTGTTTTCCTTAATTAGTGGTATTTGGATTTTAATATCATTTTTTGGCATGATTTGATTTTTAAATATTTCAAGGAAAATATTTGTTTAAGTTGGTGGTTTCAATTTTTATAATTATGCCCATGGAATATTATGTGATTTAATTTATTATATTTCAGAAATATTTATGCCATTGGAAAAATTTGAATATTTAAATTGGTGGATTTGAGAGCTGGTGGATTTGAAAATTATGGTATTTATGACGATGATTATAAAGGAATGGTGGAAAATTTACGGGTTTAATTGGATGGAATAAACCCAGTATGTTTATGGAAAATTTGAGATTTTGAGATGTATTGATTTTATGATTTTTAGATGCACCATACACGTACTGGTGTTCTGTATATATGGATGTAATTAGTGCGCACATGAATGTGATTTGCACGCAGGTGGGTGTGAGTAGCGCGCAAGTGATTATGGGGTTGTCCTGTGTTTGCCATCGGATGAGGGTAAGCCGCCCCTCCATGGTTACAGTGGTATGTCAGGACCCGTCCAAAATTCCTCACCGGAACCCTAGACAAGCCCTGATCCCAGGGAAACCCTACTGGACCTTCCAATGGAAAATCCGGTAGAACCTCCCCTAATGGTTGGACTTACCACAAATTTCCTGCACTGAAAGCACACTTCTATACACATCCCCTTATTCCTCCCACATTACTACAATTTGATTCCACAAATTTACAGCACTCCAAATGAATAACAGTAATCAGTGCATAATTAATACTAAATGTCCAATACAGTATACAGAGCATTATATAAATAAATGTGGAATTAATACAATGACAGGTAAAGAAGTAATACAAGATGGAGACGAAAAAGGGAAGAAAATGCTCCTTGAACTTTCGGTAATGAACTGAGACGTTGGGCTCGCCCCGGACAATCAATGTCTCCCAACCTGGACCTAGGGGAACGGAATTTAAAAATATGAGATGCTAATCATCTCAGTGAGTGACCCTATCTACTGTACAATTATAATAGTAAGAATAATTATAATACACTTGGATAATTAACAATAAATAAGTAAATAAGTAATATTTAATTGGAAATAATATCTTCTCTCAAAACCCTTACGATTCTCTCGATTGGAAAAGTTCCCCTTTTAAAACATTTTCACAAAACCCTTATTCGTATTCCCCAAAAACCAAGGAATCAATTATTCAACTAAATATCAAATAAAATATAATAAATCAAGCATTCAAAATTTATAATGAAAATAAACCAATTTATTGAATAATTAAGTAAAGGGAAAATTAAGTCAATTTAAAATCCCCATTCAAATAAATAATAAAAACAGCATTAATTATATTCTTAATTCCAATACAATTTCAAATATTTATTTTAAAATCCCAGTTCTGAAAATCACTTGATGCACCCACTATATACCAGTGGCGCCAACAGTACCCAGCATCCCGAGGTACCGCCAGACAGGAGGTTATAGAGAGAAACCGGCATACGGTTGCGTGGCGTCCCACCGCGCCGCTACAAACAGGCGTCCCGGCCATGGAGGGGCGGCCTACCCTCATCCGATGACAAACACAGGACAACCCTATAAATCACCTGCGCGCTACTCACACCCACCTGCGCGCTAA
The DNA here is from genome assembly GCF_031755915.1 of Ziziphus jujuba. NCBI lineage: Eukaryota > Viridiplantae > Streptophyta > Magnoliopsida > Rosales > Rhamnaceae > Ziziphus > Ziziphus jujuba. The sequence continues at coordinate 29,361,126 of NC_083387.1, read as the reverse complement.
TCACATCCATGTGCGCACTAATCACATCCATATATACAGAATACCAGTACGTGTATGGTGCGTGTAAAAATCATAAAATCAATACATCTCAAAATCTCAAATTTTTCATAAACATACTGGGTTTATTCCATCCAATTAAACCCGTAAATTTTCCACCATTCCTTTATAATCATCGTCATAAATTCATCGCATAAATACCATCATCTTCAAATCCACCAGCTCTCAAATCCACCAATTTAAATATTCAAAATTTTCAAATGGCATAAATATTTCTGAAATATAATAAATTAAATCGCATAATATTCCATGGGCATAATTATAAAAATTGAAACCACCAACTTAAACAAATATTTTCCTTGAAATATTTAAAAATCAAATCATGCCAAAAAATGATATTAAAATCCAAATACCACTAATTAAAGAAAACACATTGCTCATGCGTAATAAATACAATTAAATCACAATAATAATAATCGGGGATTTCTTAATAACCCAAAATTTTTGTTTAGCATCAATGGGTATATATATATATATATAAAATAATATAATTTTTACCACAATTATAATTAAATTCCACCACATGAGCATAATTCTAAATACCAAATTAACACAACATAAATATTATTAATCACCCAAAAATAGTTTTAAAGGTGGGTCACTCACCTAGAACACGCAATTAACCTAAGATCCTCCATGAGATCAATTCCACGAAGCACACGTGCTTCTAGAACAACAATTTTCACACAGTCAAATAAAATAATATTTTATTCCGGTAAATAATATTCAGTACCCGGGGGGTTAAACACAAACGTCAAACAAAATTGACGAGTAATATACTGAAACGAAGCTTATGGAACGAGGATCGCATTACCGGCCTCCATTGACCCTAATTCCGCTGGTGGTGGCCGGAATTTGCCCGGGAAGTACCGGCTGAATTTCATCTCCTCATAACTTTCGAACCACTTCAAATTTAAACAATTGGAGGCCATATTTGAACTCAGAGGACCCAAAATAAAAGGTAAGGGGTGGAAGACCGGACTGGGTTGGCCGGAAATGGTGAGAATCGCCGGAAAAATTCAACCCGCCGCCGCCAACTTCGCCGGCACGATCTGGGCGCATACAGCAGCGTCTGGCAGGGAAACTTGGAGGTCAGGGTTGCCGGGAATTGGGCTTCACCGGTGGCCAGCGCGTGTGGCTGTCCGGTGGCCGAAAACGTAGAAACGGCGAGGGCCCGAGAGGAAGAAGGAAAGGAAAGGAAAGGAAGAAGAAGAAGGCTTCGGGTGGGGGCTGGGTGTTTTCTCACGTGGGGGGAAAAGAAAAAAAAGGAAAAAGCAAAGAAAAAGAAAGAAAAAGAAATAAAAAGAAAATAAAATAAAATAATTAAATAATATTATTATATAAAATAACAATAATAAAATAATATGGTATTAAGCATGGTTGACATGTGGCATCTCATCATGGCGACACATGGTCACATTTATTAAGTCACACGTGGCACATTGTTACACGTTTAAAAAAATAATATTAAAATAATACGGTATTTTAAAACTTTACAGGTCCATAACTTTTTAACCAGATGTCCAAATTAGGCGTGCCACTAGTCTGTGGACTCGTATCGACGAGCACTTTACAACCATGTATGAGTCAAAGCTCATTTCCCTATAAATAAAAAGTCAACTCGGGCACCCTTGGACAGTTTGGACCACAATCTTGTTTTGCTCATATCTTTCAAACCGTAGCTCCGTTTTCAACGTGCTACTAGTCCATGAACTCGTGCCAACGTGTACATTGTAACGGTACCTCAGTCAACCTAGAATTCCATCCGAGTCAAAAAGTCCACTTTTGACCCATTCGGTCAACGGTGAAAATCAACGATCAACGGTCAACAGTCAAAGTTGGAAAGCTTCCGTTGTACTTTGGGACGGGGTGTTACAGAATGACATTGCCATTATTATTAAATGGTTTTTAGTTAATAATATTATTAAAGTAGTCACATGATTCTGACTTTATAGAAAACAATTATATGAAAGCATTTGAATTTGAATTTCTTTTTCTTTGATCTCTGGGGATTTGGCAAGTATAGCATTAGTACGCCACTCAAAGTGTAACCTAACCAAAGAAAGATTGTATATCAAAACCAAAGAACGATTACATATAAAAAGAAAAGAAAAGAAAAGAGGATTGAGGAAATATCAAATATGAAATACCAATTCAATATTCTGTTTGCTACCATACCAGTTCATTGTATTTGCTGCCATTACTTTTGATGCTGTCTCGAGGTTGAGGAATGAGTTCATTTTCGAAAAGAAGGTTCCTAATATTGAGTTGGCCATCCGGTGTTGGTTTTTTCATTTCTCAAGAGTTTTTGAGTGTCAAGGCCTCTCCTGCCTTGTCTCCTACTAATCTCGCTGAGCCAATGACCTGGAATCCTCCCAATCCTGGTGTAGTGAAGTTGAATTAGGATGCTGCTGTTAAGAATGGAGTTGGCTATTGTGGTATTGAAGCTAGAAGTCATGGTGGCAGAGTTCTTAAAATTCTCTAGAAGAAGACCTCTATTCATGATATCTCTGAGGTGGGTGAGCTTTTTGCAATTCTCCAAGCTTTGCAGCTGGCTGGTGATCATATGGGATGGAAATCAATCATCTGTGAGAGCGATGCTAAAAATGTTATTGATTTCTTAAACTCTGCTGGGAAGGTTCTTATTCATTAATTGGTCGTCTGAGACTTTTATGGCAGAGATATCAAAAACTTGGTTGTCTTCTTTGATTCTGTTTCCTTCCGTTGGGTTCCTACATCTGCAAATCTTTTGGCTCGTATTGTATGTAAATGGGCTTTTAACTCTTGTATAGAGAGCTTATTATTGCCCCTGAGCTTGATGATTAACCCTTTTGTTGTAACGATGGATCAGAAAAGATGCCTTTGTGCCAACTCCAGGCAAGCTTCCCTTCTTCTAGTGATCATATACTAAGAATGCCATTACTTCATGATTTGTTGTTGCTTGAAAATCAGCTTCCTTGGTTTGTTCTTCAACACTTGTTCGACTTGACCGGGGGAAATGACATGACCATAGCATAGAATAGTAATAACATAGAATAATTTTGGAAGGACAAATGATTTACTTTTACTGTTACACTTAATGGCTTTGTTGGCTTACATAGAATATGCTAGTTACCTTGCATATTTATTATAGGCTTCACAAGGTTGGTTCATGAGTAATTAGATTCCATTGTCGGTTTCTTACAATAGGATCTAATTAACCAACTTCAATTTTGAGGTCAATTTTACTTACTCTAGAAGTAGGAGCTTCTTTATCTAACTTAGATATGTTAACCGCTGCATGTTTTAACTTCAACCTTAAGTGAAACTATATAATTCAATTACCTAGATAAAATATATTGGATTGTAGGTTTACTCACAACTACAATTTTTTCCTCCTTTTGACAACAACACGAATGATATGGACTTCACTGTCTGTTCTGATCCTTTCCTCTTCAAAACTAAATTTTCAGTGATAGAATTCTATCAAAATTGTTATACAAATGTTTGGTATGTAAGTAAACAGGAATAGGTTACATTATTTGATTTTAGCAAATTTTTTTTTTTTAAAAAAAAAGTTAACATTGTTCCAAGAAAATTTTAGTTCACAGTTACTATATAAATTTAGAAGATGGTATTTTTTGTTGCATTTTTGTAGCTATACGTATATAACACAATATGTAACTATATAACAGTATACCAATTCCACATATCCTCTTGGACAAGGATTCGAAACTGTTGATTTCTAGACAATGATAGTAACAATCCTTTTATAAATAACAATTATCATAATAATAAGCATGGAAAATTTAGCCACTAGAAGGATAGCCATTAGCAAAACAATAACACTAGAGCTCTATAATAAAAATATTAATATATTGATCATGATAAACGCAGATGATCATCCATTAATGTGAAATGTTTGCAATTATATTTGATTGGAAATACTAATGTGAAATCAACCCAAAAGTCTGTTTGAAGATTTTGTTGATTAAGATAATGATCTACATACTGGAGACCTTATGAGTAGTGATTGAGAATGAAAGAAGAAAGAGATCCCTTCAACTATCTTCATTAATTTCCACTCCAATATTTAATTGTCATATACTGGAGACCTTATGAGTCATAATTTAGAATAAGGTCAGGTTAGCTCAAGTTTTTGTTGTCACATTGCCAGATCAGCATAATAAGGAGGTCATGTGGTTCACGTGTTTGTAATTAGTTATTAATTTGTTCGTCTTAGGTTTATGCTGGGTATTAGAACCGCTTTAGCTTTGCCTATAAATAATGTAATCTCAGACTCTTGTAAGGTAAGCTTCTGCAGAATTACCAAACAGAAAATTTTGGAACTGTCTAGTTTTTCTCTTCTACTTTCTTATCTACTTTCTTGCTTGTTCTTTTTCTTTCTCGCATTTTCTTCATGGAAACCTTCCATGTTCCCTGAGAAGCTGATCATATTCATAAGTCCTATAGCAGTTTTCAAAATACACCAGGTCAGTAAATCCTTTGTTTTTATGATTTCTTCAATCTTCTAATGGACTTTTGAGTTCATTATAATGAAATTTTCTAGATCCAATTAAGCCTTGTTTTTTCATGAAATACAAGTTCTAGGAAATTGAGTGGGTTCTCAAGATTAATTTATTGGAGGATTTAGCTACCATGGCAACTCAGGAACATATCCTAAGAAATGGAGATTATACTTTAGTTTCTATCGAAGATAATGATGATGAAGCATTGGCTAAATCCATGGAGGAAAGGCTTTACGGTGACTCACCCCTGTTTGCAAAGTGTTACATCTTCAGAATTCCTGAGGTATTTCGCAGACACAACAAAAAAGCATACGAGCCAGACATTATTGCCATTGGACCCTTCCATCACAGAAAACCAAGCTTGCAGCCAATGCAAAAGGTGAAACAATGGTATTTACGAACCTTTCTCTCACGTTTAAATATAAGCATGGTTAGCTTGGTTAAAGACATGAAGGGATATGAGAAACGTGCGCGTGACCGTTATCAAGAACCAATTGATGTTGCTCAGAATGAATTCATAGAAATGCTAATCATTGATGGTTGTTTCTTGGTCGAACTTTTTCGTAAAGAGAAAATTTTTTATTTAAGAAGCAAGGATGACCCTATATTCAACATGTCTTGCATGCATGAATTTTCATATCATGATTTGTTGCTGCTTGAAAATCAGCTTCCTTGGTTTGTTCTTAAATCTTTGTTCGACTTGACCCTGGGAAATGACCAAGGCAGCAGGTGCCTCACTGAACTTGTCCTCTATTTCTTCCAAATTTGTTTCACATCTAGCCATTTCAATCCCATATCCCGATCGAGTGGAGAAAAATTACACATTCTGGATCTGATAAGAAGTTTTCTGATTCCATCGCAAGATTGTGACAGCCCAGACCACCCGCATGTAGATATTGTCCACTTTAGGCCTGGAGAATCCTCTTACAACCCAGCCTTCACGGGTTTAAAACGCGTCTACAAGGGAAAGGTATCCACACGCTTATAAGCCATGCTTCGTTCCCCTTTCCAACCAATGTGAGACTTCACAATCCTCCCCCCTTGAGGCCCAACATCCTGGCTGGCACACCAATCCGGGTCCGACTTTGATACCATCTGTGACAGCCCAAACCACTCGCATGAGATATTGTCCTCTTTAGGCCTGGGAAATCCTCTTACAACCCAGCCCTCAAGGTTTTAAAAGGCTTCTCAGTAGTTAGGGGGAATCCTCTTCCAACCCCTACACCTGCCAGTCCCGCTGGCCCAGGCCTCCCAAGCCCAACCGAGATATTGTTTGCTTTGGAAGCTAGGTGGTGAGCCCAATCCTACCCCTCATGGTTTTGCTTACTCACAGGAAGGCCTCTTAAAGGAAAGGTATCCACACCCACTTATAAGGAGTGTTTCGTTCCCCTTTCCAACCGATGTGGGACTTCACAATCCTCCCCCCTTGGGGCCCAGCGTTCTCGCTGGAACACCGATCCGGGTCCAGCTCTGATACCATTTGTGATAGCCCAGACCAACCGTATGTAGATATTGTCTGCTTTGGACCTGGGGAATCCTTTTACAACCCAGTCCTTACGGGTTTAAAATGCGTCTATAAGGGAAAGGTATCCACACGCTTATAAGCCATGCTTCGTTCCCCTTTCCAACCGATATGGGACTTCACAAGATGTTCAAAGTAAACATAAAATGCCAAAGAGGAAACAACTCAGCCCCTCTGTGACTCATCTTATGGGGGTAGAAGTGGAATTCACCAAGAGTTCCTCAAATAACATGATGGATATAGTGTTTGAAGACGCGACTTTCAAAATTCCAACATTTTTTATCAATGAGACTACAGAGTCATTCTTCAGAAACCAGATTGTTTTCTAGCAGCACAATCATACTTGCAAAGATATGATCATATTGTCAGGACCCGTCCAAAATTCCTCCTCGGAACCCTAGACAAGCCCTGATCCCAGGGAAATACCACTGAACCTTCCAACGAAAAATCCGACAGCACCTCCCCTAAGGGTAGGAATAACCAAAAATTTCCTGCACTGAAAACACACTTCTATAAACATCCCCTTATTCCTCCCACATTACTACAATATAATTTCACAAATTTGCAGCACTCCAAATGAATAACAGTAAATCAATGCATAAATAACAACTAAATGTCCAATACAGTATATAGAGCATTATAAAAATAAATGTGGAATTAATACAATGTCAGATAAGGAAGCAATACAAGATGAAGAGGAAAAAGGGAGGAAATGCTTCTTGGACTTTCGGCAATGAACTGAGACGTCGGGCTCGCCCCGGACGATCAACGTCTCCCAACCTAGACCTAGGGGAACGGAATTTAAAAATAGAAGATACTAATCATCTCGGTGAGTGACCATATCTACTGTATAATTACAACAGTAATAAAAATTATAGTACACTTGATTAATTAAGAATAAATAAATAAATAAATAATAATTAACTGAAAATAATATTTTCTCTCAAAACCCTTACAATTTACTCAGTTGGAAAAGTTTTCCTTTTAAAACGTTTTCGCAAAACCCAATATTTGTATTTCCCGAGAACTAAGGAATCAATTAATCAACTAAATATCAAATAAAGTATACTAGACCAAGGATCCAAAATTTATAATGAAAACAAAATAGAAATAGAATAAAAATAATTTGTAACAATTACTAAACGATCGATAATGTCATAAACAAATAATAATGAAACTTACATTAAAACAATTCAGGAAACAATTAAAATAATTAGAATGAATTAATTAATTGAACAATTAAATAAAGGAATAATTAAACCAAATTAAAACCTCAATTTAAGATAAATGGTAAAAACATAGTAAGATCTTTTTTAAAATCACCAAATCAATGTAAATAGTAAAACCAAGATGAAATGCATTGTTAAAACACTAATATAAATAAGTAATCAAAAACATAATAAAATTTCATAAAATTCGTATTAAGTTTTCCAATTGAAATAATTAATAAAAACAACATTAAATATATTCTAATTTAATTACTGCTTTAAAATTTTAGGATTTGAAATTTATCTTAGAAAAATAATTACTTGACGCACCATACCATATACCAGTGATGGCCTCCGATACACAGCGTCCCGAGCACCGTCTGGCAGAGGGGTTAAAGAGAGAAACTTGCATACGGTCGCTTCAGCGTCCCAACAACGCCGCTGCTTAAACCGTCATCCCGACCATGGAGGGGGGCGGCTGATGCACATTATATAAAACCTGCCTGCCCTCGGTCCAATGGCAACTCACGGGAGACATTATAACTTGCGCGCTCATCCACATATACAGTACAGAACACCAGTATTGTATGAGTGCGTCTAAAATAAATAACCAAATTTTATTATAAAAAGATACACAAACTTTTCCAAAATCCTCCGTGGGAATTATACCAATTTTCGAACTCAACCTCCCACATTTTTCTTTAACATTTCCAATACAAATCCACCAATAACCATATACAAATAATTTTTCTCGTATCACAAAGTCCATCAAATAATGTTCCATGGCATAATTATAAAATTTGAAACCACCAATTTAAACCAATATTTTCCTTGAAATATTTAAAATCAATCATGCCCAAAAATAATATTAAAATCCAAATATAATTAATTAAATGAAACCACTTTGCTCATGCGTGATAAATACAATTAAATCATAATAATAATCAAAAATCCATTAATAAACCAAATTTTCATTTAGCAGCAATAAATATATACGTACATAAAAATATATATATATATATATATTTTTTTTTTTTCCACAATTATATTTAAATTCCACCACATGAGCATAATTCTAGATATCAAATTAACACCAAATAATTATAATTAATCATCCCAAAATAGTTTTAAAGGTGGGTCACTCACTTGGAGTACGTAATTAAGCTAAGATCCTCCATGGAATCAATTCCACGACACACACGTGCTCCTAGAACAACAATTCACACATAGTCAAATAAAATAATATTTTATTCAGGTAAATAATATCCGATACCCAAGGGGTTAAACACAAACGTTAACCAAAATTGACGAGTAATATACCGAAACGAAGCTTATGGAACGAGGATCGCATTACCGGTCTCCATTGACCCCAATTCCGCCGGTGGTGGCCAGAATTTGCCCAGGAAGTATCGGCCGAACTTGAACTTGAGAGATCTCTCAAATGGTGGGAGTTTTGGGCAATCTAATCACAGAAATGGACTCAGAGGGGTCGAAAATGGTGGGATAGAGGTACGGATCGAGCTGGGTTGGCCAAAAAACACAAGAAAAGAGGAGAGAGAAATTTTTCGGCGGTCGGGCTTCTCCGGCCCGATCTGTGCGCATCCGGTGACTGGTGGCAGTAAAATTTTGCGACCGAGCTCGCCTCCGTCCCCGGCTCCTCTCTGGCCGGCGCATGTAGCAAGGTGGTGGCCGGAATTTAAAAAATGGCAAGGGCCCGAGAGGAAGAAAAGGAAAGGAAAGGAAGAAGAAGGAGGAAGAAGAAGAAGAAGGAATTTGGGTGGCTGGGTGTTTTTCCCCGTGGGGGAAAAGAAACAAAGAAAAAAAAGAAAGAAAAGGGAAGAAAATAAAATAAAATAAAATAATTAAATAATATTATTATATAAAATAACAATAATAAAATAATATGGTATTAAGCATGGTTGACATGTGGCATCTCATCATGGTGACACATGGTCACATTTATTAAGTCACACGTCGCATATTATTACACGTTTAAAAAATAATATTAAAATAATACGGTATTTTAAAACTTTGCAGATCCATAACTTTTTAATCGGATATCCAATTTAAGCGTGCCGCTAGTCTATGAACTCGTATCGGCGAGTAATCCACAACCATGCATGAGTCAAAGCTCTTTGCATGAATAAAAAGTCAACTCGGGCACCCTTGGACAGTTTGGACCCCAATCTTGTTTTGCTCATAACTTTCAAACCGTAGCTCCGTTTTCAACGTGCTACTAGTCTACGAACTTGTGCCAATGTGTACTTCGTAACAGTACCTCAGTCAACCTAGAATTCCATCCAAGTCAAAAAGTCAACTTTTGACCCCTTCGGTCAATGGTCAAAGTCAACAGTCAACGGTCAACCTTGGTCAAAGTTGGAAAATTTTCGTTATACTTTGGGACGGGGTGTTACAACATCTTATGCAATTCTGATGGAGAGCCTAATTAACACCAGCAAAGATATAGAAATTCTTAGTGATAAAGGGATTATTGAGAACTGGTTAGCGCTGAAGATGCTTCTCAGTACTTCAACAGGATCTACAATGACACTTATGTGACCAGTTTCTACTACTATGATCTCCACAAGAAAGTGAATTCACACTATCGAACAAGATGGCACAAATGGAGAGCAATTCTGATGTGCGATTATTTTACAACCCCGTGGACTATCATTTCTCTTGCTGCTGCCTTCATCCTTTTGGTTCTTACCTTTTGCAGATTTTCTACATAATTAAGTAATCTTAATGATGTAGGATAATATATAAGTAGGATTTTGTTTACCATATTTTAATTCTCATTATTTTTAGTACAATTTAATTTCTTAGTCCTTAAGTTAAGGTGTTAATGTGAGATCCCACATCTGTTGGAAAGGGGAATGAAGCATACCTTAAAAGAGGGTGTGGATACCTTTCCCTTGTGACACGTTTTGACAAAACCATAAGGGCTGGGTCCAAAGCGGACAATATTGCATGCAGGTGGACTGGGCTGTTACAGTTAATGTCAATTAGAGGAGTAAGCCATGGAAAAGGACTTGTTAAAGTGTCAGTAGCCCGGATACCATAACAGAACTTGAAGAGATTTGGAAAATAAAACTCAAGTACATAATTCATTAAGTTTTGTGGGTTTAAATACCATGCTGCAGACAGATATAAGAACACATTTGAAGGAAAGACTAAATAATTTAAATAAATATAAATCCCTAAAAGTATGTGATAAGGATATACGATACACCTATTGAAGATAAACAGTACAAAGAACAATGGAGAGTTGGTTAACGATATCATTCACAAAAGAACCACAACTAAATATCACTTCTAGCAACTAAACAAGGATCAATTTATTTTCGTTGCTGAAATTATTGGTCTGGGTTTTAGTGATCAACTAATGGCTGTATTTCAATTTGTCATTGAAGCTACCAAAATCTACTTTTCAGAGACCAAAAGATTGGTCGAAAGTTTGAATTCCCCCAACACCCACCCCCCCACCCCGGGCGCCCCTTTTTGAAGCAGTATTTTGTCTTTTATGTTTTCTTTGCTGAAGCACGTACATTTATTGTCATTATCTTAAATTTGGTTAGTTTTCTAGGACTTTAATGTTTCAGATTAAGCTACAAATTGTCTAAACAATTATTCATTAATCCCTAATATTAGCTGCACTTGCATGCGAGAGATGAAAATCAATTAATGATATTCATGTATAAGGTAATTAACCACTGTTTGCAGTTGCATGTGAAGAGCTTAAACGACAAGATAAGCATATATATTTTCCAAACTCCATTAGATATAATGTTTTACCATAGCGGCATAAGCAGATAGATTCCAAACTCTAGTAGATATAATGCTTTACCATAGCGGCAAACTCTAGTAGATATAATGCTTTACCATAGCAGCATAACCTGATAGAATTAATTAAGTGCTAATTATAAATTGTTTTCTTCAACCTTTATATAAAGCTACATTTCAGATTATAAATATCTTATTTTTCCATTGCAGTCTGCTTGAACAGAAAGAAAGATGCATAAACCTCATTTAGATGTCAAAGTAATTGGGAATGTACCTGGTTCCCCATATAATTATAATTAATTTGTAACCAGAGTACGCTTTATCCATCCACTTTATTCTAACAAAGTGTGCACCATTTCAATTTTTAATTTTGGTTGATTAATATATCCAAGTTTAACAAATGCAATATCAATTTTTATTTATTTATTTTTCTGTTATTTATTTTCCAGAGGACAAGACCATTGCAGAATTGTGTATGTATGGTTTTGATCAATGAATGGTATTTGTAGGCACTTGGGTTTCCCGTTTCACTTTCCTGTTTCTTCCATGCCTCTTGCTTTCTTGGCCAAGCCAGTTACTCTACTCTCCATCCTTCCACTCTTACTCTTCTTTGCAATTTTATTCCACACTAGGCAATTATTCCTCTCCATTTGTTTGAGCCCACTGAATCGCCAGGATAGCGTTCCTCTTCCATTGACCTTTTGGGCCCATGTGGACTATGAACCTCAACAAGTCTTTGTCTTTTATTGGGCCTTTCTTTTGGTTGTTTTACCCTTATTGGTGTGTGATTTCGGGTGTTTATAACAATGTCCAAATGATATTCCAGCATGAGTATGATGTGATTTCTCTGGTTGCTGGTTCACTATTTTGTTAAAATTTTGGAAAGACAATTTAGGTTTAAAAATAAAGTTTATATTCCAAGCAACAAGTAGTTAATTTCTGGAAGAAACATTTAAGAAAAAGCTTTAAGTTCTTTTTTTTTTTGAATTTTTTTTTAAGTTAAATTTAATGAAATTCTGTGTCCATTTCAAAGTTGTGGATTCAAGAAAACATTTAACAAATAAAGGAGAGTTCTTAGTTAGAGTGGATTTGGACCTAGATTTTTAAGATATTGAGCTATATCATATTAAATTACCATTAATTTCCAAAAATATGAGTTTGTTTTGTGCATCAAACTATATTTAATACGAAATTGCTAATTTGTAGATAATAATAGTAACAATCCTTTTATAATAACAATTACCATTATGGAAAATTATCTGAATTCAAAACACATTTGTCAAATTATAATATGGGGAATTCCTAGTGTTATAATTGATTCCCCTAGTGTTATAATTGACTATGGTTAAAATTCTTTACAGAACAAAGAGAAAAGATGCAGAAAAATTATTGTTGGTTTACGTACATAACCTGCACTTCAAGCAAATCAAATTGTTGATTAATCTACATTCATTAAATCTGGCGTAGGAGAATTGGGTTATTGACATAAAATCATGACCAATCATGACCAGTGGATCATGATTTTTCTAGTTGAACATTCCAACGTCCTTCATAAAAATTTTAGCCATTAGCAAAACAATAACAGTAGAGTTATTAAATTTTAGATATCAATGATATAATATTGTTGATTTTTTTTTTTTTTGAGTTTTATATTGGTTTTATTTACATTTATAATTTAGATTGTTTCTCGAAGAAAAAAAAAAGAAAAAGAAAAAGAAAAAGAAAAACTACTACCATGCATATAACAAAAATATTAGTATATTGATGATAAACTCCGATAAGGTGGGGAATGACAATGCCATTATTATTAGATGGTTTTTAGTTAATAATATTATTAAAGTAGTCATATATGATTATGACTATAATGAAAAACAGTTATATGAAAGTATTTGAATTTTAATTTCTTTTTCTTTGATCTCTTGGGATTTGGCTAGTATAGCATTAGTGCGCCACTCAAGGTGTAACCTAACCAAAGAAAGATTGTATATATATTAAAACCAAAGAAAGATTACACATCAAAATAATGAGCATCGAAGAAATCAAAAATATGAAATACCAATTCATTCTGTTTGCTGCCTTACCAACTCATTGTGTTTGCTGCCTTTACTTTTGATGCTATTTGGAGGTTGAGCGATGAGTGTCAAGACCTCTCCTGCCTTGTCTCTTACTAATCCCGCTGAGCCAGTGACCTGGAATCCTCCCAATCCTAGTGTAGTGAAGATGAATTCGGATGCTGCTGCTAAGAATGGAGCTGGCTACCATGGTAATGAAGCTAGAAGTCATGGTGGCAGAGTTCTTAAAGTTCTCTCTCGAAGACCTCTATTAATATCCCTGAGGTGGCTGAGCTTTTTGCAATTCTCCAAACTTTGCAGCTGGCTTGTGATCATATGGGATGGAAATCAATCGTCTGCGAGAGCGATGCTAAGAGTGTTATTGATTTCTTAAACTCTGCTGGGAAGGTTCATATTAATCGGTCAGTTGAGACTTTTATGGCCGAGATAAAAAACTTAGGCCTGTTCTTTGATTTTGTTTCCTTCTTTAGGGTTCCTAGATCTGCAAATCTTTTGGCTCATATTTTATGTAAATGGGCTTTTAACTCTTGTATAGGGAGCTTATTGCTCCTGAGCTTGATGATTAATCCTTTTGTTGTAACGATGGATCAGGCTGTTGGATAATAGCGGAAACTATTGAAAAAATAAATTGGAGGCTTTGCTGTTTTGACAAAAATAAACTAATTGAATTGATATTATAAAATAAAATAAAAAAAGATAAGACAGGCCGAGAGTTCAAGGAAGTAATGGCTAAAAGCACTTAAAAGGGGCTTAATTGGACTTTATTCGCATTGAGTAGACATAGCCTATTTATAGGCTTACATTGATGGTCCAAACTCTACATTGGCGATCCTGACAACCTAGAAATTTCGGCATAGTTAACTCCCTGAAATTTAGTAATGGGGATTGGAATGGGGACTGCCTCTCCAATCTGTTCGACCAAGCAACTATGGAAAATATTAAAAGTATGTTTTGGGCAAAACATGTCCTGAATGCAAAACTCATTTGGTTGGGAACCAAGTTAGGCTCTTTTAGTGTTAGCTCGACCTATAGTTTGGAGGAGGGGAAAAGAGGCAATGAGGATTTATGGTGGAAGTTCCTGTGGAAGAGCTAAATTCACAAGAGGTCTAAGTTCTTCCTATGGAAGCTCGCAAATTTTGGACTCCCCGTTATGTCAAACCTTGTATCTAAGGGCATTGAGGTAGAATGTGACAGGGGTGTTCATGGGTGTGAGAGCCTTGAAAGTGAAGTGCACATCTTTTTTTAAGTGTGAAATGGCGAAAAGACTATGGTTCGCTAGTCCTTTGTGTATTAGATGAGAGAATTTGGGCTGAACTGGTTGACGTTCCTATCTAAATTGTTTAACAGAGCTGGCGGGAGTGCTACCAGTGCACCTGGACGACAAAGACAGGCTCTCTCTTTTCGGTGCTATTATTTTAGAACATCTGTGGGGGTTGCGAAACAAAATTGTGCACAAGGAACCCGCTAGTAGTGTAGAACTCTCTATGTTTTTAATCTTGAACATGGTTAAAGAATACGAAAAGTCTAAAGAGTCCAGGTTGTGTGAGGAGTCGCGCACAAGCTACGAAGTGAGTGGGGAGAGTCGTCAGTTATGGTGTAGGCCACCTCCTGGAGTCATAAAAATTAATTCTGATGTAGTAATAAGCAGTAAAGGCAGTTTCTTGGGTGTAGTAGCCAGAAATGACAGAGGGGAACTGATGCACATTCATATTACTTTCAAATCTAACATCTCCATTCCTGAAGTAGCAAAGTTGGGTTCTAGAGGCCATGCAGATTGCAGCTACATATGGATGGAACAACGTATGTGTCGAATATGATGCTATTACAGTTATTAAAAGTTTAAATAGCAGAGAGAAGAGATTCCTGCACTAGTCAGCTGATTTCATAGTTAAAGACATCTTTTTACTTGTTTCCAATTTTTCAAATAATTCCTTTACCTAGGCTCCTAGGAAGGCCAATAGACTTGCTAATTTAGTTGGTAAATGGACAGCATATAATTGTTTCTCTGGCCTTTTGAATCTGAATTTTATGCCCAATGCTCTTTTATTGTATTTGATTCAGGAGAGTGATGCTGAAGTAGCTTCCGGAATCGGGACCTTTTTTTTTGCCCTCTCTTTTGGTTCAATGAATCTCATTTTCAACCCCCCCCCCCCCCCCCCCCCCCCCCCCCCACAAAAAAAAAAAAAAAAAAAGAGTTTGGAAATAGTATAAATTTGCATCGGTCATAGCCTAGGTTAATATTTCCCCTTTTTGCCTCGAATTTGCATTAGGCCACGTTGTACATTGGAAAACCTAAAACAAGCTTCAACAATGGGGATTTCAACTTCTAGTCGAAAATTTTTAAAGAGAGATCCGAAATTAATGAAGAAACAAAAAAATAAAAAAATAAAAAATAATGATATCCTCATAGAGAGAGATCTAAATGGACTAATGTAAAGAAATGAGAATGAATTCGATCACCTCTTCAATCTTTGCCCACCTTTAGATTGACGGAGTTGAATCTGTTGGATAATATGTTAAAAATGGGGACCTGAATAAAATAGAAGAGGTAAAAGAAAGGAGAGTGGCTGAGGCTAATTCTAATTTGAAGGAAAAGAAATGCTAAAAAATAAAGGAATATATGTAATAATTGCTCTTTTTTATTAATTCAAAATAAGTTGATACAAGCCTATATGTAAGCTTAAAAGGGACGGTTCAAGGTAAGCAACCGCCATATGCTTTGCTGTTTTCTTTTCAATACATGTAAAAGTACAGCTCATTTGAGTACACATGTCAACCTATTAACTTACTACTCAATATATTTAAAGCTAGCTTACGTGTGGCAATTTACTATGGTTTTAGTAAACAATTTGATTTCCTTACATTAAATGCAAGACACATGTCGCTTTTCTACTCTCTAAACCATGAAGTATCCAAATCAAACTTTTCCTCATGCTGCCGACTTTGATACAAAATTACAAATTATTTATTATTTACTTTTTAACACCCTCTTTTAATTTGTAATTTTGGCAAAGTTCTTGAAGTCTTCTAGCTTCTCTGTTGTTGTCGGCTTTGTAAAATGTCTACAAGTTGCTCAGATATATTAACAAACTCAAGTTTAATTTCTTCTTCTTTGACTAAATATATGATGAAGTGATGTCTAATTTCTATGTGCTTTGTTCTGCTGTTGAACACTGGATTTTTTGTCATTGCTATTGTTGACATATTATCGTATCTGATAATTGTTGGAGCAGTTTCTTTATGTTGCATATCTGATAAAATTCTTCTGAGCCAGGTTGCTTCACTTGCTGCATCTGTAGTAGATATATATTCTGCTTCTGCTGAAGATAATGCCACGGTTCTTAATTTGCTTCTTTGATGACCAAGAAATTGGTTTTGTACCTAAGCAAAATAAATATCCAGAGGTGCTTTTGCGGTCATCTACGAAGCCTGCCCAATCACTGTTTGTATATCCAATAAGCTTGTTATCTGCTTCTTTGGCATACTTAATTCCAAGCTTTCTGGTACCTTGTAGATAGCGAAGGATTCTTTTTGCTGCAGTGTGGTTATTTTTACTTTGCTCGTGCATGAATCTGGATACATAACTAACAGCAAAGACAATATCTGGCTTGGTATTTGTTAGATAAATGAGGCATCCAACTAAGCTTCTGTAATTTGTTGCATCAACTTTTTCTGCGCCATCATCCTTACGCAACTTCTCATTTAACGCCATTAGTGTAGATACCGGTTTACAACTGTCCATATGAAACCGTTTAAGAAGATCATTTAAATATTTTTCTTAAGAAATAAATATTTCTCCTTTTACTTGTTGAACTTGGATGCCAAGAAAATATTTCATTAGGCCAAGATCTATCATCTCATATTCTTTCATCATAGCACTTTTGAATTCTTCTACCATTTTTGGATTAGTACTAGTATAAATCAAATCATCAACATATAAGCAGACAATGAGAATATCTTGTGTACCTTCTTTTTTGACATATAAGGAAGGCTCACTTGGACTCCGTTGAAATCCATTTTGTCTAAAAGATGAATCAATCTTGCTATTCCAAGCTCGTGGTGCTTGTTTTAGTCCATATAATGCCTTCTGCGAGTGAGCGTACCTTTCTTGGTGGTGATTCATCATCTGAAGATATATCCATTCTTTGGACTAGGCTTGGAGTTTCTTGACGACTTGTGATTGGATCAGGGTCTTGAACTTGTTGAGAATCTGACTTATTCTAAATAGGAATTTCTTCAAATATGTTTGCTCATGTTTTAGGAGTGCTTTCCCAATTCCATGCTGCAAATTTGTCAAAGATAACATCTCTAGAAATTATCAGCTTAGTTGTTTTTGGATTGTACAGCCGGTAACCTTTTGACTCACTGCTGTATCCGAGGAATATATATTTCTCTCCTTTTTCATCAAATTTTTCTCTATATTGTGAGGGGACATGTGCATAAGCAATGCATCCAAATAATTTTAAAAGATGTACCGGGGGCTTTTGTTTGTGCCACGCTTCATATGGAGTCTTATTCAGGACAACTCTTGTTGGAGATCTATTCAAAATGTAGATGGCAATGTTGACAGCTTCTGCCCAGTAGTCATGTGGAAAGCCTTTCTCCTTTAGCATACTTCTGGCCATTTCTGCAATTGTTCTATTTTTTCGCTCTGCTACACCATTTTGTTGCAAGGTGTGCCGACCAGTGAGCTATCTTTGAACTCCATTTTTCTTGCAGTACTCTATAAATGGTTTAGACATGAATTCTCCTCCACGATCTATTCGAAGTGTCTTCAGCGGCTTTCCGACTTGCTTTTCTACAAGCGCCTTGAATTCTTGGAATACCAAAAAGGCTTCTGACTTTTCTTTTAGAAAATATACCCACATCATTCGGGTATAATCATCAAAAAATAGAAGGAAATATCTTCTTCCATTCAGCCATGGAGTTCGAGTTGGTCCAAAAATATCAAAATGTACCAATTCTAATGGTGCCTTTACTCTCCAGGTATTTTTGGGAAATGGCAATCTATGCATTTTTCCATATATGCATCCTTCACAGACTCTATCTAGGTGGGCAATAGGAGGTAGGCCTAAAACCATATTTTTGTCTTTTAATAATTTTAGGCCATTATAATTTAAATGCCCATATCTTAGATGCCATAAGTATGACTCATCTAATTTTTGACTTTGAAAAACTAATTTTTTATCACGTGGCATAATAAGAGGAAAAACATTATTTTGATTCATTTTTATTTTTGCCACCTTGATGTTTTTATTTTTATCGATAATTGTGCTTTCTTCCCCATCAAAATTACAAAATAATTTTTTTGAAGTAACTGGCCAACACTTAAGAGATTTGATGTTAAGCCAGGAACATAAAGCACATAATGGATGAGTTTAGAGTTACCTCCTTTGGAGTTTACTGCTATTACTCCTTTTCCTTCGACTTAATGCCATTTTCCATCTCCAAGCTTTACTTTAGATAAAAAGTTTTTATCCATCTACACAAAGAGTTGTGGATCACCTGTCATATGACTACTGCATCCACTATCCAAAAACCATGTATGTTTTAATTCTTGTTTAATAGACATACATGAATAAAATACTTAGCTATCTTCAACCTTTTCAGAATAATTAACTTCATTCCTTTTTCACATGTCTTCATACCAACAATCTCTTTATGAATGATTAGAAATTTTGCACTTTGTGCATTTAAAACGACAATATTTTGACTCATGCCCAGGTTTTTTGCAAATTATGCAATAAGGCTTAGAATTACTCGGGAAATTTCTTTGCTCATAATTATTTCTTCCTCCTTTGCCTTGGCCTTGATTACCACGTCCTCTTCTAAAGGAACATCTCTTCTTGTTAAGTTGCTTGTTGAGGTTTCCGAATTCCATTCTGTGATGTTGCAATTTGATTTGAATTCTTGCTCCACAAGTTGGTTTGAAAACCTTAGAAAACCTATTCATTCTTTTTTCATGTGCTTCGAGAAAGCCAAATAGTTTATCCAAAGAATATATTTTCAAATCTTTGGATTCTTCTATAGCTGCAACAATATGCTCGAATTTTGCTGGCAAACATCTTAATATTTTTTCTACAATTTTTTGATCAGCAATAGCATTTCCATAACTTCTAATTTGGTTAATAATTCCAGAAACTCTAGACGAAAATTCTTGGATATTTTCATTTTCTTTCATTGCTAAATTATCGAATTCTCTCCAAAGAGTTTGAAGTTTAATGGAGACTACCTTTTCATGGCCTCCAAATTTTGTTTTAGAATTTCCCATGCAGCTCTAGATTTTGTTGCATTTGATATTCTAGGAAAAATATTTTTACTTACCCCTTGTTGAATGAAAAGTAGTGCTCATGCATCTCTTTAGATGTTTTGCTTGTACTCCTTCTTTGCTGCTTCCATCCATGACTGTAGTTGCTCGGGACTTGCAGGCTCATCATAGCCTTCTTCAATTATATCCCACAAATCTTGTGAGATAAAAAGAGTTTTCATTTGGATGCACCAAAAATCATAATTCTCACCGGTAAAGATGGGAATTAGATTTTGAGCATAACTAAAGGGTTGATTGGTTATTGGCTACGATGGATATTTTATAAAAGGGACAGGAACGGGGCTCTGATACCAAATTTGTTGGATAATATGTAAAAAATGGAAGACTTGAATAAAATAGAAGAGGTAAAAGAAAGGAGAATGGTCGAGGCTAATTCTAATTTGAAGGAAGAGAAGAGCTAAAAAATAAAGAAGGAATATATGTAATTATTGTTCTTTTTTATTAATTCAAAATAAGTTGGTACAAGCCTCTATATAAGCTTAAAAGAGGCGGTTCAAGGTAAACAATTGCCATATACTTTGCTGTTTTCTTTTCAATACATGTAAAAGCATAGCTCATTTGAGTATTAAATGCAAGACACATGTCACTTTTCTACTCTGTTAACCATGAAGCATCCAAATCAAACTTTTCCTCATGCTGCCGACTTTGATACAAAATTACAAATTATTTATTATTTACTTTTTAACAGAATCCTCCCTCAGCTACCGGCTGAAGACCACCGCCAATGATGGTGACTTCTCCTGGGCTTCGTTTTTGTTTGTTTGTTTCTAACTTTGAGTTTGGGCTTCCATTAATCATTGCGAAAAGCTTAAACGAGCTAGAATAAAAACTAGATTTTGATGACAAGCGGAGGAAGATGAAACAGCCTATCTGTTTTCTAATCTTAAATGGAATTTTCACAGCTGTTTGGTCAGTTAGCTTTATCCAAATGTCATTCAACTAATGGGAGGACTACCCTCTGCCTCAGTACTCCGAGAGTACTAGAGTTTATTCCCACTGACTAATAAGATAAAGGAAATTAAGAAAGCCATATCTACTCCAGTTGTAGTAAGATGCCGAATCAAACACTCGGACAACGCCAGCATACTCGAAGCAATCAGCATCGATTACATCGATGAAAGCAAAATAAAAAGTTTGTGGAGGCGGAGGTCTAGAATTGTATTGCCGGTGCTGTGAGGTGTGTTGCTATTGTTGACGAAAGGAAGGACAGTTATTTGCCAAATGTCCTGTTGGTCACATAGTTGACATTTACCTCTATAATTGCTAGGTTTTCTGAAGTAAGTGGTGGGATCGGATAGATTTTTTTATGGGCTGGTAGTAAATCCAGAAAAATGTATATTTTTTTTGGTGCCAGACAAATAACTCTTTCTTAGTTGCTTCCCTTTACAATTAGCCATGTTGGCTTGAATAGATGTGCCAACAGTTTGTTACTTAGACCGATGCAGACATGTGCCATGTTCTACCAATTGTTCATATAGTTTTGGAAAAGGTTTTGAAGTATCTCTAGTACAAAATGCTGTAGATGTTTTTTAGTTCAGGGGAGAGACCATTGATGATGTATAAAATTATCTCATCGTTATCAATTGGAGACCCAAGAAGTGCATATTCATCTGCTGCTCCTTTGATATCCTGTAAATACTCAGTGACATATCTGGACCCTTATGTATGAATCAAGGGCTCATGAAGTCTAAGCATAATAGAGTGTGATGGACGAGCAAAGGAAACAGCCAATGTGGTCCATGCTTCTTTGGAGGCTTTACAAGATGCAACAAGATGAGAGACATCACTGAAGAGAGAGGTCAGAATAGCTCCAAGAGTTGGTTTGTCTTGCCGCACCCAACATTGATACTTAAGATCTGGAAAGGAGTTATCATACTGAGTAATTTACGGACAAGGAATCGTGCCATCAATGAAACCGTAGAGGTCATATCCAACAAGAATGGCATCAAATTGAGCTTTCCATGGAAAATATGTGAGTTCCGTGAGTTTGACTGGCACCTATGTGGCTACATTGATTACAACAAGCGGTCTTATTGAGAGAGATGGTTTTGTCACAATGTTAATGGGCAGTGAAGGAGAGGAAGAAATAGATGCTGAAATAGAAGAGGAGGAAGCCATGGAAAAGAACTTGTTAAAGTGTCAGTGGCTCTGATACCATAACAGAACTTGAAGAGGTTTGGAAAATAAAACTCAAGTACATATTCATTAAGTTCTGTGGGCTTAAACACCATGTTGCAGATAGAATAAGAATGCATTTGAAAGAAAGACTAAATAATTTAAATAAATATAAATCCGTAAAAGCATGTAACAAGGATATACAATACATATGTTCAAACAAAAATGAAGAGTTAGTTAATGATATCATTAACAAGAGAACCACTAATAAATATCACTTTTAGCGACTAAATAAGGATCAATTTATTTTCATTGCTGAAATTATTGGTCTGGGTTTTAGTGATCAACTAATGGCTATATTTCAGTTTGTTATTGAAGCTACCAAAATCTACTTTTCAAAGACCAAAAGATTGGTCGAAAGTTTGAATTTTCCCCCTTTTTTGAAGCAGTATTTTGTCTTTTATGTTTTCTTTGCTGAAGCAAGTACATTTACTGTCATTATCTTAAATTTGGTTAGTTTTCTAGGACTTTAATGTTTCAGATTAAGCTACAAATTGTCTAAACAATTATTCATTAATCCCTAATATTAGCTGCACTTGCGTGCGAGGGATGAAAATTACTTAATGATCTTCATATATAAAGTAATTAACCATTGTTTGCACTTCCATGTGAAGAGCTTAAGTGACAACACTATGTGAAAATTGATATCTAGCGACACTCACTTTGCGACGCTACGAAACAAACACATCTGAAAAAACAAAACCGCAACTCTGAAGTTAATGCGTCAGTAAAAATTCAATAAATATACGATGCATCCAAAAACTGTCGACCTCAAAAGGTCACTAAAAACAAAAAATACGCGACAAATCCTTTAAGGGTCGTTGAATGTGGGGCTGACCAGAGTCGCCATTAATACTACGTGTATATTTTATCTGAATTATATTGTAAGTTTGAATGCTACTCATGAAAAATGAATACCAACCACTAATCTATGTTTACATAATAATAAAATTTAATTATATAAGGTTGTTGTTCAATTATATAATTTTTCTTGTATAGCTTATTCTTGCAAATCTCTCAAATAGTATTCTTTTATTTCAACTATAAATAACCAGTAAAAATATTAGAGCAACATAACTGAGTTAGTTTTTTTGTTTTTTTTGTTTTTTATTTTTTTTAATAGAGGTAACAGGCGACACACTATTTAGATTGTGCGTCGCCTGTTCTCTTCCCTTTACTTTCTAATTTTTTTTTTTAGTTTTTTTAAACAATCTAATTTTATTTCAACAACAAATAACCAGTAAAAATATTAGACCGACAAAAAATAGCTTTTTTTATATATAGTTAACAGGTGACGCACTATATAGATTGTGCGTCGCCTATTCTCTCCTCCCCCTTTTTTTAGTTTTTTTAATTAATCTAATTTTAATTCAACAACAAATAACCTATAAAAATATTAGAACAACATAATTGAGCTGTTTTTTTTTTTTTTTTTTGGTTATATGTGTAACAGGCGACGCACCAATAAGATTGTGCGTAGCCTGTTCTCTCTTCACTTTTTTTTTTTTTAGATCTTTTAATCAATATAATTTTATTTCAATAAGAAATAACCAGTAAAAATATTAGTACACCAAAATTGAGATTTTTTTTTTTATATATAGTTAACAGGCGACGCACCAATAAGACTGTGCGTTGCCCGTTCTCTCTTCACTTTTTTTCTTTTCAAAGATCTTTTAATCAATCTAATTTTATTTCAATAATAAATAACCAGTAAAAATATTAATACACCAAAACTGAGCTTTTTTTTTTTAATATATAGTTAACAGGCAATGCACTATTTAGATTGTGCGTCGCCTGTTCTCTCCTCACCTTTTTTTTTAGTTCTTTTATAAATCTAATTTTATTTCAACAACAAATAACCAGTAAAACATTATAGTGCCAAAATTGAGCTCTTTTTTTTTTTATATAGTTAACAGGTGACGCAATATTTAGATTGTGCGTCGCCTGTTCTCTTTTTAAGTTTTTTTTATTTTTATTTTTTTATATAGTTAACAGGCGATGCACTATTTAGAATTTGCATCGCCTATTCTCTCCTCACCTTTTTTTTTATTTCTTTTAATAAATCTAATTTTATTTCAACAACAAATAACCAGTAAAAATATTAGAGCGCCAAAACTGCGACACTAAAAAAAATCACCACACCACTAGGCTAAATGACTTGTATATACTAATACAACAAAAACTAGCTAATATAGTGTTAGGCGATGCATTATTTAAAGAATGCATCACCAAATAGATGAACAGGCCATGCATTCTTCAACAAATGTGTCGCCTTTTCTTTCTTTTTTTTTCAATTTTTTTGTTTAAACATTTAGAAACCCATAAAAAAAATAAAATCAAAATAGGGCCATGATAAGAATTGAACTCAAGACCTCCTACACACTCAAGAAATCACCACACTACCAGGCCAAATGACTTGGATGTAATAATACAACAAAAACTATCTAATATAGTGTTAGGCGACGCATTATTTAAATAATGCATCACCAAATAGATTGAAAGGCGATGCATTCATCAACAAATGCGTTTCAATTTTTTTGTTTAAACATTTAAAAACCCATAAAAAAATAAAAACAAAATAGGACCATAACAAGAATTGAACCCAGGACCTCCTACACTCTCAAGAAATCACCACACCACCAGGCCAAATGATTGATGCAATAATACAATAACAACTAGCTAATATAGTGTTAAACGACGCATTATTTAAAGAATGCATCACCAAATAGATGAACAGCCTCAACAAATGCGTCACCTTTTTTTCTTTTTTTTCAACTTTTTTGTTTAAACATTTAGGTACCCATAAAAAAAATAAAATCAAAATAGAGCCATAACAAGAATTGAACCCAGGACTTCCTACACTCTCAAAAAATCACTACACCACCAGGCTAAATCACTTGGATGTCATAATACAACAAGAACTAGCTAATATAGTTTTAGGCGATGCAGTCTTTTAAGAAAGAGTCCTTAAATAGACGAAAAGGCGCTGCATTTATGAATAATTGCATCGCCGTTTCACCCAACTAATTTTTAACTTTTTTTTCAATTTGAAAGTTGTTCTTAGTAATTTTTTAATTTTGCAAATATGCTTCTTCTTTTTTTAATTTGTGGATGAGCAATCAATAAAACTAATTAAAGATTTAAAAAAAAAACTTGGAATAGGCGACACATTTTAATGGAATTGCATCGCCT
Source organism: Ziziphus jujuba (assembly GCF_031755915.1). Lineage (NCBI taxonomy): Eukaryota > Viridiplantae > Streptophyta > Magnoliopsida > Rosales > Rhamnaceae > Ziziphus > Ziziphus jujuba. Next base: position 29,336,281 of record NC_083387.1, on the reverse strand, counting down.
ATTCCTTCAATTGTTTTTTATTTTATTTTTTTAAAAAAAAAGCAATTTAATAGACTTTCAATTTTTTAAAAACAAGTAAATTATCATTGACCACAAACACATGAAAGTTAAGCTCATTTAACATACTTATGTAGATAAATTGGTCAATAAATGCTTGTTGAATTAGAATTCTATATTTGGTAACCTATCTCAAATTAGGTATTGAGATATTTTGTGTCTCGTCTATACACATATATGTGAATAACTGAGAAGAGCATTGACAAAACTATTTTTTATTTTTAGATTAATGGAACTTATGTTCATTGGATTGTTACATGAATATATTTATAGATGAACAATTAAAAAATTATTTAAAGATTATAAAGAAAATATAAAAAATGAAACAGGTGATGCTTTTCTACCATAATCATCACTTGATCTCAAAATTCAAGAACAGGTGACCCTTCTTGAAGAGAATGCATCGCCTGTTCTCTCAATTAAAAAAAACAAAAATTTTGAAAGACATGCAAATTTTATAAAGAATAAAGGTGTAATTGAAAAATAGAAAAATAAACAGTAATCTTCGATATTTTGCTTCACATTTTTAAGAAATATTTTTAGTTTTTATTTGTAGATGAAAAAATAAAAATTAATCAAAGAAAAAAAAAGCAATTGGGAGAAAAGGCGAGTTTTTGCCATTTTTTGAAAACTTTTAGTGCGTTTTAAAATTTTTACGTGCTCCTTTGAATTCCTTTTTCTTTTTTAAAACTACATAAAGTACACTACCTAATAGATATTAGATTTGGAAGCAATCTAAGAGAGACTTGAAGAGTGAGATATTTTGGGTTTCAATTTTCATTTGCCTACGTTGTCGTCGGCCGGGAATCTGGATTTTTTTGTGTCGCCCTCGTGATTTTTTGGGTTTCTTCTTTCTTTGTCTCCATCGTTAAGGTGAGTTTTTTTTTCTTTTGTGGTTGGGGGAGACATGAGGTGGGTTGTTTTTTTTCTTTTTTTTTTTTCATTTTAACTATAGGTTAGGTTCGTTGGGTTTTATTGATCTTGCTTTTGTAGAAATTTTGTTTGTAATATTGCTTGACATTGTTTTGCTAAGTTCAACAAGTATTTTATATTGAAGATCAACTTGATTCAAGATGGTCTATTATTTTAACTTCACCACAACATCGTACTTTGTTGAAGAAGATGTTCTTGGAGATACTACGATGGCTCACATCCATTTGTCATATAGTTGCCAAGTATCGATGAAAATGATAATGAGGATGAATGTGAGAGTGACTATGTTTGTAATGACTGTGAGAGGAGAAATGTGCCTCGTCAAATCTTAAGAACAATGGTAATATTCTTTAAATTTTCATTTACTAAATTACAAATTTAATAATGGTTAATATTTTATTTATTTTACATAAGTGTTAATAACTTTTTTAATTTTTCCATATTTAATATGAGGGTGTAATATCGTCAACAAGAGGATGTCAACTTCCATCTCAATGAGTATGCATTCATGGAAGTTTAATTAATATTAAATTTGTTATGAAAAATATAATAGCTTACAAATTATGTAAAAATATGTCAATGAGATGATATTTAATTTATTTGATAATTAATTTGTTATGACAAAATATTTATTTTAAATTTTTGTATTCTAATTATTTTGAATGAAGCTAGTTTTCGTTTTTTTGTATTTTAATTATTTTTATATTTTTACTATTTTAATCACTTTTCACAAAATTTAAAAAAATTATTATAAAAAAAAAAAAGAAAGGGCGACGCATTAACAAATAATGCGTCACTATAAGTGTCGATGCGTCGCTAAATAGGCGACTCTATTAATGCATCATTAAATAGTCAACTTTATTAATGCTTCGCTAAATAGGCGACTCTATTAATGCGTCGCTAAATAGGCGAATCTATTAATGCGTCATTAAATAGTCAATTCTATTAATGCGTCGCTAAATAGGTGACTCTATTAATGCGTCGCCAAATAGGCAACTCATTAGCGACGCTCTATGAAACAGTCGCTAATAAATTTTTAGTGATATTGTTGTGAAGCGTCACAAAATAATGCGTCACTATAAGTGGATTGATAGAATGCGTCGCTAAAAGTCAATATGCATCACTAAAAACTAAAAGATAGGTGACTCTCATACTGCGTCGCTTGTTATCTTGTGGATTTAGCAACAGGATGTTAGACGACGCCATGCGTTACGTCGTTATTTATTTTGTGCGACGCATTTATTGCATCGTTAATCGATGCAATTCTAGTACTGCAAGATAAGCATGTATATTTTCCAAACTCCATTAGATATAATGCTTTACCATAGCGCATAACCTAATAGAATTAATTAAGTGCTAATAGTGTAAGATTCCAAGTAGGTGCTAATTATAAATTGTTTTCTTCAACCTTTATATAAAGCTGCAAGTCCGATTATAGATATCTTATTCTTCCATTGCACTCTGCTTGAAGAGAACGAAAGATGCATATACCTCATTTAGATGTCAAAGTAATTGGGAATGTACCTGGTTCCCTATATAGTTGTAATTAGTTTGTAATCAGAGTCTGCTCTATCCATCCACTTTATTCTAACAAGTGTGCACCATTTCAATTTTTAATTTTGGTTGATTAATATATCCAAGTTTAACAAATGCAATATCAATTTTTATTTATTTATTTTTCTATTATTTATTTTCCAAAGGACAAGACCATTGTAGAATTGTGTTTATATGGCTTTGATCAATGAATGATATTTGTAGGCAATTCAGTTTCCCTTCTTACATTCCTGTTTATTGCATACCTCTTGCTTAATTTCTGGGCCAAACCAATTAGTCTACTTTCCATCCTTCCAGTCCTCCTCTTCCCTTTCATGTTTCGCTGCTTTCTTGTTGTATTCTCCTCCTTGGCTCTCCTCATCTCTACCTTTTTTATTCCTTCTCTACATTCTCCACTTGATCTTTCTCTACATTCTCCACCTGGTCTCTTCTTGCAATTTATTCCACACATAGGCAATTATTCCTTTTCTTTTTTTTTGGACCCACTGAATCGCCACGAAAGCGTTCCTCTTCCATTCACCTTTTGGGCCCATGTGGGGATGAAGCTCAACAAGTCTCTATCTTTTATTGGGCCTCTCTTTTGTTTGTTTTACCCTTGTTGGTGTGTGATTTCGGGTGCTAGCAATGTTCAAATGATATTCCAGCATGTGTGTGACGTGATTTCATTGGTTGCTAGTTCACTACCTTGTTCAAAATTTCGAAAGACAATTTAGGTTTAAAAATAAAGTTTATATTACAAGCAACATGTAGTTAATTTCTGGAAGAAACATTTAAGAAAGATGTTAAGTTCATTTTTTTCTGAACTTTTTAAAATTAAGTTTAATGAAATTCTGTATCCACTTCAAATTTTTAGATTCAAGATAACATTCAGGAAATAAATGAGTGTTCTTAGTTAGGATAGTAATATGATAGTGGTGGAACTTGGACAAAGATTTCAAAGATATTAAATTATACCATATTAAATTATCGTTGGTTCTAAAAAATATGAGTTTGTTACGTAGATCAAACTATGTCTAATACAAAATTGTTAATTTGTAGATAATAATAGTAACAATCCTTTAATAAGTAAAAATTACCATAATAATAAGTATGGAAAATTATCTGAATCCAAAACACATTTGTCAAATTATGACGTGGGGAATTCCTAGTGTTAAAAATGACTGGTTAAAATCCTTCACACAACAAAGGGAAAAGACATAGGAAAATTATTGTTGGCTTACGCGCATAACCTGCACTCCAAGCAAACCAAAATTTTTAATTAATCTACATTCATTAAATCTAGCTTAGGAGAATTAGGTTATTGGCATGAACATTCCAACGTCCTTCATAAAAATTTTAGCCATTAGCAAAACAATACCAGTAGAGTTATTAAATTTTGGATACCAATGATATAATATTATTGTTTTTTTTTTTTTTTTTTGGGTTAAGTGGTTGTATTGGTTTTATTTACATGTATATTTTAGACTGTTTTAAAAAAAAAAATACCGTGCATATAATAAAAATATTAGTACATTGATGATAAACATAGATAACGTGGGAAATGATGTTGCCATTATTATTAAATTGTTTTTAGTTAATAATATTATTAAAGTAGTCACATATGATTATGACTATAATGAAAACAATTACATGAAAGTATTTGAATTTTAATTCCTTTTTCTTTGATCTTTGGGGATTTGGCAAGCATAGCATTAGTACACCACTCAACGTATAACCTAACCAAAGAAACATTGTATATCAAAACCACAGAAAGATTACACACCAAAAAAATGAGGATTGAGGAAATCTCAAATATGAAATACAAATTCATCCTAGTTGCCGCCATACCAATTCATTGTGTTTGCTGCCATTACTTTTAATGTTATTTGGAGGTTGAGGAATGAGTTCATTTTCGAATAGAAGGTTCCTAATATTGAGTTGGCCATCCAGTGCTTGTTTTTTCGTTTCTCATAGCTTTTGGGTGTCAAGGCCCCTCTGCCTTGTGTCCTACTAATCCCGCTGAGCCAGTGACCTAGAATCCTCCCAATCCTGGTGTAGTGAAGTAGAATTCGAATGCTACTGTTAAGAATGGCATTGGCTACTGTGGTATTGAAGCTAGAAGTCATGGCGCATGGAGCTGATGGAAGGTGGGCTTTCATTTGATTTATATTTTTCTAAAACACTCCCCTTCAAATGTAGGTCTGCCTCTTTTGGCTTCTTTCTAAATCCTTACATTTTTTTTTTTTGACCCGCCTCTTTTGGGCTTCTTTCTGTTTTTTTTTTTTTTTTTTTTTGGGGGCAAAGTTGTTGAGTTTCGAACTCAGAACCTCTTAGATCTTTGATCCTTAGATCTTTGGCTCTGATATCATGTTGAATACTATTGATCCCAAAAGCTTAAGCTGATGGAATGTGGACTTTCATTTAATTTATATTTTCTCTAATAGAAGCATACCTATGTTGATATCCTTGAGGTGGCTGAGGATTTTGCAATTCTCCAAGCTTTGCAGCTAGCTTGTGACCATATGGGATGGAAATAGATCATCTGTGAGAGCCATGCTAAAACTCTGCTAGGAAGTTTCATATTCATTGGTCGGCTGAGACTTTTATGGCCGAGATCAAAAACTTGGTCCTGTTCTTTGATTCTGTTTCCTTCTCATGGGTTCCCAGATTTGCAAATCTTTCAGCTCATATTTTATGTAAATGTGCTTTTTAACTCTTGAATAGAGAGCTTATTGCCCCTGAGCTTGATGATTAACCCTTTTGTTGTAATGATGGATCAGGATTAGGGAGAGAGGTCTTTGTGCCAACTCCCGATCCTGTGGCAAGCTTCTTTTCTTCTAGTGGCTTGGTTTTTTTGGTTTATAAAACTTCACCCTTCATATAATAATAATAATAATAATAATAATAATAATAAACAATACCAATTCATTCTAGCTTATAAAAAGGCCCAAGGTCTTTTTATTTATTTATTTTTGTAATTGGAAAGATGATGTAAATTTTAGAAACAACGCCGCCTCAGGTGGATAATAGTTGATAAATAAATATCTTTCTTTCTTTCTGTTTTATTGTCTTTCTTCCACAGTGATTGCATGTGAGTGAGTGTATACAAGAAGTTTCTTATACGCCTCATCACAAATCAAGCTCCAATCACAACCAAACCAATTAATTGAAAGAAAACTCATAAAATTATTAAGAAAACATAAACCAAAAAGGTTATTTTATAAAAGAAGGAGAGATGGAGCGATAGTATAATTTTGGAAGGAAAAGTGCTTTGCTTTTACTATTACACTTATTGGCTCGTTTGGCTTACATAGAATATACTAGTGACCTTGCCTACTTATTATAGGCTTCACAAGGTTGGTTCATGAGTAATTTGCTTCCACTAGCAATATGTTGGTTTCTTATAATAGGATCTAATTAAGCAACTTCAATTTTGTGGTCAATTTTACTTACTCCAGAAGTAGAAGCTTCTTTATCTAACTTAATATATTAACGGCTACATGTTTTTACTTCAACCTCAAGTAAAACTAGATAATTCTATAACCTTCAAGATGTCCAGTAATTTCTAGGAACATGCAGCACTAGTTACAATTATACTAATTCTATTCATTTTTAACATATAATTCTATGAAACTCTTACCATGGTTAAAAACAAAAAGCGGTATCGGGTTAGCGTCAAGAAGTGGAGTGAGGGACGATAGGAGTGGTTAGGTTTCTGAGAAGACGCTTGGAAGCAAGTCTAGGTGTTGTTAAAATACTGATTTCCATGCAAACACTTTTCAATGCCATTGCTTGCTTGGTGCCTTATTGGACCTCTCTCTCTCTCTCTCTCTCTCTCTCTCTCTCTCTCTCTCTCTCTCTCTCTCTCTCTCTCTCTCTCTCTCTGTCAGGACCCGTCTAGAATTCCTTCCCTGGAACCCGAGACAAGCCCTGATCCCAGAGAAATACCACCGAACCTTCCAACGGAAAATCCGGCAGCACCTCCCCTAAGGGATTGACTAACCACAAATTACCTGCACTGAAAACACACTTCTAAAAACATCCCCTTATTCCTCCCACAATACTACAAGTTGGTTCCACAAATTTCAGCACTTCGAAAGAAAACAGCGGCAACCCAGTGCAATAAAAACAACTACACGTCTAATACAGTATACAGAGCGTTATACAACAAATGTGGAATTTATAAAATAACAGATAAGAAGTAATACAGGATAGAGAGGAAAAAAGGGAAGAAAAACTTCTTGAACCTTCGGCAACGAACTGAGACGTTGGGCTCGCCCCGGACAATCAACGTCTTCACCCTGGACCTAGGGGAACGGAAGTTAAGAGTGTGAGATGCTAATCATCTCAGTGAGTGACCCTATCTACTGTACACCTTTAATATTAATAATATAAAAATAAAGGAATTTAATTAAGCAATACCGAACAATTAAATAAATAAATAAATAAACAGTTGAAGTAATACTTTCTCTCAAAACCCTCACTATTCACTCCGTTGGAAATGTTCTCCTTTTAAAACATTTTCACAAAACCCGACATTCGTACTTCCCAAAAACCAATGAACCAAATAATTTAATAAACAACAAATAAATAAATAAATACCCCAAATATAAATAAACTGCAATAAATTATAATAAATAATTTTAGAACACCTTTGGGGTTTAAAACATTATTTGCAATTTACACCGACGCACCACACCATATACCGGTGATGCCCTCCGATACCCAGCATCCTAAGCACCGACTGGCGGGGGGGTTAAAGAGAGAAACCTGCAACGGTCACTTCGGCGTCCCGACAGTACCGCTGCTAAAACCATCAATCCGGCCAAGGAGGGGGGCGGCTGTGCACAACAAACTTGCCTGCCCACGGTCCAATGGCAACTCACGGGTGAAGTAATAACCACGCCCTAAACCACATAATAACCGCGCGCTACCATGTGTCCATACACCATACACCAGAACACCAATATTGTATGAGTGCGTCTAAAAATAAACATTATTAACCAACCGTACCGTTTTTCCAAAATTTACCGTGGGAAATACATTAAATTCTCACACTTACCATCCCACACATTTTTATTTAACCAAACCGGTACGAAACAGCGATAACAACAAACCACAATTTTCTCGAAATACAAGATGCAACCACAAAAATACCGCGGGTGTAATTTATAAAATTTAACCCAATATTTTCATAAAATATTTAACCCAATTATGCCCGGAAAACCAAATTTAAAACCACGTACAAATACTACCAAAATACACTTTGCTCATGCATAATAAATAAATTAAACCAAAATAAAACCACAAATAAACCACACCACATGAGCATAAATTTAAATATCAATTTAAATACCAAATAAACATAATTAATTGCCCAAAATAATTTTTGAAGGTGGGTCACTCACCTGGAGCACGCAATTAAACCATCATCCACCATGGGATCAATTCCACGACTCACCGATGCTCCTAGAACAAAATTCACAGACAGTCAAATAAATTAATATTTTAATCGGGTAAATAATACTCGGTACCCGGGGGGTCAAACACAAACGTTATCCAAAAAAGGCGAATAATATACCGAATCGAAGCTCGTGGGATGAGGATCACAAATCCGGTCTCCATCGACCCCAATTCCGCCGGAGGTGGCCGGAATTTGGTCGGGAAGCTTCGGCCGGTTTTCAACTTGAGGGATCTTTCAAACGGTGGGGATTTTGGGCAATCTAACCCCGGAAATGGACTCAGAGGGGTCGAAAATGGTGGGATAGAGGTATGGGACGGGCTGGGTTGGTCGGAAACGGCGAGAATCGCAGGAAAAATTTCACCTCGCCGCCGTGACTTCGCCGGCCCGATCTGGGAGCGTCCGGCGGCGGCTGGCCGGGAAATTTGGTGGCCGAGGTCGCGAGGTGATGGGCTTGGACGGTGGCCGGCGCGTGTACTGTATGGGTGGCCGGAAAAAGTGCAGCAAGGAGAGAGAGAGGGACGGCCGGTGGGAGAAAAAATCTGTGTGTGTTTTGTGTTTTGGTGCTCGGGGAAGAAGAAGGAAAAAAAGGAAAAAAGAAAAGAAAAAAAGAAAGAAAAAAAAAAAGAAATGGTGTTTTCCCACGTGGGGAAAAGAAAAAGAAAAAGAAAAAGAAAAGGGAAAATAAAACAAATAAATTCAAATTAATTAAATAAAAATATTATTATTTAAAATAATAATAAAAATAATTTGATTTTACACATGGTTGACATGTGGCATTTCACCATGGTGACACATGGTCACCTTCAGTAAGTCACACGTGGCACATCGTTACGCGTGTAAAAATAATATTAAAATAATACGGTATTTGAAAAACTTTACAAATCCATAACTTTCAAACCACATGTCCAAATCGGACGTGCCGCTAGTCTACGGACTCGTATCGACGAACACTTCACAACCATGCATGAGTCAACGCTCAACCTTGCATGAATAAAAAGTCAACTCCGGCACCCCTTGGACAGTTTGGACCTCAACTTATTTTGCTCATAACTTTCAAACTGTAGCTCCGTTTTCGACGTGCTACCAGTCTACGAACTCGTGCCAACGTGTACTTTGTAACGGTACCTCAGTTAACCTAGAATTCCAACCGGGTCAAAAAGTCAACTTTTGATCCCCTTTGGTCAACGGTCAACGGTCAACCTCGGTCAACGTGCAAAAATTCCGACATGATTCGGGACGGGGTGTTACACACTCTCTCTCTCTCTCTCTCTCGCTCTATTGTTTTCTTTTCTTTCATCATCTCCAACGTCAAGTTGGTACCATAATATGATTATGACTGGAAACTAATGAAACTCTTTAATTTTCTCCATGGTGACTTAACATTTTTAAAACTTGTGTCTTAATGGTGACTTGAAGTATGATGAGATCATATCTAGTTTTGGGATACTAAAAAAGGACTATAATAAGTGCAAGTTGTTAATTTATATAGGTACGTATTGTACAATGCCCTCCCAACCCTTTTTTTCAAAATATAAGATACATATCTAGATGCAGATCAAGAAATTTCAACAAGCGGCCAATTTGAAAAGGCAATTTTTAACAAGTCCACTTATCCATGCGGATTCCATTTCTAATGGGTAGGTTTGAGTACATATTCACTCCAATGGAGAGAAAAAAGTTATTATACTATGTCCATCAAGTTTATAACCTAAATTCTAAAAAAGGACTATAATAAGTGCAAGTTGTTAATTTATATAGGTACGTATTGTACAATGCCCTCCCAACCCTTTTTTTCAAAATATAAGATACATATCTAGATGCAGATCAAGAAATTTCAACAAGCGGCCAATTTGAAAAGGCAATTTTTAACAAGTCCACTTATGCATGCGGATTCCATTTCTAATGGGTAGGTTTGAGTACATATTCACTCCAATGGAGAGAAAAAAGTTATTATACTATGTCCATCAAGTTTATAACCTGAATTCTAAAAGGGGTATATTCAATCTAGAGTTTAATGAATTTAAAATAAATTATATATTTTAAAGAATTTCATGGATTGTAATGGAATTCTATAGATTTCATAAAGAATTTATAAGAATCCAACGAAATTTTTAGGATTAAGGCTTGATTTCATATTGATAATTTTCTTTACAATTTCACTGTTAAAATCCTTTCAAATTCATTAAAATCCATCATTTTTTAAAATCTTATAAAATCAATTATTTTTTTAGTACCATTATATTTCAAAAGAATTTTACAAAGTCTTAATTGAATACATCTGAATTTTAATAGACTTTTATAACATCCATTAAAATCTAAATTGAATACTATTGGATTTGTATAGACTCTTTTAAAATATAAATTGCATACCTCTAAATTTTTAAACACTTTTAAAATCCTTATAACTCCATATTGAATACACCCTTCTAAATTTGTCTACATAATAATAATAATAATAATAAACTTAGAGGTATTTAAGAAATGATATTTGAATAAAACAAAAGTAATCAACATATTACAACGGGACCTGGATTGATCCTCTATTTATTTTACTTGTATATTTGTCTATTTCCCATCTATTCTGCAAACAAAATAAAAAACTAATATTAATTAATTGATATTGATGATTTTATTTTATATACAAGATTTTAATTTAAATAGGCGTATAAGAAATTTTTTTTTCTTTTTTTTTGAAAACAATGTAATATGGAAGATAAAGAGTACTAATCATATAAGATATGGTAACCTTAATTTATAAATCAATCAATCAGCAGGGTAGCCCCATATCGGCTATTAGTATTTCCTTTGCTAATAAAACTCGATATAAAAAAAACAGAAAACCCTAGAATTCTTTCAATATTCCAAACTCAAACTAAAACTGAAACAACAATGGCCTTGCCGAGCCCTATACAACAACGACAACAACAACCAAAGCCGTTTAATTAATCGTCCAAAAAAAGATTGCAGTTTCGGTTGGCGACATTATTCTGTTCAAGGCAGTATGTTGTTCTCCAATCTTTTCATATTCAAGGTACTAATGGCTATGACCTTTATCTTGGCCTGCCTTCTTTTATTGGGAAGAGAAAAGTTGATTTGTTTCAGGCTATAAAAGCAAGGGTATGGCGCAAGTTGGAAGGATGGAATGGAAAGTTGTTATCTAAAGGTGGTAAGGAAATTTTACTCAAAGCTGTTGCACAGTCAATACCAACTTATACCATGAATTGTTTTAGGCTGCCTCAGAAACTGGTGAAAGAGCTAACAGGTCTCATGACCCGGTTTTGGTGGGGATCTTATGCTGGCAAACGTGGTGTACCATGGCTTAGTTGGTTAAAGCTTACACAACCAAAGACAATGGAGGGTCTTGGCTTTCGGTCTTTAGGGGAATTTAACCAGACCCTGTTAGCAAAGCAATGTTGGCGTGTTATTCGATCTCCAAGTAGCCTGCTTGCACGGGTTAGGGAAGCTAGATATTATCCAATGTGTTCTTTTTGGGAAGCTGGTATTGGACGGCACCTTTCCCATTCATGGCGCAGTCTTATTTGGGCCGACATGTTTTGGAGAGCGATGGATTCTGGAGGGTTGGAAATGGAAAATCCATTCGCATATAAAGGATTCTTGGTTACAAGTGTAGGGTGTTCTCAGATTTTATCCCCCAGATTACTAGCTGATAATGCTTGGGTGCAATGCCTACTGACTGATTCTGGTGGTTGGAACTTGGACTTGGTGAGATTTGCATTTTCTGAGGATGAAGCAACAATTATCAAATCTATACCTGCTGGTGGTTTTGATCAAGAGGATCGATTTGCATGGAAACACAGTTCACATGGTGTGTATTCAGTTCGGACTGGTTATTGGGAAGCAAGAAAAATTGGGATTGGGAGTCAAATTAGTGGCCCCAGTAATCTCAATTTTGGTTCATGGTGGAAAGCTCTCTGGCGTTTAAATGTTCCAAATAAAGTCAAAATATTGATGTGGCGTGCTTGTAATGAAGCCATCCCGTGTTTTTCTTTACTATCTTCGTGTCACATTACCGATGCTAGAGAGTGCCCAATTTGTCACAGAGGAGAGGAAAACGTATGGCATGTCTTCTGGGCTTGTTTGCATGTCATTCGGCTTTGGAAGCTTTTGGATTTTTGGCAGGAATTAAAGGGTTGTGTCTATGACTCTTTCTCTGCTCTGTGTTACCATGTTTTTACTAATCTTTCTCAATTCCAACGAGAGAGATTTTCTTGGATATGTTGGAGTATTTGGAACAATAGAAACGCTTTTCTTCATGATAGTTTTGTTAAATCAAATGCACAATTGTTGGACTCTGTTTCCCGACTTCATGTGGAATTTCTTGACGCAAAACTACGTAATACTCCTCAATGTCCACCACAACATTTACAGAACTGCTCAATTCAGTGTTGGAGACCACCACAGGGAGACAATTTTAAAATCAACATTGATGCTGCAGTTCCATTGGGTGATTCAAAGATTGGAATTGGTGTGGTGGTGAGAGATTCTTCCGGTGCGCTTATGGGAGCTATGGCAAAACCCTTCGATGCAGCCTGGTCTGTTAAATACTCAGAGCTTATGGCCATTTATGAGGGTCTCTGTTTTTGTATGGAGGCAGGTTTCTCTCGGGCTGAGCTTATAAGTGATTGTCATGATTCTGTATGTGCTGTGAATTCGGCTGCCTCGGTTGACCATTTGAGGTTAAACGTTTTATTATCCTGTTGTCCAGGTATTGTGTGTAAGTTTGAGTCTAGAGCGCAAAATAAAGTGGCTCACTGTATTGCTAAATATGCCACACGTCTTTCTGTCTTTGAGTCCTGGCTCGAAACTGGGCCTCAATGGCTTTTAAGTTTGCTCAATGCTGATATGTGTAATCCTTGTCCGTAATTATGAAATCTTTTTATTTAAAAAAAAAAAAAAAAAAAAAAAAAAAAAAAAAGGCAGTATGTTGTTTATGGTGCAAGGCTGCTGACTCAACCATTATCTCCTCTTCTTCATACCATCTCCTGCTCCATGGTTTAGACTTCCTACCCATCATCATCATCATCACCATCTGATCAGTGATACCACCCATCAAAACATGTTCAGAAATCATCATCCTCTTTCTGTGCTGCGGGGATCGTCACGAGGTTGGCTGTATTCTGTACGTTTAACAGTCTAAGTCTCTTCAATCCTTGCTCAAGACTTAAAATTCCACTCCCACCACTGTTGTTGATTTTGATTTTGATTTTGATTTTGGTTATCTCTATGCAAGTATCAATGGCAACACACTTTCACATGCAAACAGATTCTGTACACATTTTATGAGTTTGTCATGATCAAACATTATTTTGATGCCTGATTGGTGTGCTCAGCTTGGAAGGTTGAGTGCAAGAATATGACCTTGATCTTTCAAAGGTTCCATCTCAAAAAGGCCAAAGGAAGAATTTTGGTTACCGAGAATACGATAAATTTGACAGCCTGAACATCAACATGTTGAACATGGACTCTGAAAAAACTGAAAATGTGAGCATAGTTTAGAAATGGCAGGCAAGATATGAAAGCGGTGTGCCAGAAAAACAATGAAAAAATTGTGGGTAACGTGACCGGTAACAAGTATATATACTGGTAATAACATCACCAAGAACAGCAATAGAACTGAAAATGCCAACTTGAACTATGCTGTAGACAAAAGGTTCAAGACCTTGCAAGCAACAGAGAGACACTTGCGCAAAATGAGGTGCTCAAAGGATACACCTTTATATTTACTGTGTTGTGCTTAGCTTTAAACAATATACTATTTTTTCAGACTTTGTATTCTTATCCTAATTGAAGTTATTTCGTATCTAAGGGGGACCGAAACCACGACTCAAGTAAAGTCATAATACAACAGCGTGCTAGGACAAAGAAGGGCACATCCAAGAGTTATTTGGCCTCTGGAAGTAACAATTCTGAGGAATTCCTTATTGTAGAAAGGCCTCTGTCATTTCACAATTCCAGCAGTGGGTTTTGTTTTTGCGCAGGCAAAATTTGTTAACTGTTTTGTATTATCAACTTCATGTTATTTACTTTTTTCATTTGTACTATGTCAAGCCTGAGTGAGGATATCTTTTTTTCATATTCATTCTCTAAATTTATTTCTTCCACATTGATACTCATATTGTCCATTGGTTTAAGATCATAACATTGACATCCTTGTTAAATGAGTATTAGAAAACTTGAATATCAGAAAACTTGCATAGGAATGAGTTTGACGATGATAGACGGGTAAAATGAGGGAGATTTAATCCATTGATGATGATGATGATTCGCCTTGCTACATAGAATTTATATAAAAATGGTGTTTTTAGATTACCTACGTACCCACATCCAAATAGAAGAGAAGAAGAAGACAGGTCATTGTGGAATGATGTTTATATATATATATATATAGAGAGAGAGAGAGAGAGAGATTAGCGTTAGACAGGATATTCCGTTGAATATATTAATTAGTTTTAGCTTACGAATTGTATGATTTCAGCCAATGAAAATGACCAATTTTTTTTGGGAAAGAAAGAAAATTGCTGGTTGAGTACTATAATTTGTCTCAGCAATTATTAGATACATGTTTGACATCCCAGAAAATCTAAGTAAAAGCAAGCTTATCAATCTTTAAGCATTTTAATATGAATCTCTGTTATCTTTTGCTACTCAGACTGATAATTGCCTGGTTATTATTTACTGGAGAAGAATTTTCCTTATATACAAGATAAATTTTCTGCTAGATTTGAAGTCATGAAAAATCAGTAAAATAAAACTGAATAAGTGAAGATGTAAATTTTACGCTACAAATTGTGCAAGTTCTGAAGAAACAAAATTTTGTGCACATCAAAACCTTTCTGACCGTTAATGATATATGCAATTAGTTTTTGAATTTTTAGGATGAAGGTAAAAGGAAAGAGGGCTCATCAGATAAAGATCAAAGTCTATAACCATAGCTGGTGCTAGGTTCTTCTCCCTTTGGATCCCCTGAGAAACTAGCTCTTGCCATCTCTCTTAACTTCTTCAGATCACTCTTTGGCTCTAATCTAGGTCCCCTCAGCCTTCTTCCTTCCGCTGCTCTCTGTCCACTGAGGTTTGTCTCTGCTGTAACGCAGCCTAACGTGTGAATAACATCGGGGCTTGGTGATCCAGGACTGAGCACAGGGACTACTGTTGCACTCATGGAACTAATTGGGTCGATGCAAGGAGCTCTCATGTCTCTTCTTTTAACTTCTCTTTCTGGACTTAGAGGGAGTACTGGTGCTAGGCCTATTTTTGGTTGTGAGGATGCAGGTCTGAATGTTGACCAGTGCTTCCTTGGTAGGAAAGGAAGGATAAGACCCCTTGCAGCAAACTTCAATCCAAGCTTAAGAGAATTTGTATGAGGATGTGATAGTCTTACTAGGGAATTTATTAGAGCATACCACTCATTTATAAGTTGAGTAACAAAGGAAATGAAGAGGAAAGCCAGCATTATGAATCCCAAATGTTGTGCTTCTGTTGGATTTGTTCCAGTTGTGGTAATAAATAGGACAAAAATACCTACTTCACACAAGAGAGAAACACTTTCAACCATGTGGACTCCCCTGCCGATGTATGGTTTTAGAGTAAATAGATACATGAACTGCACCAGTGTGATCGTCAATGCTAACATGCTTTGGGTTGCTTTCTCTGATGAGTAAGTTCCAGATATGATACCTAAACCGATTCTTCTTAAAAGATCAATGACAGTATAGAATGATCTAGCACAACCCAAGAGCCTTCTTGATAAGGGAACTCTGATTTCTTCATTGCTGTCGTCTGAGCTCACGGCTCGCATTCTCCCAATGCCATTATGGCCACTTTCAGTCCACTTTGGTAAGGTGTTTGGGTCATTCCGATCGACAAAGACAAACAATGGAGGACCCTTTTTAGTGTCAAAGAGAATCCCAAAGCGAGCATAAAAGGATGAAGGAAGCCCCTCCCTGCAAAACCACATTCCCATGATAGGCCTCATTGTAATGAAAAACCACAGTTTTCTATACCATGGTGCTTTTAAACCTACATTCTTGACTTCCTTGTACTGGGCCAAAACTCCAGAGAAGATTGCAATTACGAGAAAAAGGCAAACTGATAGAATGAAAGCTGCAGGGATTGCCAGCAACAAAGCTCCAGTTATTATTCCCCCTGTTGTACCTCCTGCAAATTGAATTTTGAAAGAGAATATTAATATAATACTTGATAGCCTATGATAGCAACTGGATTTTGGAAAGAGTAAGCTTAAATACTTAACCTCGTATTACAAATGCTGAGGACTGAGAGATGCAAGGAAGCATGAGAATCAGAAGAAACAGCTCGAATCGAGGCACCAACAGAATCCCTTGTGCTGTTGTTCCTGTTCTCCATCTTAGGAAAAGTACTATCAGAACATGTAGTATGACCAAACCACCTCCTCCCACCCCAAGCCAGAACAAGTTCATCTCCAAGTCTTCCCACCTGCTAAGTTAACAATCTTAGCAATCTTTCAAACACTGTAAAAATCTTGTTGTGTAGGTGAGCTCCTCTCTTATAAATAGATAGACTTAATTTGTAAGTGGAAAATTTTCTTATTGTAGAGTGAAAACTATAAAAAGAGGGAGGTAAATTTTATAGCTACCCTTTGTCATTCTCCATCCTCTTGACAACATTGCTAGCAGACAGTGGCTCTCCCCTCTGCAAGACAAACACTTCAACTGTAGAAGAGCTTCTCATTCAAATGCTTGCACTGAGTCACTGACTGTATAAATTAGATACTCACCAGGAAATAAATGATATATTCTTCTGTGTCAAGATTTTGACCATAAGGAGTGTTTCTCATGTTCATGTTATGCTGTCTCCTAAGTTTACCAGACTTAGGGTCAATCTCCAATGGAACTGGTGGCATATAAGAATTATTTGTTGCATAAAAGTCAATTTGATAGTTAGTCTTTTCATTCGAAGACCATCCTTCAGAGAAGGCACTGAATTTCCTCGGAAGCTTATCTTCCTCCAAAAGTACATGGTTTGGCCATACTGAAGCACTATCCTCTTTCCATGGAAGCTTTTGATGAGGTATGAGCCACCTAAGACCTTTTGTTGTCTCAGAATATTCGATTGGATGGTTAACCGAGAGCCGGTCTGAAAGGACAAACACTTGTATGTGTCCAACCATACCCTATTGTAAAAACTAGCTAGTCAGATTTTGTATATTGAACATAAATTACAGTCAGAAAACATATAATAGGTTGATTTTTTAAGTTAATTGGGAAAACTTGTTGACAACATATTCAATGAACAATCTAAAACTTACATGCAGATTTATTGAAGGGTCAGAAGCAACAATGTTAGAACTCCCAGAAGCAAGAGTGTCTATTGCTCCAAGATTTGCATATGAAACTGAAAGAACAGCTGCTGCTAATGATGTTGCCAGTATTCCAGCAGTCATAAAAGAATGTAGTGCAGCTGATATTAGAGGGATTGAATCTGCACAAACACAGGAGTCGAACATATAGATCATTTCACAATATGCCTGACTATCTAATTAGATATTTAGTACCTTAATGTACGAGAGGAAATACAAATACATCGTAGTGAATTAGAAGTTTGAATTGGAAAATTCCTAGCATCTACCTACTGTAAGGTTTAATTCTGGATTAGATGAAGTTTTCTGACAGATCGTTACCAATATTCCTTTTAAAAAGAAAATGTTAATGAATGGCAATAAAGTATAAGAAGACTTCTTACAGTGCTTCACTTGAAGTTGGTTTGATGCCAAATTTGGATTTCCTGAAATATCGTTTACTCTCCCTGCAGGAATGGTAACTGACACCAATTTCTGGGTTACTGCCAGGACAGTCACCGAGTAAAGAGCTCCTGAGAGTTTCTTAAACCTACATGAATCATAGTAGAACATTTATTAATGTTACTTGATGCTCTATAATCAACAATTATACATGCTTCTAAGTTTTTTTTTTTTTTTTTTTTTTTCCTAATGTTAATATGACATGAACATGTTATATATCACTGTAATACTGGTCGTAAGATCACTAGATGAACCTGCCTTGTTACTTTACCCCCGGTCACATCTACCATGGAGGCCTCAAAGCCAAAAACTGGCTTTGTAAACTCCACTATTACATTGATGTTGGATTCCTTTGTAAAATTTGGGGAACTGGTACTTAGCCATACACCAGGCTCCAGAGAATCTAAGAGGAAAACTAGTAATTAGCTCCACAAAGTTTCCACAATCCTTTTTCTTTTTAATCAAAATATACATTTAGTATGTACAGACTATTGAATAAATAACATACCATAAAGAAATGTAATTGAGGCAGCAGGTGAGACTGGAGCACCTGTCTTGCCAATTATTAAGTAGGCTTGTAGTTCAATGGTAATGATTTCAGTTCTTGATACATTCTTCAGCTGCAAAAATGAAAAATCAGCAAAATGGTAAACTTATCTTTTCTGATAAATTTTTGTATTGAGATTCAGTTGAAAGTGGTCAAATATACCAAGTTTTCTGCTTACTTCAAAATCAAATCTTCGATTCCCTCTGTTTTTTTCATAAATAGGTACCATGTTACCCGAGTTCACATGCAATGCCATTAGAACCTCAGCTGTAGTATTTATTATGGGACTGCTGAAGTCCAAGAAAATTTTCAAGTCTTCCATTTTGTTAGTTGCAAGGACAGTTCTTGGGACCGCATCAAGCACCAGCTCGTATGATGGAACAGAGGTCCACAAATCCACTTGCACTGGCCTTTTATCTATATCTCATTAAAACATATATGAAACATATAAGAGCCAAAACGAGATTTTGATAATTGAAGAAAAATGATGACTAATATCTCACCAAAGTGAATGATTATGGTTGAACCATTTGTTCTGATGAACTGATTTCCAGCCTGATCTGTGCAAATACCATCCCGCATTGTAATTACCACGCGTCCAAATGTGTTTGTCATTGGGATAATTATGTCAAGGTTATAATTCATGCCGGGTTTAACAATTCGTAAGGAAGAAGCAATTACATGGGCTGAGCCTTTGATTATGAGCTGCAAAAGAGAACTATTTGTCATCTAAAACATGAAGTTTGCTGTAAGCTTTTCTAGAATAACATGAAGTTTTAAAAAAAATCCACTTACATCACAATTTGATGAGTTTACACACTTGAAGCCACCCGGTCCGTTGCAAGGTTCGCTGAATGTGACTTCCACGGCTACTCTTTCATCATTAGTGTAATTCTGTTTGCTAAAAATTGTGGCAGTAGGTGGTACTGTATCTGGTAATTACATGGAAATTTTAAGCTAGTATCCCACAAAATGAGAGCAGAAAAAGAATAAAATTCTGTCTTACCAATGAACCAAGAAAAAGTGGTTGAGTTTCTCTGTCCATCTGAGGTTGTGACATTGAGAAGAAATTCATGGTCACGGTTAACAGTTAAGTTATTCAGTACAATGACATTAGCTGGACATGAACTCAAAGTTTTGCCATCAAGCTGTTCGTATACACATTCAAATGTCCACCTCAGAAGTAGTAAAATTCATAAAGTTAAGCAAATATTTCATTTAATTAGCCAAACAAAATGATAAAAGATATAACATGTTCAATGAAGGATGAACTGAAATATCTTTTTCAAGACATAGAAATGGTAGACAAAAACGGTTAAGAAATGCACAATTGCAACATTGCTACATGAATTCCAATCCACATTTAGCAAACAAAGTTAGAATATCCCAGAGATTTAAACACAGGACAAACAGCTCTGATATCACAGCCCATTGTGTGCCACTTCTAGTAGGAAAGTACTAAAAAGAGCTAAAAAGCTCTCACTAGAATGGTTAAGTACTTTAACAAAAAGAAATTTCTGCGAGCAGTTTGAAAGTGGAAATGCTTAATACAGCAACATAACCCAACACTTTTATGAGCTAAACAAAGAGAAAGCCAAACCATAACAAAAGCAAGAATAATATAAACAAATATAGTAGCTCGACCTGACAGTGTATGGAGCAGCTATTGTCCTGGCAGGCATTTAAACCTCTAAGAGTCTCAAATGAGTAGCGGAAAACTGCATAGGAATGCCTTGACAGAGCTGGAGGAGTTTGATGAAAGCGAATAAGGACCGTTGATTCAACCGGGTTGATCAGTAAATGCATCACCACCATTACTGCAACAAAGGCAGCATAGAGATGAAGAAAATGGAGCAAACCCATGTTAGAGAAATATCCAAAAGTCACATTTTAGGCCATAATCATAGGGAAGAAGAGAAGATGGATAAAGACATCATATATTGGTCGTGGTGTTCCTGAGAGTAACAGAAGAAATCATTTTCAATGTTGTTCAGGAAAAAAAAAAAAAAAAAAAAGGGTTGTGTTTTTAAGTTCATCAGAGGCAACCACCAAACCAACCATTCTTGTCAGCCTCATTACTGCAACTTTAAAGACAGTTCACATAGTCTCATTAACTACCATTTGCCCAAACCATCTTTCTCATTTATTGAATCCAGTTGGGTTTTGCCTTTCGGATTCGGCTACCATCTATATATAGTCTATATACAATTACATTAAAAGAGCTCTAGTATGTTGAGTATGTTCCAAATATAAGGGGAATCTGTTTGACACGTCTAATATATATATATATATATTTGAAACTTTTTCAAGAAATTCACAGGAGACAATCCAAGTGAAGTGTGTCAATTTGCAAAAGTATTGGTTATAAAATATGGTAACTATTGTCCTGCTTTATTTTCATATTAACTACATTACAAACTTTGACATGATAACTTTGATTCATTTTATACTTTTAATGATAGTTGTACTTTACGTTGGTGGAACTTGGATGCTCTCTATGATGAATTTTACAAGTTTTTACGAGCCTTTCACTGTGGTTTTTTTTTTTTTTATTTTGGGGTTAATAAATGAAAAGTAATCTTTAAATGTAGTCGTATATTTTAAGAGTTAAGGAAATAAATAGTAGGGGACAAAAAATAAGCTCTACAACATTTATACAAACAAATTAATGGATTATTAGTTTGTATTTTTGTTATTGGTTTTGACTTTTTGAGCATTCCCTGAAGTAACTGCCAATGGGTAGTGCCAGATAGATGACATGACATTGATTAAAACCTTCGCCAACCTACCACTCACGTTCCCAAGCTGTCTATTTTTAAATTCAATATACCTTTTTTTTTTTTTTTGGACGAAAATTCACTATACTTTAAAATACAAAATTTATTATATATCTTTGCACTATGACTTTCTGCAAAACCTAAAATTTAAGATTAAAAGAAAAAGAATGTTTGACGTCCGCAAAACTTAAGTCATACATAAAAAGTTGTTCATCTACCTAGTTTAGATCATGTAATAATTTACTTTCTTTTAAACATTTTAATTTTGAATTATGATATAATTGACATCAAATAAAGTCATTATATGTTTAGTGCGTGTGTATATATATCTCTATATATGATGATTTCGTTATATTTATATGTTGAACTTGTATTATTTGATTGGTCCGTGACATATAAAAAAAAAAAAAAAAAAACATATCTTAGGAGTTAAATGCATAATTTTTTGGACACATATTAAATGAACAGAATGATAAAACTGACAATTAATTTTGATTTATTTTAAACATTTTTTGAAATATTTTATAAAAAGCTGACGATGAATTTTGATTTATTTACATAAATTTTGACATTGAAATTGGCAGCAAAAAAATGTTGGAAAACCTAATATGATAAAACTGTACTATTTTCTCGGTCTATTGTCAACCACACACCTACAACATATATATATAAAAATATGTTTACAGCAAACGGATTATGCTGTTATTGGTTACTTTCTTTAAATATGAGAGGAAATTTATTGAAACCTAAGGAATGAAGGAAAACGCCATGAATGGTTGAACCTTAAAAAAAGTGTAGAAAACTTGACCCACATAGTAACAAAAACCAAACCATTAAACTTCACTTAAAAAAAAAAAAAAAGAAAGAAAGAAAAAAAAAAATCATACTGTCTATTTAGTTAAAATGTTATATCATCTATAGTTTTACATTCCCCGAATAATATTTTTTTTTTTTCGTTAAAAGAAATTAATGAGTAAAACCACAAGCAGTTAAGCTAATTAAATTGCATAGATCAACCATGAAATCAGTTTGAGGTAAACAAGGAAATGGGACCGAGATGGCAACAAAAAATGCCAATGACAACAAACAATTCACTGGATTTATCCAGCAATTTGGTGGTCGATGGAGACTTGGAAACAATGAAGTTGCTGATAAAGAAAGAAGAAAATTAAAATCAAAATAGAAAGCGAAAGCAAAGTGCAAGCTAAGAGTGTGGTTGCGGTTGCAGTGAACTTGGACAGAGAGAAGAGCTACATCAATAACCAAAGCAATGGAGAATGCTACTGTTGCCTTTGGCCCATTCCACATTCTGGGCATCAGCAACCAAATCATAATTATCATCAGCGCCAAATATTGTTGTATCAAACAAAAACCTGACAAAAATTCTCAACAGAAAACCACAAAAATATCTAAAACCTCTGAAAACACTGCAATATTTGAAGCCAATATTGAAAGGGACACGTGTCCCATTCGGATTGTTTTCTTTTATTTTCTTTTATTTTATTTTTTTATCGGTTTACTATCTATTCCAACAAATTTGAATATACCCCCTTCCCCTCCTACCTCTTACACCTAGAAACATTATTATATTTCTATTTTTCTATTATAATGGAAAAACAATAATATTGTTACTGAGGATATTGCCACTAATGATCAATTCGATGTACCACTAATGATCAATAACAAAAATATGATAAAATTTCAAAAGAAGAAAAGAATAATTATAACATTTTCCAAAAAGAAAAAGAAAAAGAAAATGGTACATCGAATTTTATCATTGAATTCCATAGAAAACAACAAAAAATTATAGCTTCCAAGAAGAAAATTATAATTTTCTCATTGCATTCTAAAAGGAAAATTATAGCTTCTAGACAAGAAGAAGCAGGTTATCATCTATTCTAACGTTGTAAACACACCCAAATCCAAGCCTTCACCCAATAGTATCTTTTTGTCGACTAGTGGGATATGGGAAATGAATTTGCACAAAAATAAAGCTAATATAAGCCCTATTTCAACATCTTCATAATCCCAACAAACAAAACAAAGAATCTCAGACAATATATTAGAGGCATAACTGATAAACCCACAAATTAACTTAACAATAATGAAAAAATAAAATAATAATAATAATAGTAATAAGGGAAACCTGATTTTTCATCAAGAACTAAGTTTCTTATACTTAAGTTTCTTATACTTGTAACAGCCTAGACCATCTGTATGAGATATTGTCCGCTTTGGATCCAGCCCGTATGAGATATTGTCCGCTTTGGGTCCAGCCCGCACAGGTTTAAAAGACATCTCAATGGTTTAGGGGTCCCACCCCTTCACCTGCCAGTTCCACTGGCAGGACCTTCCAGGTCCAACCGAGATATTGTCCGCTTTGACAGCTAGGTGATGAGTCAAATCCTACCCCTCACGGTTTTGCTTTCTCACAAAAAGGTCTGGTTCTGATACCAACTGTAACAACCCAGACCACCTACATGAGATATTGTCCGCTTTGGGTCCAGCCTGCACAGTTTTAAAAGGCATCTCAATGGTTTAGGGGTCCTACCCCTTCACCTGCCAGTCCTATGGCTTGGGCCTCCAGGCCCAATCGAGATATTATCAGCTTTGGTGGTTAGGTGGTGAGTCCAATCCTACCCCTCACAGTTTTGTTTCCTCACAAGAAGGCCTCTCAAAGAAAAGGTATCCACACCCTCTTATAATGCATACTTCGTTCCCCTTTCCAACCGATGTGGGATCTCACATACTTGTGACCATATATGCCATCGACATACCAGATAAGTAAACTAATACACATTAGCAGGTAGACAAGATCCAATCAGAAATAATTTATAAATAAAAAAAGGCAATATTTACGGGTATGTTTGATCTATATTCTAAGGTATCACTTACTTTAACTATGACCTTCTTTAATCCTCATCTCTTCTTCCAAGCTTTATATTAGAAGCAATATTACTAAACCTCAAAGAAAAGCAATTGTGCATATCAAATAAATTATAAAATAAAATAAATAAATAAAAAGAACTCAAAAAATGAAAATCCCAGTCCCGAGTGGGAATAAAAAGCAGAAACCCAAAAATAAAAATGGCCACTAATAAATATTGGAAGAGTTTATGTTTGCGTCCATAAAAACAATGATAGCAATTTCAATATGGGAATGAAATGTAGAAAGACAAGTGATCCCTTGCTGGCTCGGGAATATTCAATCATCTTGGAAGCATGGGATGAGGAACAATCCAGGTTGAGTTTCTTACTAACTCAAACAAAAAATTATTGGCAACTTTTTCTTCTAAGTTGTATATGTTAAATATTTTGTACGGACTAGCTATAATAATGTGACTCATTTACAGGGTTTGTTTATACCAGTAATGGGACTGATTTGTTTATTAATCCTTTCAGTAGAGTCATTGGCCACACACTCTCTATACTACTTCAGTTGGCCTATTGGACTAAAGGATATATTCTCTCTAGAAACCTAATTGACTTATTCCCTGTTTTTATTATTATTATTATTATTATTGCATTATATTATTATTTATAATATATTATTTTATTATTATTATTATTCCTATTATTATTTTACTAATTATTTTGTATATACATATATTTAAACAAGTTGGGAATAAGTTGTGGGTGTGATAATACAACTCATACAATTGAGATTAGGATTTTGAGGTATCTATGATGTATATTTGGTGAAAACCTGAGGAAGAAAGGTTAGAGAGTAGTGTGTCCATTAACCACTATTTCTGTTACTTTTATCTTCTGTTTTGCATGTAGATTTTGATAGATCAATGGTTGTACTTAAAGGTTAGTAAAACAATTTAATACAGTTTCGTAATTATATGTATGAAGATCTTGGAATTATAGTGCTATAGTTGATGCATATTAAATTGTTCATATTTGATAGTAATAACAATATATTCTAGCGTTAAAATCAGGAATCCAGAATAAAAAGTAAATAGAATTTTTTTTTTCTTTTTTTTTTTTTTGGAATTGGAGCAAGTTCGAGCAGAAATGGACATACTTGTTCGGTCTGTGGTTAAAAACAGAATTCGATCTCCCAAACTTTCTAGCTCTTGCCATGTTTTTTACAACTATAATCCAGCTTGTACACATGAAAATGGAGGATGGGTTTGTGGTGAGGTGGCATATCCACTATAGCCAGTACCACAATGAAAAAACATCGTCCAATGATCCCACCAAGTGGAATAACTCAAGGATTGAAGAGACTTAGGTTGTAATAGTACTTGTATCGTGTTAAGGAGGAGGAGGAGGGGTCTTCTTTGCTTTTACCTCTTTTTTTTTTTTTTTTTTTTTTTTTTTGGCTAAAACTTAAAATTCATTGAAACCAAAAAAGACAAAACTAAAACAGAACAACTTAAATTCAGAATGCTTCCTCAGGTTCACAGTTCTGAATTATACAAGGGATACACGAAGTGGGCAACCAGCTTGAGTCCACTAGTCCAAAGACAGGATGAGAGGCTGCCAACTGACAAATACTATGGGCCAACCTATTAGCAGATTTAGAGGCCCAAGCAAAAACAATACTACTAAAGTTTGATCTAAGCAAGGCTACATCATCAAAAATAGGCCCTGATGCCCAATGGAGAGAGTCTTTGTCGTTCCTAACTAAATCAAAGGCTACAATTCCTGAAGTGGCGGAGCTGCTACAATTCCTGAAGTGGCGGAGCTGCTACAATTCCTGAGGTGGCGGAGCTCGAGGCAATTGATCGTTCCTACTTCTTTTCTTTCACTTTTGAAGAGCATTTGATAGCTGTGTATAATTTTGTACTTCAAAACATTTATAAAATTACAACTTTTACATATTGTATAAGTTTTCTTTCTAGTGTGGAACGGAAAAAAAAAAAAAATTTCTTTCAAGGGAAGGTAGCTTTAAATATAAATTTATAGAATGACATAGATTGTAATTTAAACACAATATTTTTCAAGGACGGGCTCTAGGCCAAATTTTGGCAGAGCAAGATCAGAAAACTTCTTTCACTTTTAAGGATTTTTTACGTGTATTATAGATATATATATATATATATATATATATATATATATATTTCTTTTGTTTCCTAGCTGGTGCTATATTTTTAACCATAGTAGGTTTCCACACAACAAATCTAAGCAATGGATTTCCACGAGGTTCACTACAAAACTTAGTGCTGTTAGGTAGAAGAGACGGCCGTTTCTTCTGCCCAATACAAAACTACGCTTAAGCATTAGTCTGAGGGAATATGGAAAAGTTTTTTGATTCATCAAATGGGAATTTACTTTGAAACGAGAAATTATTGGATTTGTAAAAAGAAATTAACCTGGAACTGAAGAAGCTATGGCTACTGCCGGACAAAAGAAAAAAAAAAAAAAAAAAAAAGAAATGATTATTTTGGGGACTCCAATTAATCTCTTTAGGACTTAAAAGGTGTATTTGGCCTTCGGTAAACAAAGGTTTTTTTTACCTGATATGCATTTGTTTATTTACATAGAAACAACAATTAAATCAATTTATTTTTTACCCAAATATGATGGAAAAAATAAAGTTTCTTTTAATTGTCTATCAATTTACATTTTACTCTGTTTGGTTTCCAAGTGGTTGGTCATCAAATAAAGATATAATTTTTTTTTTTTTTGAAATGAAAATAAAGGTATAATAGCTATTAACAAATATGTCAAACTAGACATGTGAGATTAAAATGACCAACATTTTCACTCTGTTAAGCAATGTTGCTCTAGTACCAGCTTATTTATGGAACATTATTTAACAATATATATGTCAAAAACAAAACATAAAATAATAATTAAAAAAACCAAGAGAGAAATAAAATAAAATAAAATGAAATTGTATCTCCGATTTGGGGCTGTTCCATGTTTGTAATGCATCTACACATCCACAACAACTAATTTCACCTGTGGAAAAACTCAATTATCAGTTTGCAATTCTAAGACGAAGTAGGAAAGAAAATAATTAAAAAGACCGGTGGAGGGCTTGTCGATGAGCCTTTTGAATACAATGAAGCTGTCCAAGAAATTGGAATTACGAAGTTTGCAACTTTTGCCGTTCAATTTTCAATGTCAAAGGTATTATTTAATATTTATAATAAACTTTTCGTCACAAAATTGTGAGACTTGTGAGAAAATCACATCTAATGTGGCATCTTATGATTGGTTGAGAACAAAACAAATATATAATTTTCTTTAATTTTCAGGTACCAGCTCAATTAGTGACTTACCGTGCGCTTGGAAATGATACGCAGAAATTAGTTTGTGTTTGAGGAAGTGATTTTTTCGAAAAGGAAATATTTCTCCTACAGCTTTTTAGATATGTATTAATTTTAATTTAGCTTCTCAAATTTTGAAAATTATAATCGATATTTTTATGGTAAGTATAAATGAAATTATTTTAAAAATTAAAAAAATAATAATAAAAAAGAAAATTAAAAATTATTTAAATTTTGGAGAATGGTAAATAAACTTTTTAAAATAACAGAAACTAAATTGTATTTGAATCAAATTTTAAAAAAAGATAAATGAAATTAACCTTTTTCAAAAATCACTTAATTAGTTTGCTTTTAGAAGCCCTAAAAAAGTAATGTATTAAAAATAATACCATCAAAAAGTGATTCTATTTTTTTTTTTTTTTTTTTTTGGCCAACTTATATGAAAGTGTTGTTATTTGACAGTCAAAACACTCGCAAATTGGCACTTCGGACACATTTAGGTTTGTAGAAGTAATGCATAGCAAAATAGCTATCAATTTCATAAAATTAGTTTTTCCTGAGTAACTTTTTAAATAGTGCTTGCTTGGACATTGTATACTTCAACCGCTTTAAACAAATGTCCAAGAAATATATTTCGATTCATTTCTCTTATATGTAAATTATAAACTATTGGTTAATGAGTCATCTTTTTTTTGGTGAATAATATTGATAAATAAGTTTATGCTCGTAGAATTGTGGAAATTATATATCATAATATTTTTACAAGTAATCACAAAATATTATATATATATATATATATATATATTAAATAAAATAAAATAAGGTAAGAAACACTGAATAATACCAGTCAATTTCATATATTTTCTGTCCTATATACAATGACCTCGAGTCAAATAACTATTATGCGGTTGCTAAAAACAAATGATCTATTTACAACATTTCATTGTCTACATAAGAAGCTTGCGCGTTGACATAGGAATTACTGTCAGCCCTCCGTTCGGTTTTACTCTATAGGGTTCTCTCTATAGCTGGTGCTATGTTTTAGACCAAATAGTGTTACGCACAACAAACCTAAGCTATGGTTTACCACAAGTTGCCCTGAAATTTAGGATTCACATTCCACTGAGAAGAATAAATGATCTTTACTTTCCATCATCGGTTTCATTATTATTATAATCCTCCGTTTGCATCCACGGTAATTTAGGTCCCTGTAAAAAGAAAATCAAACACAAGAACAGAAGCAGCTTAGTCCAGTAGAACATAGTGATGGAGGTCCAAGTAAATCTATAAAATTATGCCTTTAAACTCGTGCTAAATTCGAAAAATGAAAATGGACTATCACTTGAAAATGCACTGTTTTCAGTATTTTTGGTGTTGGATAGAATACTCAGTAACCGAAATCAATTTTAAGCATCATTCATCCATGGCATTGAGACTTGGCTTACCTTTCCTTGTCGTATGATTTTGGGAGGATTCACAGTCATGTCAACCACGGTTGATGGATCAGCTATTCTTAACCCAGCATCAACTACAAAATCAAGGCCCTGTAACAATTGAAAAACACAACTTGAGAGATACAAAAGGAACAAATTGGCCGATCAATATGAGGTAAACAAAACGTCCAGACTGAACAGTACAGTATAGCTCAAAGATAAGTACTATCAGAGACTAATGGAGATTGTAACGTAAAAATAGCATACTTATTCACTTGAGAAACATGACAATGATGTCAAAAGTGTTCTTTTCTACAATCATGATTTTAAAACATAGAGAAAGCTAAGCAGTGAACAAACGAAGTAGCTATCAAAAACACAGGGCAATTAACTTGTCATGTAACATATTAATTTTTTATGTCTTTTGTGACTTCTTCAAATTCAGAGGTCCTCGAAGAGAAAATGATCATCAAAACAAACAATAATCCAAAGCCATTAAATCAAGCGCAATCGATCATTTTCCCCCAAACTTATGAAATATAATTGTCCAAATCGTGACCTACAAAGTTTATTAACTACAGAATACAAATTGAAGCAACATTCATTTGATAGACATACCTCTGGTCCATATGTATCAGCAATAACAACTGGATCTAAGATCCACTCATTTTCCTTCAAGCTCTTGACACTGAAATATGGACATTATTACAACATAACATATATGAGATAGAAATTGCATATGGTTGCAACTATCAATAGTAAAGAAAATTTTAAAATATATCTAGTTTCTAGCCAACACCTTTCCTTCGGTGCCAAAATAAATATGTCAATAAAAATTACCTTGCAGATATTAATGGTGCATCCATCTTCTCCAGTATTGCCTGACATATGGCATCATCAGGAATACGAACACCCACATTTTTCCTTGAAGCATATTTGGCAACTTTTGTCCCATACCTTATGCACTGTTTAGGTAATTCTTTGCTTGCAGTCAAAATAAAAGTATACTGTTACATGTATAGGCACTGTTAGAGGTTCAGACTTTTGACTTCATAATAACCTAATATAACCAAAAATTTCCTATATCAAAAGAGATCTGCATAATTTCCATGTAGAGCTATTTATTAAAGACCTGTTCTAGAATATCTTCATTATGTCTCCACTACTAGGGAAAGAGAGCGACAGAGTGAGAGCATAATGTTTAAATCTTTCCGACCTATGAGTTACAAGGAAGATCGGTAAGGTTAAAGTAAATGGATGGTGGTCTCTGATTGATCTCTATTGTAATCTTAACAGACATTAGTCTACTGATGCTTCTAACAGGTATCATGGAATTTTTATACTGCCAATAGTATCATAAACAAAGAAAATACTTACAGGACCAGGTAAGCAATGCTTAACAGCACGGAATATATTTGCATGACCTTGGCCATCACCACAAGGGAACCCTGTTGTATATATATCGATGTCTCGAAAGGAGTGGCATAAGATACTAAGGGGCTGCAGCAGAAAAAAAAAAAAGATAGGAAGAAACGTAAATGAAGAGATAAATTGAAATAAGACAACCACATAGAATACTACAACCAATTTTGTAACCATTCAGTTTCCAGCCAGAGCAAGCAAAGTATGCATGCTTTTCATCTTTTTATTTTTTCAATCATTATGCAGACTCAATACCATGATGAACCATATTTTTGAGCTCTAAAATAGTTTAAAGAAAACCATATTCCTTGCCTTTAGAGGCTCAATGTCTTTGATTCTGCAATGAGAAAACAAATATGTCACAAGGAGCATGAAAGAATATAACATTGGAAAATTGAAGTTTCTAAGCTTACACATCTACCTTCGAAGACGTTCAATGGCTGAGTGGTTTCTCACATCACAGACCATTGCATACCTACCAAAATAAACGTTGCATTTAGTTCAGTTAGATAAGCAGATAATCAAATGGGACTGATTACATAAATATAAACTAGGGCTGATGGCTGATATTTACTTCATAGAAGAAGAATTGCAAACTCTGTACCTTACACTCTCTTCAATTGACAAAAAGATTCCAATCTATTATTTGAACAGATATCAAAATAGAGTGCCCAGATTTTCATTACTTGGACATATGAATTGCTAGCCATTAACAAAAACTGGGCTAAAGCGGGTTGACTCTCTATAGAAACCTGAAAATAAAAAAAATAAAAACAAAAAGGGGAAGAAGAAGAGCTATATAAATAAATAGGCTAGCGATTATGTGGATGATATTTAGTAATACAGCACAAAATTCAATGACGATCTATAGGTGAAAAACAGCAGAAAAAGAAGAAACAAAATCGCAGTCTTAAAAACTAGAAGCCATCCATTGATATACACAGCGCAATATACATAAAGTTTGTCCAATACAACAGAATTGCAGATGTTCACAACAAGAAGCAAGCAAAAAATCATAGTTTGCCAGCATCAAAGGAAAATTTATGTATGCTAAGTCAATATATAACATGTACCACTGAAACAACGTAGGGAGAAGAAAGAAGAGGGAAGTTGCATGAGGAAATGGAGTGGCATACACTGTATCAGTAGGAATGACCCCTACAGCTCCCTCTTTTAAAAGATTGACAACTCTTTCCAATTTCCAGCTGTCCGCTCCAGATGGATCAACCTCAGCATATAGCAAGTCATCCTCCTGATAGGGCCATATACATTATGGCATTAGTAAATTTTTTAAAATATAATATGGTGTTTGTCAATTTTGGATAACTGTGCTCAACACAACCAGGATCTTAACACGCAAATAGTACTTTCCAATCAGCAGGACGCCACAATAACTAAAAAGCATCCCTTTAGTTAGAATTTTCCAAAATTTCTAACAAATTTAGCCCGGTTTGCCTCAAATGATGACAAACCATTTACATGCTCATCATAGACATAATCGAATTTCATCATTCAATCAAAATTCTTCAAGCATATGTAACCTCATAAAATATACATAGACCAAAATGAAAATTCATTTTCCATTGCATATAACTAATAGACAGACCTACAAAATTAATAAGAGTAGCATAAGAGTCCACAGTATATAAATTTCCATAGCCATAGCACAGCATAATCTGCCAAGTTAACTATTAAACGGAAATGCGACCAATTATCAAAATCGACATCCAAACAGGATGTTTGGTTGTGTGTGAGAAAGAGAAAAAGGAAAAGGTAAAAAGAAGAGAGACCTTGTTGAAGCGAGGAGTTGCATATTTGAGACGCTTAGGGCTTCTCTTAACCACCATAGCCAAAACTCGGAGACGAGAAAGTTTAGGTGGGCCAAACTGTACGGAGCTTGGAAATGGTCCAAAGAAACGGTGCGTTGCGAACGAGGACATGGATGAGAGCAATAGAGGTTCTCGGAGACCGTACAATTTTGCTTCGGGAGCCATTTTTTCTTTTGCTTCGCATTGGCGCCACAGCCGAAGACAAACCGTTGGAAAGCTCGAGCAATAGCTTACTGATTCATCATCATCATCATCATCATCGTCATCATCATCTATGACGAAGCTTCGAGGATCTCATCTATACGACGACGTTTTTTTTTTTTTTTTTTTTTTATAATAATAGTTTTTCCAATTTTAAATAACTAATTTAATCCATTTCCTTTAATAATAATAATAGAATAGTCCTCCATAAATGATAATCACACACAATTATGAAAAAAAATAAATATTTTCACTAAATTTGATTTTTTCCAAAAGACAATTAAGATGCTTATGCATGAATCGCTAATTATTTTTTTTTCTTTTTTGAAAACAAATAATTTTCATGATAAGAATTATTCTTGGAAACTAAGTGTAAAAATTGTTCAATATTGTTATTTCAATTGCATGTATCTTTCAGAAAGAAGTTAAGAACTTCAATTATTACCCGGGGAAAAAAAATTAAAAAGAAAAGGTTAAGAACTTCAATTTCAAGTTTTTATTTGTTTTGAAAAAACAATACATTTAAAGATTCATCATGATTTTTTTTTTTTTTGACAAATCATGATTGGATTTTAAGTTGAAGTGGACTTACAACTTCGTGTGATTTGTCAAATTAATAAATCTCTTGCTAACAATAAACAAGTAATTTTTCCTAATATCCTTCATTTCCGAATATAGTATACTTTTTATTTGGATATTTTCAAAAATAGTATATGTGATAAAGGATGATAACATGGACATGGAATGCAAGAAAAACAATTGTCATCCCATTTAAAGGGACATGAATTCTTATGATACATATATATATATATATATATATATATATAATTATACAATTAAAATTTATTTAAAGGGATATGAATTCTTATGATACATATATACACACACACACACACACACACACACACACATACACATGAAATGATACAATTAAAATTAATTAAAGTATTTAAGAGTGAGATATTTTTATAATGAAATTTCTTAAATTATTTTTTTGGGTAATATTCCCAAATTAGATTATTGTAGTTAAAACATGTCATCAATTACGATGTGGACCATTCCTTCCACAAAAAGGAGAAAAAAAAAAAAACAAAACAAAACAAAAGAAGGAGAAGGAAAAATTACTTTATTTATCAATCATATAATGGCATATATAATCCTTTCCACTACTAGCCCACCCAGCAATAACATATTTTTATTCACCAACAAAAAAAAAAAAAAAAATGAAAAACATATTTTTTTAAGGGGAAAAAAATACCATTACTTTTTTGTCCTTTACAATCCATTCGTTAGGGCTTAATTATTACTTATCGTAATAATGTTAATATTTGAAACCCATGTGTAAATGTTCCACAGAATACTGCCAACGATGCCTCATTGTGTATTCCGTACCAATATATTTTTGTAACTACTATATTAATCATTTAATAGTGTACAAATCACATTGCAAAAAATAAAAATAAAAATAAACTAAACCATGACTTTAACCATGTATAATTTGTCACTGCTTATGCAAGATTGGATACACCTATTTAAGGACTAAGATGATTTTTTTTTTCTTTTTTTTTTTTTTGGTCAAATATATTGGCTTAAAGGAACACTTGCCTAAATATGTTTATATTATCAGCAAATTGGTCCTTTTCTGAAAAAAAAAATAATAATAATAATGTTACAATCAAAATTGCATGAAAGGCCCAATTGATGTAAATTGATGTTGATTCCACACCCTATACGTTACAAGGCAACCAATCTCACCAACTATATTAAAAATGATACCACAACACAATCTTTATATTTAAAAAAAGTTGTTGGTCTGTAGCTCAAGGAACATAACAAAGGGATGCTTCATATATTTATTGTTCTTCTTTGTTTTTTTCAATTTTTTTTTTAATAACTTATAAAAATGGTATTGGATGACTAAAGGATTATGGACTCCCTCAATGGAACAATGGATTTAGACGCTGTAGCTTACTAAGAAAGTGATGTGCCAGCCAATATTTCTTAGCACATGTTTTCTTTTTTCTTTTTCTTTCTTTTTTTTTTTTTTCAATTCCTAAATTAAAATTTGGCATTGAGTGATTAGCCCACTATAATTAAATTTTGGGGCTACATTTCTGCCCCCATGTGTCTTTGAAATCACAAGTACGTATAGTAGCAATATGACCATAAAATATGTATTTTCTTTTACAGATTAATATGAGTATATAATAAATATGTATGGATGAACAAATGTTGTATGTATTATCACGTTAACCTTTAGAAACAATGGATTTTGTCAATATTATCAGTTAAACATTGTTTTAGTAAATAAATTTGAATAGAAAAAAAATAAAATGGTAAAAAAGAAGAAGAGAGTGAAAAAACGAAAATAATTGAGAAGGGTAGGATAAAAATGATTTTGTATTCAAAATTCAAACGCTAAAGGACAGAGAAGGAAAGGTAAGCATGATAAAAAGCAAATGTTGCCGACAGCACTTAAATTGAATCACCTGCTTTGTGTGAGACTCATACAAAAGCACATATGGTATCCCATGACCTTTTTTTTTTTTTTTTTTTTTTTTTAATCTTTATACCTCAAAAATCAAACCTCAGCAAACAGAGCTTTTTTTAATATTATTTTTATTAATTAATTAGAGTTAATTATATATATATATACACACACACATATTATTGGACAGGGGAGTAAATTATATTCTATTCCCTAAATTAAAACATTTTTGTATTTTATTATGTAAACTAGAAACCTCGCTATATTACCCTTTTAAACTTTTGTTTTCTTTACCATTTCAGTTCAATCATACATTTTTATCTAATAAATTTAGTTGAATTAGCCCTACATTACAGAATACCGAAGTAAAATGGAATAAATAAATTTGTAAACAATCATTTTTATACAAATTATACTGTAAGGATATATTATATGATTTAATTTACAAAGTGAACTTTGAGTTAGTAACATTAAAAACGTTATCTTGCAACCGACAAGTACGAACATCGATTGTTACCTTTTTGGTTCTTAAATTTGTTCTAAAACGTAGTGACACTTGTTAAACTTTTTTTTTTTCTTTCTTTTTTTAAAAAATAAATATTCGATGAAAGAGAACAACAGGAATCCAATGACAATCCTAACTTTGAGGTTTCATGATTTGAAAATCAGATTTTAGCAATCTTCTTTAAGTACATTTGAAAAAGAAAATGTAGGTTATGAAAATTGAAATAATTTGTGGTAAGGAGATCATAGAATAAGCAATAATTTTAATTAAAAAAAAAACTAATTATGTATATAATATTTGAAAGGTCATTTATATTGAGCAAAATTTTCAAGAACTAACGGACAGAGATTGGTTTATATAAAGACAAAATTAATTCCGTTTGATATTTGACATAATTAGAAGGAATTATTGCTTCTTTTACTGCTAATACAAATTCTTTAATTCATAAATTGACAAAACATATTCTTAACGAATAAAAGGATTAACTTATAAGTTTAAGCCCAAAAAAAAAAAAAAAAAACAACAAAAAAAAAATTTATAACTCATTTTGTATACTATCTTTCATTTTGTAAATTTTTTGTATAAGAAATTAAATTAACTTGTGAGTTGTGATGAGAAAGAGGCAATTTTTTTAATATGGCTAGACAGAAAAATAATACTATTATTATTATTAATTTTGCAAACAAGATAATATTATACTGAGGAGGTATACTGAGCAGTGGTAGTAAGTAACTGCGAAGGCCACAGAAGTGAACACTGTAGAAAACTGAGACCACAAAAAGAAATTCAAAAATCCACCTAAGGTGGCAAGAAACGTAAAAATGAGGAAAACCACACGGGCATTTGCGGCATAGCGGACTATAAAATGCACTAAAAAAATCCACCTGTTATCGTCCTCTGCCGTGTCTCCGGGTTTCATAGCTAAAGCAGATAAAAGGTACTCTCTCTCTCTCTCTCTCTCTCTCTCACTCTCTCTGATCCCCAAATCTAGGGCTAATTTCATCAGAGAGAAACAAAAACTGAAACCTCTAAAATCTTCAACAGTCAAGGCCTTAATTATCGTCGTTAAGAGTTTAAACTGGAAGCTTTTCTTTGCTTAGCTCGCTTTCTATTTGGTAATTATGCCTCATTTTTGCATAATTTGCTTTTTTGTTTTCTTAATTTTTTATTTTTATTTTTTGCTTTTGTTGTTTTTTCTAGTGCTTGTTTTTGTGTTAAATTTCTGTTTCGTTTTGTAATTTGAGGTTCTGAAATGGTTGTTTTGGATCTTTGATTTAGTTGATATATGTTGATGTGTTGAAGAAGCTTGTTTGATTTGTGTGTTCTGTTTTGTTTTTTCTTGGATTTGGAGTAATGTTGGTCATCTTTCACTTACAAACTGTGTTTGTTTCAGAATTTTTTCTTTTTTCATTTTTTTCTCCTGGTTAACTACGTTGACTTTGAGATCTAGTATTCCTTTTCACCTCTGTTTTGGTTGATGGCAAAATGGAGGAAAGTAAAAGAAGGCTAGTCTTTGGATATCATGTTGACTTTTGAGTTCTAGCTTGACTATTTTTGGATCCCATCTTGCATGCTGAAAGATAAATTACTCTTTCTGTATCTGTTTATCTGTGTTTGTTCCACTTAGCATCCAAGGGGATAAATTATAAAATATTGAAAAAACTACATTTTTTGCGCGTGCGTGTGCTTTTTCATTAATTATTTTTTTATTTTCTTTTTTGTTCTTTTGAATATATAATATTGATGTTTTGAATCTTGAGAAGATTTCCAATAAAAACCTAATGGTGAAGAGTATCAAATTTTTTCAAAGATTTCGTCTTGCAGTATGTGTTCCTGCAAAACGTAATTGGGAACCGTGGAAATTATTATTCAGTCTTTCATAAAACTTAGAAAGTCAAAGTTTCATAAATTGATGGTTTAGATGTCTTCACGGTGTAAAGAGTTTACCTCTTTTAGATTATTCTAACATTCAGGTCTCCATCTGATAACTCTAAAATTAGATGTTCTATAGAAATTGGATTTTAGGAAAGTCTTTTTCTTTCATAAGAACAAATCCTATTCACACAATCAAAGCTTTTTGGCTTATCACTTATGCGGTCTTAAATGTGCATGGATATGTATTTAAATTTCAAACGTGAGCTTCAAGTGTTTCTTTGTTTGTTCTGTGAATTGGCTTAGAAAGTTACTTGATATGCATTATGCTAGGGACCCAGTTATTTTTTGTTACATTTTCTGTGAAAGCCTTTGAAAAGTAAGTAGGTTGCAGATGCTGAGAATCTGCTTTGAGAAATGGTGTTTTAAATATCTTACATTATCCAGTTTTCAATAGAACTATGCTGAAAGCTTCATACTTTCCCATTGTGTTCAGCTCTTTTCGGGTTATATATCTGTATAATTAGATGCCCAAGTAGCATTGCAATATACTTTGAAAATATTTTTGTTTTAGACTTTTAGTAATTATTAAAGATGATTTGAGATCATTCTTTATTTGGTTTTGTTTGAATTAATAGATTTTATGGTATTATTACATGCCAATTTGTTACTTAATCTGTTGAACCAATATATTATCTATTTGTCCTCTGTTAAGTGATTTGACCTGTCATTGATGCTTTCAACTGAAGTTGCAAGTGGAATTCGGTCAGTTATTAATTTTAATTGTCTTATTTTATTGAACTAATTGTAGATGTTCCATCTTTCTTGTGCAGTTTACTATATGCTCTTGACTTTTTAGCCAACTAAATACTCTTTTGTTCCTTTGTTATTTTTCAATACTCATTTAAAAGGATCTTCTTTCTATCAATGCCAGTTGGTTTTTCAAGATGGAGAGCTTGAACAGCTTTTGGCAATTAGGTGATGAACTTCGAGGGCAGTCCAAGGTCTCTGAGGATCACAAGTGGTTAATGGTTGCTTCAAAATTGGCTGCGCAGACAAGATCAAAGGGTGAGCGTATGAATAACCTTGATCTTTCAAACGGTCCTGCTGAAACAAGGTCAAAGGACAAATTTGGTTACCAAGAAGATAACAAATTTGAAAGCCTTAACTTCAACATGTTGAACTTGGAATCTAAAATAACTGAAAATGTGAGCAAAGGTTCCTTCAGAAATGGCATGTACAATATGAACGCTGTGTACCAGAAAAACAATGCGAACATTGTGGGTAACATTACCAGTAACAAGTATACTGGTAATAACATCAGCACTAAGGACTTAAACAACAACAGCAACAGCAACAGCAACAGCAGCAATAACAATGAAAACGGCAACGCAAACAATGCTGTTGACAAAAGGTTCAAGACCTTGCCAGCGACTGAGACACTTCCGCGGAATGAGGTGCTTGGAGGATACATCTTTGTATGTAACAATGACACAATGCAGGAAGATTTAAAGCGGCAGTTATTTGGTAATCTTTCTTAGCTTATCTTAAAAAATCTTTTCACTTTTTCTGGCCTGAAGCCTGGACATTAATTAAGGTGTTCAGGTCCTTGAAAGGTTAAGATCATAGTATGGTTGCATTGTTTTTTGAAACTTTTTTAGAATCCTTTTGATTGTTCCTATTGCTCAGACTGTGGAACAGTTACTGGAAATAACAATAAATGCAACATATGTCTGTCGTTATGTGATTTATTGATTTATTGCTTTATGACCATGAAGTTAAGATTCTTATTGTATTGATTATTCATTTTCATTGGGCAGGTTTACCTCCAAGATACAGGGATTCTGTTCGGGCAATAACACCAGGCTTGCCTCTGTTTCTCTACAACTATACTACTCACCAGTTGCATGGGATTTTTGAGGTTTGTTCTCCAAATAGTTAGTTAATATATTTTGGTACTGCATGTATCTCTTCTCTAATATTCTTGCATTCTCATTATTCTTGTCTGATGTTTTAACTTTTGCTTCCAACTGGCATGTTTTGGAAAAGTTTCCCTTATGTGTTGATGATTCTATTTAGTGCCCCTATTTTGAAAAGCGAGATTAACCTGTGGCAGGAAACCCTTTCTTGGTAGTTGCTAATTATAGGTCTAGAAGACAGATTTGATTATCTTTCCCTTTTCTTTTCATTTGTC
Source organism: Ziziphus jujuba (assembly GCF_031755915.1). Lineage (NCBI taxonomy): Eukaryota > Viridiplantae > Streptophyta > Magnoliopsida > Rosales > Rhamnaceae > Ziziphus > Ziziphus jujuba. Next base: position 29,297,003 of record NC_083387.1, on the reverse strand, counting down.
TTTTCAAGTTTTGCATGTAATGAATAGTTTCTTCCATTTATGGTACCATGAGGTAGTTCGCTTTTTTATTTATTTATTTATCTATTTTAATTCTCTGGTTAGCTGAGTTTCTCAACTTGTTTTCTACAGGCAGCAAGTTTTGGTGGTTCAAACATTGATCCAACTGCCTGGGAAGATAAGAAGTGTAAAGGAGAGTCGAGGTTTCCTGCCCAGGTAAAACTTGGATCTAGGAGTTGCAAAACATCGTTCAGCTGTTGTATTTGGGAGATGAAACATTTATCAATGCTTACCAGAGACATAACACTTTCCCTCTCTTATGAACAATAGGTAAGGATCCGAATTAGAAAACTCTGTAAAGCTTTGGAAGAGGATGCATTTAGGCCAGTGTTGCATCACTATGATGGTCCCAAGTTTCGTCTGGAGCTATCAGTCCCAGAGGTATGATGGAATATAAAGACCTTATTATCCTTTTTATTTTTTTGTTCGTGTTTCATTTCCATGTAAATCCTTTTGCAATATCCAGAGTTAGTGTTCTGCTGCAATTTGTCAGACAAATCGTCTTGATTGTCTGTGTTGGGATGATATAATATTTTAGTTCATGGTATTCTTTGGTGATTCTGCAGACATTGGATCTATTGGACCTATGCGAACAAGCAGGCACCGCAGCATAAGCTAAAAGTTGGCAGAAATATGGCAACTTAGTAGGGTTTTGTGGTAAATTCGCAAAGGTGGTGTGTGGTGTTTAGCAGATTTTCCATGGAGCGCAAGCTTGGGGTTTAAGTCTGATAGAGCGAACCTTGAATTCGAAGTTAGGTTGATACTGAGCGAGTGAGAGGCTGGTGAATAAAATTCTGCTGGTGTCATGTAAGTTTATGATGTGCTATGTTATAAAAGTAAGTTTGTGTCGCATAACATTTGGGAGTCTTATATTTAAGAGAAAGGTCGACTCGCAATGTGATGTAAAAGAGAGAGGATGATAGATGTGTAATGGCAAAGACCTCTTTAAGGTTAGGGCTTTTTTAAGTGATTGTAAACCCAGGGCCGCCTAAAGGTTCTGGTCACTTAGGCCTTTTCCTAGGGCCCTCACAAAAGAAGGGCTAACCTTATAAAAAATGGACTTTTATTTTAAGTTGTTGCCTAGATGCGGCACACTGGGGCAATGTTTGGTGTTTGTAATCCATATAAAGGACAAAAGAATTTGAATCTTCATTCAATCTTTCAAAGAAAATTAGGAAGAAAATAAAAAATACAGTTTAAAAAAAAAATAAAAGGAGAAAATTCTACATGATCTCGGATTTTGGAGTTCAAAATGTGAAAATATTTTGGAGATTTTATCAGAGAAAAACTATTATTTAAATAAGAAGAACAAGTATAGATCTAATTAAAATTTGCAAGTGAAAGGTATGACAACCTTACTGTAAATTAAAAAAATAAAAAAGGATGGAAGGTAGCTTGGTCGGATAAAAATCGATCATAAGTTACCAACCGCCCACATGACATAACGACAACACAGTGAAACGCATCCGTGGCATGGGATTATCAACAATCCAAAATACGGGTCCGGGCCTATTAACATACCACATACCAATAGGTTGACAAAAAAATGGCTTTGCAACCTTTTCTTCTAAGTTATATACTCCCAGCTTTCTTAGTCGGATGCTTATCGATCCACAAGTGTTCATCCTGGATGTATATTGAATTTTCTTGTCATTTTAAAGAATTTCGAGCCGAAAACGACACTGTCGATCCCTTTTTGGTTAAAAGAGGAATTGGGTCTCCCAAATTCTCTAACATTTTCCCACTTTTCCCCTTGTACACATAAACATGTTTCGGTCTATCGGGTTTGCCACCGTCAAAAGCTTTTATCACAAGTAAAACGTCCTCCAATGATTCCACCGAGTAGTAATCATCTGGTTTTCTATTTTCAGGAAGATTTTTTTTATTTTTTTTATTTTATATGATCCTTGTATTCAAGGAAGCAACTTTAATAGGAAAAGTTGTCTTTTTCAAATTCCCAAGCTTCAATTGAGCTCTCATTGGACAATGCATAGAGCTTATCATTATCCCATAATATACTCTTGCACAATGGTAGATAGCCAAATTCAGTCCATGTAGTACTAGTATACTAGTGTTTCCATGCGTGTAGATTGCAAAACTACTCAAGCATGTATTAGAAACTACAACACTCCAGCTTTCTGTGCCAGAAGGATCGGACGAAAGGAAGGCTTCACAATAACAAATTGGGTATTTTATCTGCAGGGACAAAATTTTTAACGGAAAGGAGTAAAAATTCAACTTTTTAACAATGGAACTCCATATAATAGATTTATTGAATTGGTTACCATTTCTGACTTGCACAAAAAAGATAAAAATAACCGAGGATATTATGCGATTGGTAGGTATTCAAAATATCCAATGCAAGTATGCAAATAAAAAATAAGATGGTTGAATCAAAATAATTCCTTTTAAAGTTCTATTTCTTTTAGAGGTTAATATGATTGTTTTATTGTATTCCATCAACACACTAAAAAAGTTATATGATCTATCCTGTGGAAGTAGGCCAACATTTCTATTGGCAAATAGGAAGTTTCTTGAAGAGAATTAGGTTGAATCTTATTCGATCAAAAATTACCAACCAACCACATGACGATATTTTAGGTAATTTAAACCATCTGCTTTGTGTTAAATTGGTATTGTTGTCTTCGCCATTGTTGGTTTGATTTCTACTTCAATGCTTTATGCCATTCAAAGCTACGGCTTCTCTATATGTTTTTTCTTTTAGGTTTCGCACAAATCTCTGATAAATTAATAATCATGATGTTTATCTTATATAGTGTACGAATGTTATTTTTATTATTAATTTTGTTTTTTTTTATTAAGAGATTTTTTGGTTTGTTTTGATGTAATTATCCTTAAACTCTTGCAAAATAATAGCCTTATTAGATTTTTAGGTTTGTTTTGGGTATATGTGATTTTTTTTTTTTTTTTTTAAATTTTGGTTTGTTACTGCTATCGGTGGGAATTGCTTTGCATTGTGTAAAGTTTAATTTATTTTTTTTCTTTTGTGGACTTTCTAGTATATGAATTTCTTATCTCAATGCTCGGCCTAAAGGGTTGGCCGACTATGCGGCACAAGAGATTGCTAAATTATATGGACAGGAACACATTTTGCCCGCCGTAATCCTATGACATACATAGGAATGCATTTGGGACTTAATAATATGAATTATTATGAAGAATGTGCTTCAATTTTTGTTAATTTGTGAATATATATATATATATATATATATATATATATATGCTCTAATTCTCTCTTAGGATATTGTGCATTTAAAACAAGTAATTAAAATAAAAAGAATAGACTAAAAACATGACATAATTAATTTCCAAAAGAAATTAAGCTTAGAAGAGTTTTGGTTCGCATCGAACAATCAATGTGGAAACACCGAACCAATTTAACACATGCCCGAGCTATAAATATAAGTGACATAATTTAATTTTAGAATCTGTAGCAAAGAGATAGAATAAACAGAGTTAAAAAAAAACATAATAATAGCCCTTCTATGAGATGAAAAACAACTCAGAGTTTCGGCTTGCATCTAAAGAGTATAAAAGCCTAACACCAATACCATGGTGAAATATAGAAGATGACTCCAACTCCCTTGCTAGCTCTGGCTCTATGTGTAAGATTTGATTTTGATTCTGGCTCAGAAGGAACGATCGCGGGCATGGGATTAGGAACAATCCAAAAGACGGGTTTATTCACAGTGGGTGGATGAAAACAAGGCTTATGCGCTTTTGCTTTTAAGTTATATACTCCAACTTTTGGATACCCACTAAATTGCCACATGTAGTCTATGAAGTATATTGAATTTTCTTGGAATAATTTTGAAGAATTTCTGGCCCAAATCGACTTTGTGGATTGGCATGTGCTCAAAAACAGAATTCCATCTCCCAAACTTTCTACCTTTTCCCATCATTTTCCATCATAGTCTATCTTGTACACATAAAAGTGGATCCGTTTCATGGCTGGCATACATGGAATGTCTAAAGCTTGTAGCACAATTAAAACATCGTCCAATGATTCTTCCCAGTAGTAATATTTCATTGTTGGGACTATTATATGAGGAAGCTTCTCAATATGGTTGTACGTTTTTCAAGGAAGCAATATGGGAAAAGTAATACTATTTTCGAACTCCCAAACTCCAACTGAGCCTGAGCCTGAGCCTTCATAGACCAATGCATAGAGCTTATCATTATGCCGTAATATATCCTTGTAGGAGTCATATCATACTGCTAAGTAGCCAAGTTCAGTCCATGTAGTAGAACTAGTATTAATAGTGTTTCCATGCGTGTAGATTGCAAGTCCTTTTCTATTTGAAACTACAATACTCCAGTTTTTGATACGAGATGGATCGGATGAGAGGATGGTTTTATAATTAGAAATTGCATGATCTTCTGCATGTAGAAAGAGATTTTCAATTGATGGGAGTAAAAATTCAACATTTGAACAAGGATCGAAGAGAGTTAGGTTCGATATAATCTTATCATAAATTACCAAAGAACCAGATGAAGATCCTATACCACATGATAGTATTTACCACAACCATTTGAGAAGTATACTTGTTCTTGACCTTGTATATCTTATTCTTTTCAACAGTGAAGAAGCAGTATGAATTGGTATTCTCGTCGTTGTCATTGCCATTGTCGTTGTCGTCTTTTAAGTGTAACATCATCCATGGAGTTGTATGAGACAAGTAGGGTGTAAAGGAGAAGAGGTATAGGAGTTTGCAGCCTTGTACCATGAATGACATATTGCTTTGAGCCGGACAATGTCGCCCACCTAAGATGAAGCTTTTTGAGGATTATTTCAAGGATTTCGGTTGGAACATCCAGCCAGTTTGGTTGTTGTTGTATTGAGCTTGTTGGCTCCGCCATTGTTGGTTCAGTTTCTACTTCTTCATTGATGCTTATGCTCTTTATCTTGTATATCTTTTGCTCTTCGAGGCTGAAAAAGCAGCTTGAATTGATATCTTCGTCTTCGTCTTCAGGAAGCATGAGCCATGGAGTTTGAGATGAGGAAAAGTATAGATTAGGAGAATGTATATAAGTTTGCAATCTCGCACCGTAAACAACAAACTGCTTTGAATAGAACAATGTCGCCGGCCGGAATAAGCAAGATTTTTGAGGACTAATTCGAGGATTTCGGCTGGAAGATCCAACCAGTTTGGTTGCTGTACAGACTACAGAGCTTGTCTCCCCCATTAATTGTTGGTTCAGCGTTTCTACTTCATGTTTATACCATTCAAAGCAAGGGTTTCCATATATGTGTGTTTTTCTTTCAAGGAGTTGATAAACTTGCGAAGAAAATAGAAATATAGTTAAAAATGAGAAGGAAAAAAAAAAAAAATTTGTTCACGTTCTTTTCTTATTCCCGGTCATTACTTTTTTTTTTGCTTATTCGAGGAATTTGAATTGAAAAATATGAAAATATTTTGGAGAATTTATTTTATTTTTGGATTTTTTTTTGCGAGATTTTTCAAATAAATTTTTGGTGATTTTATTTGAAAAAAAAAAAACTTTTATTTGAATAATTAAACAGCACAAATATAAGTCTAATTAAAATCACAAGGAAAAAGATATTATAGATATTTGTGCTTAAAAGAACAACAAAAAAACATCATTTGCGTACAAGAAATTGGAACCATAATAGTCCCAAAGTTAAACATAGCAAAACAACTCCCTCGCTGGTTTTCATATCTGCTTGGTGGGCATTGGATTAGGAACATTCCAAATGACAGGTCTATTCATATTAACATCATTATCAATTGGTCCATTAAAAACAAGGCTCTGCAACTTTTTCTTCCAAATTATATACCTCCAATTTTGAGAATTTTCTTTGCATTTCGACCCAAAATCGATCTGTCTCCCAAATTTTCGACCTTTTCCTCTTTTCTTATTTTTATTTTTATTCTTTTTGAGATTTGTTTTTAAAGGTTTGTTTGACATAATTACCCTTAACTTTTGTAGAAAACAACCAAATTAGAAACTTACAGGTTACCCCAATAGTCAACGGAAAACGAACTGGCGCCAAACGGTCACCATAAGTACGGCATGTGGACACAAAACCATCCAAATTACAAAAACCCGGCGACAAAAAATAAAAGAAAGGCAAAAAAATATCACCGATGTGTGCGCATTGCGCACCAATCAAATCTCTGAAGCCTAGAAATTGTGTATTTGCATAAACTATAAACCTCAGAGGCTAACGTACGCTTCCTGCAAAAAACGAACTCTCTGTGCTATTTGTTTCTGCAGCTGTGCTTCCCATGGCGTCCGTGCCTTTTCCTCCTCTCTTCCTCTGCTCCAACCCTAATTCTCTCGCTCTCGGTTCCATAGTTTCCGAAAAATTGAGGTTTGGTGGTTGTCGTGCTTTTGGATTGGGAACTGTCAGGAAGAGTCGGAGACGAACTGCTACTAGTTTTGTATGCAAAGCGTCCTCCGTTACTTTTCGCGATCTCGACGCCGACGATTTCCGCCATCCTCTTGATAAACAGGTTTATCTTCTTCTTTTTCTTCTTCAGAATTCATTTTTTTGTTGAAATTATGTCGAATTTTCAACTACATGTTTTCTATTTTGATTTCGGTATTTGATTGATATCGATGTTTTAAAAAGAATAAATAGAATAATTTATATATATATATATATATATATATATATATAAATATATATATAATTAAAAAAGAAATATATCGTTCTGTCTGTTATCTAATATTTCTAATACTTGTTTTTATGCAGAACACGCTGATTTTGAGGGCAATTCCGGGTTTGAATGAACTTGGAAAGGCTTTACTAGGTAAAAATTAAAATTCTTGGGAGAAATACCTGAATTTTTTTGGGTTTATTTTAATTCACTAGAATTCTGCTTATGGCTAATAATATTATACAACTTGTTTAATAATCAATAGCTATTGCAGGGTCTGTTACAGAGCAAATCATGCTTCTCGAGAATATAGGAACATCAGTTCTTGTTTCTAAAAATCAGGTTATTCAACTAATATATTAACATGATAATGGAAGTTTGAGTCTTTAACTAATTTCAGCAAAGAAGCTTTTTCAGTGAAGAGTCTAAATCCTCTAATAATGGAAGTTTTGAATACTATTCTTTTACTTATTTCTTGATTATTACTTGTATCAGCTATCTGAACTTCATCAATTGATGATTGAAGCCGCGGAGATACTGAACATCGAACCCCCAGACCTTTATGTTCGCCAAAGTCCTGTACCAAATGCATATACTTTGGCCGTAAGTGGTAAACAGCCATTTGTTGTTATTCATACCAGCCTTGTGGAGCTTTTGACACGAAAGGAGTTGCAGGTTAATATTTTTGTTACCAACAAGCTTTCGTCGTGTATCACATTTGATGGATTTTTTTATCCTTATTAGGTTCATTTTGTTTCTGGTATTTTCTGTTTTTTTTCTCGTCAATAAAATGGTCTTGTTAGAAAGACCAACAATTCACCGACCTAAAAAGATACAAACAGAAACTCTGAAAATATTGTCAATAAAACGCAAAATTGTTGCTAGAATGTCTGTGTATGTTTGTGTTATATAGATATGTATGTATTACGTTGTTACAGAATTTATGTTGGCATAAGTATGCGTTTTGCATGTGTGTATGGTGGTAGTGGTGTTTGGAGGTGAGGGGAGACGGGTGTTGGGCGGGGTAAGTGCATACTTGTTAAATTATAGTCTTGCTTCCTTTCAGATGATGCATGGCATTAACTTCCCACTATCCAAATTCGAAACAGGCTGTTTTGGCTCATGAGTTGGGTCATCTGAAATGTGACCATGGTGTCTGGCTTACGTTTGCAAATATTCTTACCCTTGGAGCTTATACTTTACCTGGTAGGTATTCGCTACTTTTATGCTTTGATTGAAGTTATTTCGTTACCTTATTCATTTATTAATCTGTTAGTCTAAAGCATTCACATGTTCAGTGTCATAGTTGACCCAGGAAATGTAAGTGCACTTTGAACCGTCACTTGTAGTGAAACCTGATTAGTTGGGGCAGCTTACCTGCTCCATAATGTTTTGATTTTCCCGAATACAATATTATCTGTAGGTTGCAAACCATCATGATGGAAATAAAATTGTTTTGGTTTCAATGCCATTGTCTAATTGGCAAATACTTTTGCTTGGGAACCAAAGTATTTTGCAAGTTCTGCATCATATGCCAAAATTAATGGGGCTTTAAATATTTTGTTTCTCACAGGGCTTGGTGGGTTTATAGCTCAGAGTTTAGAAGAACAGTTATTCCGTTGGCTTCGAGCAGCAGAGCTAACTTGTGATCGTGCAGCTTTACTTGTTGCTCAAGATCCTAAGGTATACGAACTAAAAAACTGCATGTTTTAATATAAACTACTCTATCATCTGTCTTATCTTGATTAGCTGATATTTACTTATAATTCTCCTACAAGAGGTGGTCATCTCTGTGCTGATGAAATTAGCTGGGGGTTGTCCATCTTTGGCTGAACAACTAAATGTGGATGCATTTCTAGAGCAAGCTCGATCTTATGAAAAAGCTTCATCAAGTCCAGTGGGGTGGTATATAAGGTAAAGTATAGCATGTGTACACCACCAAAGCTGTCGGGTTCTCGACATCCTTAATTGCCTAACGAATTCATTCGGTTCAGGAATGCTCAAACAAGGCAACTTTCACATCCTTTGCCTGTTCTACGAGCTCGTGAGATAGATGAATGGTCTAGAAGTACTGATTACAGAACTCTTCTGAAGCGTGCAATACAGACCAGTGCTGTATGAACAATTAAGCATTTCCCTGGAGATAGGAGTCAAAATTTTATAGCTGATAGGTAACTGATCAGTAGTTTTCATTTTTTACCACTTGTTTCTATTCTCATACTTATAATGTAGGTCATAATCATATGTTACCTTATCCATGGTTTTAGGAATTAGATATTTCACTTATGCCAATATTGATGTGGCAGTTAAATCAACCAATATGATTATTGGCTTTTTCTCTTTTTCTTTCCCACTGACGTGCATTGGCTAAATAGGTTTTTTAATGCATGCTTTTAGCTATGGAATATTATACCCAATGCTTAAATGTTGTCTAAATCTTTCAGTTGCTATAGGTATGGTGGTTTTTTTCTTTTATGTTTCAGTGTCCAATGGTTATCACATCACAGCAAGGTGCACAAAAGAGGAAAGGAAAGACTTGCTCAAGATTTAAATCTGCTATGAAACCTTCCAGTTACTGGATCTGAAGACTAACAATGAAGTCATAAGCTGGCTAGTTTTTCCATGTCAATTTTGTGCATTTTGCAATGTATAGTTGTCGAAGTATCATCTAATACTTGCATACAGTTCATATAGAATCAGGTTGTTGTGTAAGTTCTCGTTGGCACAGGTTCTCAAATATATCTGGAAATTTACTTTGTATTTTCCACAAGGTCAAAATGTAATTCTTTTTGTTATGTTAAAATGCTTATGTATACCACGACCTGTTTCTCTAAAGCTAAAGATTCAATATACAAGGCAAAAGACACTTCTAAACTCAGTAAGCATGGGACTTATCACTACATCTAATCCTTGTAGTTTGTAAACAACCTTTTCTTTTCGTGGTAGAAAATCATTCATAAACATAATTTCTGTGACTAGGATGAATAATCCAGTTTCAAAGAGAAGGCTGAATTTGAGTTAAACTAATCAGAAATTATATTCATCAGAAGAAAAAGTCCCCACATAGACATAGTCACCGAATCAATCCACCTAATAGAAGGAGCAAAATCTAATGCATTGAGAAATTTTTATGGAAATTACTTTATTAAAAGCATAGAGTGGCAACCAAATAGAGAGAAATCACAAAATGCAAGCGTATCTCAGTTTTAGCCCCAGAGAAGCATGCAAAACTACATCATCAATTACAGGACCACAGAACATACCATCTTCTGTTTGGCTTGTGGTGTAGCTATGGAAACTGATTAGAGTCACGCTCAAATCTGCTTTGAACTTCATCAAGAAATCCTTGGATGATCCAGTTCCATTGCGCTTCGTAGAGTGAAATTCTGAACTGTTGATCCGGCTTGAGCTGCTACTATAAAATCTTTCCCACAAGAGTTATTAGCATCTCCCAGTTTGAATTCCAAGTCATAAGTTGAACCCTCTTTGAGGGCTGCAGCAGTTTCTATTCCAGTTGAAACCCCAGAGAGAAGCTCAATTGCAGCATTGCCTTGGGAGACAAAAAAGTGTTCAGAGTCTGTATACCTCCTATCACAGACCACCCCTGTAATGGGGATTGAACAGGACTAGACGCTGGATCAATCAGAATTCCCTCAGTTGAGTCATTCAGCAATTCCGCACCAAATTCAAATCCTTCATTTAGTAGCAGATTCTCTGTATCAATAAAAAATTTTGCAGTAAATTTAGTTAGATGAAAATTCAAATGATTACATTAAATTCCTTCATAATTATAATCAACAAATTCTTTGATTCTCTAAAAATTGATCCAATTGAATACATATAGCAGAGACATGGATTAATCCAGGCAAAAACAGGGTAACAAACAAATCAAGGTGAAAATGCCATTAAGCAAATGCTAGATGAAAGCTATAGCCCAAAGAACAGTTTCAGCTTAAAAAAGGTTTCCCTTCCTAGAAAAGCATTCAGAATGCTCAGTTTTCACATTTTCCCAAAATTTGATGAAGACAATAAGTACAGAAAAGGACCAAGAATTCATTCGTTTTATGGGGTCAGAAATTTACATACCATTGCCTTGACCTATTTTTGGGATGCTCTTGAGAAGAAGATTATCAATCACCGGCCAGCAGATGAAGCTAGAATTTGACTCTGCCGTCTGGCTTTGACGCACAAGGCTAATAGGCTCTTCCTCATCCCAGCTACCGAAAAATTGGCCATAGCTGACCCAATTCTCATTCCCATAATGCTGCTTCAAAGTAAAAAACCCTTTACCATCTGGTGCAGCCACAACTATACCAGCATTGGATGAACAATTCTGACCACCTGGGACAATTGTGAATGTAAGTAAGTAATGCATGTAGTCCATATCGGCAATGAATGTCTGGTTGATCTTGCCATCTTCACCCAACTGTATGGCATGTCCGTTTTCCGGCAAAGCTATGGTTTTTTTGACTGGCTGTTACTTACGGGACCGTCCATTCAAATGTCCATCCAGGAATTGTATTGTTTTGGCTCGATAACACAACGGTGTTTGTTGAATATTTCGGCAAATTTGATGGTGGAGATTCAAAGTTTGGATTCTGCAGAGGATCTGTAAATGAAAATGGAGCTCTGATTACAGAAAACAAGAAAAGATTCTTAAGTTTGATTATGACTATTCATTTTTCTGATTTGGTCCTTGGTTGAGACAGAAAAGGGTTTGTAAGTTTACCTGCAGTTGCTAATGCCGTGAATAGAAGCAGAAGAAAGAGTTTTCCCGGCAGCATTTTTCTTCCTAGAGATTAGAGAGGGTGGAGTAAACACTACAAACTCTGTGTGAACTTGGGAAGCTGTTTGTTGTGCTCATTTATATCATGTCGTACACTTGTTTTCCAAGTTGACTTCAGGAAATTGACCACGGCACTCTTTTAAAACTTTATCTAATTAGGGAAATTTGAAGCAGTTTAATGATTTTGGAGAGGCACATGCACATTCCATGAAAGGACAAAGCACATATTAGACAGTAGACACATCAATTGATGGACAAAGCACACGTTGGAATTGAATCAAACGATACTGCTCTTTAGACGAACAATCTTCTTTGCAACCCCAATATTTCAATTTATTTTCCATACCAACCTTTAAACGCCCCTTGGGCTCTTTCCGGACCCAGCAAGACAAGTAATGGTCCCAACAAACAAGATGTGGCATATGGAAGGAAGAACTTTGAAATTGTTGATTAGAAAAACCAGGATCAAGGTCTCATTCTACACCTTGCATGAGTTTTCCTTGCTTGCTAACCAAGAACGCATTTATGCCCATAAGAAATTTCGATGCAAATTTAAACATCGTCTACAAGGCTCCACCCAGGTCTTTTCTTGAGCTTCCTTCTTCTCATCACCTTCCTCAGTCTCAAAACATCATCCCACCGTCCGGCCTTTGCATATGTATTTGACAAAACAACATGAACAGTATGGTTGTCGGGTTCCAAGACAAGAATTTCTTTTGATACTCTTTCGGCAATCTCACAATTCCCATGGTTTCTACAAGCTTCCAATAGAGCACCTAAAATCACCACATCCGCTTGCCATACCATTCCCCTTATCAACTCCTCTGCCTCTAGCAACTTCCCACCCTTCCCAAGAAGATCAACCATGCACCCATAATGTTCGATCTTTGGCTCAATGCCATACACCCTTTTCATTGATGTGAAGATCTCTTGGCCAGAATCAACCAAACCGGCATGGCAACAGGCAGATAAAACCCCAATGAATGTGATATCATTCGGCGCAACCTGCTCTTTCTCTAGTTTCCGGAAGAGACTGAGAGCTTCTGCACCATGTCCATTAGTAGCCAACCCGCATATCATGGCATTCCAAGTTGCAATGTTCTTTCCTTTCATGCCATCAAACAAACTCTGAGCCACTGATATTGCCCCATTCTTCGCATACATGTCAACCAATGCCGTTCCAAGAATCACACCCATTTCAATCCCCTTCTCTTTCATAAAAGCATGGATTTTTTCTCCCAATTCCAAACAATTCGATTGACCACAAGCCGACAAGACAGAGGCCAAAGTTGCAGCATTTGGTTCATATCCTTCTGCCACCATCTGATCAAAAAGCAACAAAGCCTCATCAGAACGAAAATTCTGAGCATACCCACAAACCATTGTCGTCCAAATACTTAAATTCCTCTCAGGTAATTCATCAAACACCAATCGGCCATCATCCAAACTACCCAACACAGAATAACCCCTCACCAAGCCATTAACCACATGCAAATCCAAATCCAACCCAAATTTTACGACCTGGGTATGAACTTGTTTGCAAGATTTAAGCGAACGAGAGTTAGAGCAGGCTTTAAGAACAAAAGGGAAAGTGTGATTTCCCGGTACAACGCCGAGCCTCCTCATTTTCACATAGAGATATATAGCTTCACAAGGATTTGAACCACTAGCTTGAGCTCTAATGAGGGTGTTCCACATAAAGCCATTCGGTTCTGGGAGGTTCCGAAAAATCCTGAGAGCGTAACTCAAATCGCCCAACTCGGAAAGAGCGCAAAAGGAGAGCAATCTGCTCGCCGCAAAGTTGTCGTGGATGCGAGCAGAGACGACCATCTGGGCGTGGACTTGCTTGAGTTGGTCCATGGAAGAGCATTTGTCTGCGAGCAGAGAAAGCTGTGGAGGTCTTGGTAATGGTGGAAGAGAAGCGTAGCTCAAGAAGAAACGACGACGGATTGGGAAGTTGCAGAAGAAGCGTGGTTTTGGCGCGAGCATTGGGAAAGAAAGAGCCATCCAAGGCTCGTCTTTTACCTTTTTTTTTTTTTTTTTTTTTTTTTCAATTATTGGAAAAACAAAAGAAATTGTTTGATTTGATTTATTTATTTGAATTATTATATTAATTGAATTCAAGTTTTAGCTTTATGGTGTAATATAAATTAATTTTAATATATATATATATATATATACATATATTTATCTGTATGAAACTTGAGGGTTGTTGCGAATTAATTACAAAAAACCATCCACCACTCTATCTATACAATTGCACAAAAGATTTATTGAAAATTTATAAAATATTTTTATTTTCATCTTTTAATAAATATGGTAAAGAAAATAGCTGTTTCAAAAGCATATATATCACAAAAAAAATAAAAATATAATGTGATATTTACAAGCACATATACACTTTTTTTTTTTTTTATATTTTCCTTAAAAAAACAACTAAAAACTTAATTCCAAAGATAAGTTATTCTTATCTTTGTTTCCTCTCACGATTCCAATTTTGAAGAAACATTAAGAATACTTATCAAAATGGCATATTATCAATTTGGTATTTAAACTTTTTCTTCAAAAAAGCAACATTGCTTTTCAATTATGACATGTTGTCGAATATATATATTATATACATATATTTTTATTTACATCAATTTAGTTAAAAAATATTATTCACTTAACCATAAAAAACTCTTTGTTAAAATTACATTATTATATTATATAATTTTTTCAGGTTTTTTAGAAGGGGAAAAATACAGAATAAAATAATTAAAAAGTAAAAAAATGGCCAACCGTATTCGTTTGTGTTGGAGAGGCAATTTGGAGCGCATATTGCCACTTGCCACTTGCCACCAAAACACGCTCTTCACTGCCACCATTCGCTACGTTTTAACCGAGGAAGAGAAGGGTCTCTCTCTCTCTCTCTCTGTGCAACTCTCTCTATCTTTTTTTCTGTCCCTCTTTCTCGAGAAAATCCTCCCATTTCTTTCTCTTTCGATTCGCAGAGTAGAGCAGTGGCTTTTGGGTACATCGAGTTTTGAGGAAACTTTGGGGGTAGAAATGCCGGGCCTTACAGCTCCTTCAGATTATTCGCAAGACCCACCTCGGCATCCTTGCCTCCGTATCAATTCTAAGGCAAGATTTCTAGTTTTCCTTCACCCTTCTTTGTTAATCTGATCCTACCCATGATTTTTTTTTTTGAATTTTTTATCTTGTTTTTGTGATTTTTGTCTGTCATGATGAACATCGTGGTGTTGATTTTGATGAATTTGTGGCTGATTGAATGACATGAACGTAGTTTGTGTTGTATAAAAACTTTGAATCTTAACGAAATTTAATGCTGGATTTTATTTAAAGAGTAAATTTTATTGTTGTTGTTGTTGTTGCTGTTGTTGTTGTGCAGCAACCTTTTAATGCTGAGCCACCGCGTTCGGCTTTGATAAACTCGTATGTGACTCCCGTGGATTTGTTCTACAAGAGGAATCACGGCCCAATTCCAATAGTTGATGACATAGAAAGGTTCTCTTCCCCATTTCCTGAAATTGTACAAAAACGTTTTAGTTGATTTTAAATTAAAAAAAAAAAAAAATACTTTTATCAACGTTAGCTGATTTTGTATATGTTTTTGGGACCAGATATTCAGTTACTATATCTGGTTTGGTAGAAGATCCCAGGAAGCTATCAATGAAAGATATCAGGTTAGTGCTGGAACAGGGGATTGTGTTTTGGAAGTATTGAATTTTTTCTTTTTTCTTTTTTGGGTAAATGTAAAATACAAGGTCCTTGAACATGATATTAAAAGTGTTTTTTTTTTTTTTTTAAATGTCAGGATGCTTCCCAAGTATGATGTCACTGCAACATTGCAGGTTTGTTCTGTTAAACACGTATTGTTGCCATATCTGTGATCTGTTTGAGCCCTTGTTAACTCTTTATCCTCAATTAAGGAAACAATTTAGTTTTGTTCCTGAATTGGCATTGACATGGATATTTGGGTTCTATGGGTTATACAGTGTGCAGGCAATAGAAGAACGGCTATGAGCAAAACAAGAAAAGTGAAGGGAGTTGGGTGGGATGTCTCGGCTATAGGAAATGGTTTGTAGCTCAACTCTTGATGAATAATTTTCTGTTCTATGATATGGTTATTGGAAGTATTATTGTCGACTGTGGGCTTCTACTTAATTTGTAATTTGTCTTTTTTGTTTTCTTGTAGTTATGGAAGTCTCTTTGGAAGATTAATGTTAATTGATTGAAGTATTGGATTAGTGGTACTTTTGTTATGCCTTTCTTACCCTCTTCAGTTGTTTCTCCACCTTTGGTTTTTGTATGCTTTGGGCTAGGATACATGAAACTCAGGAAGGAAGGGATGGAATCATGCACAGGTTATTGACAAACTAATGTATCAGAAAGGAGTTAATATGACAAAATTTTGTCCACATGTATTTGTGGAGTGTTTATCTGATGTCTGTATTGTGAAGATGGAATCTTGGTACTTCAATGTCTCTTTACAGCCTTAGAATCTTGTGATTTCATTTATCCTGTTTTGCTTCTTTCTGTTGGTTATATAATCTTCAGTTACATTCAACATTAATGGTGCTTTATGGAACTTTTCCTTTCTTGCTAATTTTATATATAGATTTTCTACCTTAGGTTTAATGTTTTTCCTTCTACTACTTTATTTACTTCCCTTCTTTTTGGTAGATGCATGTGTTTGTAAGCTATGATACCTCTGGCTTCCTTGGTAGTCATTTTCATGTTAATGTTTATACAAATTCCATAATTGATTTTCTCTTCAAGTAATGCAAACTTGAGCAGTGAAGGAAAGACTATATTTCCCTTCCTAACCTAAAATGGGAATTTTCTTGCTGTGTGCTAAATGGATTTGACAACATATTTTGTAGTTTAGTCTTAAGTACACTGGAAAGACTTTTTTATTTATTTTTGTTATCTCAAACATACTAAATTTTTCTCTTAAACATAGGCTAGAGCCAGATTGTTTATCGGCTACATCATCATTTTTTTTCTTTAACCTCCTTACAGCTGTATGGGGTGGTGCGAAATTGGCTGATGTCCTTGCACTTATTGGAATTCCTAAGTTAGCAAGTTCCACTAAAACAGGAGGAAGACATGTGGAATTTGTAAGCGTTGATAAGTGTAAGGTACAGCTTTTTCCTCATAAGTATTATTCTGAGGATTGTTTTTTCGCTCCGTTTCTTATGGCAATTTCTCTTGGATGTATAAATGTTTGAATGTTTTGTATAATGGTTGATTTATATAGGAGGAAAATGGAGGTCCCTACAAGGCATCTATTCCCCTTATACAGGCTACAAACCCTGAAGCAGATGTTCTACTTGCTTACGAGATGAATGGAGAGGTAATTCTATATGCCTAAATGTTATATTTTCTGCTTTAAAGCCTTCTGAAAAACTCAACTTGGCTTCTTGAGGTACGAGTGAATTCTTTCCTGTCTGCTGTTCATTTATCTTTAGTTTAACTGTTGCATTATATCTTCTTAAATTCTACTTTGTGTTCCTTACTTTCATTCTGACTCCTATGCTATTCCTCAAATTGGAAGCCTGTAGACTGTGTTTTTTGAGTTCAGAGGAGCTTGCTTTTAAGTGCATTTCTTCTTGCTGGAAATCCCTTTGATTTAGCCATTGTAAAATTTTTTAATGTCAAATGTGATTTGACTGAAAGATGTCCTCCACTTTAATGGAGTTTTATTGCATTTTGTGAATATATATATATTTATCTATATATTTGCATTTGAATATGGGTCTGTCTCCAGGGCAAATTTTCCTTTTAAAAAAAAAGTTTGAAACTTATTTATTTATTTTTTTTTTTTTTGCTTACCTTTCTTTTGATGCTTCTGATTGTTGGAACATAATAAATTACCAAGTTATTTTCTCATTTGACTCTGCTTTTATCATGCTAAAGACGCTTAACAGGGATCATGGATATCCATTGCGTGTTGTTGTCCCTGGTGTTATCGGTGCACGCTCTGTTAAATGGCTTGATTCAATTAATATAATTGCAGATGAATGCCAGGTTAGGAAATGCTTTAGTGTACAAAATTTCCTTCTGTTCTTTTTTTTTTTTGTACTTTGAAAATTTGCTTTTGCTCTAATCTCTTGCGGAGTCTACATGATTAATGTTACATTGACTACCTAGCAGGGTTTCTTTATGCAAAAGGACTACAAAATGTTCCCACCTTCAGTGGATTGGGATAATATAAATTGGTCTACCAGGAGGCCACAAATGGATTTCCCTGTTCAGGTATTACCATACAATGGTACTTGCTAGATTAGTTGATGCTTCTATGCTAGATATGTATAATTTGGTAAAGAAAAAGCATAAGTATCATAAATGCAATTAACCTTTTTTATTTGGACAACTAATGCAGTTAAGATTCACTTTAATGTGATGAGTAGCTCTATCCAAGGTTGGTTAGGTAGAGTTTTTATTCAAATGCAGTTTTGATTGAATCATGTGAAAGAAAGGATAATATTTTTTGTGCAATAATTACCTTACTAGTGAATTTTCTGTTACATTTATTTTACAATTGTCTGATTTACATATGCTGATTGACAGAGTGCAATCTGTTCTTTGGAGGATGTGAATGTAGTGCGGCCTGGAAAGGTTGGTTTAAAGTACAATTGTAGGTTTATTTGGCTCTTTTGCATACACAATATTTTTGTGCTTTTGCAGTCTTTTATGGACTTTGACCACGATGTCAATTTACTCCATTGCAGGTACCAGTACGTGGATACGCAGTATCAGGAGGTGGTCGTGGAATTGAAAGAGTAGATGTGTCGGTTGATGGAGGAAAAACTTGGGTGGAAGCAACTAGATACCAGAAGATTGGCACCCCATATATTTCAGATGATGCAAGCAGTGACAAATGGGCATGGGTGCTCTTCGAAGCCACAGTTGATGTCCCAAACAACACTGAAATTGTTGCTAAAGCAGTATGTCATGTTTCCTTTGATAACATTTTGATTCTCCAATGCATTTGCTAAATAGTTAAGCCTCATACTTAATTTCTTATATGCATATTGTATAAACTAGTCCTATTCAAGATTTACCCGAACTGAAAACCTTTTGTCTCATCTGATTGTCAAAGCATCTCTTTGTTCCGCATAAGACATAGAGAAGTTCACAAAGTACTCAACTAATATGATTATAAACTTCAACACAAAAATTTTAAAGTATGTATAAACAATTTTCGAATTGTATGATAATAAAATAATCTTGATAACGAGCTATATGATTCATAGCCTGGTCAATTCTTAACTAATAGGTTAATGGTCTGTGTTTGTTTGTTTTGAAGCCTAAGCATTTTATAAACCACCAATTTATGAGCAGTTGAATGTCAACTAGTTCTCGCTGAAGAACTAACCTTAAATAGCCTGGATGACATGTTTGTTGGACTCGTCGTTGTTGTCTTGACATGGAGAGACTGTGCTTGTCTGGTTAGGTAGAATCTTTAGCATGGATTTCTGGCATCTAAGTTTCTTTTCCGTGACCATACTATATGCTAATTTTCAATTGTAGGATCTAGTGATTCATTATTATATGCTAGGAGTTTGCCCATTATAGTCCCTTGTTCTTCCAAGTACAGCCTGGACCTAACCTAGTGAGAAAATATCACGACTCTTTTGACTTCAGGGCAATCCACGTGTTTGAAGTTTAATTTCCATTCTTCCTGGTCTGCGACACGTATGCTGATACGTACTACATTCCAAAAAAAGTCATTTTCAATAAACTACTTCTCTGTTCATATTTTTTGGCCTGTTGCTTGATCCTTATCCAGTCCCAGACCATGAGACTTTATGGTTGTCTTGGACGGCTGGGACTAGATAACAGTTTAAACTACTTTTGTATGCCTTATGCTTACCATTTTCTAATGTGCAGGTTGATTCAGCAGCAAATGTGCAGCCTCAAAATGTGGAAAGCATATGGAATCTGAGAGGGATATTGAACACCTCATGGCATGGGGTTCAAGTTCGAGTTGGTCACTCAAACATGTAAAAGACCAAACCCTAGAAAGATTCATGGTTTGTTCTTGTAATCTGTGAGGGCCTGCTTTCCATGTGATAATGCCAATATAAACCAGTTTACATGTTGAAGCTTTGTAGGTGGGTGGGGGCATTTGCTGGCAGTGCATTTAACCACTGTAGTCCTTTAGGTTGGCTTGTCTCATCAATCTGTTGTTTGGGTCATATTTCAGTGGATGTCTACAATAAAGCAAGTAATAATAGCCAGACAAGTTAGATTGGAAAACTTTCACCCACTACATTTGGGGTTTTGGACTGACTTAGCTTGTTTCTTTTCTTTTCTTATTTTTATTATTATTATTATTATTTTTTTACTGGCCAAGGGAAGAAGGTACATTGTATTAAGAACTCATAATTGACTAGTGTTTGAAATGGGGGTAAGGGGAAATTTCCTTTTATTAAAAAAAAAAAAAAAAAAAAAAAAGGCCTGAAATGGGAACCCATAATCCCTTATCTTCAACTTTTTTGTTTAATCAAATGATTAACAGTTACTTCCTCCATTAGCTTTCTCTAGGTTTACAGTTTCCCATCATTTTCCTTGGGTATTTTGAGCACGTGTCTTTTTCTTTTTTCTTTTGGTGAAACTATACTTGTCTGCATCTTCTTTTATTTATTTATTTTTATTATTATTGTTTTTCTCTCTAGATGGGAGCCTGGGATATTGACAAATAGCCTTGCACATGGTTTGAACTGACCCATCAAAAAACAGTGTTTCGTAGATATGCAAATAAACAAAACAATCGAAATTTAAGGACTGGAAAGTGTAAAGTAATAATTCTAATTTTGTGGTCCTCTGAAGAGGGCTTTAATTGTGATGTCTACTCTCTACCATTAAAAAAAAGAAATAAAAAAATGGTGGCCCTACCACTAGTTTTAGCAATATTAATAATTGTAACAAGTAAGCTCACCTAGTCCAGCACTAAAGAAGGTCAAAATTGCAATCACCCTCCAAGTCCCATCGTTTTTTGGCCAGGTTTTCGCATGAAAATGTTATTAATATAAGCACTAAGTACAATGTTCGATGAATTCCTAATAGTCTTTTTTCTCACTCTAATCACCTAAATTATTGTGCAATTAAAAATCCTAAGAAAGTTCAATCATTCACACTAGATTTCAGACCAAAAGCAAACTTCATTTAATAATTCTTGTTTTAATACGTCCTGTGGTCCACAACTTATCTCCAAAAAAGCTACTTCAACTATTCCTTCAATATACAATTTCGTAAACAATATAAAAGAAAAAATAAATAAAGAAATAAGTTTTCTAATTGATTTTTCTCACGTTTTGTGTAAACGG
This sequence comes from Ziziphus jujuba, assembly GCF_031755915.1. Taxonomy (NCBI): domain Eukaryota; kingdom Viridiplantae; phylum Streptophyta; class Magnoliopsida; order Rosales; family Rhamnaceae; genus Ziziphus; species Ziziphus jujuba. The sequence goes on along the minus strand of NC_083387.1, from coordinate 29,276,175 downwards.
GTGGTCCTTAACTTATGGTCGGCAGTTGGAGAAACAATGGATAGAAACTGCAACTCAGTTGGAACATTGAAGATTGTCGTTATTTAAAGTAACACCTGTCGATTCCCTGTAAAACGTATCTGATGCAAGTAGCAGACATTTTTTTTTTTTTTTTTTCATACAATTGCTTGACCCTACTGACCCTGTTGAAGAAACAGTAAATGTATAACAATATAGCTTCTTCGTCAACTGGGTTTCGATCATTTGGAAGTTTTAGGGTCCATAGTCCATACCGTACAAGTCTTTTATGATCTATGCTTTGGGGGGTTTGGATTTAACCCTAGCCTCTTTTTTGGTTAATGGTGCTAATTGCATGCAGATATAAACTTTTGTGATTTACCCAAAGAAAAAAAAAAAAAAAAAAAACAAAAAAAAAACAAAAACAAAAACAAGATGTGGACTTTAGTGACTTTGTGTAATTCGTACAGAAAAGACAGTAGAGGTGTATATATAAATTTATGCATCATTTCCATCACATGGTCTTGTTGAATATTATATAATATAATTTTTAAAGGAAAGAAAAAAAAAAAAAATAAAGTACTTGACTTTGATAGGAATCGCACATCTTGCACAGCCCAATGCTTATCATTCCACTAAGAGATAGATACTACATCATTAAAGAGAAAAAATGGTAATTTTATATCTTTTAAAGTATAAAAAACCGTTATGCCTATCTTCTACCTACATAAGCTTTTGGAAAAAAAATTTAAAAAAACAAAAAAAAATTGGTATTTCGACTTTCAGTATAATGAGAGAGCTACAGCTTCATTTCGATATCTACTACTACCATTATGAAACTATCTTCTATGGTTTGAGCTTGTATAGAAGAAATGACGCTTTAGCATTATCTTATATTAAATAGTTTAAAAAAATAAATAAAAAAACGTTGTCTTGTATTGGAATCGGTTTAGTTTTATAAATTTGGTGAACGCGATAGAATATTGACTGATCAACCCAAAATTCTTCTTTGTTATATGTCTTGACCAAGTACAAATCTTTATTCACCAAAAAACAAAAATAAATGATAAAGATTTAGTACATACTTTTGATCAGAAACTGTTAAATGATCAAGATTATTTTTTTTTTTTGGGTTATTATAATTATTGTTTGGGTGAATACGTTAAAAGATCAAATTGTAACTTGTAAGTTTGCCTCAAGACGAATGGACCATGCTATCCTGCCTCCTTGCTTGACCAAATCGGTAATGCTATCGCCCAAATTAAGTTTATTATATATTATACTTTTTTTTTGGTAGTAATAAGTTTATTATATTTCACAAAAATAAAATAAAATAAAATCAAGTAGTTCGACTCTCAAGCTTGATCAACATTTTACAAATGTACAAATAATCTTACTCTACGGCTTGTGTGGGGTATGATTTCAGAGAGAACATCTTCCAAAATCTACAAATGATGTCCCAACGTTTTGTCAATTCAAATTTCAAGGTTCTTATCAAAAAATTCAAAATTCAATATTCCTAAATAATTTAATGAACAAGATCATTCCCTAATATTGACTCCATATTCATATCCATTAACGTTGATTCACATTTAGGTTCAAATCAAACGTCACTGATGACGTGAATTTATGATTCAACCAACTTTCGGACAGAGCAAAGAAAAAGAAGAAAAATTAAAACCAATTTTCAAGATGTTCCCTTTTATTGTAACTTAACTCTCATGTGGAGGAAAGTCCTTTACAGGGATATAATAGTAGCTTACCATGTTTGTTCCATGGTTGAGTTATTAGCACCGACTGGTAGTTGTATGCATATATAATTACACCCTTCATTATTGATATTCATAAACTTACAAATTATATCAAATCAAAATAAATCAAATCTATGATATAACGAAACTAAAATATAAATTTTTTGAAATTTTTTGAAATATCTTGATTTAAAAATTAGGATATACATCAAACAATATATTAATCGATATTAAAAATCAAAATATTGCATTTGAAAATATATTATATATATATATATATATTATATTTTTATATGGCCTTATAGATTTAAAAATATATAGTAGCTGCAAGGTGTGCTCGTTAGTCTTGAGGCATAAAATTCCAACACCCAAATCACTCCCTCCATTTCTGTTATTTTTTCATATCAAAATGGGCGCATTCCTTCTTACTCTCTTCCTTCACCATCCATTCTTTATTTTGTTGTCAGTGTCTATCTACATACTTCTAATAATTCTAAGCCGTCTCTATCGAGTTGCTAAGTTTTCCGGCAACGGCCATGGCCCTCCAAGTTACCCTTTTATAGGGTGCTTGCTTTCCTTCTATAGGAACCGATACCGCCTGTTGGACTGGTACACTGAACTCCTCGCAGAGTCACCCACCAACACCATCGTGGTGCAACGGTTCGGTGCTCGCCGGACCATCATCACAGCCAACGCGGAGAACGTTGAGTACATGCTCAAAACAAATTTCAACAACTTCCCAAAAGGAAGACCTTTCACTGAAATACTTGGGGACTTTCTTGGCTTTGGTATATTCAATGTGGATGGAGAGCTATGGCGCACCCAACGCAAGCTTGTCAGCCATGAATTTAGCACCAAGTCTCTGCGAGAATATGTCATGAACACGTTGCAGGAAGAAGTAGAGAACCGGTTAATGCCTGTCATGGAATCCCTGGCAGCTGCAGCTCAAGAAGTAGACTTACAAGACCTCCTAAGAAGATTTGCATTCAATGTGATTTGTAAGGTTTCTTTGGGGATTGATCGCTGTTGCTTGGATCCTTCTGAATCTGCCTCGCCGCTACCAAGAGCTTTCGATGCTGCGTCGGGTATATCTGCTCAGCGTGGCGCTGCACCCTCGTTTATGATTTGGAAGACTAAGAGATGGCTTGGAATTGGATCGGAGAGAAAGCTAAAAGCTGCTGTTAAAGAAGTCCATGCCTATGTTATGGAAATAATTCATACCAGGAAGAAGGAGATCGAAGAAGGAGAATTCGTTGGTGAAGATCTCTTAACAAGGCTAATAACGGCCAGGCATGATGAGGAGGTGACTAGGGATATGGTTATAAGCTTTATCATGGCAGGGAGGGACACAACTTCAGCAGCAATGACATGGCTATTCTGGCTACTTTCTTGCCATCCAAATGCGGAGAAGGAAGTTGTGAATGAGATCAAGGCTGTGGAGCAAGAAGGAATGCTAAGTTATGAATCTTTGCATGAGTTGAAGATGTTAAAGGCATGCCTTTGTGAGTCCATGAGGCTTTACCCGCCAATAGCATGGGACTCAAAGCATGCCATAACCGACGATTTGTTGCCGGATAGCACTCAAGTTCGGGCCGGAGATAGGGTGACCTACTTCCCCTATGGGATGGGGAGAATGGAAGCGTTGTGGGGGAAAGATTGGATGGAGTTCAAGCCAGATCGATGGTTCCTTGAACCGGACAAGGAAAGAGGAGAACTAAAGGAGGTATGTCCTTACAAGTTTCCAATTTTCCAGGCAGGTCCAAGGATCTGTATTGGGAAGAAAATGGCATTTATTCAAATGAAATATGTGGTGGCTTCTATTCTCAGGGAGTTCGAAATCAGACCGGTCGGTTCAAATAGGCCGGTCTTCGTGCCGCTCCTGACAGCCCACATGGCCGGCGGTTTAAATGTTTCGGTTAGGAAGAGGAAGACTGACTAATTAAGATGGAACCTAAACAACTCATTAAAATAGTTCGGAGTCAATGGTTTTGATTCAAGTTTTGTTGGATGGCATAACATGCCAATATGCCTTTATTGTTAATATAAATGCAAGATATTGTTATGTACAACAATCATATGTACAAAAATCATGGAAGTAAACTATGTACACATCTACTTCCTTCTTCTTTTTTTCTTTTTTTTTTTAGTGTAAAGAAATGCATATTATGATCGTGATCATGGTCATCAAACACCATCAATCGTTCATAAAAAAACGACTAGAAATCATGTGCTTCTTAAGGTATGGAACATAATTCTGAAAGTGCATGTGACATGATAAATAATTTCTCTAAGTTCTGGTCAGAATATTTCACATGCGTGTTTGGAACGACTATTTCACATGTTTTTCTGCTTTCAAAAAGAGAGGGAAGAAGAATATTGTTTTAGATAATATTTTTTTTAATTAGACCAATATTTAAAGGGGGATCTAGAACTATCCTTATTTAATTCCCACGCAGTTGGTAGGTCAATCAATTTTTTTGTGAGCTGTTAATATTAAAAGAGTCGGAAGCTTTATGATACTTGAAATGGGAAATTGACCACATTATATTACAATAGTTGAGGTGTGTATTAATTGATATTACAAACAGCTGTTTACAAGTTATGGGCCCCCTTTCTGTTTCCTTCCTTTCTTAGCCTCTCTTGTCTTTTTCATGTTCTATTTTGTTTGTCCATTATATAAAAAAATCCCTAGAGTGACAAGCTCCCAAATTGCCTATTCCATTCCTCATAGGTACCTAATTCGTTCAAGGAAACAGAGGGCCTAACCTCTTGCAATGCATACACAAAGTCCTGCATGAAAATAATAATAATAATAAAAAAAAGGGTTAAAATTATTATGCTAATTACTCTTATGCTATATATATATAAATATCTATAAAAATAAATAAATAAATAACTCTGGGTTTGTGCATTTCTGCTGATTCTTACCTGAAGAGTTACTGGCCGCATATCTTCCTTTTTCAGCGTTGTTATTTCAATTCCTTGTTTTAGAGCCTCCCTCAACGGACCCATTGACGCATCTTTCACCAAATTTTTCATGTCTGATCCTGAATACCCTGTAAAAGCAAGTAAAAATTGAAGAATTTTTCCACAGAATCCCAATAAGAATGCTTCGGTTTGACCAAGAACCACACAAAAGATAACGGATTCAGCCCCCAATCTGCATGGACTATATACCTTCAGTCAAATTGCATATTTTATCAATTTCCTCTTTTGCAAGTTTGAATAATCCATCTTTCTCTAGAAGATTTTGTATAATCCAAGCTCTTGCTTCTTCATTGCAAATAACAGATGGTCAGGCACAAGCTCAAGCATCAAAAATTGTCAGAAAGTTGGAAAAATTGTTGCAAAAGGCACCTGATGAAGGTAAAGGGATATAGAGTCTCTTGGTAAGTCGTCTACGTGCTGCTTCATCAAGTTCTTGGGGACGATTTGTTGCTCCTTAATAATGTATCCATATGTCAAATAACGACACAGACGCCACATAAATTGTGTGCAAAAGAATTAAGCACCAATTGGAGCTATTGAATAGAGAAAACTTCATATCGTTTAGTTGAACTAAAGGCTCCAGTAGTCACCTATAAGTAGAATTTGTTCATTCCCACTGTCAAAACCTTCCATTTCAATGAGGAACTGTGTCTTGAGTCTTCTACTAGATTCATGTTCACCTTCTGACTTCCGCTGTAACCAAAGAAATTTATATCAGCTGAATGCATTGGAACACAAGTCTTGGAAAAATATTAATTAGCCACTTGATATACCAAAGTAAACTAGACTGATATACTATAATATAATTGTTCAAGTGTGATTATCAATGTTTTGAGATTTTTTAGTCCTTAGGGGGTGTCAACCTAGTTGGGATGTCCTAGTTTCTCATGCTCCTTCTAGCAACTTATTTTGATCAGTGAGTTGAAATGCCTATCAAAGTATATCTGCTAGATAGATATACTCCTTAAACGGAATTGTATCGCATTATAAACTCATGTACTTGATGATTCTTTTTACCTTTTTTCTTTTTTGGTGAGAAAAGGGTAGAATATACCTTACCTGAGAGAGGAGTGAATCAATTTCATCAACAAAAATCACAGCTGGCTGACGACAACTGGCAACACCAAATAGGGCCCTCACTAGCTTTTCACCCTCACCAATCTACAGTTACCAGTTAAACTCTTAAAATTTTTACATGCTTTAATAATTAGCAGAAAACTGGAAATAAGTTGACTTGGGAATAGTCAGCAAAAGGAAATGAGCTTGAAAGCTATTCCTGAATAATTCAGGAAGCATGAAGGAAAAAGAGGATTAAGATTGCAATTCAATAACAATTCTGTTAATTTACAACAAACAACAACATAGAGAACTGTCATAAACCATCAGGACCAAAAAGAGCAGATACAATACATACCCATTTGCTTGTTAGTGAACTAGCAGATATGTAGAAAAAGGTAGCTTTTGCCTCTCCAGCTATTGCTTTCCCAATCATTGTTTTGCCCGTTCCCTAAAACATGACAAGTGCTTATATCGTTGGCAAGAATTGTCTGTACCATCCCTACATAAGAAAGGATTCTGAAACTTACAGGTGGACCAAAAAGAAGAAGGCCTTTTCCAGGAGAACGACAACCTTTAAAGATGTCAGGACGTAATAGAGGCCATATCACCATCTCAGTCACACATTTTTTCGCGTGCTCCAAGCCGGCTGCAATATTGTCAGGTTACGGTGTCAACCAGAACAGCTTTTGACATACATTGCATTCTAGAAGGAAGTGAAGTAAGACATTACCGATATCATTCCATCGAACATTAGGATCCTTGTCCATTATCTCATTACTAACATGTTCAATGAGTCGAGGTTCCAAATTTCTTAATTTCTCTGGAAGCTCACCATCAGGACCACATAGCATATCCAAACTAAAATAAAAGAATGAAAAAATAAAATTAGGATATGGAAGTACACTTAATTACATATAGCATAATGTAAAATTATAAGCAAGAAAGGGAGCTGAGAAAGAGGAAACAGGTCCCACAAAATGTCATGTGTACCACAGATATTTCATCTATAACCATAAATCTAAATGCGACTATTTCATATCTAAGCAAGTAGCTGCTAAAAGCAAATGGGTAAAAAAAAGTCTGTGTTCGTTACAAGATTATCACAGCATGCATTAGCTGTAGAATGGCCGAAAAGACTGGTAAAACTTGACCCAACCACAGCCAGCCATATAAAAGTGCGGTAGCGAGTATGGCATGAAGTTCCAAAAGTTAAATTTGAGTAGACACAATTATATCGCTGAAACTCCTTTATGAAAAAAACTTACAAAGTATAGCAGATGGAAACCATGACAAGACAACAAGATGTTATTGGGAACAAGACAGTAACAGAAATTATATGGCACTTCTAACTCCATCATAACACCACTTACCATCTTTTTGTTGAGTCCTCTAATGCATCATCACTCTTTCCAGCAATTCGTGAAGTCACATTCCCAGTGTTTCCACCATTGGATCTGATAGGGGGGATAAAATTACCCCGAACACCACGGCGTGGAACACCATATGATCTTCCATTATAGCCCCTACTGGCAGCATTGATATCACTTTGTGGGGAGACATTAGCACTTGGTGATCCAGATAACCCTCTCCTCTGCCTTGCATCCATTTCCTAGTTGTACAAGGAAAAATCATCAATCTTGTTGCCACATGTGCATGATATGTCAAGGAATGGAAAAATTAGAAATGTTACTAACATACATTTGACATCCAGTAGGTTGAATTAAATACAGAAATTAAGTGGAAGACTGTTCCACAAAAAACTAATTGCATATCACATATCAAACCTCAGGTTCAAATACCCAATTAAAGTTTTCTTTTTAATATGTAACAGTCATGCACAAGCACTTTAGACTCTTCTACTTCAAATAGATGGTTATTATAACCATCATTGAATAGCTACCAAGGTTTGGAGTAAGGCACAAGTACATCTAGAGTAAGAATATGAAAAAAGATATCCTCCCTGAGGCTTGACACAGTACAAATAATAAAAGTAAATAAAATGCTGTCAGTGGACAAACAGTTACCATTTTTGCTTTTGCAGTAACAAATCCATTGCCGGAATTGTCAGTGTTAGCGTCTTCATCGCTTAAGGGGGACTTCGTCTTGGGGCTATTTATTTCCATGTGCAAACGTTTTGGCCCCGATGAATTTCCATAAGCTCTGTCTTCTTCAATTCTTTGAAAAGGAAAGGAGCTTTGACCTTTGTTTTGGTTGTGAAATGGCAGAGGCCTTTCTACAATAAGACATTCCTCAGAATTGTTACTTCCAGAGGCCAAATAACTCTTGGATGTGCCATTATTTGCCCTAGTGGTGTTGTTTCTGTACATTGATGTCAAATTAACTTGAGTCATATTTTTGGATGCCTTACTATTCAATTTGTCCTCCTTCTCCAATTTATCTCCCTAAGATATAAATAACTTAAATTAGCATAACAAAACAAAGACGAAAAAATAATGCACCGTTTAAAAGTATGCACAAGACAGTAAACACTACCAATCCATTCACAGCCACCTCATTAGACTGCTGGAGAAGAGCTTGCAAGTACTTTGACTTCTTAATCTTCTCAATCTCAATATCTCCTCTCGAACCAAAAACGCAACCTGGAACTTGTTTTGCTCGTTCAAATGCTTTTCTGAAGAAAAACATAGGATTCAGATTATTACTACTGCAAGAAGAAATCTGATTATCTCTAAATATAACATTGAAGTGCTTATGAAACATTCGAAAAACCAAAGCAAGTCAAAGTAGAAATATTCATCCAACTCCAGAATTAATTGTAAAACCTACAAATCCAAAGTTTGTGCATATTAACCACTACCACTATTAGCTTCCAATGCTGACGTCCAAATTACTCGTCGTAAATTTTATTGTTTTCAACTATTTGATTTGTAATTTGTATCACTGATATTCAATAATCAAGGCTGAAGCTAATCCATATTTAAAGTTGTCAATCAATATAGGGCATGTAAATTGAATTATTGTATCAATCTCCAGGTTTTAGAAATGAAAGATTACATTCAATGAAACTGGAACTGAAATCCACAGTAACAACATAACATTAAAAATAATAATAAATTAATTAAAAAAAAAAGTTTCAGTTTCAAATTTGAATTCAAAGGAGTAAAAGCATTCCAAAAGATCAACAAGTTCATCGTTCATTTTCTGACCCCAAGCAACAGAGAGAGAGAGAGAGAGAGAGAGAGAGAGAGAGAGAGAGATGGAGAGACGCACATATCGGAAGCGGGACTGAGGGAACGACGAGCAGAGTCGAGCATGGAGAGAGCTTGACGGCGGATGGGGCGGATGAAGGCGTGGTCGAGATCAGAGTGAGAGTGAGAGTCGAGGAAGCCGATGAGTCTTAGCCCGAGGAGTTGAGCTGATGAGAAATCGCGGTTTTCAAGAGCGAGTTCGGCTCCGAAGAGGAGCGACTGAAGCCTCTTCAAGTTATCGTCCACTTGCTTTCTCCAGCACACCTCCTCCTCCTCCTCCACCATCGCCGTCGCCGACGAACTTCGTATTCCTTCCTCCTTTCCCGCCATTTTATTCCCTTTTTGTTTTCGCTGTCCCTCCTTTCAGTCCCGCTTCTTTCTTTTAAACACGCACCGATTTGTTTGTTTGTTTGTTGGTTGCATATTGGGCTTTTTTTATTAAAAATAATAATAATAATAATAATAATAAATATTATTATTTTATTACAAAAATTTGCATTTTTTTGGACATGCTTTTGTATTTTAGAAAAATTATAAAAATCCTCTCTTTGATTTTCATTTTTCACATCGTCACCTTTCTTACATAATTCTTTTTTACCTCTTTCTTCATTAATTTTTGAAAATTTAATTTGTAAATCATTTGATTTCTGTGAACTGAAAAAATAATAAATTATATTTAAGACAACATTTTTCCTGTACATTTTAAATTTTTTTGCAATGAAAATTTCATACAATGTGATCTTGCAGCAGAAATAAAATTTAAAAGGATGTTTCGTAATGCAGTTTATGCAAAATTCACAAAACAAACATACAATAGGAAGTCATTATTTCTACTAGTTCTGCGATGTATTCTATGAAAATCAAGAATGACAAATACCAGTTTTAAATTTAAATAATTACCAATATAGTTTCTATAAGTTAATAATAAATTCTAAAAGCATACTTTTTTCTGTATCCACGTCGGCTTATTGTTTTACTCCTATCTATTAACGCAAGTTAAAATTCGAGAAAGTCTCGAATAAGATATTACAAATATAAATTCTTCGTCTCTCTCAATTTGCTTCTCATGTTCGAGAAGGCAAAACCACCTTTGAAATCTTCAGGGCAAAGCATCAACTCAAGTCCTTATGATCAACAAGGTTCAAATAAGATTTTTGCATTTGAAAGTGCATAACATAAACCATACCACACAATCACAATTGCAGCGAGCAAAGAAGCCCTCAACAACATCAACTACATCTTTAAAATTACAAATCAAGCACCGTAGACCTATGATACAATTTCTGTGTATGAAAATTAAGCAACAAAGCATAATTAGCATAACAAATCCACCGACAATTAATAGTTAAAAAGAGTTACAAAACATATCGTGTTCATTTTACCCCTCAAGTAGCTTCCTCCCTTCTCTACAATAATAATATACTCCAATCAAGATATACATGTTACATCTGATTTTTTTTCCCCCCCCATATTTGGCTCCAAATTGAAAGGAAAACCACAACTATCTACCCTAGAAATAGCTCCACACTTCTCTCATGTACTTCCCGGAGCATCACTTCCTGTGACCGGCTTGCGATTTAGATATCGGATAACTGCATCTTCAACCCTGATAGAATGAACACTAAAATTAATAACGCAAAGGCAATCACAGTTATCAAAGTTCGCAGTAAGGATACTCAGTGTTTGGATAAAAAATCAAAGTAACATATAAAAACACAGCCATAAAAATTCTAATAGTACATGGTATTTCTTGGTCTAAAGGAAGTCATGAAAACAGCATGTCCAAAATAAATGAGTCCACTTTGCCATCCAACATATTTAAACAAGACCAACATATTAGACAGGGAAGAAAAACTACCTTTTGATAATGAAAAACTACCCTTTGATAATGAAATAACAAGTTATAGATTTGGCTTCCATTTACTAAATAATGACCAGCGGATATTAAATGAACGCATTTATGGAGAAAAAAAAAAGAAAAAAAAAAAGGGCAAAGGTAGATATTTTAAATGCAGAAACCAAGGGGCCAATTATCAACATAACAATGGATAGCTTACCACGGTTGGCTGAAGAAATCTGACCGGCGCTCCTTTTCAGCACTGCGGCTTGCTTCTCCAGATACAAGCTTCAGATCCTTGCTTTGAGATTCAATCAAAGCATTGATAAATTCAACTGGTGATTGACTGAACCCAAGGAAAAAGGCCCGCCTTCGACGGTGCTCATGGATTTTTCTTATTGCTGAGCAAATTGCTTCATCGCAAGCATCAATCTCTTTGTTCTTCTCTGAGTTGGCCAATAGAACTGACAACTCCCTCTGAATTGGAAAAGGAACATCAACCAATACATCATAACAAGCAGTTCCCACCGGACTGTTTCCTGAAAGCTTGATCTTATGCTCCAAATGTATGGGTTGAGGAGGGAACAAATGTTGAGAAATCTTCTGAGAGACCATCGTAAATTTCATCCTATCTTCCCCAAATACTTTTTGAAGAGGTGGATCACAGTAAAAGAAAGAAGGATCATTCGGGTTCTGCAACTTCCTAGCCTTCACATACTGCCAGATTGCAGCTATTATTCTCGGGCGGGTATCAACCTCAATTCCAAGAACTTCCATTAGGGGTTGTGAAAGCTTAAATTTCTCCGGCATGTAATTCATTTCCAAGCGAATATTCACCGTAAATTCTTTATCCCCTTTTCTCTTTACCTCAAAGCCCTCATGAGGTGCAGGTGACCGTGCATTTTCCCACATAATGATGTGGTTATCAGGGTATAGCCTCTGGTCCAGGGAAATGGTTACTCTCTTGAAGAAAGATGAGAACTTTGGGTATAAGGGGTTTGTTTTCTGTACAACTCCAGGCTGATCCGGATCTATCCCATCTTCCAAGATTCTCCCAACTATCTTAAGAGTCCAAGTAGGGGGTTCAGCATTGGGCTTCTTTGGTATTGTACGAATCTGATTAGCAAAAGTGTTAAACACATAAATGCGAAGGGTTTTCTGAATGCAAGGTGGGCTTTTAAGGGCTTCCTGAATATCAACCTTCTTTCTAGAAAGAGCAGTATCAACACGAGCCTCAAACTCAAGAAGCTGGGTGTACAGAGCAGATTCAGGCAGAATTGCAGAAACTTTATCTTGCAGCTGCTTCTCTGGGAGCTTCTGCTTCTTTCTACGAGCAGCAGGTGTGAGTTCCATTGTTCTCAAAGATGAGAGCATGTTCGTTGGGGAAATACCCGGTGGCCGCATAGGAGGTTTTTGAGGAAATCGCTTCAAGCCTGAATTACCGGGTGTCGAAAGCGAGGGTGAAGAAGAACCAAGATTTGCAATGCCTTGGTTCTGGTTAAGAGTGAGACCCTGTGCTTGCAACTGAGCTTGGAATTGAGCATGAGCAGCTTGAACCTGAGCTTGAGCTTTTGACTGTGCCTGGGCAATGGCTTGAGCTTGGGACAGCTGAAACTGGTTTTGAAAGCCAGCAGCAATATGAGCTTGTGATTGTGAAAATGTTGGGTTTCCACCCATAGATGGGGCTACCATCCCAGCATTACCAAATGGGGATGAAGAACCAACCCCAAGGCTCTTAGGCTGATTATTACTGTTCACAGACATAATATCTCTACAGCCAAAAACAAATCTAAAACCACCAAAAGTCTAACATTCTACTTTCATAACCCAAAAGCCGTAAAAGAAATCCTCAACTCAAAAATCAGAAAACAAAAGACTGCAACTTTATGCAATATCAACCAAGAACAAAGAACCAGACAACAGCAGGAGCCGAAAATTCAAACCTCTTAAAGAACTTCCCCAAGCAAGGACAGAGTGAAAAAAAAGATCACACCCAATTCCTTATAAAGCTCAAATCTACGGGAAACGCATAGTTGGTAGCAAAGAGAACCCTAATTCATGAAGTGGGTCTTAAACCCTAATTTTGACACAGTTCGAGCTTGTGGAAGATACTTCGAATCAGGAGCTATATAAGCAGAATTAGAGGATTTGAAAGAAGACCCAGATCGTGAACAAGCTCCAATTTTTCTTCTTCTTCTTCTTTGTTTGTTGTCCCTGAATTGGTGCGAATTAGAGAAAGCGAAAATAGGTGAAGTTTAGCGGTGGAAAGTTTGAAAATTGAGGAGTGGAAAAGAAAGTGAAAGAAAGTAAAAAAGGAATATAATATGCTTACACAGAGTGTGAAAAAGTCGAAGCTTTTTGGGGTTTTCAGGCTCTTTTGCTTCCCTCCACCTGACGCCGACGAGTGAGGCACAAACGTCTTTGGCTTTGTTTGGCTCTTCTTGCCCATGCTTACCTCCTATAAGGGAAAAAAGAAAAAATGCCGTAAATTAAATAAAATGCAAAAAGTAATAAATTAAATATTCATATTTATACCAACAAACACATACTTATTTTTTATTGTAATTTTTTTTTTTGAAAAAAACCAACCTCCTTTTTTTTTTCTTTTTTTTTAATTACTGAAATAGCATTTATTTATTTTTTTAGAATAGGGGTCCTTTTCAATTAATCATTGTTAACCATTTTTTTTTTCCGCAGAAATATTTTCTAAAGGAATTGACATAATTATTTAAAATAAAAAACACATATCCATTATTACAAACATATATGTATATACACACTTAAGAAAAAATTATGGTGGGAACATTGCTCAATTTGAAAAGTAATAGTAAAATAATATGAGTCGTATTTTTCTAAAAAATAAGTTATAAATGAATTTTAAAATTTATTAAATTAAAAAGGAGGTTTGATATTAAAAGAAATGGTGGTGAAAGATAGTAAATATATATATATATATATATATATATATAGTTAGTGACAAAAATAACGACTCTATAATAACTAAAGAGAATTTTAAATTAAATAGTTCAAAATAATTTTAAATTTTAAATAAAAGTAATGGGTAATAACTATTGTATGTAAGAAAATATCCTTAAGAATCTGACTACAGAAATAATAAATGAGGAACAAACAAAGATTCTGGATAAAAATAAAAAATTTAAAAAAAAAAGTCTCACATAGGGGAAACGGTCAACCTTAACTTTTACGATTTAATTGCAAATCAAAATGAATACTCTTTTTTTTCTTCTTAAAATGTAAATTCACGCCAACTAACTATAAATTATCTATAAAGTTACAACATTTGTCACTCACACCTAACAAGACTTTTACAAGACTCAAATCCAAGTAGTTCCAACTCAATTCTTACAAAAACGTGACTCTCATTTTTTCTTTTGTTTTGAAAGAAATTGACTAGCATCCAAGCATAGAACCAATAACTTTTTCATATGGGAGGCCACAAGTTGAAATGTCATTTAATTTCAATACATTTCAACAAAACCAAATGTTATTGGTTCTCAGATTATGATTGCTTTTGCAGGATTTTTTATTTACTTGTTAACACTAGCAAAACAAAAAAAACAAAAAATATTAATAATAATAATAAATAAATAAACCAAAAACCAAAAACAAAACACTCTTTATTAGACATTTCTTCACACCAACTTAGAATAAAAAATGTGGTTTCTTTAGGACCTAATTAGCTTATGCTATCATTGCACAACAATTCTTAATGAAATTTCTAATCTGGTTTAGACCACATTCAAGAGGCCTCCACTGCAATTCTTTGGCCTCTGGATCAGGGCAACAAGTGTATAACACAGTTACGGATTGGTTTACATAAGAAGAGCATCCCAAGGAATCACTACCAATCAAAAGTAGCTCCTTTCCCAAGGACTTAAAAGCTACTCCTCTACCTCTATTGCAATCAACTTTCACTGGAACATTTCCTAATTTCGTCCATGTCTTTGTCTTCTTAATGAACACCATTAGCTCATTGGTACAAGCTTCAAGACAGTAAAGCTCATTGTTCACCACAGCAACAAGCGGAGGAGATTGAGCTTCTAAAATGGTATTGTTCACCACAGCAACAAGTGGAGGAGATTGAGCTTCTAAAATGGTGACGTTTCCCAACATGTTTGGTATGGAGATTGAGCTTCTAAAATGGTGACGTTTCCCTACATGTTTGGTATCAATGCCCATGAGTTTTTCTCCTCATCAAAGGCTTCCTCACATCTTAGATTTCCTTCCTCATCATTCTTACCTCCAATATGATATAGAACTTGTTGTCCATGAAACAACCAGAGCAACAACTTCTATTTTGTGCATATTTGGAAGAGTTTCCCGATTTTCAGTATCTGAGTAGTATTTCTCTGCAGAACCCGAGATTTTCCTTCCATTTTCCAACATATTCCACCAGCTACATATTCAAAAGTATCATTGGTTGCTGATGCAACTTTGCATCTGGGTTGACCATGGAGGAACCTTTGAACCATTTGTTTGATTCCAAATTATATATCCATATGACAAAGCCATCAAGCTCTTTGCCTAAAGCAAGCAAATGGGTTCGTGCATAAATTGACTGTTTGCCTATTGCAGTGAAACAAAAATTTGATGGTAAAATTGGGAGCTTTCTAGGGGACTTGAATTTCTGATCAAAGGCTAACCGATTTTCTTCCGCAGCTGCTAATATAAAGACAGATGGTTATTTAATCCCAATTTCCTTTCTTATCCAAAAGATTCACCGCTCTTTATGAGTGATAGAAACCATTTGTTGATTAAAGTAAACTTCAAGTACTCTGATCTGGGAACTCTAGCCAAGATCAGAGCCTGTGCCTCATCATTGAGAGGTGGACTAAGATAATTGTAATCTGCATCCTCAAGTTCCATTTCCTGTTCAGTCACTCTTTAATTCTTAATTCTCTTTAAAAGTCCAGAAAAAAAAAGGGAAAAAAAAAGAAGAAGAAGAAGAAGAAAGAGGACGAAAAGAAGGAAAATGACCTTGTTGAGAAGGGAAAGAAAAACAGTCAAGAGAGTATTTGAATAACAGTTTCAGACCACCTTCTTCTCCCTCGGATTATTAAACCAAAATCATCTAAAAGCAAAGAAAAGTAATGGATTAATCAAGTTCTATACATGTAATTTAGACCCCAAAACATTAACAATTAGTTTGTAGATTTTGTGTTATGTTTTCTGGTGCATCATGTAGACATATATGCAAAGTTCATATCACAAACATAATTATTCTTTTTACAGAGGATTATATTACAAATATTCCAGATATATATATATATATATATATAGAGAGAGAGAGAGAGAGAGAGAGAGAGAGAGTGGGGTGCATCAGGAAATCAAGGAAGAAAAGGAGAAGACGGCGTCTTCCCAAGTCTTAAGGCTTTGGTGGTTGCAGTTCCATAGAAAATGAAGGGGATGGCATGGGCAGGCCATTTCAAAGCACCGAGATTAAAATATAAAAAGAAAGTATTAAAGAAATAGTTCAAAATTTGAACGTGGTCCATTTGGGGTTATGATTTATGAACAAAATATAGTTTTTATTTTCCATTTAGCCATATAAAACCGCGCACCACCACTACCACCAACATTTTTTTAAGCCAGAGTTTCCACCGAAAGACATTTTTTTAAGCGAGAGAGAGAGAGAGTAGTAGTAGTAGTAGGAGACCAGGCTGAGCCAGAGAAAAAAACTCTGGTCCAAATATCAAATTGATTTGAAATAATATTCGTATTTATTAGATTTTGGTGGACACGTATATAAAAAAATGTAGCAAAAATATTGCATATGAACGAAAGAATCTATAATTTATATGAGCTTTTATTTTATAAGCTATTTGAAATGGTTTTCAATTTAGTTTTCTTATTTATTTTTATTTTTATTTTCATTTTGTAGTTAATTTCTTTAAACTGGTAGTCAAGTGAGAAAGTTGGATATGATCTAAAGCATGAGACAGTTATAAACAAGTAAAAACGCCAACCTTACCAAACAAAAACAATATCTTTCTCCTTAAAATTACGAGCTAGTGATGATCAAACCCAAATAATTACGACTTATTTCACCTAAAGACCCATTAAATTATACAATAGGCTATTGCTTTGGAATGTGACTCTATAGCTATTGTTATATCAAGCTGACATGATGTATGTGGTATTTATATATAAAAAAACATGGAGCTTGTGTGATGCGTCTTGACATGGACGATTAATATGGATTTGGCATAGGGCCTTTTTGGGTAATAGATGATTATGTAGTTTGATTTTTTGTTAAAAAGTGAGTCAAATATATGAGATATGGACATTTTTTTTCTTTACTTTAAAAATTAACCATCTGCTCTTTGCGTCAAACATCACTTCCCACCAATATGTTGTATCGCCACCGTCAATTACTCCTGGAGCTGACACAAAACATGACCATGATCAAACTCCTGTCTCTTTCTCTCTCTCACTTTTCCTGGTCATTTCAGAAAGCCATTGGTTCAATTCCAATAACCATTCCAGCCACTAAACGTTTTTTTTTTTCTTTTTTTCTTTTTTTCTTTTTTGGGTTGGAAATAAGGCACTGATAGTAATTGGTTGCTTTCATAATGATACTCATTGGTAATAAGGCACTAATTAGCAGTAATTTTCTGTTTTTGATAAAATAGTAGTAATTTTCTCGGTGAAAAGTTAGCCGACCAAAATATAACATATCATTGTCAGTGTCTCTATATTCTGTTTCATACTCTTTTGCCTACTCTTATTTATTAATTTTTTTTTTTCTCATTTTAGAAGATTACTTGAATCTGATTTGACAAGAAAGGTGGATTTTTTCCAACTAGGGTTTCCTAAAAAGGGACTTTTTTGGACCTTTGTCGATGGCCAACCTTGTAGAAAAAATAGCTTTCTAGAGAAAGAAGTGGGCGGTCAGGAAGAAATTTTGAGGGGTTCATATGCCTTTCAAGTTACCATGTGAACTTGATATATATATATATATATATATGCAAATTACGAAACTGTTTAATATGAAAAAGAGAAATTGCATCCATAAAAAAGAAATAGATTATGAAGATATTGATGAACATATGGTAAAGCACAAAAGCAGATCTAACACAACCAACAGCATCATAATGATGCACTTATTTTATGACTGCAATATATATCATTCAGATGAACCACCTTAAGAAGGCTAAATTTTCTCCGACTAGAATAGAGCAATACAAGAACGGAAAAACTTAAAAAAAAAAAAAAAAAAAAAAAAAAAAAAAGGAAGCAAATTTCTCAATCTGGATAAAAGAATCTAGAGATAAAAATGAAAGATAAAAAACAAGTAAACTTCCTCTTACATTATCAAATGTCATCACAGATTTTAAGTCAGCTAATTCGATACACCAGGATAAACAATTTGTTTAAACATCCAAAAGTAGCTTCGATTAAAAAAACCTCCGAATTCCAAATGTATCTTTTATTTTCAGATACTACTAATAACACACCTAACATACTTGAATACTATTGTTTAAGACCTCAGGTTCATAAGATCATGACAGAACAATTCTTGATGAAGTGGTTGAGCTCGTTTAGTCCACATTGAAGAGGATTCCAATGCAATTGTGTAGCATCTGGATCAGGGCTGCAACTGTATACAGTCATAGAATGGCTGGCATTAGAATTTGTGGAAGCACCAATGACAAGTAGCTCATTTCCAAGTGATTTAAAGGCTACTCCCCAGCCTCTACGCAAATCAGCTCTAACTGGGACACTTCCTAAATTCTTCCATGACTTTGTATTCTTCAAGTAAACCATCAGCTCATTGTTAGAATGCTCGAGATAGTAGAGCTGGTTGTTCACCACCGCAACAAGAGGAGGAGATTGAGCTGCTATCACTGGAAGGTTTTCCAACATGTTTGGGATCCATTCCCATGTGTTTTTCTTCACATCAAAGGCTTCAGCACATTTGAGATTCCCTTCTTCCTTGTTGTTTCCTCCAATAACAAAGAACTTGTTATCCATGAAACAACCCGAGCTAGCCCTTCTCTTCTTGTGCATATTAGGAAGGCGCTCCCACGATCCACTTTCAGGGTTGTATTTCTCAGCAGAGTTCAAGATTTCCCTATAAGTCTCTGTATCATTGCCACCAGCTATGTATCCAAAGTTGCCACATGTGGCAGATGCAAACATACACCTTGAGTTGATCATGGAAGGAGCCTTGGACCACCTGTTCGAAGCTAATTGGTACCTCCATATAACAGAACCTTCCAACTCTCTGCCTAAAACAAGCAGGTGAGTTCCAGCGCAAAGGGATTCCTTGTCTCCATTGTTGAAGCAGCCATCAGTTGATGGTAAGATGGGGAGCTTCCTCGCAGACTTGAATTTGCGATCAAATGTCCACCAACTTGTCTCATTGTTCGCCAACACAAAAACAGATGGCTCTGCCAACCCATTTTCGTTTCTAATCCTAAAGAGCTGCCCACTTTTCAGAAGTGATAAATATCGCTTGCTGACAAGACAAACGTTGCCATAGTCTGATCTAGGAACTCTAGACAAGATCAAATCCTCTACCTCATCAATGAGCCGAGGAATTTTGTAATCTGCATCCTGAGGTTCCACAGTCGGGGAACCAGACAAATTGCCATTTTTGGAAGAATATACATTGCTATTCAGTCCTAGTCGCAGATTGGTCTCAGAGACGACCCTAATCTTTTCAGATGGGGTGGCACTTTGAGAAGTAACCCAAAAACTTGTGCAATCATTCTTGCACAAGTAATCCCTTTCTTCTTCCTTTAGATTGAACATTGATCAATCACCTTCCAAGCGTTGGAGTTTTCTGAGATAAAAATTCAACCTAAATGACCATCATCAATTTTTGAAAAGGGAAAACAACAATATGTACAGGAATATATATATATATATATTTATATATAAAACAAATGCAATCAGGTAACAATAACATAACTTTTTCATTTCTTAAGAGATTGAAAGATGGAATAGATAAATAAAAAGAAAATTTTTCAGGGAAATGAATATACCTACAAAGAAAAGAGACCCAACGACCAGCTTCAAGCCTTTTGTTGATCAAAATCCCAGAGCTGAGTCGATCAAAATTTGTTAGGAAAAACAGAATATTTCAACGGATTAGTCCAAATAAATAAATAAATAAATAAACCAATAAAAAGATAATAACCCAGATGAGATTTCATATATAGAGAACAACAACAATATTGCATCAAAGATTTGACCAAAAATTTATAGCACAAACTGAAAACCAAAAAATAAATAAATAAAACCCATAAATACAGAGAGAGAAAGAGAGATGCGTACCAGGGAAGCAGAGGCCTGATTAAAAAGCAGTAAATTGATGGGAAACGGTCACAGAAACAGCAACAAAATCAAAGACCAAAGGACGGCATCAACAAGAACAAGAAAAAGCACATGAAGAAGAAGAAAGCAGAGGAGGTGGGATTTTTGCCAAAGCTACTAAGGAACTAAATTTTTGAGTGGTGGAGATAGAAATTGAAGAAACCCAGAAACATAAAGCATAGTAAGAGAAAGTAGGAAAAGAAAAACGAAAAGAAAATGAAAGGAGTCCATTCAACTTAAGAGAAAAGGAGTAAAACAGGTAGTAGCAGTAGTAGTAGCAGGAGGAGTAGAAGTGAGAGTGAAGAAGAAATAGATGAAGTAGAAGGTCAAGATCCCCCATTTGCTGAGGCTTGAAGCGTAAATTTATCAGTATGCAAATATTTGCAACCATTATATTTGGCACAAAATATTAAAAAAAAAAAAATCAATTTTTTCTTTTTTAATATTATAGTGAACCATCAAAGGCTTTTTTTTTTTTTTTTTTCTTTCTCTATCTCTCTCTTTTTATTTATTTATTTATTATTCCTAGGTCCACGCTTTTATGGGAATATGAAAAACTACGCGCCCTTTGGAAATTGTGTTTTCATGATGAATCACCATGAGAGCGGTGCGTGTAATACAATCTCTATTATAGAAGGTGGCGAGGAGGCAGCCTCTATTTTGTCCGAAGTTGGGAAAATATTGTAATAATATTTAAGGGAAAGTGGACAACAACCTCACTGAAATCGAATTACACGTGCCTTCGTAATTTTGCATGTTCCCACGAAAATGAGTTGTTTTAATTTCAATTTGTTAATCTGGATTAAAAATATTTTCCATTTTTTTTTATGTACCAATTACCAAAAATCATGAATGAGTATAAAAACTAAAATACTCTAATCCATTTTTGAAATATATAATCCACAAAAATTATAGACATCTCAAATGAATCTTATCTTTATCTTTGTTTTTATTTTATTCATAATCATCTACTATTTAAAATAACATATAGTTTAGAAAGTTTCTTAGAAAACCATATCGACCTTGTAAATTTTAATTACAAACTTTCCTTTGTTATTGTTTGAAACTTTTAACATGTTGACCTTAATTTGTATTCGTAAAGTTTTTTTTTTTTTTTTCCCTTTTTTCGTGGGAGAAACTTTCGTTTGAATTTCAACTTTTTGCATTTTTCATTTGAATTTCAACTCTTTACATTTTCTTTTTCTTTTTTATGATAAAATCTAAGATTAAGAGAAAATTTAACGGTGAAAAGACAAAATAACCTTATAAGTAAGAAAATGTGTAATTTACTTTAATTAAAAGAAAATAATTAAAGACTTAAAAATTTATTTTAAAATAAACAATATATTGAATATTATCATTAGCAATTTTAATAACTTCTTTTTTTTCTTTTTTTTAAGTCTGTTAATAAAACAGTGGATTTTATTACTTAGGTTATTGAGTAATTTTGTGGATATTGAGATCTTGCATAAACAAGTAAGGTAATTTATCATTATATAATAACTGAAAAATATAAAGCCCTTTTATTTTATTGATTTTTTTATTGGTGAGTGAGTAAAGAAGTATATTAATTTACAAATCTGTAGTACTCACGATAATGATGGTAACGATGAATTATACTATTTTTTAAAACAAACTTAACTTTCAAGACTTGTGTGCATTTTCTTCTTCTTCCTTGTTTTTTTTTTTTTTGTTTTTTTTTCTAATATAATGTGTCTGTTGATTAATTTAAGTTAATAAGACCAAATTTAATATAAAAAAAAAGTCAAGAAGATCAAACTACCATTTCATTTGGTAACTCTAATGTGTGTTATAGGAGATACATATTAAATTAATTAACCATCAACATTTATTTTAAATTCACAGGATTTTTTTAACATCTAAAAGTTATGGTGCTTTTCAATTACTTCACATCACATTGATTTTTTCATGAATTTGAAAACGGGAGATTTATTTTAAATCATATCTCCTACTTTGGGAGATTTGACTTTATTTTTATTAAAATTACATGGACATCTCTTTAAATTCATTAGAATATATATATATATATATATATATAGATAAATTGCTCTCTTTTTCAGGCAAATGATTATTTGGGAAGGGTTATTTTCAACTTCAGATATAATTAAATCCAGAACTAGAGATTATTATTAATGGTAATTGTTATTTTGGTAATCTTATAATAGAAATTATATATTTTGACATCGCAAATGTTTATTCTATTTTTTTATTTTTTTAATTGATAAAGACATTGCAATTGTTGAAGGGTTAGAAAATTTAACACTCATCTGGATTTTTAGTTTCTAATCTTGTATTAAGGTAATGAGGTATTACTATTGTATCTAATTATGAATATCATAATTATGCAAGTGCTCTAAAGGACAAACTCCCTTATAAAGAAAGGAATTGAATTTTGCTTTTCCCTTGTAATAATAATAATAATAATAATAATAATATATGCATTATATTTAATTGTCTCCTAACTTTAAGGGTACACATTTGCATTAAAAAAACAAAAAAAAAAAAAAAAAAATCCTTTAACGGTACACATCCCTTCATGAAGTGGCTGGACAGGAGGACATGCGTGCATGGCTAGGGTAGCTACAGGTTGATTTACAGGGCCAATTTAATCCTAAAAAGGAGAATATTTAACTAATAAAACAAAACACATAAATATTAAGAAAATTTGAAAGACACATTAGAAGGCTGTATTTATCATGGGTCACTCTTAATCACTAACATGATTAATATATTCTGCAAAAATGCGGTGACCGATCTGACCATCATCCAGCAAATCTACTACAGACTATATTATATCTGATGCTCATGGGTTCTCCATAATAACCCATTCTTCTCAAACCTGGTGTTTATTTTTTTAACATATACATGGAATCTTGGGAACACTAATTAATATAAAGTGGGTCTAGATAAAAAACATGGAAATAGTAAATTAACCATACAATTAAGATGACCCAATGAGGAACCCATGAAGAAAAAGTAGAAATTTATATGGGGTAAACAATAGTTTTAGGAACAATTACATCTGTACTACTCAGGTTGTACTATATTACCAAAATAAAAAAAATAAAAAAAATAAAGTAAATATATTACCAAAAAAAAAAGTATAATATAAATATCTTTTAAAAGAGTATAAATAAATAATTCTTTTAAAAAAAAGAGAGTATAACACAATTAATTTTAGACCAGGTGATACATTAGTAAAGTATTCAATATACTCAATTTTATTTACTTTTAATCACAACCAATCCTAACACTTGGAAGTTGATGTCCATTGGACAAAGCTTTCTTTTTAGAGTTTCCTTGTCCCCTATGTCTTATTTTATTCAAAGGTTTTGTGTTGTCCTTCCCACTGATTAGTTTGGTGGATTTGCCTTTGAATTTTTTTTAATATGTTTTTGTGGTTTCCTCTTTAAATTGTACAATATTATAATCCAGGTTTTCAGATGCATATGCATATAACGTGTAAGCTTGGCATTTTTGTTCTAGGAGTTTCTCGGAATAAAACCTTATTATATAAAACGAAAGCCACCCATAGGGTTGGCTATGGCTGCAGTACTGTAAAGCCTGATCAGATCTCAGCACATTAGGTACGAATAAAAAATAAATTAATAAAAACAAATTTATTTGAAAAAAAAAAAAAAGAATTAAAGGAATACAACTACTAGCTCTGGTATAGCTAACCGTTATTACAATTAACACACCAATTCTTCTTTTGATTGGGTCACAGCTTTTAATTTATAACCTTATATATCTCAATGGAGATTAAATTAAGAAAAACAATCAAGACATCAAGTGCTCCAAAGGTGGGATTTAGGGGGGGAGATCATCTATAATTATATATTAAGCAACTGGTTTCGAATTTTACAGGACTTCAATAAATTAATTTAATAGAATTACGTGTATACATGTATGTATACCTCAGCATATATTTAGAATATGTTCCTTAATTTGATGAGATGCAAAACCCTATCAGTTACATTATTTTATTCTCCAAGTGGCAAGAGCAACCTTTGCTTTTCTACAGTTAAACCCACTGCCCCAGTGAGTAGAAAAATGAAACAATCAATATCAAAGGTACTGGCAAATATATAAAGTAGTATTATATTATATGGTGATAGAGCTAGCATTCTAAAATGCTATGGTAGGGCAACAAATTGACATTTATTTTAGATAGTAAATGCAAGGTTGACTCGAAACCCTGGTTCAACCTTTATATAACTAGGGTTTGAACCATAGCAAGATTTCACCATAGATTCATGCATTTACATGTATACTGTCAAAGTAAGAACGTAGGTAAAAATTTGGAAGATAAAGTAGTCACCTTGTTGGGGTACGTTCATTAATAATTTGGTTTGCAAGGAATCTAATTGGGGTACGTTCACCTAGTTGTGGCAATTTGGCAAAAATCTAATTGAGAAATTGTGGTGGCCACGGGCCATGTAGAGGGTCTATGTTATTACCCTACTTAGACTTCTACTTCAAAACTGTTCTAATTGGCTAAGAAATCAGAATTATTACTATAACAGTATATCATTAATTTTTGACTTGGATTAAAGAGAGAACATAATTATAAGGTATTACATCGTTTTCAGCGTGATTGTAAACAATTACTTAAAGCCTGTTTGATCATGTGGTGAAAAACTGCTTTCTCAAATTAAAAATAAAAAATTATTAATAGTTTTTCTTTTATTATTTTTGTTTTCAAAAAAAAAAAAAAAAGAATTAAACAATTTTTAACCTCATGGTCAAATAAAGAATTCGTTTTCAAATTAATTTTCAAGTTTCTGAAACACAAAACACAGCGTTCTTTTAGAAATTGTTGTGAGCTGATTGCTGCTGAAAGAAATATAATTAAACAGAAAGAAAAGGCATTGAGATGCCCAGATAGCAACTTTTTATTTTTTATTTTTTTGTTGGTAATACCTAGCTAGCCATTTTTGTTCAATAT
Organism: Ziziphus jujuba; assembly: GCF_031755915.1. Classification (NCBI taxonomy): domain Eukaryota; kingdom Viridiplantae; phylum Streptophyta; class Magnoliopsida; order Rosales; family Rhamnaceae; genus Ziziphus; species Ziziphus jujuba. The sequence continues at coordinate 29,251,023 of NC_083387.1, read as the reverse complement.
GTTTTCAGATATAGTACTATTCGGAACAAATTTTCAGAAATATTAAGAACTAATAATTCATGAATATGTTATTCAGGTTGAATATTTCAAATGTTCAAGTAATACATAATGAGGTTTGAAAATCTATATGAATTTGACTTGGTTAACTCTTTCTGTAAATTATAACTAATCATATGATCTACTTAACTACTAAGTAGTTAGTAAATTATAAAATCACCAAAAAAATAATATTTTTCTTTTTTTTTTCTTTTTTTAAATTTTTTTGTGAATCTAATATTGTTAAAGGATGCATAAAGATCAAGTAGTACTACTACGTACTATAATATGATCTACTTAGTTATAAGATTAACACAATCATCTTCACAAATATATGCAATATCCATTATTATATTGCATTTCTAATTGAGGATGCTATTTATTATATTAGATCAATATTATTTTGTAACTACTTGGTTGGTTGGTAGTTTGTATCAAACTCTCCTAATATGTTGTAGGAAAAAAAAATAAATAAATAACTCTCCTAATATGTCATATATATGTCTATTTTGTATAGCACCGTTGATTAAAAAGTGAAAGTAAGGGCATGCAATAATTAATTATGTGACATTATAAGTACAACATATCTTAATTGAGCTTATTATTTTGGATATTGTGATCAGTACTATCAAATAGAGATATGGAATGATTATCCCCACTAGGGAAGCTTGAAAAGGGGACGGCTAGAAAACAATAAGTACTGCATAATATTTACTACTCTTAACGCAAATAGATCACAATTGAAATCTTCTCGAAGCCTTTGAGAAATTTGAAGAAGTGGAGGCACTTTCTTATGATCATCATTTAAAATGTTTCAACATGACAATGTGCTTATTTATTTTCATATCAATTTTTTAAGTTAGTACCAGTGGCGTGACCTTATATTTAGTCTAAAAAATTTAAATTGTTAGGATAGTGGACTGAACTAAGTATAGCTTATTAATATCTTTCACCTGTAGGCAAACTAGTTAGTTTTGGACTCGATTTAAACCTTATGTGCTAATTGATATTGTAATGACGTGAATTTGTACGCTTAATAGATATATTTTTGCAAAGAAACAAACCAATTCCTAAAGATTAGGGTATACACAAACCAATCTTATTCACTAAATTAACCAATTAGAGTGTTTCCAATGGTTTTGCATATTGATTTTGTTTATTTAAATTTTTTTTACCATATCTGACAAATAATAAGGTTTAAAAAAATCCTCTTTAATGGTTCTGTGCATTAATTCTGTCAAGCTGATGTGGTAACAAAATAAATAGAAATTGTAAAGGACACTGTTTATTTCTGGAAGTTCTGTTAGGCTGAACCAGTATTTTATTTATTTTTATTAATTTTTGTTAAAAGAAAAATAACCCCTTCGTGGACTTTTGGTTTTTTTAATTAGATATAATTTTAAAATAAAAAAATTATATATTAGCATTTCAGGATATTTTAAACCGAATTTATTGGATAAAAATTGTCTAAAACATTATCTATTAAATAGAAAGAATACAAAATAACCATAAATATTTTTCAAAATCAATGTCACATAAACTCTAATATAAAGGACTATTGGAGATACTCTTAAATCGAATCTAATTTAATATAATTGGATTTTTTTTTCTATCATTTATAATAATCCTCATCTTACAATTATAATAATTTCCCTTTTCTATTCTAGTGTCTTGAACCCACAATTTTCTAAATTTACGTGTATATAACTTATCAAATAAGTCTAACTCATTTGATAGTTGGTTCGATTATTTGATCACTAATTGGACAGGTTTGGTAGTTAAAATTAAAAATTGATCATTTGATTGCTGTGGATTAATTTTGAAGATTAAAATTCCAATGTAATTGAACCCAACTGACCATACTATTTCAGATATTTAAAAATATATTTTTTTAATAGTTAGTTTATTTTTATTGTTGAATTTATTATTTTGTTGTGATTTTTAAATAAAGGAAAAATAAATATTTTTTCATCATTTATAATAATTTTTTTTTTAAATTATGATATTTCAAATGTAGGTATAAATGGTTTACCAATTGAACTAATCTCATTTAAAAACAAAATATAAAGACTATTAATGTTAAATTTGGAACCATTTTTACGTATGAGATAAAATAATTTTATCCTAGCATGCTCATTTTAAAATGGAAAAAAAAAAATCTAAAAAATGAAATAAACCGAATCAGATTAACCAAACAAATCCAATCTCATTAAAAATCCTAACCCTTAACTAATTAGATTCAAACCGATTTACTGTGAATTGGATTGAAGTTAAATTTAATTTGGATTGGATTCAAAATTTTAAAAGCCAAATCAACCAATTTGGTTATTTTTCAGATAGTTAGGTTATGCACCACTGTAGCGCTCTAACAAAGAGAAGCATAACATAACAAACGTGACATAAAACCTAAAAAATTATGAGATTACAATGGAAACATAGTCCAAAGGAGTGATCCAACATCCACACAAAAATGCAGATTGTATGAATCCATTTTGGAGGCCCAACCCACATAGACAGAGATGTTGGTAAAACGATGTCCTTTAAAAATTCGAAAATCTGTTAAGAATTAGGGCAGATTGGCCCAATATAATCGGGTCAAAATCACTAAAACCGACCCATTTTGACACATAACCCAATCCCTATCCAGAAACAGAGAAAAAAAAAAGCGATAAAACCAAAAATCAGAAAAAGCCCACAGGAAGCTTAACCATTCATCGTCAAGCTCAAATTCATCCATGGCTACCTCATCTTCTTTCTCCAACTTCCTCTCTTTCCTCTTACCTTCAAAGCCACCTTCACAAACCAAAACCCCACCTGTCCAACTTCCAGTTTCTTCTTCAGTTCAGAAACAAACCAAGGATGTTGGTTCACTTTCTCTGGTTCCCCAAGCGGGTAACTCCTCCTCGTCTTCATCCATTGCATCTGTAATCTGTCCCTCTCTGGCTTATTCCAACACCCTTTTCTTCAGATCGGCTTACAATGTTCAGGTGGTTGTGGATGAAAATGAGCCTGAGGAGAGGCTGCTTGGCAGGTTCAGGAGGGAGGTCATGAGGGCCGGTGTTATTCAAGAATGCAAGAGGAGGAGGTTCTTTGAGAACAAGCAGGACGAGAAGAAACGAAAAACACGCGAAGCTGCTAAGCGTAACCGGAGAAGGTTTTTTTTTTTTTTTATTTTTTTTTTATTTTTTTTTTTTATATCAATTTTTTTTAGTGGTTTTCGTTTGCTTAGTTGGTGGGATAATATATGAAATTTGATATGAGGTGGGAAAATATGTGAAATTAGTTTGTTTGGTTTTAGTGACTTTTCTAGGAATTTATGTATTTTATTTGTTATGAGGTGTTTTAGATAAGAACACTGTGAAGCAGCAAGCTAGAAGAAGCTTTTAGTCGTAAGGCTCAATTTCTTTTAATTCGGTGATAAATCTCATCTCTATAAGTCCTGCTTGAATATTTGGTGTTCTACGATCTGTTTGAGATTGAAATTAAGTTTTGTAGTCTCTGAAACTGGAAGATCAATGTTTTTGAACCCCGGAAAGCTAATAGGATATAGAATTGAAAAAGCAATAACTTGAATTAGGCGACTGGCTAAATTTAGGATCGTTCTGAAATGACACCAATTTTGAGGCTTTACTCATCAGTTGTGACTGAGAGAACCATATCCAAATCCGACACTTTTTACTGTTATGGTTTGTAGTTGTAGGCCAGAATATTTATTGCCCGAATGTTAGCAAATTCAATATGTCCTGTAGTTTCGTTAAAACAAAGTAAAATCGTTTATTTTTATCAATCCATCTTAAATTTGTAAGATTGCAGTTTGCTAGATATATTATCTTATTTTTCCTAGGTTGCTAGTATTAGAGCTTTTAAGGTTTAGTCCATGTAACTGTTGGAATTGTACTGCTGATGCTGTTGGTCTTTGAGCCCCAATATAATCATGTTCTTCCATCTTCAACCTATTGTGGGTTCTCTAATCCATATATTGTGAAATCCATCCCTGAGTGCGAATTCATCTTTGGATTTTTGTTTTACCTTTGTTTTTTTGGGTAAAAATTGCGTTTTGCTTTCACATAAAACATCCCTGAGTGGGAATACATTTGGTTTATATATCCTTGAAGATGCCTACTGATTGTTAATTTGTCTTATTGTTTAACTAGGAGGGGTCCATTTAGAGCCGCACAACCAAACAAGCAGGATGCACCTTCAGGCAAGAGGGAAGAAGACGAAGATAACTGGGATCTGCCAGAGGGAGGCATTCCATATTAATCACATTTACCATCCTTCAACTTCTAAAACTCTTTAACCTTTGTTTTTCCAGAGGGTTTTTGGTCTGTGTTAAGTTGCATTCAGCGAATCTTGTTCTTTGGTTCCTTGTTTATATTTATATAGAGTAATGATGTTCGTTCTTGCATCAAATCCTGGGGGCATTTATGCTGGGTTGTGCAATATTATCTACCAGATGCATAGAGAGGGAGGCCTTTCTTGAACGGTAAATCATTTTTGTTTCCTTACTCAATTTGAAAAGCAAATGCAATTTGTTGCACATTTGTGATCCATTGGTTTGAATTTCAAAACACCCATCAAGCTTTTATAGAAGAAGATTATCTCAGTGGTTGTAGTTGTGTTTGCCCAGAGCCACACCAGGTTTGTTACCTGATCAGAATCAGTTCATGTGTCTTAACCATGTAAGTAGAGCCGTTTCGGTGAGGAGAAAAAACGAAAAGATGATTTTCTTTTAAAAAAATGTAAAAATATGATAAAAGCTATGAAATCTTGCAATTAAAATGTCTACTGTTAATGTCAATGTTGCTGGGAGGCATGTTTCTAGAGTGGCTTGTTGAGTTGCTTTTATGTCGTAATGTCAATGGTGCTAAAATATGAGTAATAGTTGCTTCTAAACTTACTATCTTTACTTTGAACTCAGGGAATTCTTTATGGATAGTGTTGCCTAACTTGTTAGCCTTGCAAGTGGGACGCTTAGCAAATTCAGCATTACTAGCTGTGCTCTGTTAGTCAAACAATTTGTACTTTTTAAAGTATTATTTCACTTGGTATTCAGAATTTGATTGAACAAAAAATAAATAAATAAATAAACGGTGACTATAGTATCACAATAAGGTAGCATCAGTATCAAAATTATTTTCAATCCGATGAAGTTGTACAGAATAACAAAAATAATAGTTACAAGTAGGAACTTGAATGGTCGGCATTCTGTAACAGGCGAGAGAATTTGGCACTTAAAAAGTGGTGCATTTGAAAGCAGGGGATAAAAAAAACTTGGGAGTGGAACTGCAACTGCAAAGTTTTGGTAGTTCAAAGGACAGCAAATGCACATGGAATTCGTGTGCATTTTTGCCAAACATGGTTTTTGGATTGCTTAGTACATTTCCTTTTTGTTTAAATGATTATCATTATTTCAGCAAAAATAAAAATAAAAATGATTACCATTAAATAATTTATTTTTTAAAGTTTTAATATAACAATTTAATAAAATGAAATATCTAAATTAAAATTTATCACATTCATAATAATAGATATAAAAAAACGTGTTACATAAAACCTTTAAAATAATGGCATCACAATTGTGGGCTATTCTAGTACCAAGCACGGAGAAATGATTGAAAACAGTTATCCAACATCCAAACACACCAAAGAAGATTGGATATAACCCATTTAGGAGGCCTAACCCACGTAGACATGGTTGGTGGTAAAACGATGTCGTCGTTTTATTATCAGTTAAAAAAAAAAAAAAATTAGCGCAGGTTTAAGAAAGCCCTGTTTAACAGGGTCAAAGTCAAACACCACCAGACAGGACCCATTTTTGACACAATACCCAATCGGACCCTACTCAAAAACAGAAGGCAAAAAAAAAACAAAAGAAGCAAAAATCAGAAGGGCCCACAAAAAGCTGCTTGAGCCATTGATCGTCAAAATCATCCATGGTTGCCTTGGCCTCATTCTGTCTCCCTAACTTCGTCTCTTTCCTCTTCTTACCTACAAAGCCACCTACCAAGCCCAAAACCCCACCTGCCCAACTTCCTCTTTCTTTTCCAATTCTGAAACAACCCAAAAATGGTGGGTGTCTTTCTTTGGTTGCCCAAGAGAGTAACTCCTCCTGGTCTTCTTCCTCCATTTCATCTGTAATCTGTCCCTCTCTGGCTTATTCCAACACCCTTTTCTTTAGTTCAACATACAATGTTCAGGTTGTTGTGAATGACAATTGGTCTGAGGAGAAGCTGCTGAGCGAGTTCAGGAGGAAGGTCATGAAGGCCGGTGTTATTCAAGAATGTAAAAGAAGGAGGTTCTTTGAGAACAAGCGGGAAGCGAAGAAGCGCAAAATACGCGAAGCTGCTAAGCGTAACAGCAGAAGGTTGGTTTTTTTAATTTTTAATTTTTTTTTTTGTTTGGTTAGCGGGAAAATATGTGAAATTTGATATCGGAGAGGGAGAGGGAGAGGGAGTTTAAACTTTTTTATTGTTATTATTATTGTTATTTATAATTTGCTCTCTTAGTCAAGGTTGAAAATTTCATACGAGTAAAAGGTAACCTTTTTTTCCACTTTCGAAATGGAGATTTCATGTTTCTAGAAATTTATGTATTTTATTTGTTATGAGGTGTTATAGATAAGATCACTGTGAAGGAACAAATTAGTAGAAGTATAGAGTCAATTTCTTGTAATTAGGTGATGGATCTCATTTGAATATTTAGGGTTATAATTCTGTTTGAGATTAAGTTATATAGTTTCTGAAAGATGAATGCTTTGGTGACCCTCACGGGCTAATTGGACATAGAATCGAAAATATAATTTTCATTTCTAGAACGAGATGTAGATGGGTTTAGCATTAACTTGAATTGGGTAGCAGGGTGAATATAGAATCTTCTGAAACACCACCAATTGGAGGCTTTAACATCAGTTATGATTGAGAAAACCGTATTGAAATCCAACTCTTATTACTGTTGTGTTTTGTTGTTGATATTTATATCCCAACAGGAAGCAAATTGTATGTGTCATGTAGTTTCTTTAAAACAGAGATTGCAGTTTGCTATATCGGTTATAGTATATTTCCTAAGTTGCTAATGTTTGAGCTTTTAAGTTTTAGTCCATGCAACTATTGTAATATGGTGCTGGCATTATCGGTCCTCAAACTCCAATACATTCATATTCTTCCATCTCCAGCCTATTGTGGTTTCCATATATTGTGAAATCCATTTATCTTTGGATTTTTTTTTTTGGCGGTAATAATTGGATATTGCTTTCGCTTAAATGATCCCTGAGTGGATTTCTTTTGGTTTATATACCCTGGAAGATGCCTACCAATTGCTCATTTGTGTCATTGTTTAACTAGGAGGAGCCGATATAGAGAAACACCACCAAAAAAGCAGGATGCACCTTCAAGCAAAAGGGAAGAAGATGAAGACAACTGGGATCTACCAGAGGGAGACATTCCCTATTGACCATGTTTACCGGTCTTCAACTTCTAAAACTCTTAACCCTTGTTTTTCAGAGGTTTTTGGTCTGTGTAAGTTGCATTCAGTGAATCTGGTTCGTTGGTTAATTTGGTGCATAACTTATTACATGTTTATATTTGTATCATATAAAGTAATGATTTTTCATTCTTGCATCAAAGCTGAGGGCATTTATGCTGTGTGCAATTATCTACCAGATGCATAGAGAGGGTAATATTTTTCTAAAATGAGAGGGAGATCTCTTTTGAACAGTAAATCGTCCCCTTTCTCAATTTGAAGTGCCAATGCAATTTGTATCCACATTTGTGATGCATTGCTTTGAATTTTGAAACACCCATCAAGCTTTTAGAGAAGAATATTATCTCAATGGTTGTGTTTGCCCGGCCACATCAGTTTTGTTGCTTGATGAGAATCAATTTATGCGTCTTAGCCATGTATGAAGAACCGTTTGTTCCATATTTAATTGGTAAAAAGGAGAAAAACAAAAAGACAAATTTCTTTTTAGAAATATAAAAATATAAAAAAAAAAAACTAATTAAATTGTATACTGTCAATGTTGCTGAGAGGCATTTTTGTAGAGTGGCTTGTGAAGTTCCTTTCATGGTGTAATGACATAGAGTAATAGTTGCTGCTAAACTTATTGACTATCTTTTACTCCTACTCTGGGAAATTTTTATGCATGGTGTTGGCTACCTTGTTATCCTTTTAAGTGACTGGGGCATTTTTTTGGCAAATGCTGCATTGCACTAGCTGTTGTTTTAGTTAGTTAAACATTTTGTACTTTTCCAAAGTATTTATTTCACTTGGTATTCAAAATTTGATAAACAAATTTGGTCATTATAGTATTTTGGCCTAAAATACAATAAAGAAGCAACAATATCAAAATGATTTTCAATCCTAGAAGGTTCTACATGGGAATAACACATTCAAAAGCAGCCGTCAGAAAAACTTGAACAAAAAGATCTATCGATAAGTATGTTAAAATGCATAGCTTCAAGCCCTCTTTTAAGGATAAAGTAGTCCACTGTAAATTGTTTAATGTTGGATTTCACAGTGAATGGAGCGCGAGCATAAAAGCTTATAAACTAATACTAAAACTCTACGCTTCATAAATTCTGATGCTATCTTTCAAAATAAAAACAATGTTTCAAAATTTACTCTTAACTTTATAGAAAATCCCGCTCTTGCAAGATTATCTTCAAGCGTTGAAATCCACTTCATCAACTGGCATGGAGAAGTAGAATATCGTCGGGATTACAAGATCTTTAGTAAGTGAATATATGAAAATTTGTTGGTAATGAGCTAATATATGTTTTTCCTACAAAAGAAAACTTTGTTATTCCCTTTGTTAATGAAGCATATCAAGGGTGTTTTTTGCCACATCCATTAACTGAGTCTAGAGAATGAGCTTTTTAAGTTTGGTTCTATTTGCTGCAGAATCTGTGTTTCCTTACCATTGTTTAAGAATTTATAGCTTCTCTGCTAAATAAACAAACTTTTATGGTTGCATTTGCTTGGCGCTCTCCAAGGAAAGAAACCCAAACCATCACTTGATGATAGTGCATTGAACTTTCTCCAATCATCAAGAACAAGCCTCAGATCATACACCTTACTCTCAATACTGTCACAGCAGTTTCCATGAATTGTATAAACCTCACTCAAGTTGTAACTTGGCTGGCAAAACCCACCATAGTAGTCTGTGCTCAGGAATGTTATTCCTCCTCCAAGCATTCCGATAAACTCCTGGTTTATCATAACCTCATTGCAGAGAGTGTCAACATGGGAATTTGGGTACAAAACACCCTCGACTTTCCAGTATCTGAAAATCTCGATTGAGAACTCGTTTGATTTCACATAGAAGAGTCCGCTGTCCGGTGTGTTGCTACCTCCTTGTGCATCGTCGGAATCAATGTCACATGGGATTGTGATTTCTTTTGTGCCATGGATGTCCTCAAATGGAGACCTCAGCCACATAACATCAGCCTCCTGCAACAGCCAAAATAAATCATCTCAACCATTTCAGATATTATTATTATTATTATTATTATATATCATTCCAAGTAAACTTAAAGAAACTTACTGTGAAAACCAAACTGTAACCAAGTTGTAGCACCTCAAGCAGCAAATCATTGCGTTTGCGGATAAGCATGCGGTAATCTTCAACACCAAGTTGCTTATCCTTAGCAAGTTTGGGGGAAAATGTTGTTAGCTGGAAGCAATGGGGATGCACAGATTTGCAGAATTGAAATGCTTGGCTGCTTAATGTGGCAACCACCAGGTGATCCAAGAGCCTTTTGGTCCCTTTACCAATCTTGAAACTCTCTAGGAAGAGATCAAGAACAGAGTTAGGACTTGCCCATTTTTCATTAACAATAGTCATTATGACTATTCTGCTTTCCATTGATGCTTTTCTCAATACTTGCACCAACTCTTTGCTGTCTGGGTTCTGATTAAAAAACCAGAGGAATTTTTCACTATTTACCACCATAATTACAAAAACATACCCAAAGAAAATCATGAAGCTGTGGATAAGATGGTCAAATATTAGAGTTCAATTGGCAAGACTTTCTGATCATTTTAATTCAATGATTCAATACAATAATATGTGACAATTTTAAAATAAATCTTCGATAATATAAATTTGTAAGCCTTCTCCTTAAGAAAATCTAATAGCAAAACTGCCATATCTTTTAGCAAATTTCAAAGTTCAAAATTCCCAATCCTATACAACAATAAAACGAAATAAAACAAAAAAATGTCAACATTGAACGACATATACCAAAAGAACAATAAAAAAATAAAAATTAAAAGATTAATAAACAGATAAACTGACCCACTTACAGATAGAGAATTGGGATTCCATGTTTGATCATAAATTCCCCCAGTTGACTTAAAAGAGTAGTTTACTAATATGCAAACAGTGATGAGGAATGATATAGCTACTACAGCAACATATGTAGGCGTTATGTGTCCCAAAGCATTTGATTCTCTCATTGTTTCATGTATGATTTCCGTGAGGACATCAATGAAAATATATATGGCAGAAAAACCATAAAGACCCACGTATATTAATTTTTCAGAGAGAAGACTGGTTTGGCCAAAATAATCATAAGGGCAATCGCAGATGGTGCATAATAATAATAATAACCATGGTGAGATTGTTGCTAAAAGAATCTGGTTCACTATCAAACCATTATATTCGTTAACCGAAATCTCTAAATGGTAATTGTTTGGTATGCCTCATTGGATCCATATCCATTCCAACTATAAACATTACCTAAATTTGCCACCATCTTATGACATGACATTTGGCAATAAAATGGTTGAGATTACCTCATTTTATTTTTCCTTTTAACCTATTTTGAATTCCAAATATGGTTATTTATTTATTTTTTTCCAACTATTGTTACTTTGCAACAAAGCTAATAAAAAAAAAAAAAATCCAACTGTTTTTTCCTTTTAATTCTTTTGTTTTTTCAATTTATTATAATTTATATAATATTGTTGCTTTGCAACAAAGCTAATAAAAAAAAAAAAATCCAACCGTTTTTTTCCTTTTTAATTCTTTTTTTTTCAATTTATTATAATTTATATAGTTTCTGCTATTAGTTCGACCAAATATTTAAATTTAAAAAAATATCTCTATTTACTATATATAAAAAGGTATATTATATTTTTTAAGTTACACATTTTTTAATTTAGGTTTGGTTTTTCAAGGAAGAAGGGCAAAAAAAGAAATCTAGAAGATCCACATTCATAAGATAATAGTTTAAAGACAATATTTTTACGGATTCTGAGCAATTATTTTCTTTGTGGCTGGCTTACAGGCAACGACGACGTTTCCTGAGGGGTCGAAAAATTTTAAATAAAATTAAGATTACAAAAGTGTGGCTGCTGGGATTCGAGCCCAGGTCTCCACGGCCACAACGTGGAATTCTTACCACTAAACTACAGCCACAAGTTGGCATTTTTATTTAGATTTTATTTAGAGTTTTATTATTTCCTGCTGCAAATCTTTTGGAGTAATGTTTATATTTTTCTTGACAAACATATCCTTTATAACATAATCAACCCTAATTCCGAAAAAAAAAACACAACCAACCCAAAACTAGTGAAGTAATAAAACAAAGTTTCCAGGAAACGAACATTTGAAGGGATATACACGCTCATATCAAAGAGTATGACACTTACGTCAATAGTCCGTCTATGGTGCGGATGATCCTCATGCAAACCATAGTATTAGTGACGTTTTTCATAGTATTGGTAACGATTTTCTAAGAAACCGTCGTTAATATTATGAAAAACCGTCACTAATACTATGGTCCTTATACAGATCCTCCTCAACATAAAATTTCCACTTACGTCAAATCCCCAGGGGTGTGTTTGTTTTTACCATTTTATATCTTAACATGAATATTTTTTTTTTTAAATTGAAAAAAAAACATTTCATTTTTTTTTTAATTTTTATCTTAATTTAAAAATGTCTTAGCATTTTTTTTAATCCAAAATTACTCTCGTTAAACTTTTCTTTTTCTCTCGTGCTATCATTTCTAGCATATTTTCTTCGTTTTGTTCTCTCTTCTCTGGCCTCCCAACTCGATGTCGAATGATTTTTATTTTTATTCTTTTCGTTGCTGATTCCCTCTGCTTCAATTCTTTCCCATTAAAGTCTTAAAACTCATTTTTAATTAGTGTTTTATAAGCAAATTTAATTATTCAATGAATATGATGTTTTTTCAAAGAATATTAATATAAATTATTTGGAAATTATCCTCCTGGTTATGAGATTTATATCTAAGTTATTAGATCTCATGTTGTATATATATTTTTTTGTTAATAACTTATATATTTTTCCCTCACACTCATAGTCGGTAATAATAAACAGCATCACTTATAATATCAAAATGTTAACTATTTTTACAATATTATTTGACCTAATAACTTACTTTTTTTTTTTTTTTGAACAAACCTAATAACTTACTTATATGAGGTGTTTTTGTTTAATATACTATATTGATTACTAGTCTAAGACATTCAGACCACTTGGACTACTTGTTACTAATAACCTACCAAAGCTTCTTTAATTTGATATTAATTTATAGGTATATATAATTGGTCTATATATCACTGATCAATTGCACCTCACAACTTGCTTGCGCTAGTTGGTTCACTTGGGTACCCTCTTCAAGAATAAATAAAATTCTATGGGTGAAGCTATAATGGTTAAACACATTATTCTAGCTCAAAATATACATAGACAATTCATCTTATCAATGAGTGGAACATTCATCTTTTATGCTTTACATTGGACTAAAATTTTAGCGCAACCTTTTTTGTTTTAAATTATTATTCTTTATTATTTGGTCTAGAAGTTTTAATTAAAAAGCTTCCAAAGAAAATAAAAACATGGAATTTATTTGTCTATTTGAAACATCATCACAAAGTCCATGGATATGGTAGTTAGCTCAGTTAGAGGTCCACAAGGCAGATGGCTGAGAAAAATCCACGTGGTTGTTCTGCTTGGAAAAAAAGGCATTGTCCAATCAAAACGTGGGAACAAATGAGATTCACTTGTCTGTGGACGGCGCATAGTAATGTTCGCCACGTCCCATTCTTTATCACCATCAAAACCTTGATTATCGGTGGTCCAGTTTGATTGAACGCGAAGATAGTGAGAAATGTGGGGTCCAATCCCACGTTGATGATGCTCGTGAAATCTGAATACGTTGGACATTTATTCCATCAACAATAATTGAACTTCTTATAATACTATAAATTGATCAATAAAAGAGGTGGCTCTTCAATCACCCGAAGAGCCGTTTTTATCTGAACCGTCTAATATCTATGATGAGATCATCAGGATAACAACACGTGTACTGAGCCAAGTTGTTCTCACATTGGTGCCTATCTGGATCTAGGTGGCAAACTGCAACATGTCAATGCACAGACAACATGCTGCCAATTGGATATTTATTTATTTTTTCATAAATATATATATATATATATATACACATACACATATAATGTGACTTTTATATTGAAAAAAGAAGAAGAAAAAAAGCAAAAAGAAAATTAATGATACTTTTATATATGTATAGGTCCATTGGCGATCAAAATATGAACATAGGAATTGGGGCAATTAGGGATTTTCGTTTTTAGTGCAACAAAGTAACAATCATAATACTATTTAGTTATTAATTAACGTGAAAGAAATCAATGAGGAATCTTTTTGATTGAGTATTTAATTTAACTTGTTAAAAGTTCTTTTTATATATCATAATTTATAGATATATTGAAAATGTGAAAGTGGTGGATTGAATTTAAATATACATTGGACCAATAAGAATGTCATTTGGTATAATTAGTATTAAAAAAAAAAAAAAAAGAAAAATTTAACAAGGGAAAAATAAAATAAAATAAAAGAAGAAAGGTGTCCAACTCACCTGATTTTCATATCTATCCTGTGACCAAAAGTGATAATGCACTTATGATTTTTCTTTTACATTTAAAATAATTTTTTTTTGTCTTTTCTATTTGAACTTATATAAAAAACTTCAATTTCTTACTGCACTGATTTAATTGTGAGTTCCAATTGTGTGGGCAAGTCATATTACAAAGAGAACGATCTTATCCTTGACAATAATATCAAGGACCATTTAAAAAAAAAAAAAAACAATTTTAGAGTCAGTGAACCTCTTTAATTTTTTTTTTTAAAAAAATTTTCCGATTTGTTTAAAACCTAATATAATTCCATCACATCATTTTTTATTTAATATTAAGAAGTTGGAAATTTTATACACATATTGAGTAGTCATCAATCCAACAAATACCTTTAACAACCATAAACAGAGAAAGCGTGGTTGTAGATTTTATAATCATCCATGTTTGGCACATGCCTTGCTGTTGTTTGCCTTTTATATAATTTACCCAAACGAATCATTTATGCCGATCTTCCAAGTTTCATAACTTCTCAAAAAAACATACTTTCTTTTTCTCTTATTTTATTATTATTATTATTTTTTGACAGGAAAGTAACATTATGTTTTTACCCAATGCTTTTTGAAGATATCTTCTTGACTTTGTCTCTTTCATTTCCTTCAAGATACCCTCCCATATACAATTGTTTTGCTATTTCTATGTATTTGGTTGGTCTAGACTCTCATTAGAAACTTTGAGAGTTTGCTTATCTAACACTCTCTCTCCCTCTCCTGAATTCCTTATAGAGTTAAGAAAGGTTAGCTTTATTTTATTTTGTCTTAATAGAAGGACCACAACCATCAGGGCTTTACTTCAAGTTTCTCTCTGTATCTGCAGTTCCAATTATACCACCAATGGAAGAAGATTCAAACCAGTATGCAGAAGCATCATTTCCCAACAGCGAAACAGAAGTTTACTTAGAAGAAAGAGACCCAGAAAGCAATTCTCTGCATCAACCACTCCTCAAGAGAAATAGAACACTTTCATCCAGTCCACTTGCGATTGTTGGAGCCAAAGTTTCCCATATTGAGAGTTTGGATTATGAGTAATTTACTGTTTACTGATTCAAACTCTTTTCCAATTTTCTCTTTCCTCCTCTGAATTTTCTCACTGAATTTGAAGTTTTTGGATGGATTTTCAGAATCAACGAGAACGATCTTTTCAAGCAAGATTGGAGAAGCAGATCCGAAGTCCAAGTTTTGCAGTATATATTTTTGAAGTGGACTTTGGCTTTCCTTGTTGGACTTCTAACTGGTTTAATAGCCACCCTCATCAACCTTGCAGTGGAAAACATTGCTGGTTACAAGCTTCTTGCTGTGGTTGGATTCATACAGGAAGAGAGGTTTCAGATAATGTTTCATTTTTCTTCAATGTTTTCTGTACATACAAAACAAAAAATATATCAATTATTAAATTCATGATTAAAAATATCAATGTGTAAATGAATGCGGTGTAGGTACCTGACAGGGTTCATCTACTTAACTGCATCCAACTTTCTTCTGACATTTTTAGCTGCAATTCTCTGTGTCTGTTTTGCTCCCACTGCTGCTGGACCTGGTATACCTGAAATCAAAGCTTATTTAAATGGAGTGGACACTCCCAACATGTTTGGTGCTACAACATTGATTGTCAAGGTGGGTCTTCTTCAAATTTAGAATATCAATTAAGGAATCAGTTTTATTTCAATTATTTATTAAAAATGAATTCGGTAGGTAACCTGCATTATAGAATCTGAACGTCATGGAAACTTTTGTTATGGACTTGCCAAAAAGTTACGAGTCAATTAACTAGTTCTATTCAGAAATTTATTCCATGTTTCCATTTTTACTGTTCTAATGCACATTTCTCTTTTCCTATTAATTCCTCTGAAATGCAGGAAATAGGACTATCTATTCCTAAAGAAATCAAAACCATGCTTAAAAGAAGACTTAAGCTGGTTAAAATACAGGAGTTCAAAAGGAAATTTGATCTACTTATGATTAAGAATTCTGAATTAGATTTAGTGACATGGAAAAGAAGCAAAGTGATGAGCCCCTGATTTAAAAACATTTGCATCTGACAGACCAGCTCAGAATTCTGTTTATTTGACCAAGTCGAATGAAATGTTTTCTATCTTGTAGATAATTGGAAGCATTGGAGCTGTCTCCGCTGGCCTAGATCTCGGGAAAGAAGGGCCTCTCGTGCACATTGGGAGTTGCATTGCATCCCTACTAGGCCAAGGGGGTCCTGATAATCACCGTATTAAATGGCGTTGGCTCCGGTACTTCAACAATGACCGGGATCGCCGGGATCTCATCACCTGTGGTGCTTCTTCAGGAGTCTGTGCTGCATTCCGAGCCCCAGTTGGTGGCGTACTTTTTTCTCTTGAAGAGGTGGCAACATGGTGGAGGAGTGCCCTCCTCTGGAGAACTTTCTTTAGCACAGCAGTTGTGGTGGTGGTGCTCAGGGCTTTCATGGAAATATGCAATTCTGGGCAATGTGGGCTTTTCGGAACAGGAGGGTTAATAATGTTTGATGTAAGCAATGTTACAGTCAGGTACCGTTTAATGGATATTATCCCTATTGTTTTGATCGGCATTATTGGTGGGGTTCTGGGAAGCCTTTACAACCACCTTCTCCACAAGGTCCTCAGACTATACAATCTCATTAATCAGTAAGCAATCTATCCCAAACTTCAACATCTCATTTTATCCACTGTAAAATCAGTAAAGTAAACCCTGTTTGACTACGCTGTAAAAATATGACCCATTTTTGAGGATGAAGAAAACCAAAACGGAAATGAATCCAAATTAAGATAGACCAGTTAGGACCCTGTTTGGTCAGACAAATTAGCTCACCATGTTCCAAGTGATCAGACAGTTATACGATGTTTCAAGCTTGACAGCAATGTGAGGTCAACTTGATATTTTATATTCACAAAAATATTAGTGCATTCTCCAAAGACCCAACAAAGAATATTACTTTAAGATGCTAGCAACTATCCATTTCTTCTATTTGTTTGTTTATTTTTGTATTTTTTTTTTTCAGGAAGGGAAAACTCCACAAGCTCCTCCTCAGTCTCACCGTATCACTCTTTACCTCTGCTTGCCTTTATGGTCTCCCTTTTCTTGCTAAATGCACACCCTGTGATTCCTCTCTTCCGGATTCTGCTTGCCCCACCAATGGACGGTCTGGCAACTTCAAGCAATTTAACTGCCCCAAGGGACACTACAATGACCTAGCTACTCTACTCCTTACCACTAATGATGATGCAGTTCGAAATATTTTCTCAACCAACACTCCCAGTGAATATAACCCCTTTTCCCTCCTAATATTCTTTGCACTGTATTGCATCTTGGGACTGTTTACCTTTGGTATTGCCGTACCATCTGGACTCTTCCTTCCCATCATTCTCATGGGCTCAGCTTATGGCCGCCTGCTTGGTATTGCCATGAGATCTTATACAAACATTGACCAGGGGCTTTATGCTGTTCTAGGTGCAGCCTCCCTCATGGCTGGCTCGATGAGGATGACCGTTTCACTTTGTGTGATATTTCTTGAACTCACCAACAACCTTCTTTTACTACCCATAACTATGATTGTCCTCCTTATTGCCAAAACTGTTGGAGACAGTTTCAATCCAAGCATCTATGAGATTATACTGCACTTGAAAGGCCTGCCTTTCTTGGATGCTAATCCAGAACCATGGATGCGGAATCTCACTGTTGGTGAGCTTGCTGATGCCAAGCCGCCAGTAGTTACCCTCTGTGGAGTCGAAAAGGTGGCCCATGTTGTGGATGTACTGAGAAACACCACACATAATGCTTTCCCTGTTGTAGATGGAGGAGTGGTGCCACCAGTGGGACTGGCTGAGGGGGCAACAGAACTACATGGATTAATCCTCAGAGCTCACCTTGTCCAAGTGCTGAAGAAGAAGTGGTTCCTGAGAGAGAAAAGAAGAACAGAAGAGTGGGAAGTGAAAGAGAAATTTACCTCGATGGATTTGGCCGAGAGGGAGGGGAAGATTGAGGAGGTGGCTGTGACAAGTGATGAAATGGAGATGTACATAGATCTGCAACCTCTGACCAATACAACACCTTTCACAGTGGTAGAAAGCATGTCAGTTGCAAAAGCCATGGTGCTCTTCAGACAAGTGGGATTGCGCCATTTGCTCATTATACCAAAGTATCAAGCAGCTGGGGTCAGTCCATCTAACATTTCTCACATTTCAACACCATGCACACTAATTAATCAGAGTTTGATGTGCTTCTAAGTTATACAGAGTACATATAGGGTATACCGTGCATATAAAATAACCAACATTGTCATATTCAAAACTAATAACTCCCAAATGGGTAGACATAACTAACCTGAAACTTTGTTCTATTTCTAGGTGCCTCCTGTGATTGGTATATTGACCAGACAGGATTTGAGGTCTTACAACATTTTGTCCGCCTTTCCTCATCTGGCAAGATCCAAGAGCAGAGAGAAGGGTAACTGAATCTCTCATATTGAACAGAAGTATCTAGTAGCTTTCTTGGTGCTGCCACAAAACGTTCTCATTTTTGAAGGTTTTACACGTTATGAATTCTTTCATTAAATTAGATAAGAAACCACAATAATGTATTTATTCAACAACTATTTTTACACAAATTTCAGTCTATGGACAAAATTTCTTTTTCTCAACAGAACAAATAACACAGGGTTGGCCTTGGATGATATCTGTGAGTTATAAATTTCTAATAAGTTTTTCTCCCTCTTCTTTCAAAAACCTTGCCAAGTTTTACTAGATGTTGTTGAAAGATGAAAGTTACAGCCAAGTTTCAAATTCTTTGTTCAGAGAGCTTTCTTCTTCTTTTTTCCTGGTTTCCTTTTTTTATAGCCCACTCCTTTGCCCCTCTTGAATACTGCCAATATCTCAATGCTGCAATCATGGTAAAAAATATACTTGTTATGACAAAACAAAAAAATGCAAATAGGAAATGAAAAAAAAAAAAAAAATTATAATGCAAATTTTGCAAACAAATAACATGGAAATAATTAAACCTCTACGGTTTATTCATGATTTATAGAGTTAAGAAAACACAGTTTTTCCTAAAAAATCATTATGTGCCAACAATGGAACTGAACAACATGTATACAATAAAGAAAGAAAATGATCCGTACCTGTGGGTGCCTGGAAACAAGTTAAAACCGTGGGCTTTCTCTAAATGCCATGCCTTTCTAGACAGCAACAACTTGCAATCCTGTTACATAATACCTCATTAATTAGCTAGAGAAAATGAACCACTTCGAAATTTGAAATAATCAAACCAGTTCAAAAGGGAGAAAGTAAGTACCTCTTTAAAACTTTCCCATCCACAACTTATGTAGATAAGTGTTTCGGGTAGGGATTTATTGTCATCTGGAGTTGTTTCGCTACGAATCTGAACTGAAGCTTCCCTTGCTCGTAAAATCCATGGTCTCTTTTCATCTTTGACCTTTGTTGATGCACTGAACTTGTATTTAAGTAATGAATTAATAACTTCTCACAAAAAGCATATGGCATCCCAGAATTGAAAGCCACCACTAATGATAACTACAGAATTGGCCTAACCTTTCAGAAGATGACTCTGATTTCTTCTCCATTGATGATAGGTAATGTAATGCCTCAACAAGAGATGGATCCAGTCCCTTTCTAGGAGGATCAACAACAACTACATCTGACCCCATTATCCAAGAAAGAGGTTCCTGTTTAGTTGTGGAAAAATTATAGAATTATTTATGAACCATAACCATCCCACAGCTATCACACAAGATAAATGTGAGGAAACCATGAAAAGTGCTTTACAATTGCTATAACCTAAGATGCAATTTTAAGAAATTGTGCATGCACCAACGCATGTGATAGAAATAAAAATACTGCCATAAAAATGAGACTCCAACAAAGCTGCATATATGAGACTGACTCCGAGGCCAACTTATAAGGTATAGTAAAAAACTTAAAATGGTTAAACTAACCTTTGAAGCATCTGCATGGTGCCAACTGATTCTGCTATCTACAAAATTTGGCAGCCGGTCAACTGTCTTTTCAAAAGATAGTTTTGATTCTTTGTTGATCTCAACACATTTAACAGACCTAGAATCAAACATTTCCCATTAGATCACAAACTTTGAGATGAATTTCAACCTCAGTGCTTGCATTAAACATCCTTATTCTTGCCTGCATTTTCTTGTGGTAGCTAATGATAATCCAATAACACCAGCTCTGGCATACAAATCAGCAACAGATGCTCCATAAGGGACATTCTTATGTAACTTCCGAAGCAGGATATCAAAAGCCTGGAATAAAAGTAGAATTAAACTAAGATTATAATAGGATCTGTGTCAAGTAACAGAATATAAAGATTTATGTTCTTCTATTATTAAGTTCCAACTATTTAGAATGATAATTTGCAGCTGGACCTCCTTCCCTCAATATCTCTGAAACTGAGATTATCAGTAGGAATATTTTTTCAGCTAACAAGAAGACTGGATCTAAAGACCAATATCCCTAACAACCAAGAAATAAAAAATTATGTTGTCAGGGATTTCAGGCCTTGATACTATGAGACCCCACCCTCCCATATATACTAAGCATATACATGCTTTAAAGGATCTGATGCTTTATTAGATGGCTACTCTATACTTGATTTTTATACCCACTGATACATGAGATTGAGCATATGCAACTAGAACCAAACATGACCAGTTTTCTATCTTTTGAACCATATATTTAATATAATTTTAGAGGGGAAGGAGGAAGAAGATTAGTACCCTTGTGTTTGCTTGGCCAAAACTGGATGGAGCCAAAGAAAAATCAATTCCTCCAACATGTTCCCAAAAGTCTCTTTCTCCCATAAGATGCCTCCACCTATTCCCAAAAATTATCTGCATCACGAATTGAGCATACTAATTATGCAATTCAAATGAAGAAGGAAAACAATTGCAAACCATGTGACATGCATACGTATGCAATTGTATGAGAAACAAAATAAAGCAAGTCCAAGAAGTGGAAAGTTATAATACTAAAATTTAAATTACTTCCTAAAATTTTGATTCCAAATGAAGTACTATGCTTCAGTCTTTAGAACTCCCATTATTGGGCCCGGAGGAAGCAGCTGGGATCCAACATTTCCCGATGAATTAATCACAACTCCCACAGTAACAATCACAACTCACGATAAAAAAATCCAGAGTATCTTTCTGCAGATTGTATTTTTTCCTTTGCACCTAGCCATTGCTGAAAGCATATTACTCCATACATGAAGAAAATGCCTTTTTTGCCAGTGATTTATTCTAGTTCCAGTAAATGGTACTTCTGTTGCATTAACCCCTTATCATCTAAGTACAACGTATCAATCATCAAGCAAATGGTATGTAGTTGGATGTGTAATTAACTCTTTTTTCTTATAAAAAAATATTTGATCTTACATTGTTAGTTGAGGTCTGAAAGTTAGCCCAAACAGAGTGAATCAAATGGGTATTACTTCTTGGCCCACCTTTTCTCCATAAAAACTGCAAATCATTACAAATATTAAATACTTTAAAATGTACATCCATTTCAGAAAAAAATAAAGACACCTGACAGCCATAACACACACACATCAAAAAAATAAAAAAAAAAAATAAAAAAAAATAAAAAAAAATGAAGGCACCGACTAGCTTACATTGGCCAAGTCACGCAATTTTTCTGAATTGGGTGCCTTTTCATTTCTTGAATTCCAAACTAAAGAAACCTGTACTTTCCCTGCTAACAACTATTATGCATGAACACAAAAATGTAAGGAAAGGGGGTCACAAGTTAATATGTGTGTGAATTCAGCTACAAACCATTTCTATATCTTTGGGAGGCAGGAAGCGATGTATTGTACGTGGTCACAGCCATCTGCACACAAAAATCATGCATAGTTAATTATAACCATTTTAGTTAAATATTAATTTACTTACTGGTATAATATTAGTCACCTGCACATATCGCAAATCAGCAGTCCCCTCCTCTTCATCATAGGGTTCAATGTTTAATTCTCTAATACCTTACAAACACACAAACAGCTTATTTATAGTTTATGCCACAAAAAAACAAAGAAAATCATATATGGTATTTTAGCATAAAGTATACCTTGTTTCAGCAACTCCACAGCTGCATTAATGTTTGGATGATGAGCTGAGATATTTAAAAAAAAAATAAAAAAGAAAAAAGAAAAAAAAAAACAACAAAGGAAATAAGTCAATACACAAGTAAATAACGGAATCAGCACCATACTGCATTAGATTCCGACAATTGGGTTTAAACTACAAGAAAGTTTGCTAATTTGAAAACCCATCATGGAGAAGACACAAAACTTGTGAAGATTTACACTGAGCAATAGGGGCGCTTGTCCACGTTGCAATTCTAAGATTTCAAAATCTAAATTTCAAATTTTAGTAAATTTTCAAAACACCTAATAAAAGTAATAGCGAAATTGCCAAATGCCTAAATCTTTAAAAAATCGCAAAAAACATAAAATATCACAACTTATATATTTCAAATCATCAAAATTTCTTTTGTTATGTTAATATATACATATACACACACACACACACACATATATATATATATATATATATATATTTAATTTTGTGTAACAGTGTATGTAATACAAAACCCTAACTTTCAATAACTAAAAGAAATGAAGAGATGAAAATGGGGATAAAAAACAAACCTTTACAGTGAGGAATATCAACCGCATTATGAGTGCCCTCCTGGTAAAGCCCTATAACAGGATTCTCAGATGAACCACGAACTGCTAATTTTGCTCGGCACCTCCATTCCCACTACCACCACACCCAAACATCCAAATCATAAAAAAAAAAGAAAAAAAAAAAAAAGAAAAAATACCAAAACACAAACATAATAAATAAGCGCAAAAAAAGAAAAATTACAAACTCGAAGCAGAATTATCAGATTCAAGCTTATCAAAATCAGTATCATACCAGCTTACAGCTATCAAATGTGAAATTGGAGACACCAACGGACTTGAAGAAGTCTGTAGCCTCGTCCACTATGGACGGACGGTGGAGATTGAACTCATGAGTACACCCGGAGCACCTGAATTTTTTTTACTTTTAAGAAAACCGAAAATTTAAAAAAAGATTCTGAAAATTGAGGAAGGTCAGTGAGAGTACGATTGGAAGTGTTGGCAATGGAGAGCGCAGGGGATTGGAGAAGGCGGAGTTGAGCTGGAGTCTAGTGAGAGTGATGGAAGTGGAGGTGAAACTGACGGTGACGGAGCAGGTGCGACGGTGCGAACGGCGGATGGGGACGCGTGGCAGGTGATGAATGGAGGAGGCGGACGAACTGACAGGAGGCACAGAGTCATTGTTCGTCTGCTGGTGTCCGGAGAGCTTCCTCTGGTTTCTTGTCTCCGTGGCGGGAACGGATAATATAGTCGGGTAATAAAATATCTCATAAGGGAAACCGTGTCGGGTCGATACATGATTCGACCCGTGTTGAAGAACCCACTAAACCCCTAAAACTACTGTGTAATTTCCGTTGGAGAATAACTGGAACATCAACTTTTGCTGGAAATTTTGATAGTGACTGACATGGATGATTGGAATTTTCGTGGCTTGATTATTTTTTGTGCCAACAATTCATATGAATTTTTTAATTAATTTTACTGACAATTATTTCTTTATATAAATGATATTTAAAAAAAAAAAAAAATGGTCAGAGCTTCTTATGCTGTACAAACCCATCGAAATCAACAAGATATATTTACTCATCTTATATTTTGGGACATAATATCAAAATATAGTTTTCTGGGAATATACTTTTCTGGGAATATACTTTTCTTAGTATTTTTAATTAAATAAAAAGAAAGGAAATCAAATATTTATATAGTATAACACACAGAATTTATTTCACTATGGAAATAACTGAAACAGAGACAAAAAGAAACTATTTTGAAACATTGTAATCTTTTCACAGCATCCAAGGTTGTTTCTTTGGGACAAACATTCTGCGAATCATTGACGAGCAGATATCCTTCACTCTGTCAACAAACTCAAAATATGCTATCCTCCAAGACCTCTTGATAATCAAAGTCCCACAGACTCCCCAAAATCCCACAAAAAATCCAAACACAATGCTGATGATGAACCCCAGTTTCTCAAATTTATTTCCACCATCTCCATCTCCATCTCCATGTCTGTCTTCTTCATTATCTCCTGATGTGGTTTGGCCACTGCCAGGACATTCTGTCAACAGAGGTTTTCCACAGAGACCAGCATTTCCTTGGTAGATTGATGGATCATCAAGGGTCAGAAACTGATTGGTGGTTGGGATTTTTCCAGACAAGTTATTGTATGAGAGATTAAGATGGTTCAGAAATGTTAAAGAAGTCATTGAAAGTGGGATTGTACCAGAGATTTGGTTCATGGAGATATCAAGAGTTTCAATCCACTCCAAATTCCCAATGCTTGATGGGATTTGACCTGTCAAATGATTCATTGACAAATTCAAAGTACCAAGTTTTATGAGATCTGTTAGTTCCAATGGTATAGCTCCTGATAAATTGTTGTTAGAGAGGTCAAAACTATTAAAGAGGTATAAGGTGGAATAATATAATAGGACCCTTCCTTTTGCCACCACCTTCAATTTTCCTTGGTATGTAATTTCTTCTATGCCTTCAGATTTCAAGCCGCTGAGATTGCTAATGCAATGTGGAATATGACCAGTGAGATGATTGTGGGACAGGTCCATTATGTGAAGTTTGGAAAGCCCACAAAATTGACGAGGAATGTTCCCACTGAAGGAGTTGGACCGCAAGCGCAAGATCAACAAGTTGTGCATACTTTCTCCTATCCAAGCTGGAAGCTTTCCTGTAAATCTGTTATCTCCAAGATCCAAACTAACCATATTAGTGCAATTTTTCAAAGATGAAGGAACTTCACCTGAAAGTTTGTTGTTTGAGAGAATCAAAAACTCAAGAAAACTTAGAGAACCCATTGTTGTTGGGATTGTTCCTGAAAGACTGTTGTTTGACATGTCCACAATGTACAAGAATTGTTTATCTTCCCAGAAATGAGGAATCTGACCAGATAATTCATTGTTGGAGATAACCAAGGTTGTCAATCCAGTTAGATTTCCAATGGACAAGGGAATGCTTCCACTCAAAGAGTTTTGAGAGATATCTAAATCTGTTAGCAATGGCATAACTTCACCAATATTAGGAGGAATTGGCCCGGAAAACTTATTGTCCCTTAGATACAACATGGTAATGTTTGATGACCAAAGTGGAAGAGGACCCTGATATCTGTTTGTACTCAAGTCGACAGTGCAATCGTTGTTGAATCTGAATGAGTTTGGCACCCTGCCACTTAGTTGATTATAAGCTATGTCGAGTTTATTGAGCTGCAAATCCAAATTCAAAAACCAGGTTGGTATGGTGTCTGAAATCATAGCATTGTTGAGTACCACAAAGTTCAGATCACTTTGATTCTTAAGCCATGTAGGAAATTTGGGACCTAGTTGGCATGATCTGATGAGGAGGTAGGTGAGTTTAAAAGGAGGTATCCAATCAGAGCTAATGTTGAAGACCAAAGAAATATTTGGGGATGCTTTGTCCATTGTCAACTCCTTCAAGCTTGAAAGATTAGTGAGATGAGTTTCGGTTATGACACCTTCCCATATGTTCTCTGAGATGTCTAACACTGTCAGCTTTGAGAGCTGTCCAAGACTTTTTGTGATACCACTGAGTTTATTATAGGATAGTGAAATTTGTTCCAAAGATGTCAAGTTTCCAATTGAGTCTGGGAGTGAGCCTTGAAATAAGTTGTTTGGCATTTGAAGGTACCTTAAACTCTTTAGATATCCTAAAGAGTTTGGTAGATTTCCTGTCAGCTCATTGTACCCCAAATTTAATGTCTCTAAGCTGCTTCTGGAGCATCTTGATAAACTGTCCAAAACATCAGTTATTTCACCTGTAATTCTATTTTGTGAAAGCTTCAGACTCTGCAAATTGCATAACTTTCCCAAGTTTTTTGACAACTGACCCTCAATGCTATTCAGAGAAAAATCAAGCTTTTCAAGAGAAGCCAAATTAGCAATTTTATCTGGAAGTGGCCCATATAAGTTGTTCGAGTTAAGGTCCAGGTAAACAAGGCTTTCGAGATTGAACAACCAGTCTGGTATAGTGGAGTTGAATCCATTGTTTGAGAGATCAAGCACCATAAGAGAGGTGAAATTAAGAGAAGGAAGGGTGAAAGGAAGGTTGGAAAGTTGACAAAAGGTTAAGTGCAATTCCAGGAGTGATGGAAGTCTGTTAACTGTTTGGAGCCAATCTGTTGCAGACAGGGACAAGTCCCAACCTCCTAAATGAAGGTATTTTAAAGAAGAAAGACTAGAAAGCCACTGGAGGCTACTTTTAGTTGATTCAAACTGATCATCTTTATTGAGATCAAGATATACCAATCTTGATAGGTTTCCAAGACTTGGTGGAATAGTTCCACCAAAAGATGCACCAGAAAGATTAAGATATCTCAAACTCTGTAATGATCCAATGAAAGTGGGAATTTGGGAACCTCCAAAATCATTCATGCTCAAGTCCAAGTAATTTAGATCTTTTAAAACAATCAAAGATGGATCAATCTTACCACTCAAAATTTGCACCGTTCCATCACCATCCAAACTGTCTGAATAGAGGTTGCGAAGATTGAGCTTGACCACACGTCCTGTTCTGTTGTTGCAGCTTACTCCTTCCCATCTACAACAATCATCTCCCACCCACGATGAAAGCCTGCCTGCAGGATCTTCTAGGCCTTGTTTGAACTTGACAAGCGCTTTCCTCTCAGCATCTATGCATGTTACATCAAGATCACCAATGGAGAAACTGATTTTGGAAAGAAACAGAATTCCACACAGAAATATAAAGAGACACTTTCCATTAATGAAAGTGCTGCTGTGCTTCATGGTTGCCAAACAAGGTTGCAAATAAGGGTTCTTTTTTTTTTTTGTTTTTTTTGTTTGGGGCTGTAATGGGAAATGAATAGTATAGAAAATTGTAACTGATGCTGCTATATAGTTATAAAAAATTGGTCATGATCTGGTTTTATAGCTTTTTGGAAATCACTTTGACCTTGTTGACTCAGGGCCTCATAGGCTTACAGTCTTGGAAGGAAATTGCCATGTATTTGGTTGAGATTGTAATGTTTTTGTTCCCTTTTAATGTAGTAAGAAAACTCTTCCCATCTAGAATACGGGAAGATGTGAACATTGTAGAAAATAATGTCATATTCATATAGTACACATGGAAATTAGGAACATTCAACATGAATATTGACTCAATGTCTCACTCTAGTCTTTGGTTGGAAATTTCATTTTGGTATTCCAAATTGTATATAGACTTTTCATTGCATACCTTCAATACAGAGTTTGTTTATTTACTAGTCTAATTTTCAGCCAAATATGTCTGAATATATTCTTTTCCAAATTGATTATTATTATTATTATTTTTTTAAAATCAAATTCTTCAACCTCAGGTTCAGCCTCATTTTTTTTTTTTTTTGAAAGATATACGAATAAAAATTACAAAATGTTACTGCTTTAATTAAGGTGCTTTTCTAGAATGGCACTGCTAACAATATCAATATTTAATAATTCTGAATCCCCTGTTTTGTGTATTTCATATTTATGCTTTTGTTTTCATGCTTTTGTTTCAATTGGTTTACTTATTATTTTCAATGTTCAAAACTGATCGCTTGCGATGACTTGGACTGAATGATATATGTATAATCATCTGCAGCGTCCTAGCGAGCGAAGTGCAGAGATAAAATGAAACTTTTTTTTTTTTTTTTTAATGAAAGGATTTCTTTTCTTTCTTTCTTTTTTTTCTTTTTGGCAAAGATAAAATGAAACGATTTTGTTTTTGACAGAATATGAAAAAGAATAAAATAAATTGCTTAATAAATTCTAAAATTTGAATAAGAGATAAAGTATTTGCTTGATAACATCTAAAAATATTTTTGTATTTTTTTTTTTTTTTGGGAAATCTTTTTGCATTTTAGAATTGAGGAAGAGATTTAAAGATCTCAAATGCAATTACTTTATGTAAAATGGAATATTCTATAACCATAAGGAAATATAAAAGCATAATCCGGGTTGTAGTTGGGAAGTCAAATTTGACCTGCTGATTAATTCAGTGTACAGATTTTGAAGAGGATCACTATCTATATGGGGTTGAGATGGTGGATGCTTTCTGTTCCCCTTTTAAAATAATAAAATTTTCCCACTTGAATTCGAGAAGATGTGAAACATTGTAGAAAATAATGTTATACATATCCATGGTATACAGAAAAAGGAAAATTTTCAATGATTGTTGAGTATACTCAGAAAAAGATGCAATTGAATTCCAATTTGAGGTTGCAAGTTCTGCACATATAGATATTTAATTTCATACCCATTCTACATTTGTATTATGTCTAAATTTCAGTGTGATGACTTTATACTCAAATGCTTTCACCCCAGTCTTTCTTGACTATGGTGTATATTCCAAAACCACTCTTAAAGTACTATTTAG
This sequence comes from Ziziphus jujuba, assembly GCF_031755915.1. Classification (NCBI taxonomy): domain Eukaryota; kingdom Viridiplantae; phylum Streptophyta; class Magnoliopsida; order Rosales; family Rhamnaceae; genus Ziziphus; species Ziziphus jujuba. The sequence continues at coordinate 29,222,488 of NC_083387.1, read as the reverse complement.
TTAATGCAATGGGTTGTGCATTCCATCTGTGTGCTTTTGTTTTCATGTTTTTCTTTGATTGGAAGGATGCAAAAGTGGAGAAAATTGTATGTTGACATGTTGGGGTGGGTAAAGGCGCATCACGGGTGCATAGTGTGGGTCTTTTTCGAATGTGTTTGGCCTTTGGAAGAAATTGATATAACTATCCTGTTTGTCCAATTTATTGACCATGACTTTTCATAGAGAAAACTTCGGTGGGAGTTATACAGTGTGCCTAGCTGACATGTGGATGGGCTCATATATAGATCCCACCAATAAATAAAAAATTCAAAGGTTATATGATATATCATAAAGTTAAGCTTTACAAATTATAGTGCGGTTACATTAATATGACCAGACCCACAAATGTTCCAAACCAAAAAGTATGTTAGTACTGGAAGATTTTTGGTCCTTCTCTAAAGCCCCAAAAACGAAAACCATGGTTTCTATCTCAATCTTTTCCTTTCAATAGGGGATCATAACATCTTAAAATAGTAACTGACTTTTATTTGATAAATACTTCCAAAACACCTCTCATTTTATCAGACGGTTCTAATTCAATTTAATGCGGTAAAAATAATTAATAATTTTTTAAAAATATATTAGTTGTTTCTGTGAAGTGAAAAGAAAAGATGGAAAATACAAACCTGATTGAACTTACAAGTTGCTTTATTTCTCTCCATCAAAGCTTTCCTAAATTCTTTGGTACAGTCTATAGGATAGATCAATTATTACAACAACACAATTTGAAAAAGGAAAAAAAAAAAAAAAAAAAAAAACGTAAGGCAGCCTGGCATTAAAAATTATCATTCATGTAAAAGGCAAACTGACTACTCTGTCTCCAAGTCTTTCACCAAGGCCAAAGTAGGCATGTCTCCAAGATATATCACTTCTATTATATTAATGACTTATACAAAATAAATACATAGACACAACATAAAACACAAGACCCACACACATAATAGTATTTGAGACTCTTAACACAAGAACACCTAGCCATCATTACTGACTCATGAGAGCTCTCTCCCTAGGAGCCCAGTCTTACCCTATTGAGCAGCACATGTTACATGACAGCCCGTCTTCCCTTTATATGGCTTGTCCATGTCGGTGCTCAACTTACTTAAAGCTTCTGGATTTCTCCTCAAATTCGGTGTTCTACATTGCAAGCTTAGATACCAATTCCAAAGCTTTACCTGCTGTCCATGTATATCAACTAAACAAGATAATTCTAGAAACTCAAGTCAATGTGGAATATCCTTCATCTGGACAATCATTTTGCAATGCTATTAACAAGGGATAGAATGGAATACTTGTATTTCCATTTCAAAATGTAGAAATATCATAATTTGAGAAACTTAGATCGCATATGCAATGTGGTATGTGACCTGACAAATTATTCTGTGAAAGGTCCAATAAATGAAATTAGGAAAGGTTCAAAATTTTGTAGGGATGTCTCCAATAAATAAGTTAGAAAGCAAGTGCAAAATCATCAACCGGGTCATGCATTCTCCTATCGAAGTTGGAAGTTTCCTAGAAAATTTGTCATCACCAAGATCAAGACTAAAGAGTGATTTCAAATATATGTCCAAGTACAATAAAAATGGCCCTGCTTTGACAATGTTGGGAGGAATTGGTCCAGAAAGACGATTTTCATTAGATGACAAAGAAGAAATATATGCTGAGAAAATGGGGAGGTGGCCATTGAAGTGGTTTGAGCTCAAATCAATTGTTGAATCATCGAGAAAACCTTAATGAGTTTGGTACGCTGCCAAATATTACACTAACATTTAAAAATATTAATTAAGTACCCTACTAACAAAAGACTAAGGGAAAAAAAAAATAAAAATTAGTAGTGTTCTCTAGTAGTGTTTTCTGCCCTGCCTATGGTCATGGCCGGTTTTGTTGGTTGGATGGTACGTAGGTTGGACGCCAGGATTTTAATATTCATGATTATTAAGGACCGAGTCCACATAGCGTGATAAATATTTCAAAACCATTTTATGATAATATTAATTAAATTTATGTTGCTCTATTTTGTGTATTTCATCTTTATGTTTTTGTTATCCACTGTTTTCTCGTTGATTTGTTTTACATGGAACTTAATCATCACCTGAGTGAGTTGCAGTCAATGATACGTAATATTATTTAATTTCTTTTGGAGGTACATAAATGATTATTAATTTGAAGCCTGCAAAAGTGGAGAAATTGTATGTTGAGAGGTACAGGCTCTTCCAAATGATCTTTAAAGAGTTTATCACAATTTCACTAAATCAGGATACTTATCTGGCTTGTGTTTATTCTTTATATCCATTAGAAGTGTTCTCTAAATTTAAAATGTAGTTAATAAACTAGGTGAGATGTTGCAAATTTACAATATAAATATTATGTGGAGTAATAAACTGGTGAAACTTAATGATTTATTGAATTGTTCAACTTGCATTTGTTACTTAAATTTAAGACATAGCTAGCTAATAATCTAGGTAAAATGTTGCAATATAAATACTATATGTGGACTAATAAACTGGTGAAACTTAATTAATAATTAAATTGTCTATTAATGTTTAACATTATTGGATTTTATAGACTTACTGGATTAAACTTTTTTTTTAAAAAAAAATAATATACGGCTTGATAATTTCTTAAGCGAATGATATTTATGATTTTTTTTAAAAGTTAATTTTATAGGCAATAATTTCTTTATGTAATTAAAAAAATAAAAATTGGTCGGAGCTTCCAATGTTGTACAAATCCATGATCAACATCAGAATACATTTACTTACTAAATTACCATTATATTTTGGGACATAATATCAAAATATAGTTTACTGGGAATACTTTTAGTATTTTTAAGTAAATAAAAAAAAGGAGGAAATCAAAGATTTAATACTATAACACACAGAATTATTTCACTATGAAAATAACTAAAACTGGGACAAATAGAAACGATTTTGAAACATGCAGTCTGATGGGCTTGTTTTCACATCATACAAGGCTGTTTGTTTGTGACAAACATTCTTCAAAACATTAACAAGCAGACGCTCTTTACTCTGTCAGCAAAGCGAAAATATGCAATTCTCCAAGACCTCTTGATGATCAAAGTCCCACAAACTCCCCAAAACCCCACAAGAAACCCAATCAAAATGCTGATAATCAAGCCCAGTTTCTCAAATTTATCTCCACCATCTCCATCTCCGTCTTCTTCATCACCTCCTGGTTTGCTTTGGCTACTGTCAGTACATTCAGTTGACAGAGGTCTTCCACAGAGACCAGCATTTCCTTGGTAGATTGATGGGTCATCAAGGGTCAGAAACTGATTGGTGGTTGGGATTTTTCCAGACAAGTTATTGTACGACAGATTGAGATGGCTCAGAAATGTTAAAGAAGTCATTGAAAGTGGGATTGGACCAGAAATATGGTTCATGGAGATATCAAGAGTTTCAATCCACTCAAAATTACCGATGCTAGATGGGAGTTGTCCAGTCAATTGATTCTTGGACAAATTTAAATTACCAAGTTTTATGAGTTCTGTCAGTTCCATTGGTATATCTCCTGATAAGTTGTTGTTAGAGAGGTCAATGCTATTAAAGATGTATAAGATGGAATCATATAACAGAACTCTTCCTTTTGCAATCACCTTCAATTTTCCTTGGTATGTAATTTCTTCTATGTCTTCAGATTTCAAGCCACTGAGATTGCCAATGCAATGTGGAATATGACCAGTGAGATGATTGTGGGACAGGTCCATTATATGAAGTTTGGAAAGCCCACAAAATTGATGAGGAATGTTCCCACTGAAGGAGTTGGACCGCAAGCGCAAGATCAACAAATTGTGCATACCTTCTCCTATCCAAGCTGGAAGCTTTCCTGTAAATCTGTTATCTCCAAGATCCAAACTAAACATGTTAGTGCAGTTTTTCAAAGAGGAAGGAAATTCACCCGAGAGTTTGTTGCTTGAGAGAACCAGGAATTCAACAAAACTTAGATAGCCCATTGTTGTTGGTATTGTTCCTGAAAAACTGTTGTTTGACATATCCACAATGTACATGAATTGTTTATTTTCCCAGAAATGAGGAATCTGACCAGATAATTCATTGTTGGAGATAACCAAGGTCATCAATCCCGTTAGATTTCCAATGGACAAGGGTATGTTCCCACTCAAAGAGTTGTAGGAGACATCTAAATCTGATAGCAAAGGCATTACTTCACCAATGTTAGGAGCAATTGGCCCCGAAAACTGATTGTCCGCTAGATACAACTCGGTAATGTTTGATGACCAAAGTGGAAGAGGCCCCTGAAATCTGTTTGTAGTCAATTTGACTGTGCATTCTTTGTTGAATATGAATGAGTTTGGCACCCTGCCACTCAGTTGATTAAAAGCTATGTCAAGTTTATCCAGCTGCAAATCCAAATTCAGAAACCAGTTTGGTATGGTGTCTGAAATCATTGCATTGCTGAGTACCAGAAATGTCAGATCACTTTGATTCTTAAGCCATGTAGGAAATTTGGGACCTACTTGACTTGATCTGATGAGGAGGTAGGTGAGTTTAAAAGGAGGTATCCAATCAGAGCTAATGTTGAAGACCAAAGAAATATTTGGCGATCTTTTATTGATTGTTAACTCCTTCAAGCTTGAAAGATTAGCGAGATGAATTTCAGTTATGACCCCATCCCAGATGTTCTCTGAGATGTCTAATATAGTCAGCTTTGAGAGCTGCCCAAGACTCTCTGGGATACCACTGAGTTTATTATAAGATAGTGAAATTTGTTCCAAAGATGACAAGTTCCCAATTGAGCCTGGGAGTGAGCCTTGAAATAAGTTATAGGACATTTGAAGGTACCTTAAACTCTTAAGATATCCTAAAGAGTTCGGTAGATTTCCTGTCAGCTCATTGTACCCCAAATTCAATGTCTCTAAGTTGCTTCTGGAGCATGTGGACAAACTATCCAAAATATTAGTTATTTCACCTGTAATTCTATTTTGTGAAAGCTTCAGACTCCGTAAATTGCATAACTTTCCCAATTCTTTCGACAGCTGACCCTCAATGGTATTCAGTGAAAAGTCAAGGTTTTCAAGAGAAGCCAAATTAGCAATTTTATCTGGAAGTGGCCCATATAAGTTGTTGGAGTTAAGATCAAGGTTAACTAGGCTTTTGAGATTGAACAACCAGTCTGGTACTGCAGAGATGAATCTATTGTTTGAGAGATCAAGCACTTTAAGAGAGGTGAAATTAAGAGAAGGAAGGGTGAAAGGAAGGTTGGAAAGTTGGCAGAAGGGAAAGTGAAATTCCAGGAGTAATGGAAGTCTGTTAACAATTTGGAGCCAATCTGTTGCAGACAGGGACAAGTCCCAACCTCCAAGATGAAGGTATTTTAAAGAAGAAAGACCAGAAAGCCAGGAGAGGCTACTTTTGGTTAACTCAAACTGATCAACTTTATTGAGATCAAGATATATCAATCTCGATAGGTTTCCAAGACTTGGTGGAATAGTTCCACTAAAAGATGCACCAGAAAGATTGAGATATCTCAAACTCTGTAATGATCCTATGAAAGAGGGAATTTGGGAACCTCCAAAATCATTCATGCTCAAGTCCAAGTGATTTAAATATTTCAAAACTAGCAGAGATGGATTAATCTTACCACTCAAAGTTTGCACCATTCCATTACCATCCAAACTTTCTGAGTAGGGGCAGCGAAGATTGAGCTCGACCACATGTCCAGTTCTGTTGTTGCAGCTTACTCCTTCCCATCTACAACAATCATCTCCCACCCATGATGAAAGCCTGCCAGAAGGATCTGTTAGGCCTTCCTTGAACTTGACAAGCGCTTTCTTCTCAGCATCTATGCATGCTACATCGAGGTCACCAATGCAGAAACTGAGTTTGGTGAGAAACGTAATTCCACACAGAAATATAAAGAAACACTTTCCGTTAATGAAATTACTGCTGTGTTTCATGGTTGCCAAACAATGATGCAAATTAGGCTTTTTTTTTTTTTTTTTTTTGTTTTTTTTGTTTTCTTGTTTTGTTTTTGTTTTTTTGGCTGTAAGGCAAAATGAATAATATGGAAAACTGTAACTGATGTTGCTATATAGTTATAAAAAGTAGATCATGATCTGGTTTTGTAGCTGTTTGGGAATCAGACTCAGGGCCTAATAGGCTTACAATAATTTTAAAGTAGATTTCTGTATATTGGGTTTAGATTGTAATGTCTTTGTTCCCTTTTAATGCAGTATGAAAACTCTTCCCATCTTGTATTCGGCAAGGTGTGGAAATTGTAGCAAATAATGTCATATTAATGCAGTACACATGGAAATCCATTTTGGTGTTCCAAAAATAGACTTTTCATTTCAAACCTTAGTGTATAGTTTGTTTATTTACTACTCTAATTTTCAACCAAATATGTCTGAAAATATTCTTTTCCAAAATGATTATTCTTCTTTTGATCTCAAATCCTTCAACCTCATGTTCTACTTTTTTTTTTTTTTTTAAAGGAAAATATACGAAGAAATATTACAAAATGGTACTGCTTTAATTAAGGTGCTATTCTAGAATGGCATTGCTTCTTATGCATAGAGTTGACCAAGCCTCTGTATATATATATATATATATATATGTTGTATCTAATAAGTTATCATGCATAGCAGTATCAATATTTAATAATTCTGAATTCATTGTATTGTGTATTCCATCTTTATGCTTTTATTTTCATATTTTTGTTTCAATTGGTTTACTTATTATTTTCAATGTTCAAAACTCATCGCTTGCGATGACTTGGACTCAATGAGATATATAATCATCTGCAACGTCATAGCGAGGGAAGTGCAAAGATAAAATAAAATATATATATATATATATATATATATATTTTAATGAAAGGATTTCTTTTCTTTTTCTTTTTCTTTTTTAAAATTTTTGGCAAAGATAAAATGAAACGATTTTGTTTTTGACAGGATATAAAAAAATAATAAATTGCTTAATAAATGCTAAAATTTGAATGTGAGATAAAGTATTTACATGATAAAATCCAAGAAGCTTTTTGTATTATATATATATTTTGGAAATCTTTTTGCATTTTAGAATTGAGGAAGAGATTTAAAGACCTCAAATGCAATTCCATTATATATATACACAATAATTTTTAGTCAGAGATTTTTTATTTTAATAAGTAAGGGATCCTTTTCAAAAAAAAAAAAAAAAAAAAAAAAGGTAAGGATCATTTTATTTAAAAAAAAAAAAATAAATCATTACTTGGCAAATGTTAAGGAGATAGCATATAAAATCTAGGGTTTTAAATTTGAATTTTAATATTAATTATTATTTTATTTAATGATTAACTTTTTGTAAAGCGCTTTGGAATTTAAGGAACATTTTCGTGAATTTTGAGTCAGTGGTAAAGGATGTATATAACATAGCCACACCTTCTGATAGCAGCTAAACTTAATGGTTTGGGGAATCGTTAAGTAGTATAAGTTATTCCAGTTTAATTTGTTTCCCCTATTATTATTATTATTATTATTTTAATTTTTTCGTTCTTAATGTTTTAAGGGGTGTTATTAATTATATAATATATAATAGATGATTTTTAGGTGGTAGATGTAGTACAAGCGATAAGTAACTTCCACGAGAATGGGCGAGTTAGAACAGGATCACAATTTTATTTGATCAAATAGATTGTTAAGAGATTATATAAATATACATAAATAGTCTTTTATTAAAGAGAATGTTTTGTTGGATTTTTTTATTAATATAATTATTTATAGTATTTGGATTACTTCAAATATGAGATTTAAAAATTCATTTTAGAAATCTTAAAAGAATATATGGAATAGTAATAATAATAATAATAATAATGATGATGATGATGATGAGAATATTATTGATGAGAGTGCAATATATGTCATGTGTATTAAATGATTCAAACAATGTTAATATTATTCATCCTCCACCTTCAATATCTGATATCAACATTTCAAAGTTTAGGAACAAAATTATGAAGTGTCGGGACACCCTCCGAGTGAATCGGAATGGCATTTCTATATTGCGCTCGTAATGGTGGTTTCAAGCTCTTTGTTAATCATCGATGCTTAGAAGGGATAGCAGAGTATTGCTTAAGCATTTTTCCAAAGAGAAAAAGGTGGATAAAAAAGTCAAAAATGCATTGATTTATAGATATAGGTTGTACAAAAATGGTGAGAGCCTCAGCTTAAAAAAAAAAAATAAAAAATGGTATATATAAGGTGAGAGAGAGTACATATTTCATACATGGTAAGGGTTGCTCTCTAGTCGTTTATTACTTTAATTTTAAACATGTTAAATTGATTAATACATTATATATATATATATATATATATATAGAGTGTTTTTTTATAGAGAATTATAAAAAAAGACTGTAATGAATAACATCCATAGATTTGTATATATATATATATATGTGTGTGTGTGTGTGTGTGTGTGTGTGTGTGTGTGCATTTTGATTTCCGTTTTAGTTTGAAAAATGATAATAAAAAAATCATAGTGAAATCATTCTACATATCAGCATATATATGACTTTGTTAACTATACATTCATACGGCTTTAGTTTTCATCACATGATATTTCAAATATTTCAAGTTTTTTAAAGAGTATTGCTGCCACAACAAAAAAATAAAAAAAAAAAAAAAAAAAAAGAAGAAGAAGAAGAGAACATTGATAGGAGCAGGGGTCCTGTATTATTATATTAATTATACTTGTAATGTTACATAGACATATACACCTTTTAATATTGCTATTAAACTAATTGTTCGGTGATTTTCATTGCAACAGGTTCACATGTCAATTAGCAAATCTACCATATGGAATCATGGTGGAAGTGATGCAACGACTATATTTTTAGTATTACATGAAATCGAAATGCAAATTTTCGTCCTGGTATTTTTAGTAATAAAAATTAAGGAGATGTATTACCATAATAGTATATACTCTTTCATGTAGTTTTTGGTATGTAGTTCAATATGTACCGAAGGATTTAACACATTTTTTTTTTAATTAGTCATCCTAATGATTGGATGAAGTTAATCCAATGGTACACAATAAAGTGAAAGAGTTTGTTGAAAATATGTTTTGTACTAAAACAGTTTACTTTGTGCTTATTAAATTAATTTTGGAAAGTAGTCTTTATTGTTTTTTTATCTATATAACTATATTACCTCCCTATTTTTTATTATTGAGATAAATATATTTTGTAATTTTTGTTAGTATTATTCAGTGGAAGTTGTGAGATCCCATATTGGTTGGAAATGAGAACGAAATATGCTTTATAAGAGTGTGGATATCTTTCCCTTATGATGCATTTTAAACCTGTATGGACGAGATCCAAAGTGGATAATATCACATACTGGTGATTTGGGTGGGCTGTTATAGTTGGTATCAGAGCTAGTACCTGAATTGACTGGGTTGTTACAGTTGGTATCAAAGTCAGTATCTAGATCGATATGTCAGCAAGGATGCTAGGCCATAAGGGGGAGGATTGTGAGAGCCCTAGGCCCCAAGGGGGGTGGCTCACATCGGTTGGATCGATATGCTAGCGAGGATACTGGATCCCTTGGAAAGGGGAACGAATTTAAACCCGGACAATATCACATGCGCCAGCAAGGATGCTGGGCCTTAAGAGGGGTGGATCGCATTGGTTGGATCGATATGTCAGCAAGGATGCTGAATCAGTTGTAAAGGGGAACGAATTTAAACCCGTGTGGGCGGGGTCCAAAGCGGACAATATCACATGCGCCAGTGAGGACACTAGGCCCCAAGGGGAAGAATTGTGAGAGTCCTTGGGCCCCAAGGGGGGTGGATCACATCAGTTGGATCGATATGCCACCGAGGATGCTGGATCTGTTGGAAAGGGAAACGGATTTAAACCCGTATGGGCGGGGTTCAAAGCGGACAATATCACATGCGGATGGACTGGGCTCTTATAGAAGCAGTTCTACATTCCATGCCTGCTACATACAAGAACACAAATCGGATGTTTTTCTATATTTTGTAAAATGGAATATTTTTTGAACAACTTGTGTATAACTGATGCTACTGTAAGGAACCATATACTCGTGATCGGTGTTGTAGTTGGGACACCAACTTTGACCTGCTGATTACTTTAGTGTACAGATTTTGAAGAGGATCACTATCTATATGGGGTCGAGATGGTGGATGCTTTATTTTCCCCTTTGAAAAGAAGAAAATTTTCCCACTTGAATTTGAGAAGATGTGAAACATTGCAAAAAATAATGTCATGCATATTAATGTTCTAAAAAGACGTAATACTATGGTCTCCCTTTTAGTCATTTGTTGGAATTCCATTTTGTGATTCCAATTTCTACATATACAGACCTTTAATTTCATACCCACTCTACATTTGCATTATGTGTATATTTTAGTGTGATGACTTTATAATCAAATCCTTTCACCTAGTCTTTCTTGACTATGGTGTATATTCCAAAACCCCTCTTAAAATATTAATTAGATTATGCAACCGTTGGGCATTTCATCCATGTGCTTTTGTTTTCATGTTTTTCTTTGATTGGAAGAATGCAAAAGTGGAAAAAATTGTATGTTGACATGTTGGGGTGGGTAAAGGCGCCTAACTGGTATATAGTGGGCCTTTTCGCAAGTGTTTGGACTTTGAAGAAATTGATATGAGTATGACTATCTTGGTTGTCCCATATGTAGACCATGGCTTTTCATAGAGAAATTGATATGACTTGTTTGTCCCATATATAGACCTTGACTTTTCATAGAGAAATTGATATGACTGTCTTGTTTGTCGCATATATAGACCATGACTTTTCATAGAGAAGACTTCGGTGGGCGTTATACAGTGTGCCTTGCTGACATGTGTATGGGCTCATATGAATAAGGCATAGGGGAATTTGGCCAAATGCCCTTTTTTAATGAAATATATCCCTCAGTTTTTTAGTTTTTTTTAATTTGCCCTCTGTTTTCCATTTTATCCTCAATGAAAGTAAAAAATTACTCTACTTTCCTTTCTTCATTCCTTCAGTCCGAGAAATCCAGAGTCTTTAGTTTCTGCACTTTGCCTTTTTATTTTTCTTCATCCCCCAGAAAACCCACATACAATCTCATTAAGAAAAAAAAAATTCATGCTCCATCTCCTTGCATCTCTTACCTCTTCTCTTGCAAACATATGAAAGACTAAGGAAAAATTGCGTTTGAGGTAAGGATCTGTGTATTTTGATTGTTTTTTTTTTTTGTTTTTTTTTTTATAGCTTGGGTTGCTTGATTGGCGAAAGGTGAAGACGATGATTGGAATGGAGGAAACTAGTCGAAATCAAGTAGCAGTAGTAGTAGGTTATACAATTTAGTGGGGTAATTAAATATTATGAGTGAGCTTTAGGGTCGGCTTCTATATTGCTTTAAGGTCAGAAACACTTCACGAGTGTTTGTTGAATTTTCTAATTGCAACAGAATATTAAAGGAAATTGAAAGAACAGAAAACCCAAAAAAACAAAATTGAAGAATAAGTTGAAAGCGGTTATGGTTAAAATCTGCTTCAAATGTTGAATCATTTGTTTTCTTGTTTATATGACGCTCACCATCTTGCTAGGTATCATAATTTAATTACATAACTTCATTTTGATTTTATGTTGGTTTCTTGTTTATGGTTATGAAGGTGAGCGGTAGTTGTGCAGAGGAGCTTTACTTGTAAAGTTTGCAGCATCAAATAGAAAGTGATCTTATGCCAAATGCCCGATGTGACCAAAGTGATTCTTAATGGCGAATTATATAAGTAAACTTTTTTTTTTTTATAACAATTAGTTAATATTTAAAAAAGATGTTATACCTGCTATATGGACCATGAGATAACTATCTATGTTGTTTAGTTTGCCCTAATTTCTTTTTGTTTAGTTTTTAGCCAAGGTTGGAATTTCTTAGGCTTGGCTGGTGGAACATTATTAATTTTCAAGTTGATTACAAATATGCAGTTGGGGATAGGATAGGTGAACTGTCTTATACTTACTCCTATTTTATGAATTTGAGGTTGGTTGCCGAGATGTGGTATTAGTTTGCTTGTGGTTTTGTATTATAGGCTAATGGCACTCAAGACTTCCATGATAAACTGATATTTACAGATTGAGAAACCCATACTATTGGTTACAATTCCAAAAATGTGCTTGAAAATGCCCTAGGTCAGGTGCATATCGTTATCCTTATGCACTTGGTTATGAGGTTGATGCAGTGTCCCTCCTTAACATATTGAAGTTGTGGGTTTATTTTATTTTATTTTTTTTTGTCTATAAGTAATAATCGCTGCCCCCACACCCTTTCTGTGAATTTCATGTAACAATTGGTGTATTACTAAAGTGGATATCACGATGGTCTCATAGCAAGAGAAGAAGCTGTAGCGCAAGAGGGATTTAATATTGGCTTTAAGGAATCAGTCCTTGTTGGGTACAAATGGGGTCTAGTTAGAGGTGATACCAGGTAAAAAAAAACAAAAGAGGAAAATAATTTGAATGCTCTATTGCTTATAGAGTTTTTAATGAAATTGCTATAAGCATATGATTAAAAAAGAATTTAAATGCTCTGTTGCTCATAGAGTTTTTAATGAAGTTGCTATAAACATATGATTAACTTCTTTTCTCTGCTACTTTTGTTTTCCTATTTTTTCTAATCTGCATCCCCATGAACTGCCTTCACTTTAGTTCCTGAGGACTTGAAAGAGAGCATTTAAATTCTCAAGATGGTAACCAAACTCTCAAAGACATGAATTGTATGGTTGCTTTTCATAAGGGTTTGACAACATGGGCTAAGTGGGTGGATTCTACTATGAATCATAGTAAAACCAAAGTCATCTTCCAAGGAATTTCTTTTACCCACTACCATTAAGTTTACTTCTTTCCCATCACCAATTTTTTTTTTTTTTTAAAACCAAAAATTAATTTCCTGAATTTCTCTGATGCTTTTTTTTTTCTTTCTTTTTTTTTTTCCTTTTCATATTTAGTGGCGAGGGATTGGAATGAGCTAGGGATGACAAACTGTGGAAATGAGACAAAACTCCTAAGTGGATCAGTCTATCAAGGCGAATTGCCCAAGGAATTATATGTGGTGAAAGATGTATTAACTGGAATGAGAAAACATGTTCATCTGCTGGACATAACAACTCTATCACAACTCAGAAAAGATGCACATCTTAGCTTTTATAATGGCTTTAGGCGCATGGACTGTAACCATTGGTGTATTGCTGGACTTCTAGATACTTGGAATCAAATTTTTATGCATTTCTCATAATTGTTATGCTTGTTCTGGTATTTTTAGTTTATAAAAATGATCATACGGTTGCTTAGGTCCTTCCTTCCATAGATCACCATTTTTAAGGGAATCAAGTTTCAAAACATGACCGATCTTTTCATTTTCAATGTCAACCAGATATTGAGAGTTAAACATCATTAATGAAACTCTACAATCTTGGATAATTTAGAGTATTTAATATATTCATAATTTGAACCATAAATTTGCACGACTCTTTGATTTTTTTTTCCCTGGTAAATATGTCATTTAATGGCCCACTCTTTAATTCTTTGGTTGTTAAATATGTCATTTGATAGTTTCCTGACCTTGCATGTTACATTAGTATATGAGTCTTTGGAAAATTGCATGGTGACGGAGGAATGAGGCAAGGCTGCATGAGTCAAACATATGAGGGATGCAAAGTGGTTGAGACTAAGACAAAGTTTTAAAAAGTTTTCAAATTTGCACAAAAATTTAATTATTGTAGGGCCTTCGGTAATTACCAATGAAACCTACGGTAATCAATTTGTCTTTACTTGAAAAATTACCGTAGGTTTCATCGGTAATTACCGAAACCCCTATGGTAATCACATTTTACCAATTTTTTGGCCCCCACAAGTCCCCTAAAGTGTGTTAAATGAAAAACCATACAAAATATGGATTTTAAAATTATCTTGAGGGAAAACCCCAAAATATCTGAAAAATTTCTCAAATTGGCCAAAAAATTACGATGACTGTAGACCTTTGGTAATTCCCGATGAAACCTTCGGTAACCAATATACACCCTCTGGAAAAATTACCGAAGGTTTCAGTGGGAATTACCAAAACCCCTATGGTAATTACGTTTTACCAATTTTTTGGGCCCCACAAGTCCCCTTACATGTGTCAAATGAAAAACCATGCAAAATATGGATTCTAAAATTATCCTAAGGAGGGAAAACCCCAAAATATCTGAAAAATTTCTCAAATTGGCCAAAAAATTACGATGACTGTAGACCTTCGGTAATTCCCGATAAAACCTTCGGTAACCAACATATACTCTCTTGAAAAATTACCTTAGGTGTCATCGGTAATTACCGAAACCCAGTGGTAATCACATTTTACCAATGTTATGGCCCCCACAAGTCCCATAATGTGTGTTAAATGCAAAAACATGCAAAATATGGATTCTAAAATTATCCTAAGGAGGGAAATCCCCAAAATCTCTGAAAAAGTTCTCAAATTGGCCAAAAATTTTTGATGACTGTAGACCTTTGGTAATTCCCGATGAAACCTTCGGTAACCAACATATACCCTCTGGAAAAATTATCGATGGTTTCATCGGGAATTACCGAAACTCCTATGGTAATCACATTTTACCAATTTTTTGGGCCCCACAAGTCCCCTTACGTGTGTTAAATGAAAAACCATGCAAAATATGGATTCTATAATTACCCTAAGGAGGGGAAACCCCAAAATATCTGAAAAAGTTCTCAAATTGGCCAAAAAATTACGATGACTGTAGACATTCGGTAATTACCGCTGAAAGCATCGGTAACCTACATAAACCCTCTGGAAAAGTTACCGAAGGTTTCATCGGGAATTACCGAAGGTCTACAGTAATCGTATTTTTTTGGCCAATTTGAGAAATTTTTAAGCAATTTTGGGATTTTCTCTCCTTAGGATAATTTTAGAATCCATATTTTGCATGTTTTTGCATTTAACACACATTATGGGACTTGTGGGGTCCATAACATTTGTAAAATGTGATTACCATTGGGGTTTTGGTAATTACCGATGACACCTATGGTAATTTTTCCAGAGAGTATATGTTGGTTACCGAAGGTTTCATCGGGAATTACCGAAGGTCTACAGTCATCGTATTTTTTTGGCCAATTTGAGAAATTTTTCTGATATTTTGGGGTTTTCCCTTCTTAGGATAATTTTAGAATCCATATGTTGCGTGGTTTTTCATTTAACACACGTAAGGGGACTTGTGGGGCCTAAAAAATTGGTAAAATGTGATTACCATAGGGGTTTCGGTAATTCCCGATGAAACCTACAGTAATGTTTCAAACAAAGACAAATTGATTACCGTAGATTTCATCGGTAATTATCGAAGGCCCTATGGTAATCAAATTTTTGTACTAATTTGAGAACTTTTTCAGAACTTTTGGGATTTTTTTCTCCTTAGGATCATTGAAAAATGTATATTTTACATGTTGTTGCATTTAACACACATTAGAGGACTTGTGGGGGCCAAAAAATTGGTAAAATGTGATAGCCATGTTGTTGCCAATTCTTTTATTTTTCATTTCTTTTTCATTTCGAATCATTACAATTCAATATACCTACTTTTATAATGTGTATTTGTGCGAAGAATAAATGATTATTCCCACTATAATTCCATACACACATTAATATCGTATTATCATGATAATGCCATCTTTATAACGGTAAATAACATACGAAATACTTAAAACACAATACTATTTTACCAAAGCAATACCACCTCTGTTTTCCTTTCCTCTATGAAAAAGCATTTCTCACCTCTCCTCTTGTAAGCATAAGAAAGACTTAGGAAAAATTGCATTCACATTATAGCCTACAACTGATTCAGATTTAGATTCTGCTTCTGGGAAATCAAATGGAGCTCGACTAGTTTCCACTAGATGAGAGATAAAGAACATAAACAATATAGGGAACAAGGGAATACCGGACCATATATGCTTTTAAGGTGAGGATATTTTTAATTATCATCAAAATTGCGTTTAAATTTTTCTTTCACAAATCATCCAAATTTACAATTATTTTTTAACAATGTATTACACCATAGAACATGTTGAGTGCAACATTCTTTAATGATAAAAAATATAAGAAAGAACACCAGCTGCAGACCTGCTCTCTCTCTCTTTCTCTTCTCTCTCCCAAGCTCTCTTCGGCTGCAGACCTGCTCACTCACCAAGTAGACATCGAATGCGGTGACTCCGAGGCTTGTATATCCAATCAGTTCGAAGGTTTCAAAATCCCAGAATTTCACAGTTCTGTCTGCTGAGCCTAGAAAAAGATTTCTATGTAAAAACATTACTAGTTGCTTCTTAAACATTTTAACAAGATTTAAATGATCCCCGTAAACCAATAATAATATAAGGACTTATACAAACCATTTTGATATAGTTATAGAAATATCAACTTGAAAATCATTAACAAGGCAACAAGCCTGTCATATATTTGCAACAATTTCTACAGCAAGGCGCTGACAAGTTTAATTAACTCAACTCATGAAAGCAACTTGGCTTCTGACCTCTACAACGGTAATTTTTTTCATGTGGTTTTTATATCACATACCATCACCTTCAACTCTAGAGGAGATGATCAGTCCATGTCAAACCTACCCTAAATATGTTTTTCTTGGGTATGAAATTAATAAGCCTATAGAAATAATAATAATAATAGAGCAGGGAAGGAGGGGGACCACACCAATAGACTAAACAACAAAACTTTCCCATTCACAAACCCAGTAAATCAAAGGATATCTCAAGCTTGGATAAAAAGGCCTAGACCTCAAACATTTTACACGCCTGTTTCTACATTTTTCTTTCAAAGGGGGAAAAAAGAAGAAGAAAAACACACACACACACGCACACACACACCCCCACCTAGCTGTAGCTCCAGTAGCAAAAATCAGATTGTGGCATAAGAACTTCATAAGAAAACTTCATAAAAGCCTAGGAACCATAAGTAATAAATAAATCAAGGTCATTACATTTAAACTAAATATATTGCTAAAATTAGAATTATGCAATAACATAAAAATTTATAATAAAAAAGTACTTTTTCCAAATAGAATTTCATGAAGTTTGCAAAAGTAATCACTTAAAAAAAGTTCATAAAAATATTCAAAAGTCTATATTAAATATACTCTAGTCATTGCGATAAGGGTGGTCAACAAAGGCTTATAAAGACCCTATCAAAGGGTCACTACAAAAGGATATCGAATTTGAAGAGTATTGGTATCGGCAAGAGGGGAGCTATGAGTCACCTGGGCCGCCAACTTTTTGGTTGGTTGATTCTCCAAACCATATAAAGAGAAATAAATTAACAAAGGAAATTACATATCATAGTGCTCCTCTTCCAAATTTCCATTAAATTTTCACACATATTATTTAAAACTCATCATCACTATTATTAAAGCATAGCCATCCCATAATTAATTAGCCTTTGCATTATCTTTTTTTCATCCCTCTCTCTATCAACTCTCTGGTCTAACATTGTTGTTAGTGGACATTCTGGTTTTAGGCTACGGTAGCCTTGCCATTAATTTGACAAACTTTTAAGGTATTAGAGAGTGGACCTAACTCTGCATATGAAGCCAATTAAATAGATACAAAACAAGACACTTAAGTATCAACCAAAAAAAAAAAAAAAAAAAGACACTTAGAACAGGAAATGACTAAGACAAACTGCAAGGCTTCTCCAGCAATTTGTTCTAGTCAATTAACTACAATTCAATACCAAACAAGTGGCATTAGCCATCAACAAGCAAAAGTGGTCAATGGCCTCACGGTTGACCCATGAATAAATCCTCAATGATCACCATCTGTGTCTTCACCAGGTCAGCCACTGTTCTTTTAAACTCTGTATTGTAAGATGGAAGCGTGTTCTGTATCCTTTAATGGTGAGACTATGCTAGAATTCTTCTATACCCTTTAACGGTGAGAATATGCTTGAATTCTTCTACATGGGACGTTCTGATAATGTAGTACTTAAAAATTGGAGCTTTCATAAGAGCTATTAAATTCACTTCTTTAGTGGCTTGTTCATAAAGACTTTTTTGGTTGGCAGCTATTCTTATATTATTCTGTGACCCCCTATAGTCCTTTAGTTGTGACACTAGAGGCATTTTTAGTTGTGACACTTCAAAGATAATCAAAAGAAAGTAGGAACACAAATCTACAGAAGTATTGGCATTCAATCCTTAACCAAGGAAAAGATTAGGTGTATTATCTGAACCACATCATCATAGAGTTGAAGTGATTTCCAATGCCCAGTGACTGACTATTATTTACTCTGACAAAAGGGCTTATCCAATTTATCAGAGAGAACTAAGGTATGATTTCTCTATTGCATGAATATATATTACTGGAGAAAAGAACAATCTACCACATTATAACTCTAGAAAGAATATCCTAAGCAATTAACACCATACTTACCAGTTTTGGTCCTCAACATTGCTTTTCCATAGGAATTATAATTACGAGAAAACTGGCATGTAAATGCTTAAATGTGGCGAGCCAATAATCAATGCATTCAAAGGAGAAAAGAACAGAAATTCTTCAAGAAAAGAAATCTCTCCAATGAAATGTGAAGCTATTGTAATCATCAATGTCATTTAAGTCCTTAAGTTGCCTCAGGCCCACAACATGTCAACAACTATTAGTGCATCTAGCAAAATAACAACTTTAGACTAGATTGAAACTAACGTACACTCCAAGCCTACTTATTTTCTATGGATAAATTGAAGTCAACTAATAACATAAAAAAAAAATGTCTAATCAATGAATGTTAAACAAGAAAAAGGAAAATATGCTACAAATACATTGACAATCATATTTATAGGTAGATAGTTGCATACCTCAACACCTCAACTTTAGATTACAGCTTTTGTTGGCTAATTTATGTCCAAGTTCACTCTTCAACTCCAATACAGAATCAGCTTTCATAGCCTACTTATAGAAGGACAAATCTAACATAAACAAATGTATAAACTTGACATGACTGTACACTAAGAATTCAGTCATCGATTCACTTCTACCTAACAGAATACCTCTATACGCTGGGGCAAATAAGTACAAGAACATATATAAAAATGACCCGTGTTTGGAGAGAGAGAAGGATATATTGACTATGCCAGGCAATCTCCAAATGCTCCAGCCACAAGAGCAATCTCATACGATTGGCCGAGAGAATCATTCCTGCTTCTAGGATAAGCCGGTTGATGCTTGACTAATTACATCCTCCAAATTCAAAAAAAGCAAATGCAAAAGCCTTATACACGCAAATAAAGAGAGAATTTTATAGCTTTACAGCTTTAAAAGATAAAATAAAATAAAATAAAAATTCAATAAACCGATAAAAACAAATTACCTGCTTGAACGAAGATGGATTCAAAGATCAAACCCCCATCGAAACAAAATTCAAATCTTTTAGACCACTACCAGCTCTTTCCTTGAAATAATCCAAAACAACAGTAGCTCCACTCCTCCGGATGCCAATAACCCTCTCCACATTCTCACCAACTGAACAAGAACTCTCACTGCAATCTACTGCGGTCTTGTAGTGATTTGAAACCACCACTCTGCTGACCTTGGAAGAGATTTCCTGAACAAATCCAGACGGATCCACGAAGTCTAGAAGGTAAATATCGCTGATTACAGCCAGAGGGAGCTGATTGGTTGTAGACAGATGTTAGGGAAGAACATCAGTAGAAGACAAGCAGTAGAGAAGAAGAGGTGAGCTGCTAAAGCTGTAAAAGCTCTGTCTGGATGTGGAATATGGTAGGTGAGATATTGATCAGTGAGAGAAAGAAATTGCACGTGGTTTACAGAGTAAGGATAAAGTTGGAATAATGAAAAAAAGATGGGTAGATGAAAAAAGTTTTAAAAGGCAGGGGTATTTTTCACTAAGGTGTTTAAAATAAGGGTATAGGGCCAAATTCCCCTAAGGCGTCTCGTAGGATGAATGCACTCAAAGCCTTTTTCCTTTTCATACACATTTAGCATTTCTGGTCTTTTTCTTTTTCTTTTTTTTTTTGTACAAAAAAAAAAAAAAAAAAAATTCAAAGTGATATGATATATCATAAAGTTAAGCTTTACAAATTATTGTGCAGTGATATTTATATGAATAGACCCATAAATGTTCCAAACCAAATAGTTTGTTAGTACTGGAAGCTTTTTGGTCATCTTAAGCCCAAAAGAGAAAACCATGGTTTCTATGTCAAATCTTTTCCTTTCCATAGGGCACCATAACATCTTAAAATAGTAACTGACTATTATTTGATGAATCTACTTCCAAAACATCTCGCATTTTATCATACGATTCTAATTTGATTTAATTCGGCAAAGAATTAATAATTTTAAAAAAAATATTTGACCTTAGTTATTCTTGTAAAGTGAAAAGAAAAGATGGAAAATACAAAACTTGATTGAACTTGCAAGTTGCTTTAATTCTCTCCATCAAAGTTTTCTGAAATTCCTTGGTACACTTTATAGGATAGAACAATTATTACAACAACACAATTTGAAAAAGAAAAAAAAATAAAAAAATAAAATAAGGCAGCCTGGCACTAATTATCATTCATGCAAAAAGCAAACCGACTCCTCCGTTTACATGTCTTTCAGAAAAGCCAAAGTAGGCATGTCTCCAAGATTTCTTTATGATCAAACTACCTAAAACACCCAAGAACCCCATAGGCAAAGCTTAATCATCATGACATGCTGATGAAGAAGCCTATCGTCTCATAAGCATCACCTTGTTTCTCTTCTTTCTTTCCTCTTGCTGCATGTTGGCTGCTGCTTGGACAATCATTTTGCGAAGGCCTTCCGCAGAGGCCAACATTGCCTTGATAGATTGATGGATCATCAAGTCTTTGAAAATTATCAAGTTACCCATGGTTTTTGGAATCTTCCCTGTCAAATGATTTGTCAATAAATTCAAAGTTTGTAGTTTTTGGAGTTTTGGTAGCTCAAAAGGGATCTTCCCTGATAACTTATTATTGGATAGATCAATGCTATTGACAAGGGATAGAATGGAATACTTCCAAGAGAATGGGGCAGTTAGAACAGGATCACAATTTTATTTGATCGAACGAATTGTTAAGAGATTATATTAATATATATAGTTAGTCTTTTATTAAAGAGAATGTTTTGTTGGATTTTTTTATTAATATAGTTATTTATAATATTTGGATTACTTTCATAACTGAAATTTAAAAATGTATTTTTGAAATCTTAAAAGAATGTATGAAAAAATAATACTAATAATAATAATAATGAGAATATTATTGATGAGTGCAAAATATTTTATGCGGAGTACATGATTCAAACAATGTTAAACTACATGATTCAAACAATGTAAATATTATTCATCCTCCATGTAACATCCCGTCCCGAAGTACATCGGAATTTTTGCACGTTGTTCGAGATTGACTGTTGACCGAGTGGGTCAAAATTTTGACTTTTTGTTCCGGATAGAATTTTGAATTGACTGAGGCACTGTTACGAAGTACACATCGACCTGAGATCATAGACTAGTAGCACATAAAAAATGGAGTTACCGTTTGAATGTTACGAGCAAGACAAATTGAGGTCCAAACTATCCAAGGCATGCCGGAGTTGATTTTTGTTCGTGCAAAGTTGAGCTTTGACTCATGCATGGTTGTAAAGTATTCATTGATACGAGTTCATAGACTAGCGGCACGCCCGATTTGGACATGTGATTTGAAAGTTATGGACCTGTACAATTTTCCGAATACCATAATATTTTAATATATTTTGACTTGAGTGAACAGTATGTGCCATGTGTCATGTTTTCAGCCAATCCTGTGAGTAAATAGTGTCACCCATGGGTGGCTTTTATTTTGGTCAAAACACATGTGGGCTGGGGGGAAGAGAGAGAAAGAGGGGAGGAGAAAGAAAGAGAGAGGAGAGACCACCACCACCGGCCATTGTTTTCGTACACGCGCCACCCCGCCACCTTCGCCTCCTCATTTCCGGCTAGCCCACCAAATCCCACGGCCAATCGACCGTCGACACACTCGGATCGGGGCTTTTTTTGGAGGCCGCATCGATTCCTTTCAACCCCGATTTCTTCCCCAATCGGCCTCTGTTTGCCTCACCGCCGATCCCATCTGTTCACCCGTTCTTCGATCTACCTTTCCTCCAAAAATCAGGGCCAGTGGTCACCGGACGCGCCGCCGGGGGTGACGGTTTCCCGTGACCACGGCAATTTGTCTGAAAAGCCAATTATGGTGAGTTCTTAGTCATACCGCCCACCCTTTTTCCATTAATTCCGACCCCTTGGACCTAAATCTAGTGACCACTTTCCTCAATTCTTAACGAATTGTGAGAATCGAAGGCCTCAAACCCGAGAGCTTTCCGGGTGAGATTTCGGCCACCATGAGTCCGATCTCCAGAAAGTAAGACTAGATCTGTAATCCTCACTTCACAAGCTTCGATTCGGTATATCATTCGTAAATTTTGGTTGTCGTTTGTGTTTGCTCCTGGGGTGCTCGTTTGTGAATTACCTGATTAAAATATTAATATATTTGATTGTGTGCAATGTTGATATTTGAGGTGCACGTGTGGGTCAAGAGATGGATCCTATGGAGGATCTTGATTGACATGCATGCCCAAGGTGAGTGACGCACCTTCAAAATTATTTTCGGGTGTTAAATTAATTATATTTTGGGATATTTTAATATTTGAATGTTTTTATTCTATGTTGATTATTTGATAAATTGTGAATTAAATTTTGATGCCAATATTTGAATAATTTGAAATGTATGATTTTTGACAGATTATGGAAATCTAGATTCTATGAAAATTTGATATTTAAAGGAATTGTGAATTTAATATTATTTGATTATTGTGGAATTTATTTGTGAGTTTATTTTAATTAATAAAAATATATTTCTATGAATTTATGAAAATTTGAATTTTTATGTGATTTATCGGAATTTCCTTTTATCTTGGACCTTGAGGTTAAATTATTGTTTTAAAATTATGTTGAAGAAAATATTTACGCATCGAATATTTTGGGATTGATTTACTTATGGTGAAATTGATGGAATTATGCGATGAAGTTATGATGATGATTTTAAAAAAGGAATGTGAAAAATTTATGGGTTTAAATGGATAAAATAAATCCGGTGGTATTTTATACAAATATTGATTTTATGATTTACGAGTTTTTAGATGCACCACACACGTACTGGTGTTCTATATATGGATATAATTAGTGCGCACATGGATATGATTAGCGCGCAGGTGGGTGTGAGTAGCGCGTAAGTGATTTATGGGTTGTCTTGTAGTTGCCATCGAACTGAGGGTTGGCAAGTTGATATCGGGTGTAGCCACCCCCCGCCATGGCCAGGACGCCTGTTTGTGGCGGCGCGGTGGGATGCCACGAGACCATATGCCAGTTTCTCTCTTTAACCTCCTGTCTGGCGGTGCTTGGGACGTTGGGTATCGTTGGCGCCACTGGTATATAGTGGGTGCATCAAATGGTTTTTACGACATGATCTTCAAATATGAAATATTTTAAAATTTTATTTTTAATAAAGTGTATTTAACGGTGTTTTATTATTTATTTATTTAAATTTTAAAGTTTACACAATTTTTATGAAAATATTTTTTACGAATTTATTATTCAAATTGTTTTGGTATTTTGAAATCAATTCTAATATATTATGTTTTCAATCATTTTATTTTATTCTTACCATTTATTTTAAATGGGTGTTTTATTTTGATTTAATTATTCTTTTACTTAATTATTTAATCAATTGATTTATTCTAATTAATTAATTATTTCCTAAATTGTCTTAATATGAGTTTCATTGATAATTTTGCTTTATTTGTTTATGATATGTTGTTAATCTTTTAGTAATTGTTATCAAAGTTATTTTCATTTCTATTATTATTTCCATTCTAACTTTGGATTCTTAAATTGTTGTGTTTCATTTGTAAATTATCTGACTAATTATTTTCTGAATCTTGGGGCATAAAATATCGGGTTTTGTGAAAGCGTTTTAAAAAGGGAACATTTCCACCTTAGTGGCTATGAGGGTTTTGAGAGAAAAATTATTTTCAACTATTATTACTAAGCCATTTATGTATTTATTTATTTAATTACTTATTATTACTAAATTACTTAGTTATTATTAGTTAGTAGACCAGATCGCTCACTGAGATGATTAGCATCTCATATTTTTAAATTTCATTCCCTTAGGTTCAGGTGGTAGATATTGTTCGATCAGGGCGAGCTCGACAGTTTGACCGTTTTTGAAGGACAAAGAAGTCTCCTTTCCTTCATTCCTTATTATCTAATATTTCTTTCTATTCTGTTTGTAATAACTATCACACTTAGAATTTTACGTTGGATGTATTACATAATTAATTATGCACTGATTCACTGTTATTTATTTGAAGTCTTGCAAACTTGTAGAAATAAATTGTAGTAAAATAGGAGGAATAAGGTGGTGTATATAGAAATATGTTTTCAGTGCAGGAAGTTTGTGGTAAGTCCAACTTTTAGGAGAGGGTTTGCCGGATTTTCCATTGGAGGGTCCAGTAGGATTTCTCTGGAATCAGGGCTTGTTTAAGATTTCGATAAGGAATTTTGGACGGGTCCTAACACTCCACCTTCAATATTTGATATCAACATTCCTAAGTTCAGGAACAAAATTAGGAAGTGTCCGGACACCTTCCGTGTGCATCAGAATGGCATTCTATATTTCTTTCATAATGGTGGTTTCACGCTCTTTGTAAATCATCGATGCTTAGAAGGGATAGCAGAGTATTGCTTAAGCATTTTTCCAAAGAGAAGAAGGTGGATAAAAAAGCCAAAAATGCATTGATTTATAGTTATAGGTTGTACAAAAGTATATGGTGAGGGCCTCATCTTAAAAGAAAAAAAAAAATAATAATTGTATATGATGAGAGAGAGTACATATTTTCATACATGGTAAAGGTTGCTCTCTAC
The DNA here is from genome assembly GCF_031755915.1 of Ziziphus jujuba. Lineage (NCBI taxonomy): Eukaryota > Viridiplantae > Streptophyta > Magnoliopsida > Rosales > Rhamnaceae > Ziziphus > Ziziphus jujuba. The sequence continues at coordinate 29,197,451 of NC_083387.1, read as the reverse complement.
TCGTTTAAATTTCTTTAAACATGTTAAATTAATTAACGCAATATATATATATATATATATATATATATAGTCTTTGGTAGAGATTTATGAAAAGAAACTGTGATGCATAACATCTATGGATTTGTATATATATTATGAATTTAGATATATATATATATAAATATATATGCATTTTGATTTCCATTTTAGTTTGAAAAACGATAATAACAAAATCATTGTGAAATCATTATATATATATATATATATATATATCAGCATATCTGACTTTGTCAACTATACATTCATATGGCTTTAGTTTTCATCACCTAATATTTCAAATATTGCTCAAGTTTTTGCAAGAATATATCTACCAAAAAAAAAAAAAAATTGATAGGAGTAGAGGGTCCTATATTATTGTACTAATTATACTTGTAATGTTACATAGGAATATACACTTTTTAATATTGTATTAAATTAATTGGTCAATTATTTTCATTGCAACAGGTTCACATATCAATTAGTAAAGCTACCATATGGAATCTTGTTGGAAGTGATGCAACGACTGTATTTTTAGTATTACATGAAATCCAAATGCAAATTTTTGTCCTGGTATTAAATTATTGATAATAAAAAGGAGATGTACTACCATATAGTATATACTATTTCATGTAGTATTATTTTGTATGTAGTTCAATATGTACCGAGGGATTTAACAAATTTTTTTTTAAGTCATCCTAATAATTGGAAGAAGTTAATCCAATGCTACATAACAAATTGAAAGAATTTGTTGAAAATATGTTTTGCACTAAAATAGTTTACTTCGTGCTTATTAATTAATTTTTGAAAGTAAATTTTTTTTTTTCAAAATCTATATAACTATATTAGCTCCCAATTTTTTATTGTATAGATAAATATATTTTGTAATTTTTGTTAGCATTGTTCAGTGGAAGCAGTTCTGCATTCCATACCTGCTACATAGAAGAACACAAATTGGATGTTTTTCTATCTTGCAAAATGGAATAGTTTTTGAACAACTTGTGTATAACTGATGCTGCTGTAAGGAGCTATATACTCATGATCCGGGTTGTAGTTGGGACACCAAATTTGACCTACTGATTCTTTAATGTACAGATTTTGTAGAGGATCACTATCTATATGGGGTTCGATGGTGGATGCTTTATTTTCCCCTTTGAAAATAAGAAAATTTTCACACTTGAATTCGAGAAGATTTGAAACATTGTAGAAAATAATGTCATGCATATTAATATTCTGAAAAAGATGTAATAATATTGTCTCTTTTATGGTCATTTGTTGGAATTCCAATTTGTGGTTCCAAATTCTACACATATAGACCTTTAATTTCATACCAACTCTACATTTGCATTATGTCCATATTTCAGTGCGATGACTTTATACTCAAATCCTTTCACCCCAGTCTTTCTTGACTACGGTGTATATTCCAAAACCCCTCTTAAAATATTAGTTAGTTTATGCAAACGGTTGTGCATTTCATCCATGTGCTTTTGTTTTCATGTTTTTCTTTGATTGGAAGCTTGAAAAGTGGAGAAAATTGTATGTTGACATGTTGGGGTGGGCAAAGGCATAACTGGTGTATAGTGGCTTTCTGGAATGTGTTTGGACCTTGGAAGAAATTGATATAACTGTCTTGTTTGTCCCTCATATTCACCATGACTTTCATAGAGAAGACTTCTGTGGGCATTATATAGTGTGCCTTGCCGACATGTGGATGGGCTCGTATACAGACCAATAAATATGAATAATGCGTATCGTAGGATGGATGCACGCAAAGCCTTTTTGCTTTTCATACATATTTAACATTTCTAGTCTTTTTTTGTTTTGTTTTGTTTTTTAAATAGAATAAAAAACTAAAAGGTGATATGATATGTCATAATGTTAAGCTTTACAAATTATTGTGTGGTGATATTAATATGACTAGACCCCACAAATGTTCCAAACCAAATAGTTTGTTAGTACTGGAAGCTTTTTGGTCCTCCTCTAAAGCCCAAAAAAGAAAACCATGGTTTCTATCTCAATCTTTTCCTTCCATAGGGGATCATAACATCTTAAAATGGTAACTGACTTTTATTTGATAATTCTACTTCCAAAACACCTCTCATTTTATCAGACGATTCCAATGTAATTTAATTCGGCAAATAATTAATAATTTAAAAAATTATTTGACCTTTAGTTATTTAGGTAAAGTGAAAAGAAAAGATGGAAAATACAAACTTGATTGAACTTACAAGTTGCTTTATATCTCTCCATCAAAGCTTTCCTAAATTCCTTCGTACACTCTATAGGATAGAACAATTATTACAACAACACAATTTGAAAAAGGAAAAAAAGTAAAATAAGGCAGCCTGGCATAATAATTATCATTCATGTAAAACGCAAACTGACTACTCTGTTTCCAACTTTTTCAGCAAAGCCAAAGTGGACATGTCTCCAAGATTTCTTAATGATCAAGCTACCTAAAACACCCCACAGCAAAGCCTAATGACATGCTGATGAAGAAGCCTATCATCTCATAAGCATCGCCATGCTTCTCTTCTTTCTCTCCTCTAGTTGCATATTGGCTGCTGTCTGGACAACCACTTTGCAAAGGCTTTCCATAGAGGCCGACATTGCCTTGATAGATTGATGGATCATCGAGTGTTTGAAACTGATTGGCAGTTGGGATTTTTCCAAACAGGCTATTGAATGAGAAGTTCAAATGATTCAGAAATGTTAAAGAAACCATGCTAACTGGAATTTCACCAAAAAACTTCTTGCCATAGAGGTCAAGAGTTTCTGACATTGTCAAGTACCCCATGGTTGTTGGAATCTTCCCTATCAAATGATTAGTCGATAAATTCAAAGATTGCAGTTTTTGGAGTTTTGTTAGCTCCACAGGAATCTCCACTGATAACTTATTATTGGATAGATCAATGCTATTGATAAAGGATAGAATGGAATACTTGTATTCTAGCTTTTTTCCCTTCTTCACTACCATGAAACTTTCCCTATTAATTTCCCTTTCAAAAAGTAGATGTAGATCATAATTTGAGAAACTTAGATCACCTATGTAATGTGGTATATGACCTGACAAATTATTCTGTGAAAGGTCGAATACATGAAGTTGGGAAAGGTTACAAAATTTTGTAAGGATATCTCCAATAATTAACTTCGAAAGGGTCATGCATTCTCCTATCCAAGTTCGAAGTTTCCCAGAAAATTTGTCATCAACAAGATCAAGACTAAAAAAGGAAGGAATAAGTTTTCAAGGACGAAGGAATTTATCCAAAAAGATTGTTGTTAGAGATAATCAAAGGATATAGAGTTGTTAGATGACCAATTGAACTCGGGATTGTTCCAGAAAGACTATTGTTTGACATGTCCAAAAGTCAAATGATGAAATATTTTTTCACATATTAGGAACATGACCCGAAAGATGATTATTTAGAGATCCTCAAAAATTGCAACCGAGTTAGATTACCTATGGACAATGGTCTGCTTCCATTCAATGAGTTCAAAGATATGTCCAAGATAATAAAAGTGGCACTGCTTTGCCAATGTTGGGAGGAATTGGCCTAGAAAGATGATTTTCATTAGATGACAAAGAAGAAATATTTGTTGAGAAAAGTGGGAGTGACCATTGAAGTGGTTTGAGCTCAAATCAATTGTTGAATCATTGTCAAACCTTAATGAGTTTGGCACCCTGCCACTGATGTTATTGTGATCAAAAGCTAGTTCATGCAGATGCAAACCCAATAGGAAAAACCAATTTGGTATGGTGTCAAGAATCCCATCATTGTTGAGTACCAATGTGGTAAGCTCATTTTGATTTTGAAGCCATGTTGGAAATTTAGGACCCAATTGGCATGATCTGATGGTGAGGTGTTTTACGTTTAAAAGGAGGTATCCAATCAAAGCTCACATTGAAAAACAGAGTAATGTTTAAGGATTGTTTATCAATTGATAACCCTTTCAAGCTCAAAAGATTCATCAGATGATCGATTCTGTTATGACACCTTCCCATAAGTTTTCTGAGATGTCTAACACACTTAGCTTTGAGCGTCATCCTAGGCTTTTGGTAATGACACTCATTTGATTATTTAATAGGTAAAGTTCTTCCAATGATGTAAAGTTTCCTATGGATTATGGGATCGAACCTTGAAATAAATTATTTTGAAGTTGAAGAACTTTTAAGCTCTCAATATATCCTAAAGAATTGGGTAGATCTCCCACGAGTCCATTGGAGCTCAGTATAGTTTCTCCAAGCTGTTGTGGAGCATCTACAGAATCTGTTGACAAAATGTGTTACATGACCAGAAACTTGGTTGTGAGAGAAGTCGAGCATTTCAGAGAAGTCAAATAAGCAATTACATTCGGATTCAGTATTTGGTGGATATAATAGTTGTGGTTTAGGTTTTCAAGTTTGAAAAACCAATTAGGTAGTGTGTGATAAAGACTAGTTATTTTGGTGTTATCTCTTGTCTTATCTTTCTGTTGTAAATAGTACTTATCACTTTAATGTGTAGCTATCTTTATTAACTATTAGCTTGTATAAATATCAGTTACTATTCATTAAACAGAATAACTTTTCTGATAAGCTTTTCATCAGCTCCTTTATGGTATCAGAGCCGAATACTCTAAAGAGTTTTTTTTTTCCCTCTCGATCCACTCTCCCTTCCAGCCCGAATTAATTTCTTTTTACTATGGCTGCCCAACCATCCATCTCGTCTGCCTCTTCCTCATCTATTATTGATACTCAAACCTATGACTTTGCTAATTTAGTCTTCCTCAATGTTGCTACCCAGGCACCAATTCGGCTCACACCAGTCAATTTCTTCACATGGAAAGCCCAATGGGATGCACTCCTTTATGGCTATGCTCTTATTGGTTATGTTGACAGTTCTCTACCTTGTCCTCCTTCGTCTTCAAACCTGGCTTATTTGTTTTGGATACGTCAAGATCAGCTTCTTTTCGGATCTCTTCTTGCTTCCTTGTCACATGACCTTGCATAAATGGTGGCCTCAATTAAAACATCTCGTGAGTTATGGAACAAGCTTTGTCTCACCTATGCCAAGCCATCTTGATCTCATATCATTCGTCTTCGTGAAAAACTTGTTCGGCCACAAGGTTCACGGAGTATCACAGCATATATGTTTGATATTAAGGCAGCTGCTGATGAGTTAGCCTTACTAAATGAACCCCTTAAAGATGAAGAGGTAACAATTTATGTCTTTAATGGTTTAAACTCTGATCTGAAAGAGATTTCTGTTGCATTAAGATAAAGAGATACTGAAATCTCATTTGAAGATCTTCATGAACGGTTGCTAGAATATGAAGCCTCCATTCAAAAATCTGAGCCTCACACTCCCGACGACTCTCCCATACTTGCTCATGTTGCTCATAAAACCAATGGACCTCCCTCCTTCACACGGCATCCTAAAAAAAAATCTGGTTCAAAATTTCTTTCCCCTCGCAATTTTTCCTCTTCTTCTGCTCCTTCTGGAGGCTACCGTGGACACTGTCAGTTGTGTAGTCAACAAGGTCATACCGCCAAATTTTGTCCCCAGTTGAAATAACAGTGGACTTATATTCCTTAGCCCGGTCTTCTCCCTACTCCTCGAATTAAAAAATTGCTGCAAGCCTATTACTCAAGTCCATAGGATCACTCACTTCCTAGCCAGAACTCTCCTCAACCTTCCTGGCTTCTAGATTTAGGTGCCTCTCACCATGTTACAAATGATCTTCACAACTTCTCTGCTCATTCGGATTGTGATGGAACTGATGCAATTTTGGTTGGCAATGGTAGTGCTTTGAATATTACTCATGTTCAACTCATATTCCTACCAATAATAAATCTTTTCTATTGTCAGATGTTTTATGTGTACCACAAATGAGTCGAAATATAGTTTCTGTTTCTAAATTTTGCATTAATAATAATGCTACCATTGAATTCTCACCACTAGGTTTATTGTGAAGGATATACCGACGGGAATGACTCTGTTTCAAGGACCAAAATAAAGGAGGTGTCTATGAGTGGCCTTTTCATCCATCAAGTTCCAGAATTTCTTCACCGCTTGTTTCCTTTTCTAGTGTCAAGACTTCATACAAGGATTGACATCTGCGCTTAGGTCATCCATCAAATAAAATTTTAAGTCATTTAATTTTTTCATATTCCTTAGCTGTCTCATCATCAAACAATTTTATTTGTAATCCATGCAGATGTAATAAAGCTCACAAGCTTCCTTTTAATATTTCTTCTATGACAAGTTCTATGTAACAACCCAGACCACCCGCATCAAGATATTGTCCGCTTTGGGCCCTGCCCACACGGTTTTGCTCTTCCCGACCCCATTACAATGGTGGGTCACAGGAAAAGACCTCTTGAAAGGAAAGGTATCCACACGCTTATAAGCCATGCTTCGTTCCCCTTTCCAACCGATGTGGGATGTTACAATCCACCTTCCTTAGGGCCCAGCGTCCTCGCTAGCACACTGATCCGGGTCCGGCTCTGATACCACTGTAATAGCCCAAACCACTCGCATCAAGATATTGTCTGCTTTGGGCCCGGCCCGCACGGTTTTGCTCTTCCCGACCCCATTAAAACAGTGGGTCACAGGAAAAGGCCTATTGAAGGGAAAGGTATCCACACGCTTATAAGCCATGCTTCGCTCCCCTTTCCAACCGATGTGGGATGTTACATTCTAAACCTTTACAATTATTATACTCTGATGTATTGGGTCCTACTCCTATCACCTCAACTGATGGCTATAAATGTTATGTCATTTTTGTTGACCATTTCACTAAATATATTTGGTTTTATCCATTAAAACAAAAATCTGAGGTTTACTATGTTTTTCTAAAATTCAGAGCTAACGTGGAAAATTTTTTTGAAACAAATATTATATCCTTTTACTCAGACAATGGAGGTGAATTTATTAAACTAAAATCTTTTTTTGAAACAGCTGGTATCACTCATTTTTTATCCCCACCCCATACACCAGAGCATAATGGTTATGCAAAACGTCGTCATAGACATATTTGGGAAACTGGTTTAGCATTATTATCTCATGCTGGCTTACTACTAAAATTTTGGTCTCATAGTTTTCAAACAGCAGTCTACTTAATTAATAGGTTGTCTACTCCTACTCTTCATCTGAAATCCCCATTTGAAATTCTTTTTCAAAGGACACCTAATTATCATCATTTAAAGGTGTTTGGTTGTCTTTGTTATCCTTGGATTAAACCATATAATAAACAGAAATTAAAAGCCACATCCATTCCCTATGTCTTTTTAGGATATCAACCTAATCAAAGTGCTTACCTGTGCTATGATTTTTCTCTTCATAAATATTACATCTCGAGACATGTAACCTTTGTAGAGTCCGTGTTCCCTATACCTCTCCATCGGTTTCTCTCAATATTAATGCCAAAAAGATTAATAATTGGGATTTATCTATTCCTTCAATTGGGGAACCGCACACAACAGTCCCTTTTCTTTCCACTACATCCAAAGCTTGTGATCCTCCATCTTTTTCTATCTCTTTATCACCTACTCGTACTAGGATTTCCTCTCACTACCTACTCCCACGTGATGTTTCCTTCTCTAAGTCAATTTCTTTTTCCTCACCTACTTCCTCACCACATGCCACTCAATCACCTAATCCCATTCAAAGTACTTCTCACCAATCACTCCCACATGATGTTCCCCATTCTCCATCAACCTCTTTTTCTTCACCTACTCCCTCACAAAATGCCATTCAATGACTACCTTCGTTATCTTGTCCTAAAAAAGCAGCAGTTCCTTGTCAAGGTATATCCAATCACATGCCTTCAAATTTTCCTATGGACCCACCAAGCTCACAAAGAAAAAAAAGTCACTGATCGCACACATGCCATGAGGTCCAAGTCTTTTACTAATATTTTCAAACCCAAACTCGTATCTGATTTTTACATGGCGACCTCACACTCATGTCTTTTAGAAATTGAACCTCAAACTATCTCTTAAGCACTGAAGGATAAAAACTGGCATGCTGCATTGTCTGATGAGTTCAATGTCTTAGTTCAGAACGGTACATGGGAATTGGCTCCATCTAACCCCACATATAATCTTATGGGTAGTAAGTGGGTCTTCAGAATCAAGAGAAATTCATATGGTACTATCAATAGGTATAAAGCACGTTTAGTTGCCAAGGGATTCCATCAATGACCAGGAATTGATTATTCAGAGAACTTTAGTCTGGTCATAAAGCCAGCCACTATCCGAATTATTCTGTCCGTTGCCTTAACCAAAAATTGGCCCTTACAACAACTTGACATTAACAATGCCTTTCTCCATGGTCATCTCAATGAAGAGGTTTATATGAAACAACCTCAAGGGTTCATTGATTCCACCAAGCCATCCCGTGTTTGCAAACTGAAGAAAGCAATCTACGGGTTAAAGCAAGCGCTTGGTGTATGGTATACTGAGTTGAAGAATTTTCTTCTCTCACACGGGTTTGTTAACTCTTTATTTGATACCTCTTTATTTATTTTTCACCATTCAGATATCGTTCTTTATCTCCTAGGCTATGTGGATGATATTCTCTTAACTGGGAATAGTTTCTCTGCCCTTTCTAATTTTGTTAAAGCTCTATCGAATGCCTTCTCTCTTAAAGATCTTGGAGATTTGAATTTTTTTCTTGGAGTTGAGGTAATTTCCTGTACCAATGGTCTTCTCCTCATACAAAGGAAATATATTCATGATCTCTTGGCAAAGACTCATATGCTAGATGCCAAAATCGTTACCACGCCAATGTTAACCTCTACAATTTTAACTATCATGGATGGATCTAATTTAACTGATGCCACTCAGTATCGCCAGGTTATTGGTAGTCTTCTGTATCTATCTCTTACTCGTCCTGATATTTCCTTTGTTGTGAATAAATTGTCTCAGTTTTTGCATAAGCCCATTGAAACTCACTAGGTTGCTGTTAAAAGACTTCTTCGATATCTTAAAAGTACAATGTCAGGACCCATCTAAAATTCCTTACCGGAACCCTAGACAATCCCTGATCCCAGTGAAACACCACCGAACCTTCCAACGGAAAATCCGGCAACATCTCCCCTAAGGGTAGGACTTACCACAAAATTCCCTGCACATAAAACACACTCCAATAAACACCACTTTATTCTCCCACCTTACTACAATTTGTTTCCACAAATTTACAGCACTCCAAAATAATAACAGGGAATCAGTAAGCAATTAAACAAATATCTGTCCAATTCGTATACAGAGCGTTATACAAATAAATATGACTTTAATACAATGACAGACAAAGAAGCAATACAAGATGGAAAGGAAAAAGGGAGGAAAAGCTTCTCTTGGACTTTCCGCAATGAATTGAGACGTCGGGCTCGCTCCGGACGATCAACGTCTACTAAACTGAACCTAGGGGAACGAAATTTAAAAACATTAGCATCTCAGTGAGTGACCCAATCTATATACACAATTATGGTAATAATAACAATCATAGTATACTTGGTTAATCAAGAATAAATAAATGACAATAAATTGAAAATTCTCCTTTTAAAACATTTTACAAAACCTGCTATTTGTATGCCCCGAAAACCAAGGAAAACAATTAGTCAATAGTTTTCTAATAAAATACGATAATTCAAGAATCCAAATTTATAATGAAATAAATTGAAATAAAAATAATTTATAACAATTACTAAATAATTAATGCATGTCATAACAATTAATACCGAAATATTAATAAAACTCACATTAAAACAATTCATAAAATAATTAAATAATTAAAATAAATCAATTTATTGAATAATGAAGCAAAGGAAAAATTAAATCAAATTAAAACCTCCATTTGAAATAAATAATAAAAACAACATTAAATATATTCTTAATTTAAATATAATTTCAAAATATTTATTTTGAAATCCATGTTCTGAAAACCATTTGATACACCCACTATATACCAGTGGCGCCAACGGTACCCAGCATCCCAAGGTACCGCCAGACAGGAGGTTAAAGAGAGAAACCGGCATACGGTTGCATGGCGTCGCACCGTGCTGCTGCTAACAGGCATCCTGGCCATGGAGGGGTGGCCTACCCTCATCCGATGGCAACCACAGGACAACCCCATAAATCACCTGCGCGCTACTCACACCCACCTACGTGCTAGTCATATCCATGTGCGCACTAATCACATCCATATACATAGAACACTAGTACGTGTATGGTGCATCTAAAAACTCGTAAATCATAAATCAATATTTTTCAAAATCTCAAAATTTCATAAATATCATCGGGTTTATTCCATCCAATTAAACCCGTAATTTTCCACATTCTCTTTTAAATCATCATTATAAATCCATCAAGTTCAAATCCATCAATTTTGAATATACAAATTTTTCAATGGCATAAGGTCAAGCCATTAATATTTCAATGCATAAATATTTTTGAAATATAATAATTTAAATCCATATTTTTCTCAAATTCTCAAAAATTGATTTAAATCAATAATATGAAAACCATATAAATTCAATGTGTAATTAATTCATATAATTGTGCACAATAATTGAATAATAACTATAGCAATAATTAAAATAAATCAAAACCACAATTTCTTTAAATTCCCAAATATATTCCTTTGGCACCAAAACATATATTAAAAACATTATAAATTGGCAATACAATTCTAGATAGAAATTCTCATAATATCGAACACATAAACATATTTTTGAAATATTCAATTATGAAATATTCCAACAAATTAATTTAATAATTAATAATTTCAATTTCAATTTCATAAAATTCTTTAGATCAAAATATTTCTTAATATACAAATATTTTGATTCACTCAATTGAGCATCAAATTTCCAAATATAAATCTACTAAATATTTATCCCATAGAATATCAATTTCAAATATTCAATTAATACAAAATATTTACAAATTTTATTCCCGAAATTAATTTGAAGGTGGGTCACTCACCTCGAGCACGCAATCCAACCAAGATCCTCCATGGGATCAATTCCACGATACACACGTGCTCCTAGAACAACAATATTACATAACTCAAATAAATTAATATTTTATTCGGGTAAATAATACCCGGTATCCCAGGGGTTTAACACAAACATTAACCAAAATTTGTGAGTAATATACCAAAACGAAGCTTATGGAACGAGGATTGCGGATTGAGGCTTACCTCCCGGAGATCGGACTCGTGGTGGCCGGGATCTCGTCGGAAAGCACTCGGAATTCAAGTCGTTGATTCTCTCAATCCGTCGCGAATTGGAGGAAAGCGACCTTGGATTTGGGTTTAGGGAGGTTGAATTAGTGGGGAAGGATAGGTGGGGTGATTGGAAACTCATCGGAATTGGATTTTTTGGTGAGCCGCTGTGGTCACTGGAATTCGCCACCTTCAGCAGCACGTCTGATGGCCACTGGCTGTGAAACTTGGTGAAGTGGTAGATCTGGTGATGGGTAACTCAACGGGACCAGCGGTGAGGCAAACGGAGGTCTGGTTTGGGAGATATTGGCCAGAGAAGGAAATCGACCACTAGCCGGAAAATGGCTCGATCCGGGCGCGTCACCAGCGATCTGGTCGTGATTTTTGGCTGACCGGTCAGTTTTCAGGTGGGCTTCAAGCTAGGGTGGCGCGTGTGGCTTAAAAGTGATCGGACGGTTGTCAACGGTGGTGGCTTCTCTCCCCCCTTCTCTCTCTCTCTCCTCCCTTCTTTCTCTCTCTTCCCCCCGGCTCATGTGTTTTGGCCAAAAGAAAAGCCACCTGTGGGTGACACTGTTCACTCATGGGATTAGCTGAAAATACGACACGTGGCACATACTATTCACTTAAGTAAAAATATATTAAAATATTACGATATTCGGAAAACTTTGCACGTCCATAACTTTCAAACCACATGTCCAAATCGGACGTACCACTAGTCTATGAACTTGTATTGACGAGTACTTCACAACCATACATGAGTCAAAGCTCAACTTTGCATGAACAAAAAGTCAACTCTAGCACCCCTTGGACAGTTTGGACCTCAATTGTTTTGCTCATAACTTTCAATCTGTAGCTCCGTTTTCAACGTGCTACTAGTCTATGGACTCATGACAATGTGTACTTTTTAACGATACCTTGGTCAATATGAAATTCCATCAGGAGCAAAAAGTCAACATTTGACCCCTTATCGGTCAACAACAGTCAAACTCGGTCAACCTTGGTCAAATTTTAGAAATTTCCGATGTACTTCGGAATGGGGTGTTACATACAAGCTGTTTCGGCTTATTTTTTAAACATGACTCTTCTTTCTCTCTTCATGCTTTTTGTGATGCTGATTGGGCCAGTAATAAGGATGATTGTACTTCATCTTCGGAATATGTCATGTATCTTGGGTCCAATCCAATTTCTTGGATATCCAAGGAGCAATGCACGGTCTCTCGCTCTTCTACTGAAACTGAGTACCATTCCGTTGCTACTACCACATTTGAATTATGCTGGCTTTGGTCTTTGTTGTTTGAGATAAAATTAGCTATACCTTAAGTTCTAGTTATCTACTGTGGCAATGTGAGTGCTACCTACATTTGTGCAAATCCGGTTCTTCACTCTAAGATGAAGCACATAAAGGTTGACTTCCACTTTGTCCGAGAAAAGGTTTCTCATGGAGAACTATGGGTGTGTCATATTTCCAGCATAGAGCAACTTGCTAATGCTCTAACCAAACCACTTTCCAAACAGAGATTAGAGTTTCTTCAACCCAAGCTAAGTGTTCATTCCACCCTTAGCTTAAGGGGGCATGATAAAGACTAGTTATTTTCATGTTATCTCTTGTCTTATCTTTCTGTTGTAAATAGTACCTATCACTCTAACGTGCAGCTATCTTTATTAACTGTCAGCTTGTATAAATATCAGTTACTATTCATTCAATAAAATAACTTTTCTGATCAGCTTTTCATCAGCTCCTTTAGTGTGCACTTGATATAATTGTTTGAGAGGTGAAGCACCGAAAGAGATGCGAAGTTAACAAAAGGAAGAGTGAGATCCTTATTTTTAAGTCCACAATATGGCAAGTGCAATTCCAAGAGTGATGTAAGCTTATTAATAGTTTGAAGCCAGTATGATGCAGTCTCATTCAAATTCCAGCCTCCGAAGTTAAGTTACTAGAAAGATGAAAGACCAGAAAACCATTGCAGGCTACTATCGTATTTGTTAATGAACACGTAATTATTAACTATATTTAGATCCAGATGAGTCAATCTTGAGACATTTGAAAAACTTTGTGGAACAACTCCAAAAGTGAAAATATCCACAAAGATTGAGATACCTTAGTTTCCGTAATGATCCAATAAAAGAAGGAATTGGGTGACCATAACCACAACAATTCATGCTTAAGTCCAAGTAATTTAAATCTTTCAAAATAAGCAAAGGGTTTGTGTAACAGCCCAGACCACCCACATGCGATATTGTTCTCTTTAGGCCTCGAAAATTCTCTCACAACCCAGCTCTCAAGGTTTTAAAAGGCCTTATAAGGGAAACGTATCTATACCCACTTATAAGGAATGTTTCATTTCCCTTTCCAATCGATGTGGGACCTTACAATCCACCCCCCTTGAGGCCCAAAGTCCTTGCTAGCACCCGATCCGGGTCTGGCTTTTATACCAACTGTAACAGCCCAGTCCACCCGCATGCAATATTGTCCTTATTGGGCCTAGAAAATCCTCTTACAACCCAGCCCTCAAGGTTTTAAAAGGCCTCACACGGGTTAAGGGTCCCACCCCTTCACCTGCCAGTCCTACTGGCCCGGGAAACCAGCTCTGATACCATCTGTAACAGCCCAGTCCACCCGCATGCGATATTGTCCTCTTTGGGCCAGGGGAATCCTTTTAAAACTCAGCCCTTAAGGTTTTAAAAGGCTTCGCAAGGGAAATGTATCCACACCCATTTATAAGAAGTGTTTCATTCTCCTTTCCAACTGATGTGGGACTTCACAATCCTCCCCCTTTGGGGTCCAGCATCGATCCGGGTACTGGCTCTGATACCAACTGTAACAGCCCAGTCCACCCACATGCGATATTATCCTTTTTGGAAGCCAGGTGGTGAGCCCAAACCTTCCCCTCATAGTTTTAAACGCGTCGTAATAGTTAGGGGTCCCACCCCTCACCTACCAGTCTCACTGGCCCAGGCCTTTCAGGCCCAACCGCAAAACTGTCCGATTTGGAAGTAAGTAAGTGAGCCTAAACCTTCCTTTCACGGTTTTAAATGCGTCACAATGGTTAGGAGTCCCACCTTTCACCTGCCAGTCCCACTGGCCCAGGCCTCTCAGGCCCAATTACGATACTGTCCACTTTGGAAGCAAGGTGGTGAGCCCAAACCTTCCCCTCACAGTTTTAAATGTGTTGCAAGGGAAAGGTATCCACATTCATTTATAAGGAGTGTTTCGTTTCCCTTTCCAATCGATGTGGGACCTCACAATCCACCCCCCTTGGAGCCCAGCGTTCTCGCTGGCACACCTATCCGGGTCTGACTCTGATACTAACTGTAACAACCCAGATCACCCCACATGTGATATTGTCCTCTTTGGGCCTGAGGAATTCTCTTACAATCCATCCCTTAAGGTTTTAAAAGGCCTCGCAAGGGAAAGGTATCCACACCCATTTATAAGGCATGTTTCATTCCCCTTTCCAACCGATGTGGAACTTTACAATCCAACCCCCTTGGGGCCCAGCATCGTCGCTGGCACACCAATCCGGGTACTGGCTCTGATACAAACTCTAATAGCCCAGACCACCCGCATGCAATATTGTCCTCTTTGGGCCAGGGGAATTCTCTTACAACCCAGCCCTCAAGGTTTTAAAAGGCCTAGCAAGGGAAAGGTATCCATACCCACTTATAAGGAGTGTTTCGTTTCCCTTTCCAACCGATGTGGGACCTTATAGTTTAATCCCACTGTTCCATGGGGAAGTCTTTCACATAGAAAGTAGACGAGGATGGGTTGCGAAGATTGAGCTTCACCACACGTCTGGTTGTATTGTAGTAGTGTACTCCTTTCCACTTGCAGAAATCTAGTCCCACCCAAAATGAGAGTCTACCTGAAGGATATGTTGGGCAGTCTGTGAAGTGGAGAAGAGCTTTCCTTTCCTCTATGCAATCCATACCAAGATCACCATGGCAGAAACAGAGTCCATTGAAGGACATAATTATTATTCCATAAATAATTAGAAGCCAGAGAAGTTGAATATTTAATGGAGAACTAGTGTTATGACCCACCATGCTTGTGATGGTAGCAAACATGCAAATTGGATATATGTCTTGTGTTCATTGCAATGTTTAAAAAACCGTTTTATAACAATATTAACTAAATTTATGATGCTCTATTTTGTGTATTTCATGTTTATGTTTTTGTTTTCATGTTTTTGTTCTCCAGCGTTTTCTCATTAATTTGTTTTACATGAAACTTAGTGATCACCTGAGTGAGTTGCAGTCAATGATACGTAATATTATTTAATTTCTTTTAGAGGAACATAAATGATTATTTAATTTGAAACCTGCAAAAGTGGAGATTTAACTAAATCAGGATGATTATGTGGCATGTGTTTAATTCTATTAACAAATGTTCTCTATATTTAAAATGTAGCTAATAACCTAGGTGAGATGTTGTAAATTTACAAAATAAATACTATGTGGACTAATAAATGGTGAAACTTAATTACTAATTGAATTGTTCAATTAGCATTTGTTATTTACATTTAAGATACAGCTAACTAATAACCTAGGTGAGATCTTGCAATATAAATCCTCTATGTGGACTAATAAATTGGTGAAACTTAATTAATTAATAATTGAATTGTCCTATTAATGTTTAACATTAGATTTTATACACTTACTGAATTAAACTTTTTTTTTTTGGCGTTAATATATGGCCAGATAATTTCTTATCCCAATAATATTTATGATTTTTTTTTCTAGTTAATTTTATAGGCAATAATTTCTATATGTATTTAAAAAAAAAAAATGGTCGGAGCTTATTCCAATATTGTACAAATCTATGATCAACAAGAAAATATATTTACTTACTAAATTACCAATATATTTTGGGACATAATATCAAAATATAGTTTATTGGGAATACTTTTATTAGTATTGTTAAATAAATAAAAAAGAAAGAGGAAATCAAAGATTTAATAGTATAACGCAGAATTATTTCACTATGAAAATAGCAAAAAATGAGACAAAGAGAAACGATTTTGAAACATGCAATTTGATGGGCTTGCTTTCACACATCCAAGGGTGTATCTTTGCGACAAACATTCTTCAAAACATTGATAAGTAGATGCTTTTCATTCTGTCAGCAAAGCGGAAATATGCAATTCTCCAAGACCTCTTGACGATAAAGTTCCACAAACTCCCCAAAATCCCACAAAAAACACAATCACAATGTTGATAATTAAGCCTAGTTTCTCAAATTTATCTCCACCATCTCCATCTCCATCTCCGTCATCTTCATCACCTCCTGGTTTGCTTTGGCCACTGTGATTAGGACATTCAGTTAACAGAGGTCTTCCACAGAGACCAACATTTCCTTGGTAGATTGATGGGTCATCAAGGGTCAGAAACTGATTGGTGGTTGGGATTTTTCCGGACAAGTTATTGTATGAGAGATTAAGATGGTTCAGAAATGTTAAAGAAGTCATTGAAAATGGGATTGGACTAGAAATATGGTTCATGGAGATATCAAGAGTTTCAATCCACTCCAAATTCCCATCACTAGATGGGATTTGTCCTGTTAAATGATTCGTGGACAAATTAAAGTACCAAGTTTTATGAGTTCTGTTAGTTCCATTGGTATACCTCCCCGATAAGTTATTGTTTGATAGGTCAATGCTATTAAAGAGATATAAGGTGGAATCATATAACAGAACTCTTCCTTTTGCCACCACCTTCAATTTTCCTTGGTATGTAATTTCGTCTATGCCTTTAGATTTCAAGCCACTGAGATTGCCAATGCAATGTGGAATGTGACCGGTGAGACGATTGTGAGACAGGTTCATTATGTGAAGTTTGGAAAGCCCACAAAACTGATGAGGAATGTTCCCACTGAAGGAGTTGGACCACAAATACAAGATCATCAAATTGTGCATACATTCTCCTATCCAAGCCGGAAGCTTACCTGTAAATCTGTTATCTCCAAGATCCAAATTAACCATGTTAGTGCAGTTTTGCAAAGATGAAGGAAGTTCACTTCAAAATTTGTTGTTTGAGAGAACCAATAATTCGAGAAAACTTAGAGAACCCATTGTTGTTGGCATTGTTCCTGAAAGACTGTTATTTGACATGTCCACAATATACAAAAATTGTTTATCTTCCCACAAATGAGGAATCTGACCTGATAATTTATTGTTGGAGATAATTAAGGTTGTCAATCCAGTTAGATTTCCAATGGACAAAGGAATGCTTCCACTCCAAGAGTTTTCAGAGATATCTAAATCTGATAGCAAAGGCATTGCTTCACCAACGTTAAGGGGAATTGGCCCAGAAAACAGATTGTCCCTTAGAGATAAGATGGTAATGTTTGATGACCAAATTGGAAGAGGACCTTGAAATCTATTTGTACTCAAGTCGACAATGCTTTCCTTGTTAAATCTGAATGAGTTTGGCACCCTACCGCTTAGTTGATTATAAGCCATTTCCAGTCTGCCGAGCTGCAAATCCAAATTCAAAAACCAATTTGGTATGGTGTCTGAAATCATAGCATTGTTGAGTATTACAAAGGTCAGCTCACTTTGATTTTTAAGCCAGGTAGGAAATTTGGGACCCAATTGGCATGATCTTATGAGGAGGTACGTGAGTTTAAAAGGAGGTATCCAATCAGAGTTAATCTTGAAGACCAAAGAAATATTTAGGGATACTTTATCCATTGTCAGCTCCGTAAGCTTGAAAGATTAGCGAGATGAGTTTCGGTTATGACACCTTCCCATATGTCTTTGAGATGTTTAGCACAGTAAGCTTTGTGAAAGCTCTAGACTCTACAAATTGCATAATTTACCCAAGTTTTTTGACAACTGACCCTCGATGGTATTTAGTGAAAGGTCAAGCATTTGAAGTGACCCTAAATCAACAGTTTTATCTGGTAGTGGCCCATATAAGTTGTTGGAGTTAAGGTCAAGATGAACCAGGCTTTTGAGATTGAATAGCCAGTCTGGTATTGTGGAGTTGAATCCATTGTTTGAGAGATCAAGCACCATCAGAGAGGTGAAATTAAGAGAAGGAAGGGTGAAAGTAAGGTTGGAAAGTTAAGTGCAATTCTAAGAGTGTTGGAAGTCTGTTAACGGTTTGTAGCCAATTTGTTGCAGACATGGACAAGTCCCAACCTCCTAAATGAAGGTATTTTAAAGAAGACAGACCAGAAAGCTAGTAGAGGCTACTTTTGGTTAACTCAAACTGGTCAATTTTATTGAGATCAAGATATACCAATCTTGACATGTTCCTAAAACTTGGTGGAATAGTTCCACCAAAAGATGCACCAGAAAGATTGAGATATCTCAAGCTCTATAATGATCCAGTGAAAGAGGGAATTTGGGAACCTCCAAAATCAATCTTGCTCAAGTCCAAGTAATTTAGATCTTTCAGAACAATCAAGGATGGATCAATCTTACCACTCAAAGTTTGCATTGTTCACCATCCAAACTGTCTGAGGAGGGACAGTGAAGATTGAGGTCGACCACGTGTCTAATTCTATTGTTGCAGCTTACTCCTTCCCATCTACAACAATCATCTCCCACCCATGATGAAAGCCTGCCAGAGGGATCTGCTAGGCCTTGCTTGAACTTGTCAAGCGCTTTCCTCTCAGCATCTCCGCATGCTACCTCGAGCTCACCAGTGGAAAAACTGAGTTTGGTTAGAAACAGAATTCCGCACAGAAATATAAAGAAACACTTTCCATTAATGAAAGTGCTGCTGTGTTTCATGGTTGCCAAACAAGGATACAATTTTTTATTTTTTATTTATTATTATTATTATTATTATTATTTTTTGCTGTGATGCAAAATGGATAATATAGGAAATTGTAACTGATGCTGATATATTGTTATAAAAAATTGATCATGATCTGGTTTTATAGCTGTTTGGAAATCAGTTTGACCTGACTTGACTCGGGGTTTTATAGGCTTATAGTTACAGTATTTAAATGAGATTGCTATGGATTGGGTTGGTATTGTAATGGTTTTATTCCCTTTTAATGCGGTAAGAAAAATTTTCCCATCATGAATACGGCAAGTTGAGAACATTGTAGAAAATTATGTCACATAATTAGGAACACTTTGGATGAACATTGTCTCAAAGTCGTAAAAGAATATAATGGTTTGCTGATCTTCTCGTTCTGGTCTCCTTCGTTGGAAAATTCCAATTTGGTGTTCCAAATTCTATACAGATTTTTCATTTCATACCTTCCGTACATAATTTATTTACTAATCTAATTTTCCGACCCAAATATGTCTGAAAATATTCGTTTTCAACTTTTTTTTTTTTTTTTAAATTTTTATAACTCAAATCCTTGGACCCAGGTTCTACTTCAATTAAGGTGCTATTCTAAAATGGTACTGCTTCTTACTGCAAAGAGTTGGACCAAGCCTATATATGTAGTATCTAATAAATTAGACATAACAATGTCAATATTTAATAATTCTGAATCCCCTGTTTTGTGTATTTATATTTATGCGTTTGTTTTCATGTTTCTGTTTCTATGTTTACTTATTATTTTCAATGTTTGAAACTGATCGCTTGAGGTGAATTGGAGTCAATGAGATATATAATCATCTGCAACGTCACAGTGGGTGAAGTGCAAAGATAAAATGAAACAATTTTTTTTCTTTTTTTCTTTTTTTTTTTTAATTTTACGAATGCTGGTGAAGTACAAAGATAAAATGAAACATTTTTTTTTTTTACGAAATTATTTCTTTCTTTATTTCTTTCTTTTTTTCTTCAAAAATAAAATGAATTGATTTTTGTTCATTAACAGTATTATTCATCCTTAACCTTAAATATTTGATATTAATATTTCTAAGTGTAGGAACAAATGAGGAAGTGCTGGGACACTTTCTAAGTGCGCATGGGATTGGCATTTCTATATTGCGCTCATAATGGTGGTTTCATTCTCTTTGTTGATCATCAATGCTTAGAAGGGATAGCAGAGTCTTGCTTAAGGATTTATCCAAAGTAAAGAAGATGGACAAAACAGCAAAAAATGCATTGATTTATAATTATTGGTTGTACAAAAGTATATGTTGAGAGAGATTACATACTTTGTACATTCCACTCTATCCTACTTGCTTGTTACTTTAAGCATGTCAAATTAAATGTGTTATATATAATATTGAAAGCATATTGTGTATATATATATATATATATAAATTTTATGGTGCAGATGTTGCATTTTTTTTTTATCATGCGGACTATCTAAAAATTGACGGTTTCTTGAAAAACTGTATTGACAATAGTTTCTTTAAAAACCTTGCTTTTGAGAACGTCTGCACGATAACAAAATGCAAACATCCATACCATAGAAAGTGTATATATATCTATACCGATTTTCAAGAAGATCACTATCTATGCGGTTGAGATGGTGGATGTTTTCTGTCCTTTTTTTTTTTTTTTTTGGTCCTGCTGTTCCCTTATATAATTTAAAAATCTTCCCACTTGAATTCAGAGAAAATGTAAAACAATGTAAAAAATAATGTCATAAATATTCATAGTATAAAGAAAAGGAAAATTTTCAATGATTGTTGAGTATAGACAGAAAAGACGTAACAATATTGTCTCCCTTATGGTCATTTGTTGGAATTCCAATTTGTGGTTCCAAATTCTACGTAGACCTGCAATTTCATTCCCGCTTTACATTTGTTATGTCTCAATTTCACTTCAATGACTTTATACTCAAATCCTTTGAACCCCATCTTTCTTGACCAAGGTGTATATTCCGAAACCACTCTTAAAATATTAATTAGTTTTTGAGACCTGTGTGAATTGCATCAATATTCTTTTGTTTTCATGTTTTTATTTGATTGGAAGCGTGTAAAAGTGGAGAAAATTGTATGTTACAAGTTGGGTTGGTGGTAGGTTAAGGCGCATAATGAAAAAAAAAAAAAAAAAACATGTTCCTTAGAATTTTCCAAATGACTATGAATATGTTTGGACTTGGGAAGAAATTGATATGACCGTCCTGTTTGTTCCATTTATTGACCATGACTTTTCGTGGAGAAAAAACTTTAATGCGTCTGTCGTGTGCCTTACTCTGGGTTCCACAAATAAATGTGATTAAGAGTCACTGTAGCAAGAACGCACTTTGAGTCATCTTCCTTTTCATACATATATAGCATTTCTAGTCTCTTTTCTTTTTTCTTTTTTTCTTTTTTTCTTTTTTTATTTTTTTTATCACAAAGTCAAGTTTTACAAAATTACCGTGTGGTGATAGTAATATGACCAGACCGGCCACAAATGTTCCAAACCAAATAGTAGTTGTCTTGGAAGATTTTTGGTCTTCCTCTTAAGTCCCAAAAAAAAAAAAAAAAAAAAAAATCCTTTCCATAGTGGACAAGAGCATCTTAAAATGGTAAATACATTTTATTTGATACTTCTAATTTCAAAACACCTCATTTTATCAGACGGTTTTAATAATTCAATTTAATTTAGTAATCAATTAATAATTTAAGAAAATATTTGAAGTTTTAGTTGTTTCTCTAAAGTAAAAAGAAAAAAAAATGATGGAAAATACAAACTTAATTGAACTTACAAGTTGGTTTACTAATTTCTCATTAAGTTATGAAGTAGTTTGCTTTGGGGTCAGGGTATTATTGGAAAGAGTTTATATTTGGAGGGTGGGTTCTGGGTACGGTCCATTAGAATTTGTAAGGATAATTGGATTACAACATCCAATTCTTTTATCAGTGTTATCATCTCATTTTTAACCTGAAAATACAATGGTTTCTGAGTTGTTTAACTCCCTTCGGAACTTGGGATATGCAAAAGGTTAATGGTAATTTTTAATGGCTCCAAGTAATGTCCGGCTTTATATGGAGGGCATGTTCTCCAGCTTTTCCCTGCGCATAGTTAATTTATAGTAGACACATTCGGAATGATGGGGTTTGCAGCTTATGTAAAAAAGGTGAGGAAACTATATGACATATGCTATATGGGACTGTTGAAATGCTAAATCAGTTTGCATAGCAATGCCAAGATGATTTCTGCTTTAGCTAAACCATTTTCAAGGTTGTACTCTTCGCTTGCTATTGAATTGCTAGCTATTAAGGAAGCAATTCAGTTTTTTTTAGGCGGCATTCAGATTATATGAATGTGGAAATATCTAGGGATTCTAAAGAAGCATTTAGACTTATTGCTGATAGTGATAATTATATGGGCTGTTGAGCTTTATTTAGTAGCTAGCTGATATATAAGAGTATTGTTAGCTTCTCATAATGAGTTTAGTTGTACTTATGCTCCAAGAGAAGCAAATAGACCAGCCCATAAAATAGCTCGTCAATCTTTAACTTTGTCTTGTGCTCAAGTTTGGATGGTTGAAGGGCCAGATTGGCTCTTTTTTCCCTTTCTCAAAGTGATGCACGTATGTGTAATTCTTTGTCGATTTAATAAAAGTTCAAAGTTTTATTTCAAAGTAAAGTTTTCCTAAATTCCTTGGCACACTTAATAGCATATAACAATTATTACAAAAATACCAAAGACAAAATGTAAAAAAGGCAGCCCGGTAGTAAAAAATTATGATACACGAAAAAAAGGAAACTGACTACTCTGTTTCCAAGCCTTTCAGCAAAGCCAAAGCGGGTATGTCTCCAAGATTTCTTTATGATCAAATTAATAACTTCATAAAACACCCCAGAACCCCTAAGCAAAGTCTAATGACATGCTGATGAAGAAGCCTAGCGTCTCATACACTCAAAAACATCATCACCATTTTTCTCTTCTTTCTCTCCCCTTGCAATATTTTGGCCGCTGTCCGATCAATCAGTTTGCAAAGGCTTTCCACAGAGGCCGACGTCGCCTTGATAGATTGATGGATCAAGGGTTTCAAACCGATTTGCTGTTGGGATTTCTCTGGACACGTTATTGAATGAGAGGTTCAAATGATTCAGAAATGTTAAAGAAGCCATGCTAAATTTCACCAAAAAACTTGTCTCGTGAGAAATCAAGAGTTTCTAAAATTGTCAAGTTTACCCATGGTTGTTGAAATCTTTCCTGCCAAATGATTCGTTGATAAAATCAAAATTTGCATTTTTTTGAGACTTGTTATAGCTCCACTGGAATCTCCTATGATAACTTATTATTGGATAGATCAATGCTATTAACAAGGTATAGAATGGAATACTTGTATTCTAGCTCTCTTCCTTTTGTGATTACCTTGAAACTTTCACTATTAAATTTGTACTCAAAAAGTTGATGTAGATCATAATTCGGAAAACTCAGATCACCTACGTAATTTGGCATATATATGACCTGAGAAATTATTGTGTGAAAGGTCCAACACATGAAGTTGGGAAAGTATACAAAATTTTGTAGGGATGTCTCCAATTATAAACAAGTTCGAACGCAAGCTCAAAATCATCAACATGGTCATCCATTCTCCTATCCTAGTTGTACGTTTTCCAGAAAATTTGTTATCACCAAGATCAAGACTAAGCAGGAAGGTATAATTTTTCAAGGAAGAAGGAATTTGTCCATAAAGATTGTTGTTAGAAGACAGAGAAATTGAATATTGGAAGGAGAACTAGTGTTACGACCATCATTCTTGTGTTGATAGCAAATATGCAAATTGGATATATCTTATGTTTAATGCAATGTGTGCTCTCTATGTATACAACCCAAATCGATGCTGCTATAAAATGTATAAAATTTTTTCAAACATGGTTGTCAAGGCCAGCACTAATATAAGATTTTGGAGGTGTTAGGCCAACTTTATATGTTGGCCTTCTATACATATTTTAAAAATAAATAAATAAATACAATGAACAATAACAATAATTTTATACTAATAAAAAAAATACAAAGTTAACTAATAATAATCTAAACTTCCAAAATTTCATAAAAATTTAGTTTCTAGTATTTTTATAGCTTTAATAAAAATGGAAGAGAAAATTATGACTGTTGATAAGTGAGTTTTTGACTCACTTATATGGTAGTAATAATAATCTAAACTTCCAAAATTTCACTTAAAATTTATTTTCTAGTATTTTTATAGCTTTAATAAGAAGATGTGGAAGAGAAAATTATGACTGTTGATAATTGAATTTTTGACTCGCTTATTTGGTCCTTAATATTTGATTAAATGCTTGAAAACTCAAGCATGGTGATATTTTTAATGTCTTCTGTTAAGTTTTTATAGGAGGCATGATTGTGAAGTTATTATATATTTTCGAAAGGGATAGAGCAAATTTTTGTAGAAACCTTGGCATGCTTGAGTTCTCATTTTCAACTTGGTAGCAAATGTGGCTTCCACTCCATTTAAGCCATCTTCATGCCAAATCAAGTCGTCCACGCCACTTTGAAGTTGGTTCACCCTAATTTGCTTAACAAATAGCATGGTCCATGCCAGTTTCTTAGTCAAAGCAAGCTCCGCCCTATTTTTGAAGGCAGTCCACGCTAGAATTGGCTACTCCACACCAAACGAGGCGTGTTTAAGCACTCCAAGCCATGCTATAGAGCTCCTTCACAAGCAAAACTCAGCTTGGTCTCACAGCAACAGTGGCTTAGAGCTAATCTAATTCAGTGTATCTAGCAACTTCAAGCCATGCAGCTCTGCCTCTCCTTTTCCTCACATGCTCTCCTCACACAACCACTTAAAAAGATGATGAGGTGTTAAAACGGGGTGTTTTTTTAATGAAAAATGGAGGGTTAATCTTCCATTTTTAGGAGGTTTTTAAAAGAGATTGAAGATAAAAGGGGTGGTGGCTCGTTTTTGGGAAGATGAAGAAGGAAAATAGGCACAAAATTCAAGAGAGATTCTAGATAGAGAAACAGAAAAACTAGAGAGAGAAAGCTTGGAATTGAAGAAGAATAGAAGATTGCAAGGGATTGGGCTTCAAAAGTTCTTCTATCCATTCTTTTTTTCTAAACTCTTTCTATTATTTCTTTTGTATTTGAATTTATTAATATTGTTCTGTGTTGAATTATGTTTATTTGATGAATTCTTATTTGATTTTGAGTATAAAATTTCATAAGAGTATGGTAGGCTAAATTTCTCATCTAGGATTTTGATGGATCCTCTATCTTGATATTATTTAATTAATGGGTTTACCATTATTTTGTTTATCCAATTTTCTTATGTAATTTTTGCAATTATTGTTCAATATATTCTTGCATTTAGAAAATTGCTTGGGTTTTGGGTAAGTTTTCTATTTTTCAACTTGGAAAAGTTTAAATTGGAGAATTAGTCACTAGATTTATATAAAGGTCCTAATTAGTGTTGGGAAGCTTGATTAGGATTTGTGTAGCCACAAAAGAGAGAGTTTAAGGAATAAGGACTTAGGATTTTTAGAAAGGGATTTTTAGTTTTCATTAGAGACTCATAGATTCTAATTTTACTTACGAGGTTGGATTAAATTAGAAACTCTCTAGGCTATAAATTGGATAGAATTTGGTCTTTTAATCAACTTATTTAAGCTAATATTGGAAGGGTAAAGGGGAAGTCAAAATTCTATGTTTCTAATTCATTGTTACCAATTTAAGTCCTTGAATTTGTGCGTTTTTTTTTTCCCCTAAATTTCCTTGTCTTGTCAATTGCTCTTAACACTTTACAATTTTCATTGTTTAATTCATTGTCATGCTTTTATTTTCATTGAAACATTCCATTAGTTTACCTAGACAAAAACAATAAGTAAAAATTTTATTAATTAGTTAAATATTAAAACCAATCTACATGAGAATAATACTTTCTCATTGCTTTATTATTAGTAAAAATTTTAGTAATTAGTTAAATATTAAAAGCAATCTATATGAGAATAATACTTTCTCACTGCTTTATTATTTGATACAGTCCGTACACTTGAGAAATATAACGCATCAAACTGTAATATTTTCTTGAAATATTACACAACATTTAAAAATATTAATTAAGTACCTACTACCAAGGAATATGAAGAGACTGAATTAATTATCAAAAAATAATAATAATAATAATAATAGTGTTTCCTCGCCTCCCTATGGTCATGGGCCACTTTGTTGGTTGGACAGTACATAACTTGGACACCGGGATTTTAACATTCATGATCATTGAGGAACCGAGTCACATAGCATGATAAATATTTTAAAATTTATAATGATATTAATTAAATTTTTGAAGCTCTGTTTTGTGTATTTATCTTTATAATATTTGTTTTCGTGTTTTTGAATCTATTGTTTTCTGGTTGATTTGTTTTACATGAAACTTAATTAATCATCAACCACAATGATTGAGTTGCAATTAATGATACGTAACATTATTTAAGGAAAAATATACGTTGCCACCTAAATTCTTGTTTTGCTAGCATTTCAGTACCATGTCAAACGGTGTTAAAGGAGGCCTAACAGAATGGTCACATATGCAACTCTTGTGACCAAAACTAAGGGCATTCGATGGAAAGAAAAATTGATCCCCATACTTCATGTTTGAGAAGCAAATATCTAGCCGAATGGAATGAAACCATTTTCCTTCCCTTGCTCAACGTTCCTGTAACAGAGGATTTTAAATCCTTTAGTTTAAAGATTGCTCAAATTGCAAAATCCAATTAAATTAATTTGCAGTTGCTTTAATAATGCAAAGGTCTCCAAATAAGGAGCACACTTAAGCACGACATCGATTAATCCTAAATAATTGCTCCCAAGGATTCATTTATCTTTACCTTTATTTGCTCTTCAAACATGAAATATGGGAATCAATTTTTCTTTCCATCAAATGCCCCTGATTTCGATCACATGATCAGGTGCACATGCATCCTGCTAGGTTTGCTTTTATATATGTTTGACATTGTACTGAAATACTAGTAAAATAAGAGTTTAGATAGCAATGTGTCAAAATTATTAGTTCAGGTGGTAAAGTGAAAAAGGAGTAAAGTTTAAGGTGGTAAAGCGTATCTTACCCTATTATTTAATTTCTTTTGGAGGACCATAAATGATTATTTAATTTAAAGCCTGCAAAAGTGAAGAATTGTATTATTTTCATTTCTGCTATATTTTTATGTTTAACATTGGATTTTATAGGCTTACTGGATTAAACTTTTTTTTGTTATTTACTTATGGCTTGAAAATTTCTCATGCCAATAATATATATGATTCGTTTTTCTAGTTAATTTTATAGACAATAATTTCTTTATGTATTTAAGAGAAACAATAATTGGTGGGAGCTTCATATGTTGTAGGAACCAATCTAAAATCAACAACAAAGGAATGGAAAGAGAAATGAATGGGAATCCCCCTATGTGCTGAGAATAAGAGGAGCCAACATACTGAAAAATACCCGTGGGTTGAAGCACAGGTTGAAGCATCCAAACAAGTCAGCAGAGGGTCTGCTCTGGCAGAGACAACTGCAAAAGCACTAGTCCACGTTGAATAGATTTATTTACTTAATTACCATTATATTTAGGGACATAATATCAAAATATAGTTTACTGGGAATACTTTTATTATTATTTATAATTAAACAAAAAATAAAGGGAAAATCAAACATTTAATGGTATAACACATACAGTTATTTTACCATGAAAATAACTAAAACCGAGACAAAGAGAAACGATTTTTGGAAACATGCAATCTGATGGGCATGCTTTCACAACAAACAAGGGTGTTTCTTTGGGACAAACATTCTTCAAAACATTGACAAGTAGTTATTCTTCACCTTGTTAACAAAGTGAAAATATGCAATCCTCCAACACCTCTTGATGATCAAAGTCCCACAAACTCCCCAAAACCCCACAAAAATCCAATCACGATGCTGATGATGAATCCTAGTTTCTTAAGTTTACTTCCACCATCACCATCTCGGTCTTCTTCATCACCTCCTGGTTTTCTTTGGCCATTGTCAGGACATTCAATTGACAGGGGTCTTCCATAGAGACCGGCATTTCCTTGGTAGATTGATGGGTCAGAAACTGATTGGTGGTTGGGATTTTTTCAAACAAGTTATTGTATGAGAGATTGAGATGGTTCAGAAGTGTTAAACAAGTCATTGAAAGTGGGATTGGACCAGAGATTTGGTTCATGGAGATATCAAGAGTTTCAATCCACTCAAAATTCCCAATGCTTGATGGGATTTGACCTGTCAAATGATTCATTGACAAATTCAAAGTACCAAGTTTAGTGAGATTTGTTAGTTCCATTGGTATACCTCCTGATAAGTGGTTGTCAGAACTCTTCCTTTTGCCACCACCTTCAATTTTCCTTGGTATGTACTTTCTTCTATGCCTTCAGATTTCAAGCCATTGAGATTCCCAATACAATGTGGAATATGACCAATGAGATGATTGTGGGACATGTCAATTATGTGAAGTTTGGAAAGCCCACAAAATTGATGAGGAATGTTCCCATTGAAGGAGTTGGACTGCAAGCGCAAGATCAACAAATCGTGCATACTTTCTCCTATCCAAGCTGGAAGCTTCCTGTAAATCTGTTATCTCCAAGATCCAAACTAAACATGTTAATGCAGTTTTTGAAAGAGGAAGGAATTTCACATGAGAGTTTTTTGCTTGAGAGAACTAGGAATTGAAGAAAACTTAGATAGCTCATTGTTGTTGGTATTGTTCCTGAAAGACTGTTGTTTGACATGTCCACAATGTACATGGATTGCTTATTTTCCCAGAAATGAGGAATCTGACCAGATAATTCATTGTTGGAGATACCCAATGTCATTAATCCAGTTAGATTTCCAATGGACAAGGGTATGCTTCCACTCAAAGAGTTGTCAGCGACATCTAAATCTGATAGCCAAGGTATTACTTCACCAATGTTAGGAGGAATTGGCCCAGAAAACTGATTGTCCCCTAGATACAACATGGTAATGTTTGATGACCAAAGTGGAAGAGGACCCTGAAATCTGTTTGTAGTCAATTCGATAGTGCACTCTTTGTTGAATCTAAATGAGTTTGGCACCCTGCCACTTAGTTGATTATAAGCTATATCAAGTTTATCCAGCTGCAAATCCAAATTCAAAAACCAGTTAGGTATGGTGTCTGAAATCATTGCATTGTTGAGTACCACAAAGGTCAGATCACTTTGATTCTTAAGCCATGTAGAAAATTTGGGACCTAATTGGCATGATATGATGAGAATGTAACACCCCGTCCCAAAGTACAACGAAAATGTTTCAACTTTGACCGTTAACCGTTGACTTTGACCGTGGACCGTTGACCAAAAAGGCCCAAAGTTGACTTTTTGACTCAAATGGAATTCTAGGTTGACTGAGGTACCGGTATGAAGTACACGTTGGCACGAGTTCGTAGACTAGTAGCACGTTGAAAACGGAGCTACGGTTTGAAAGTTATGGGCAAAACAAATTGAGGTTCAAAGTGTCCAAGGGGTGCTGGAGTTGACTTTTTATTCATGCAAATTTGAGGCTTGACTCATGCATGGTTGTGAAGTACTCATCGATACGAGTCCGTAGACTAGCGGCACGTCCGATTTGGACATGTGGTTTGAAAGTTATGGACCTGTAGAGTTTTCAAATACTGTATTATTTTAATATTATTTTTTAAACGTGTAACAATGTACCACGTGTGACTTAATAAATGTGACCATGTGTTACCATGTTGAGATGCCACATGTCAACCATGCTTAATACCATGTTATTTTTATTATTGTTATTTTATATAATAATATTATTTTTAATATTATATAATTATTTTATTTTATTTTATTTTATTTTATTTCTTTTCTTTTTTCTTTTTTTTCTTTTGCCCATGTGGGAAAACACCTTTCTCCTCTTTTCTTTTCCTTTCCTTCCCTTCTCCTTCTTCCACGAGCCCGTCAAGCACCAGCAAGGAATTCTCTCTCTCTCTCCTTTGACTCTCTCCCCCTCTCTCTTTGACCGACTGTTTTGGCTGGATTTCAGTGGCCGGACGGCCACACGTGCCGGCCATCGGTGAAGCCCAGTTCCCCGCGACCCCAACTTCCAATTTTCCCAGCCAGACGCCGCTGGACGCGCCCAGATCGGGCCGGTGAAGTCGGTGGCAGCGGGTTAAGTTTTTCTGGCGATTTTTTCCGTTTCCGACCAACCCAGCTCAACCCATACCTCTATCCCACCATTTTCGACCCCTCTGAGTCTATTTCTGGGGTTAGATTGCCCAAAATCCCCACCGTTTGAGAGATCCCTCAAGTTTAAACTCAGCTGAAGCTTTCCGGCCAAATTCCGGCCACCGCCGGTCGAATTGAGCTCAACGGAGGTCGGTAATGTGATCCTCATCTCACAAGCTTTCCATAGACATATAATTTTTCAATTTTGGTTAACGTTTGTGTTAGACCCCCCGGGTACCGGGTATTATTTATCCGAATAAAATATTAATTTATTTGACTGTGTGTGAATTGTGTTCTAGGAGCACGGGTGAGTCGTGGAATTGATCCCATGGAGGATCTTAGGTTAATTGTGTGCTCCAGGTGAGTAACCAACCTTTAAAAATATTTTGGGGTAATTAATTATATTTAATTGGTGTTTAATTGATATCTGCAATTATGCTCATGTGGTGCAATTTAATTATAATTGTGCAAAAATATTATTTTATAAGTACGTATATGTTTATTGGTGCTAAACGAAATTTTGGGTTGTTAAGAAATTCCCGATTATTATTTTATTGTGGGTTAGTTGTATTTATTACACATGAGCAAAGTATTTTCATTAATTAATTGTGTGTGGTTTTTATATTATTTTTGGGCATAATTGGTTTAAATATTTTAAGAAAAATATTTGTTTAATTGGTGCTTTAAATTTTATAATTATGCCCGTGGAATATTATTTGATGGATTTTGTGATTCGAGAAAAATTATTTTTATATTGTTATAGATAGTTTCGTACCGGGTATGTTAAAGGAAAATATATGGGATGGTGAAATTGAAATTTGGTATATTTCCCACGGTAATTTTTGAAAAATCGGTACGGTAATAATTAATTTAATAATTATTTTAGACGCAGTCATACAGTATTGGTATTCTGGTGTATATGTGGTTAGCGCGCAAGTATTATGTCTCCCGTGAGTTGCCATTGGACCGATGGCAGGCAAGTCTTATATATTGCGCATCAGCTGCCCCCCTCCTTAGCCGGGATGACGGTTTCAGAAGCGGTACTGTCGGGACGCCGAAGTGCCGTATGCAAGTTTCTCTCTTTAATCTCCCGCCAGTCGGTGCTCGGGACGCTGGGTATCGGAGGGCATCACTAGTATATGGTGTGGTGCGTCAAGTATAAATTTTTGGATAAAGAAATTTCAAACCCCAAAGTATTAAAAATTTATTTATTATATCTTATTACATTTTATTTATATTTGGGGTGTTTATTTATTGTTTATTAAATTAATTGATCCCTTGGTTTTCGGGAAATATGAATATCGGGTTTTGTGAAAATGTTTTAAAAGGGAAACATTTCCAACGGAGTGAATAGTAAGGGTTTTGAGAGAAAGTATTACCTTCAAATGTTTATTTATTTATTTATTTATTTAATTGTTGGTATTAATTAAATTCCTTTATTTGTTATATTATTAATATTAAACGTGTTCAGTAGATAGGGTCACTCACTGAGATGATTAGCATCTCATGTTTTTAAATTCTATTCCCCTAGGTCCAGGTTGGGAGACGTTGATCGTCCGGGGCGAGCCCGACGTCTCAGTTCATTGCCGAAAGTCCAAGAAGTATTTCTTCTCTTTTTCCTCTTCATCTTGTATTGCTTCCTTATCTGTCATTGTATTAATTCCACATTTAATTGTATAATGCTCTGTATACTGCATTGGACATGTAGTTATTATTTATGCACTGAGTAGCTATTATTCTTTGAAGTGCTGTAAATTTGTGGAATCAATTTGTAGTAATGTGGGAGGAATAAGGGGATAAATATAGAAGTATGTTTTCAGTGCAGGAAATTTATGGTAAGTCCTACCGTTAGGGGAGGTGCTGCCGGATTTTCCGTTGGAAGGTTCGATGGTATTTCTCTGGGATCAGGGCTTGTCTAGGGTTCCGGGGAGGAATTCTGGACAGGTCCTGACAAGGATGTAGGTGAGTTTAAAGGGATGTATCCAATCAGAGCTAATGTTGAAGAAAAAAGAAATATTTGGCGATATTTTATCGATTGCTAACTCTTTCAAGCTCGAAAGATTAGCCAGATGAGTTTCAGTTATGACCGCTTCCCACCTGTTCTTTGAGATGTCTAATACAATCAGCTTAGAGGCCTTCCAAGACTCTTTGGGATACCACTCAGTTTATTATTGGATAGAGAAATTTCTTCCAAAGATATCAAGTGTAAGATCCCATATCGGTTGGAAAGGGGAACGAAGCATGCCTTATAAGAGGGTGTGAATACCTTTCTCTTGAGACGCGTTTTGACAAAACCGTGCAGGCTGGGCTCAAAGCGGACAATATCTCATGCGGGTGGTTTGGGCTGTTACATCAAGTTTCCAATTAAGCCTAGGAGTGAGCCTTGAAATAAGTTATATGACATTTGAAGATACCTTAAACTCTTTAGATATCCTAAAGAGTTAGGTAGATTTCCTGTCAGCTCATTGTACCCTAAATTCAATGTCTCTAGGTTACTTCTGGAGCATGTGGACAAACTATCCAAAACATTAGTTATTTCACCTGTAATTATATTTTGCGAAAGCTTCAGACTCCGTAAATTGCATAGCTTTCCCAATTCTTTTGACAGCTGAACCTCAATGGTATTCAGTGAAAAGTCAAGATTTTCAAGAGATGCCAAATTAGCAATTTTATCTGGAAGTGGTCCATATAAGTTATTGGAGTTAAGCACAAGGTAAACTAGGCTTTTGAGATTGAATAATCAATCTGGTATTACAGAGATGAATCCATTGTTTGAGAGATCAAGCACCATAAGAGAGGTGAAATTAAGAGAAGGAAGGGTGAAAGGAAGGTTAGAAAGTTGGCAGAGGGAAAGTGCATTTCCAGGAGTGATGGAAGTCTGTTAACAGTTTGGAGCCAATCTGTTGTAGACATAGACAAATCCCAACCTCCTAAATGCAGGTATTTTAAAGAAGAAAGACCAGAGAGCCAATACAGGCCATTTTTGGTTAACTCAAACTAATTATCTTTATTAAGATCAAGATATATCAATGTTGATAAGTTTCCAAGACTCGATGGAAAAGTTCCATCGAAAGATGCACCAGAAAGATTGAGATATCTCAATCTCTGTAATGATCCAATGAAAGAGGGAATTTGGGAACCTCCAAAATCATTCATGCTCAAGTCTAAGTGATTTAGGTATTTCAAAACTAGCTAAGATGGATCAATCTTACCACTCAAAATTTGTACTATTCCAGCATCATCCAAACTGTTTGAGTAGGGGCAGCGAAGATTGAGCTTGACCACATGTCCAGTTCTGTTGTTGCAGCTTACTCCTTCCTATCTACAACAATCATCTCCCACCCATGATGAAAGCCTGCCAGAAGGATCTGTTACGCCTTCCTTGAACTTGACAAGTGCTTTCTTCTCAGCATCTATGTAACACCCCGTACCAAAAATACACATGATTAAACAAGTTTGACCAAGTTGACTAAGTTTGACCAAGTTTGACCAAGTGAACAATAGGTGGGTCCAAGTTGACTTTTTTGATAGCCAATATTTTTGGTTTGATAGAGGTACCATTGTGTGGATCTCATTGATACGAGTTCATAGATTTGTGGCATGTCAAATTCTGAATTACGGATAAAAAGTTATGGTCCTAAGAAGTTTTAAGCATAAGTTTTATATCAGTGTCCAAACCAGTCTCCAGTTTTCGTCTGTTAGTGACCAAAGGCTTTATATAAATGTGGGAAAGCATGCCTAGTAGGAAACAAGTTCCAAAATACCCATTTTGTCACCCAAACACAAGAATTTCTCTTCAGACCCACGGACTTGAACTGGGTTGTTTCGAACCCCTTTTTGGCCTAATTGGGTCATCGCCATTTTGCCGAATTTCGACCACCAAACTATCACACGCACTGGTCAGGGAGGAATCCCATGTCAAGGAGAGTTTGATGGTGAAAGGAGGCTGGACGTGCCCAGATCGGGCCGGCGAAGTCCTCGGCAGTCGGCAAGGTGGGTCGCCGAATTTTCTTGATTTTTGGCCATTTCAGGCCAACCCATACACCTTTTCCATTATTTTAACCCCTCTATACTCATTCCCGTGGTTATTTTTCCCAGATTCCTCACCATTTGGGAGATACAATGACTTTAATTTTGGACAAAGCTTCAACTGAGTTTTCCGGCCACCGGAGAAATATTTGGACCAAGGTGAGCATACTGGTGGGTTCCTTGTCTCTTGGGCTTTCCATCAATATAAATTTTATAAATTTTGGAGGTCATTTGATGATTTTTCCATTTTTGGGTCAATTAGTTAATTTTCGGATAAATTCGGACTGTGTTTGGATAGCATTGGTCAAATTGGTTAAAATTGGAGTTAGATTGGTGAAATTGGATTTTATTAAGACCCATTAGGAGGTTCAATTTTGAAAGATCAGGCTTCGAGTGAAAATGTCCAATTTTGGGTACCGGATCCAAAGGGAACGCAGTATAATTGGATCTCCCGGTGTTCAATTTATATAATTTTATAGTAGTATAAATCAATTTGAGACATTTGCATCATACAAATGTCTTTGGTTTAGTTATTTGGAGCCTGAGGAATATTTTATTAAATTACAGGCACTCGAGTTGAGCCTGGCAGTGATCCTGCAGGGGAGCAGGAGTGAGCATCTGCAGTATTGTGAGTGGTTATAATTTTAAAAAATGTTTTGGGTATGTAGTATAATATATATGTGGTTTAAGTATTTTACTTATACCTATCGTTTGATTTGAATATTCATTTTATGGATATATGAGGATCTACTTTTACATATATGTGTTATCATTTTATATGACTTTTGTCAATATTTTAAATGTTTGGCAATTCTAATGAGTTCATGAATGAACTTGTGGTATTTAAATATTTTGGTATTTGAATTGAGGTTTTAAATCACTTTGGAAAATAATTGATTTGAGAAAGCATATTGAAAATTATATGATTTTAAGCATATTCAAATATTTTATAAATTCTTAGGTGTCTAAAATTGGTTTATGGTGAATATATTTCACTATGATATTTTTGGTTTTCGTATGAAATAATAATTTGAGATTTTTGAAATATTTGAATAAGCGGTGGAATTTAAATATTAAATTATGATTTAGGATACAGTATCGATTGGGAAAAGTATAATTGATCTTATAAGATTGTTTTAAGAATGCTATATCGGTTATTTTTAAATTGATATACCATGTAATGCCAATATTTTGGATCAGTATTATATTATATTACATTACAGCATGCTGGGTTTTTGCCACGGTATCATGAGGTTGGGCTCAGCCCACAGAATATTATTGTCATGGACCATGAGGTTGGGTTTATTCTAAGGTTTATTATTATTGCCACGGTCCCGTGAGGTTGGGCTCAGTCCACAGGATATTATTGCCACAGATCGTGAAGTTGTGTTTATCTCACAGGTTATTATTGACATGGTACAGTGAGGTTGGGCTTGGCCCACAGGATATTATTGCCACGGACCGTGAGATTGGGTATGTCCCGACGGTTTACTGTTTCCACGATACCTTTCAAATATTGAGGGTCGTGAGGTGGGGGTATCCCACGGTTTACAGTTTGATACATCAAATGGTACATTGTATACATTCTAAATACATTGTTGATTTTTAAATATAGTGATTATTACTGTATTTTCATAAATATTTTGTGGAATTGCATTCATTTTATATTATACTTAATATTTATATCTTGATTAAGACATTTTATAATATTACAATGATCATGCACTTGATACTTTTCAGCATCGGTCTTATGATATTAATTTGAGGTACAAGTTAGGATTTTGCAAAATGATTTTTAAACGGGAAACTTTTCAAATGAGTGGAACGAGAGATCTTGAGAGAAAGATTTTTCAGAAATAAACTATTATTTTTCTATTATACTATGTCATTCACTGAAATTTCATTATCTCAAGTTTTATTGTTTTAAATTCGTTCCTCTAGGCCTAGACAGCTAGTAGCAGTCTATCTCGTGCACAGCTTATCGCCTTGTTTCTTACACGACAGCAACCATATCTATCCTTTCTTTACTTATCATTATCTTCTGGACTTATTTATTTCTTACATGTACTCTTAGACTTCGTTGACATTATTAGAATGCTCTGACTTAGATTTTGGACTCACTAGAGATCCTACTATATATGTGTGTAGTTATGCACTGTGGTATAATAGGGCAGTTGTGGACTTGCGCTGTTGTGGAATTATTTTATATTCATATATCGAGGTATTATTGATATTGCTGGTGTTCGTTGTCCATGTTTCAGGTGGAGTTCCATTGGATATTCTTAGCGATTGTCCGGTGGGACTTCACTAGGCGGGACCACCAGGGAGATCCTGGGAGGGTTCTCGAGATGGGCCTTGTCAATCTATGCATGCTACATCAAGGTCATCAATGTAGAAACTGAGTTTGGTGAGAAACATAATTCCACACAAAAATATAAATAAACACTTTCCGTTAATGAAAGTGCTGCTGTATTTCATGGTTGTCAAACAAGGATGCAAATTAGCCCCTTTTTTTTTTTCCTTTCTTTTTTCTTTTTGGCTGTGAGGCAAAATGAATAATATGGAAAGTTGTTACTGATGTTGCTATATAATTATAAAAAATTGATCATGATCTGGTTTTGTAGCTGTTTGGAAATGAGATTCGGGGCTTAATAGGCTTACAGTAATTTTAAAGTATATTTCTGTATACTAGGTTTAGATCGTAATGTTTTTATTCTCGTTTAATGTAGTAAGAAAATTCTTCCCATCTTGTATACAGCAAGATGTGAACGCTGTAGCAAATAATGTCATATTAATACACATGGTAATTTGGGACATTTAGCATGAATATTGACTCAATGTCGTATAGGATTTAATAATTTTTAACCCTCTTTCTGGACTTTTGTTGGAATTTTCAATTTGGTGTTCCAAATTCCATATTACATACCTTCAATGCATAATTTTTTTATTTACTAATCTAATTTTCCAATCAAATATGTCTGAAAATATTCTTGTACGAAATGACTTTTTATTCAAATCCTTCGACCTTAGGTTCTATTTTTTTTTTTTTTTTTTTTTTGGGGAAGAAATACGAAGAAACATTTCAAAATGGTACTGCTTTAATTAAGGTGCTATTCTAAAATGGTACTGCTTCTTCGTTCTTCCTGTATAGAGTTGGACCAAGCCCATACATGTAGAATCTAACAAGTTAGCATGCAATAACAATATCACTATTTAATAATTCTGGATCCTTGTTTTGTATATTTCATCTCTATGCTTTTGTTTTCAAGTTTTCGTTTTTGCTGGTTTACTTATCATTTTCAATGTTCGAAACCGATCGTTTGCGATTACTTGGAGTCCATGACATATATAATTATCTGCAACGTTAATTAATGGGAGAAGTTCAAAGATAAAACGAAACGATTTTTTTTTTTTTTCAATGAAAGGATTTTTTTTTTTTGGGGCAAAGATAAAATGAAATGATTTTTGGTTTTGATAGTTATGTAAAAACATTTTAAAATTATCAAAATCTGTGAGCAAATTCAAATAAGGGAGTGATTAACAGCTTAATATATCTGTTAAAATTTGGCTAAGAGTATTTGCCTAGTAAAATCTAAAGCATGTTTTCCTTTTTTTGTAATTTAGAATTTCTTTTAAAATCTTTTTGTATTTTAGAATTGAGGAAGAGATTTAAAAGATCTCAAATGCAATTGCATTAGATGCATATTCATCATTCATTAGGATGTTTCGATAGTTTTGCTGTAAAACTTTTATTATTAGTTTTTGAATTGCTTTAATGTTTAAAATTCAAAGATATTTTGGTGGACTATATGAGTTTGATCAAACATTAAATCTTATAGAAAAAGAATAAAAGTTATAGTCTTAGTGAAAATGAACAAAAAAATGATAGCATACCTTTCATAAATTTAAAATTTTTGAAAAAATGTTAATTCGACTTTTTCTACGGCAAAATTAAGATGGAAAACCACCTCAAAAATTTTGTATGTATGTACAATAATTTCAAGTCAGGGATCCTTTTCAAAAAAAAAAAAAAAAAAAAATCTGTGGTCATGGCTGGCTTTATGTTGGACGGTACGTAGCTTGGACGCCACGATTTCAATATTCATTATCATTAAGGGGCCTAGTCCACACGGCATGATATATTTCAAAACCCTTTCATATTAATATATTAATTAAATTTTTGAAGCTTTGTTTTGAGTATTTCATCTTTATACGTTGGATTTCATGTTCTTTTTGTCTACCTTTTTCTCCTTGATGAAAAAAATAAAAAATAAAACACAACTTAAAATTGTGCTGTTTTTAGTTTTTATTTTATTTTTTTAACATTTGTAGTTAATTGATATATTTAACAAATTTTAATTATCATTAACTAATATCAACAAACTATTGAAATAAGTTACATACAATTTAGAAAAAACAAAAACAAAAAATTAACTTGTTATAACCTTAATTATCGCCTGCGAAGAGTGACTTGCAGTTAATGATAATACTATTTAATTTCTTTTGGAGGAACATGATTATTTAATCTGAAGCCTACAAATGCGGAGAAATTGTACGGTGAGAGGTTGGTGTAAGGTCTGTGGACCCGGGTCAGTGAAAGGTATAGAGACATTTCTTGCATTTTCCAATTGATCCTTAAGAGTGCAAGACGCATTTATATAAATAATAATAATAATAATAATAATAATAAAAATAAAATGATCCTTAGAGTTTTATCACAATTTAACTAAAGCGGGATATTTATGAGGCATGTGTTTATTCTTTAAATCTATTAGCAAATGTTATCTACGTTGTCCCTTTCTTTAATTTGGCCTTATAATGTAATTAAACTAGTAATGAATCTTTATTAACAGTTATGAATAAATTATATATTAATCCCATGCACCATAGAAGACATGATATTTTTAATAACTGTTATATGATGGTATAACCATAATTCTGTGACCAACTCTGATATTTAGACAGAGCAAGGCCTATAATTAAGCTTTGTTTCTTGCTATTTATTCCTCGTTGTTATTTTTTTCTTCTTTTTTTCATATTGGAGATGGAGATTTGAACTTACGGTAGAAAAACAATTGGGCTTTGATACTTGATGCTTGAAAAATATTTTTTATTTTCCTCTAACTTTCATATGTTCAATTTTTATTTTTTTTTCTTTTAGAACTCTTTTATTACTATTATTATTATTATTATTGGTTTACTTTCTTATTCTTGCGATGACTCGCATTCAATAAGTAGGAAGACTTTTTAACAAGATATTTTGATATGAGGTATAATGAATTTTAGAGATTCAGATTAATGTAGAAAATGTGATTGGATGTTAAAAGGAGTATAGACAGGACTAAAAATTTTCCAAAATTAATATATATGGGCCGAATACTTTTTTGTTTTTTGTTTTTGTTTGACGAGACCTAGTAAAAGAATTTCTTTTTCTTTTTATTATTATTTTTTTTTATAAGAGGAGTCTATTATTTGATGGGACCCAGCACAAGACTTTCTTTTTATTTTAAATTGTAGTAATCCATTATTTAATTGCATGTAACTTTTCAAAAATTTAGTCAGCCGTTGTCAGGATCCGTCCAGAATTCCTTCTCCGGAATTTTAGACAAGTCCTGATCCCAGGAAAACCCTACCGGACCCTCCAATGGAAAATCCAACAGAGCCTCCCCTAAGGGATTTACTTACCACAAATTACCTGCACTGAAAACACACTTCAAAAGTTCATCCCCCTTATTCCTCCCGCAAACTACAAATTGTTTCCACAAATTTCAGCACTTCTCAAAAACAACAACAGTCCAGTGTATAAATAAAACATAAGTATCCCAATAGTATACAGAGCTTTAAGAAGTGCTAGTCAACAGAAATACAACAAGGCTGAAAGAAATAATACACTGAAATGAAAGAGTACAAAAGTACTTTTCGAAACACAACAGCAGCGGAAAACTTGGTTCGCTCCGGAAGAACGTCTACCACCACTTGCACCTAAGGGAACGGAATTTAAGAGTGTGAGATGCTAATCATCTCAGTGAGTGACCCTAACTACTGAACACTTTTAATAATAATAAAATAATAATAATAACAATTAAGGGAATTGAATAAATACCAACAATTAATAAATAAATAATAACAACTGTTGGAAAATAATAATTTCCCTCAAAACTCTCACCAATCGCTCCGTTTGAAATGTTCCCTTTTTAAAACCTTTTCGCAAAACCCAATATATATACCTCCCAAAAACCAAGGGATTAAACCATTTGATAAACAATAAATAATAAAAACATACCCCAATATATAATTAAAATGTAATAAATTATAGTAAGTAATTTTTGAACACCTTTGGGGTTTAAAACATTATTTGCAATTTACACCGACGCACCACACCATATATCGGTGATGCCCTCCGATACCCAGCGTCCTGAGCACCGACTGGCGGGGGGTTAAAGAGAGAAACCTGCAACGGTCACTTCGGCGTCCCGACAGTACCGCTGCTAAAACCATCAACCCGGCCAAGGAGGGGGGCAACTGTGCACAAGAAAACACTTGCCTGCCCACGGTCCAATGGAAACTCACGGGTGAAGTAATAACCACGCGCTAAACCACATAATAACCGCGCGCTACCAAGTGTCCATACACCATACACCAGAACACCAATACTGTATGAGTGCGTCTAAAAATAAACATTATTAACCAACTGTACCGTTTTCCAAAATTACCGTGGGAAATACATTAAATTCTCACACTTACCATCCCACATATTTTTATTTAATAAACCGGTACGAAACATTGATAACCAACAAACCACAATTTTCTCGAAATACGAGATGCAACCATAAAAATACCGCGGGCATAATTTATAAAATTTAAACAAATATTTTCGTAAAATATTTAACCCAATTATGCCCGGAAAATCAAATTTAAAACCACGTACAAATACTACCAAAATACACTTTGCTCATGCATAATAAATTAAACCACAATATAACCATAATTAAATCACACCACACGAGCATAACTTAAATACCAATTTAAATACCAATTAAACATAATTAATTGCCCAAAATATTTTTGAAGGTGGGTCACTCACCTTGAGCGCGTAAATCAATTAAGATCCTCCTCGGGATCAACTCCACCACTCGTACGTGCACCTAAACAACCACAGTGTACCAACCAAAAATATTAATATTTTATTCGGGTAATTCCCAAATGGGTACCCGGGGAGCGAACACCAAACGATATCTAAGGGTTACGAATTATATACCGAATCGAAGCTCGCATGATGAGGATCACGAAATTCGGTCTTACTTTCCGGTGATCGGACCCGACGGGGTCGGAATCTCGCCGGAAAGCTTTTTAGATTTTGGCTCCGCAATTCTCCCAAACCGTCGCGAATTGGCGGAAACGGATGCCGGATTCAGGTTCAGGAGGTCGAATACAGTGGACTGGAGCCGGCCGAAAAACTGGGTACTCGCCGGAACAGTACTTTCCGGAAAATTGGCCCCTCGCCGGAAAATGCTCCGATCCCGGCGCGTCGGTGGTCCGATGGCCGTGATTTTTGGTGGGTCGGCCGGACATGAGGAGAGGATCAAGGGTGTACGGCGCGTGTGGCCGGAAAATGGCGGGAAGTGGGCCAATCTGTGGTGGCCGGCGGTGGAGGGGAAAAACTCGCCGCCGATCTTCGGACGTCCGATCCGGGCGCGTCCGGCGGCCGATCGCCGTGAAACTTGGAGGTTTTGCCGGAAATGGGGAGGGGAAACTTTCTGGCCGGCGCGTGTACTGTAGATCGGCCGGAAAAGTTGAAAAATTCCGGCGGCCGGCGGACTCTCTCTCTCTTTCTCTCTCTTCCCCGAGAATTTTATCAAATAAAAACCCCAGTGTGACACTGTTCATGCCACGTGGATCAATCAGAAGCTGACACGTGGAATTTCACTGTTCACCGACTCAAAACATTAAAATATTACGGTATCCGGTAAACTTCAAACGTCCATAACGTTTTAACTGGATGTCCGTTTTAAGCGTGCCGCTAGTCTGTGAACTCGTATCGACGAGCTCTTCACAACCACGCATGAGTCAAAGCTCATTTACCCAAAAATAAAAAGTCAACTCTGGCACCCCTTGGACAGTTTGGACCGCAACTTGTTTTGCTCATAACTTTCAAACCGTAGCTCCGTTTTTGACGTGCTACCAGTCTACGAACTCGGGGCATCGTGCACTTCGCCACGGTACCCTGGTCAACTCGAAATTCCAACTGGAGCAAAAAGTCAACTTTTGAGCCGCTCGGTCAACGGTCAACCTCGGTCAACGTGCACGGATTCCGGTGCGATTTGGGACGGGGTGTTACAGGCATGATGCAATAGAGATAAATATTCCAGGTTTGAAGGGGAAGAATATTATTAGTTTGCCACATGACAACTCAATGCCCTTGGATATGTAGCAAAGTTTTAATAAATAAATCCAAAATGGGGTACTTAACTACTTCTATAATGTTTTGCGCTATTGATTTCTTCATGCTAGAGCACATTTTTATTCTGTCAAAAAAAAAAAATGCACATTTTTATTCCCCTTGATAAGTATGATTTTATTTGGCTTTTCTCTCTCTAATTTGTTTTCGGATTTGCCTTTTAGGAAAAAAAAAATTGTATATATATATATATACATATATATATATATATATTTCTTTTATTATTATTATTATTTTTTTTTTTGTTAATTTGGAATCTGGTTATGACTTGTAGTCAATGAAGAAGACTTGTTGTATTTCCACTTTAAGAAGTTGCTTTGATTTGAGGTGTGTAATGAATATTAGAAAAATAGACGAGACTTTTTCTTTCTTTCTTTCTTGTTGGCGTATTGGGAAATTTCATAACAAACGATTTTATTCCCATTCGTTTAACTAATTTTATGTATTGAGCAGCAAAACGTCAAATGTTATGTTTAATTACTTGATCTCGACGTATTTCTGTTTGTTTTCCTTTGAGATTCTTCAAATCTTATGGCTGAAAAACCCCAATACGCCAATATTGTATGTTTAAGTTCTTGATGCTTGACATACAAGCCATAGAAAAGTGTTGTCTAGGAAGCACTTCCAACCGAGGATTTTAAAGTCTCTATTTGTTCGTTTGACTTCATTTGGTTCATGCTAAATTTATGGAAATGCATGATTTTTTTTTTTTTTTTTTAAGGTGTTTGTTTAATTTTTGTGAAAAATCAACCAAAATATATGCATTTTATGACTAACTTTCTTGCGTTCTTAGAATCATTGAGTACAGTGCATTAAATATAAATAAAATAGTATAGTTATGCATGCCAAACGAGTCTTAGAATGTACATGACTTCTCCAAAGCATGCAGAGGATAATATTCGGAAAAGTTGTCTGTCAATCTTTACTACATCAAAAACAGTTAGAAAGTTTATGAGTACTTTGATACCCACAGCGCATGCAAATTTGTGTCAAACTGAAATGACAAAAGTAAACAGAGAAAGATGCAAAAATGTAGTATGCAACAGTTTTGCTCAAAGAGTTCAGTTTAGCAACGAATGCATCCAAGCCATGTCTGGATGACAATAAAAAGTTTATACAACTTAAAATACATCTCCCAGATTTAGCCATTGGAGATGGGCATTCATACAGATAATCATATGCATCCTTTTCATTATTTACCGAAACTATGTTATCACTTTGCAGCATCTGAAAAGAGAAAAATTCCAGTTAAGTTACCAATAAAATACAAAAGTACTACCTAGCAGCATACCCAAACTCAAGAATATAAGCAGGAAAACAAAAGAAACACGATTATTTTATCTGAAAACTTCAAGACTAGAAGAGCCACTAAAATTCATTTATTGCATTTATAAAATAAGCAACACTACTTTACCTCTAACAGGATTGTTATCTCTGCTCTTGAGAAGCAGACATATGCTCTAGAGTTGACAACCTTCTCTATATCCTCAATAGAAATCCATTCCAAGCGATTCAAACGCATATGCTCACCAAATAAATATTTAAATACTTTAATTCTGCAAGACAAAAGGACATAAAGAAATTAAGACTAACAGTAGAGATTGA
Source organism: Ziziphus jujuba (assembly GCF_031755915.1). Lineage (NCBI taxonomy): Eukaryota > Viridiplantae > Streptophyta > Magnoliopsida > Rosales > Rhamnaceae > Ziziphus > Ziziphus jujuba. The sequence goes on along the minus strand of NC_083387.1, from coordinate 29,153,096 downwards.
TAACTCTCAATAAAAATACCAAAAAAAAAAAAAAAAAAAAAACTGCTAATTTCTTGCTTGTCTGAACCTTTCTGTAGAAATAGCAGAAGCGGATTGGACAGCAGGATCATCTATTTCCATGGCACTGGCTCTTAAACTAACAAAAGCAAAGCAAAATCCTAGAGTAAGAATCAACAAAAAGTTGTAAAACTTTGAACATGCTAAAAATGCTGATAGGGAAAAGATGGGTAAAGGTATAAAGATCATGTGCTGTCAGGTTAAAAAGGAAATGAGGTGAAACTCATCCGCAGTGTTGCTAACTAGAAGGTTGAGGGTTAAAATAACAACAGCAGAGATAGCTGAGTGTTATGAAAAATTAATTAATTACTGGCTAGGAAGTTCCATATGATGTCAACACAATTTGATTAGCTTTTCACAAAAAAAAAAAAAAAAAAAAAAAAAAAAAAAAAAAAAAAGAGCTTACGAAGCTCAAAGAGATGCTTTCAATTGCATGTTGCTATCAAAATATTTCCCCTGTTATTCCAAACAGGGGTCTAGAGTGGGGCACACATCTCCACTTAAAAGCCTTTCATTTCCTCTCTTTACCTAGAGGGACTACATAATCAGTTCGTATGAAGACAAGTTCTTTATTCAATCTTGAGGAATTAGGAGAATAAAAGTCACCATGTTGGGGTGCTAGTTTGCTTAAGAAAATAGTAGAAAAGAGTTTGCAAGATAAAGAAACAGTGACACATATGATGTGCAACACAAACATAGTTACCACCATAGCATTGTCTCCAGCAATACGTATAGGCAGTTTCTCATAATATACATTGCTTACTACTTACTCTTCTATACCAGCTGTACCACTTTCAGATCTACGATTTTCACTTGGATGACTTCTGTTCTGCAATTGCTCTCTTTCGTTCTTTCTTGCTTGTGATTCTCTGTCTCAGTAAGGTCTTCATATATATATATATATATATATATATATATATGTATTGCAAAGTTTAGAACTTTCATAGCAGCCTTAACATCAGATTTTGAAACCTATACAGGAAAATTAAACATCCACCAGAAAATATGTGCCAACATGAATACAAATGAAATGGTGAGCAGGTGGAAAAGGCACCACCATGGTCTGAGTTTGTTAAGGTTGAGCATATATCTCTTTCTTCTCTCCTACTCTTGCCAAATACAGATGAATAAGCAACAGCTTCACATTCTCTTCCATGTTTCGAGCCCCACTTCGGTCGCCTCACCTACAGTTTCATGTTCGTTTAACTTGGCATCATTTTAGGGAGCTTAAAACCAGTATAAAAAAAAAAAAAATTGAAATAAATAGTAAGCACGAAGTTTGATTTGGTTGTAACTAAATTGCAAATTATGTAGATTGTAGAGCATGTAATCTCAGTTATAAAAGAGTTAAGCGGTAAGCAACCCCACAACCTTTGTTGATTTCTTTTGACGCTGAGGAAGTCAGGAAGCAAGCTGCGGCTTCAACAAGGAGGTTTGAAGAAGGTATCTTAAAGTTATGACCATGTTTTGGTAGATTACACCATCTGTATTTATATTTAAGTTGAAAAAACTCTTGTTTCTATTTATGTTGATGGTGGTGGAAGTAGATGCAGACTTGCAAAATACCTACGACACCTATTAATTTTGATTTTGTAGGGAACCCATTATCTATCTTGGATGGGATTTTTGTGGCAATCATGGACGATATTCACTGCTATCCCCATCCTACTACAGATGTGGTTACCTTACCATGCTCTTTATGATATATATTTTTTTTAAATATTAGCAAATTTATATATTATTCCATGATGTCAGGTGCGACAACATGGATGCATGAAGTCTGCTCTGTCATGGAGGATGCAATTTGTATATCAAGATTGCATAGATGTGGTGTCACTTTTGTAGGGAAGACAAATTTGCATGAACTGGACATGGGAACGGCTGGAAACAATCCAAACTATTGGTAAGTTTTTTTTTTTTTTTTTTTTTTCTTAATTAGCGCATATAATATTTGATTAGTAAGAAATCCTTGGAATGCTTGAGTTGGTAACTTTGAAATAACCTAGTGATCAGGTTAAGCATATGCAGAGTTACTAGGGTGAAAATAATCAGAAGTGTAACCTTTCTAGGAATTGAAAGGCTCAAAGTAATTATTTTTAGTATAACGGAGATTTTGGGGCTTATTATTTTTTCAGGGATAAATGAACAATACAGAGAGGTCATTGATATTGTCACATGCCTACCTGCTATTTTGGAATTAACTTCTAAAGATCTTTTATTTACTTTTTCTCCATTAACTTTATCCTCTTTTTCTTTTCAGTAGAAACGTTTCCAGTTTAACCATTGCGAAGGTATCTTGATTGCTGAATTTATCCGATATGCTTTTGCACCATGGGTTTCTTTTGGGAGATAAATACAAATCATATTGATTTATATCTGTGACATAATTTGCTATACTATCTGACTCCGATCCTTATGTACTAAGTTTAATTGGATAATTGTTGGGTGAAGAGCAACAAGAAATCCTCATACACCAGAAAGGTATACAGGCGGATCTTCCTCAGCCTCAGCAGCAATTGTAGCTTCTGGAATATGCCCTGCAGCGCTTGGAACAGATGGTAGAGGTTGTGAAAACTTAATATGAAAGGGTTACACTATTATTTCTTATATATTTAAATTTAGTATTAGTTATGCTTTTTCTATTGTGAATGAGCAGGTTCAGTGCGTATACCTTCTTCCCTTTGTGGGGCAGTGTGCTTGAAGACAACATTTGGATGCACTGATATGGAAGGGTACTCTTTCACTATTAGTTTAAAGATGAAAATAATCCACTAGTTCCTTTTCTGATGCATTGCTTTGCAAATGGAACATGATGGTATAATAGGGACCAGATATTGTTCTCCAGATTTTGATATTTCTTTATGGCTTTATTTGTTTATTTATTTTTTATTGGAGATGTTTTGTGCAGAATCACTGAATTGATCTTTATATATCAGTATTTACTAAGTCAAAAATGGGCCATTCGTTTTTATTCAGTACAATATACAAAAGAAACTTCTAATTATTTGCCTGCAAGCCTTTTATTGGCCTTTCATGCTATGGTAAACAGAAAGGTGCGTGCAATGGCTATTAGTTTGATAGTCACTTTGGTTTTATTGTCCGACACCAGCTAGGCAATTGGAGTACATGCACTCCACTTTTTATAATGAATTTTACATTGATAAACAGAACAACTATTAATAATTTTATGTCAAGTAGAACCTATATTTGGGACATCATCTCTAAAACATGTATTTTGGTAAATCAAAATGCTTACTGTAAAAAATCTGGTTGAGTTTGGGATGTATCATTTTTAACTGCTACTTTGTGCTTACCCCTAGAAGGCTAGAATCTTTACAACATAGTCTCAAAGTAATATGAAGAGTTCAAAAAGTTCTTAGTGATTAAATTGAATATTTTATTTTGTTCATCTTTGTGTTTATGTATATATAAATATGATATTGTAGCGAGATTTTACCAAAGCCAGAGTTTTTGATTTATTGTGATTCTTTCTTTTCTTTCCCAGGTCATTATGTTCTGGTACTCTAGAAATTATTGGAACAAGTGCATCGACTGTGGAGGATGTAATGCTAGTGCAAGAAAATCATGCTTGTAACTGTTTATCCATTATTTTGAGTTGCATTTAATTTGAGCTTCTAATCATTTTATATATATATATATGTATATGTATATATTTAAACATATATATATTATTTTTCTTTGAGATTCTAATCAATTAGTTTTTGATAAATCATCCTTGTAAGCAAGCTTTCCTTTACTTTAGTTGCAGAGTTTCTCATTAGATGGTTTTTCCAATAGTTACCTTTTATTTTTGAGTATCTTTTGATAGTCGGTTTTTTATTTTTGAGAGACTTCTGATTCAACTTGTAATTTATCAGGTAATCGGCAATCCTGTGCTCCTCTCTTGCGGATAGAATTAGTTTGAAACCGGTATTTTTTGAAAACCTTACCATTGAGTACTTGCCAAGAAACTTTGAAAAAAACTGCATTATCAAGATATTACTTCTATAATGTGACCTTGTTGGCCACTAGAACGGAACAAAAGAAAAGTACTTGAAGAAAGATAATTGCATTTACAGAATATATAAGTAATTATCTGATATTCTGATTTAGGATTTAATGACTCTATAATGTTGATAATTATCCTCATTTAAATCTAGTCATGCATGGAAATAGATTTATTTGGAATTTTGTCCAGCTTTTACTCCATAATAATTAATTAATTAATTTGTCTCTTCTCGCCTATATGCCAAAGCAATCATTGTTCACCTTTTGGAGGGCCCATCTGGTGCTCCAAATTTATCTTTGACAATTCAAACATTTTGGGATCCATGCGACTAAAAGGAAGTATTCAGCTGTAATAGCCACTTCTTAGGGAAGTAGATTAAACTCAAATTTGTCTTACATATCAACTAACATGTTTTATAAAAGCATAAACTTATATTCTCATTCTCCTGCAGTGGTTTAATGATGTATATTCAACTGATATTTCTGAAAAATGTGAGGATGCTGTTGATCTTTTGTCAAAAACCCATTGTTGTGAAGTATAAGTCTTGTTATTATCATATTCTTCATGTATTGTAAACCCATCATTGTTTATAATTAAAAACGTAAAAACTATATGTTTCAACAAGAGATTCAATATGCTTATGGTAGGCTGAGACAGTACAATTTCTTTATTATAATTTTTCAATATTGTAGAAATTGTTGTACCTGGCTTGAAGGGAATGCAAAATGCTCATGTTGTTTCGATTGGATCTGAGACAGCGTGTTTGTTGAATCCAAACTGTGCAGATGGGAATGTTCATTGAGAATCCGTCGTGTTGCCGACAAATAATTACTGTATAAATATATATATATATAAATATATGTACGTATATAAATAAATATATTTGTGTATATCTGTAGATATATATATTTGTCTGTCTATTTTTTTGGTTGCACGAAAGGTTCAAGGTTAACATATGATACTCTTATTCGCATGGCAGTACTTTTTCAATCATTTACAGCAGCAAACTATGTTGCTGCCCTGTGTCTTAGGTGAGGCAAAATATTAAATGGAAAAATAATTCATGTAGATTTGGTATATATCTTAGTTATGTGCTAGAAAGTCAGAACACTTTTTGGGAAAATACTCATATGACATACTGACCATACAAGCAATTGAAATTGGATGGAACCTGGTTAAGCTGTGTTTGGATGTGTGCTAGATTCTAAAGGTTGTCCGAAAAAGCTGCTGAGCTGCTGAGCCTGTGAACACAGTATTTTTAAATTCCATGGTGATGGAGAACAGGAATACAAGTATTATTTAAATGACTGCCAAAGAATAGTGTTATTTAAATATCCATCCTGAAGCAGAAGCCAAATTGAATTATAATTTGAATAGCTGTCAGACCAAGTAAAGTGTACATTCCAATTCAGAAAATGCTAATTTGGTTTCTCAAAGAAACTAAACAACCATAAGTTGGCATTCATGCACCATGTTAATCCAACCTCATGTGCTTCTAGAAATTTTGTAAAACCCCATGTATTATATTTTTGCTTCATATTGAACAGAACAATTACTAGAAAATTTTTACTATCTTTTCACTTTTGATCTGGTGTAAATTTGTGAAGGTAATTATGTCTTAGTTCTTTGTTGCAACTTTAGTTTATTAATCTAAAGTTATGCATGGCTATACATACGATGTGTATATATATATATATATTTAGTAGAAAATTAAAGGGAAAAATTAAGGTTATGTATAGTTTGCATAGAGAAATGTTTATTAGGATTCATGTTTAATTAATATATGGAAGTAAGTTATTTCATTGGATACCATTTGATAAGAGAAATACATGTGATAAAAGGTAATATGCATGGAAGCAGTGTCTTAATTCAATTTTCTCTATGTATACCAGCTTCAATTTATATAAATATTTTAATTCTTAATTTGGTATGAACTTGTTTTTGTCTTCATACATTTTAATTAATATATGTATTGGATAGATTATTTGTAAACTTTATGAGCAAAACCCATCTTGTATTGGCAATAAGAAGCGTGTATATAATTAGGATTCAAAGCAAAGCTGAGGTGTCTCAGCGACTATTTAAAAACAATTTGGTTTGACAAATTAACTTTTTAAAGAAGAGCAAATTAATGGGTCAATTGCATTTTCTCCACTAGTATATTGCATTTTATATATCATGATGATCCCTTTCCAAAGACATTTAAACTCTGACAAAAAAAAAAAGTATAAAAAAGGTGCTGAATAATATCCAACAGGACTAGAAACCCATTTACTTTGATCTGATCTTAATTTAAAGTAAAAAGAAGCAAACATATAATACATGGCGAAACTGCTTTCACCAGGTTAAGATAAAAGGTACGAAAAAGTTTCTCCAAAAAAATTAATCACTATGAGTTTGTTCATTTTTTCCATTTTAATTAATATATTTTGCAATAAGTGATCAACATATATTTATGACCAAAATACTAGACCCATATTGAATTAGAACAATACATGGGTCAGAACATGGTTAATTTTTCTATATCATCCCAATCATTAAAATGATGTAAATGTAAATATTGATTAATGGAACTCATGATATATCAAAAGCAACTGCCACATCAAAATCATTATTTCAAGATATATATATATATATATATATATATATATATAAATTAAAAGAAGAAGAAGAAGATTAAAACTTCTTGATCCGAGTGTTGAATTACGCACTCCTCCTAATTCGTTTAAGATCTTGATTGGGAAATATTGTTTGCTAACTTTAAAAAGTGTAATTTTTACCATAATGAGCATGTATTTCTAGATTTTGTTGTAATAGTATTTGACCCAGGAGAATTGGTTTGGTTGCACTTTCGAAAGGAAAGGTTTCCTAAACAAAGAAAGTCAAAGCTCATGCCGCCTATGGATAGACCTTTTCAAGTTTTGGAGCTGAATAACAAGAATGCCTACAAGCTTGATTTACCGGGTGAGTATAACATGAGTGCTGCATTTAATGTTGCTGATTTAACTCCCTTTGCTGCAGGTGATGATCTTGATTTGAGGACAAATCCTTTTCAAGAGGAGGGGAATGATGTGATTCCGCCCGAGCCCGCTCCACCGATAACCCGCTGGGGTGCTGACTCGACACGGATGAAGACTAGGCCAATCACAAGAGCTCAAATTAAGAGATTTAAGGGCAACCTGGGAGTATTTATACAGAGGGTAATCAATCTCAACAGAGCTTGTCCATACTTGAAGATACAAAGCCTATTCGAAGTATCCAAGTTGTGGAAGCCGATACGGACCCGGGTGATGGTTTTGGTACATTTTTGGAGTCCGGAAAGTATGAAATGGTTCCAATGCTTTGTGGGTTCAATACATATGCCTAAGAGGTCATGGAATCAAGTTAAAGCAGCCTCAAATGCAATCAAAAAGGGCTTGTACGGACATCATCAACAATTTGGCCGAATTTGCTGTATTGCTTGCTGGCTTTACTGTATTTTACTGTATTAGCCTTTTCTTATTTTTCCAAGCATGGGCAACGTGTGGGACTTCATATTAAGCTTATTTGGCATCCTAAAAAGAATCTAAAAGCTGATTTGAAGCTTAAAGAGGTCAAAGATTGATCAAAGTCAACTTGATCAAAGGGCTAGCATTTTTAGTTTCCTAATTTGTTTTTACTTTTTGTTTTAGGAAACTACCATTACTTTTTGGCTTTTATTTATTTATTTTCTGGACAAATAACTTTAGGAAGGTTTTTATTTTATTCTTTCCATTGTAAATTAATTAATTCCTAATTTAATATAAAGGAATTAATTAATCAAACTTAGATTAGGAAAGGAAGTATAGTTTCGGCCAACTAGGTTTCTTTATGTGTGGTGGCCGGTTTTCTTTATGTTCTAGGGTTTTATGTAACACCCCGTCCCAAATCGCACCGGAATCCGTGCACGTTGACCGAGGTTGACCGTTGACCGTTGACCAAAGGGGTCAAAAGTTGACTTTTTGACTCGGTGGGAATTTCGAGATGACTAGGGCACCGTGGCGAAGTGCACGATGCCACGAGTTCGTAGACTGGTAGCACGTCGAAAACGGAGCTACGGTTTGAAAGTTATGGACGAAACAAGTTGCGGTCCAAACTGTCCAAGGGGTGCCGGAGTTGACTTTTTTTTTATGGGGAATTGAGCTTTGACTCATGCATGGTTGTGAAGTGCTCGTCGATACGAGTTCACAGACTAGCGGCACGCTCAAAACGGACATCCGGTTAAAAAGTTATGGACGTTTGAAGTTTACCGGATACCGTATTATTTTAATATTTTTTTTGGGTCGGTGAACAGTGAAACGCCACATGTCAGTTTTTGATTGGTCCACGTGGCATGAACAGTGTCATGCAGGGTTTTAATTTTGAAAAACTCTCGGGGAAGAGAGAGAAAGAGAGAGAAGAGAGAGAGAGAGAGAAGAGAGAGAGAGAGAGCCACCGCCGGCCACCGGATTTTGCCACTGTTCCGGCCGAGTTACTGTACACGCGCCGGACAGAAAGCTTGCCCACCTCATTTCCGGCAAAACCTCCAAATTTCACGGCGAACGGCCGCCGGACGCGCCCGGATCGGACGTCCGAAGTTTGGCGGCGATTTTTCCCCCTCCACCGCCGGCCACCGCGAATCGGCACTATTCCGGCCGATATACAGTACACGCGCCATACACCCAGCATCCTCTCCTCAAGTCCGGCCTACCCACCAAAAATCACGGCCATCGGACCACCGACGCGCCGGGATCGGAGCGTTTTCCGGCGAGGGGTCGAAAATCTTCAAACGGTGATTTCTCCGCCGTCTGACCTCCGTTTTGCTCACCGTCGGTCCCGTTGGATTGCTCTCCTCACGATCTACAAATCTGCAAAATTTCACAGCAAACGGCCACCGTCGAAAATTACTGTTCCGGCGACGGTTGCCGGTGACGTGGCGGCCCGCCGGAAATTACTGTTCCGGCGAGTACCCGAAAATTCCGGCCAGCTCCAGTCCGCAGTGTTCGACCTCCTGAACCCAAATCCGACTTCCGTTTCCGCCAATTTGCGACGGTTTGGGAGAATTGCGGAGCCGAAACCCGAAAAGCTTCCCGACGAAATTCAAACCCCGTCGGGTACGATCATCGAAAATTAAGACCGGATCTGTGATTAGCATCACTCGAGCTTCGATTCGGTATATAACTCGTAAATTCTAGATATCGTTTGTGTTTTGACCCCCAGGGTACCGGGTATTATTTACCCGAATAAAATATTATTTTATTTGACTGTCTGTGAATTTTGTTCTAGGAGCACCGGTGAGTCGTAGAATTGATCCCGTAGTGGATCATGGGTTAATTGCGTGCTCCAGGTGAGTGACCCACCTTCAAATTAATTTTGGGGAATTTAATTGATGAATATATTATGTGTGAATTAAATATTTGGAATTTAATTTCTATGTGCCAAATATTTATTGGATTTATTGTAGAATTATTTATGAATTTATTGGATTTAAGAAAATGCGAATTCTACAAATTTATGCCGTGTGGAATTATTTTATGGTTTTGAGGATTTTGAAATTGGTGTGGTTTTAATGGTAAATTGGGCACGATTTGATTTTCAAATATTTCAAGGAAAATATTTGGTTATGTTGGTGATTTCAATTTTTATGAAATATGCCCATAAAATATTATGGGATTTGATTATGATATTTCGAGAAATTATTTATGCTTGGAAAAAATGTGGATATTTGAATTGATGGATTTGGGAGTTGGTGGATTTGAAAATCATGGAATTTATGGTATGGATTATAAGGAAATTGTGGAGAATTTCCCGGTTCAAGCGGATGGATTATGCCCGCTATGCTTATGAAAAATGTGAAAATTGTTTTATGATTTAAATTTATGGATTTTATAATTTTTAGATGCACCGTGCACGTACTGGTGTTCTGATTATGTGATATGGTATATGTGATATGGTTAGTGTGCACACGGTTGTGATTAGCGCGCAGGTGGGTGTGATTAGCGCGCAGGTGATGTGATTAGCGCGCAGGTGGGTGTGAGTAGCGCGCGGTTGATATTATGAGGGTGTCCTGTGGATGCCATCGGAGAGGGCGGCCACCCCCCTTTGGCCGGGACACCAGGTTAGCAGCGGCGCAGTGGGACGCCACGCGACCGTATGCCGGTTTCTCTCTATAACCTCCTGTCTGGCGGTACCTTGGGACGCTGGGTACTGTTGGCGCCACTGGTATATAGTGGGTGCATCAAATGATTTTCAGAACTGTGTTTTAAAAATAAAATGTTTGGAAACTGAATTGGAATTAAAAATATAATTGTTACCGCTTCTGGTATTTAATTGATGTCTTGGTTTTCGGGGAATATGGATAAAGGGTTTTGTGAAATTGTTTTAAAAGGGGAACCTTTCCAACTGAGAGAATTGTAAGGGTTTTGAGAGAAAATATTATTTCCAAATAATTATTATTTATACTTATTACTGTGATATTATATGGTATAGTAGTAGGGTCGCTCACTGAGATGATTAGCATCTCACACTCTTAAATTCCGTTCCTCTAGGTACCAGGTTGTCGGTGTTCACTCGGAGCGGACTTGATCTTCCTCGCTGTTTTAGTTCGGCAGTACCCTGTTATTCTTTTATTGCAGTTGTAATATTTCTTTCACTCTTGTTGTATTTATTTTGCACTGGATTACTGTATTTATTTTTTTTAAGTGCTGCAACTTGTGGAATCGATTTGTAGTACTGTGGGAGGAATAAGGGGATAATTTTAGAAGTGTGTTTTCAGTGCAGGGAATTTTGTGGTAAGTAAATCCCTTAGGGGAGGCTCTGCCGGATTTTCCGTTGGAAGGTTCGGTAGGGTTTCCCTGGGATCAGGGCTGTCTAGGGTTCCGGGGAAGGAATTCTGGACGGGTCCTGACATTTTATTTCGTGGCTTTGTAGCCTATTTAAAGGCTTATTTTTCAATATGAATACAACTTTGATTTGATTAAGAAAATACTTGTGAGATTAATTATCTCTTTGTTATTTGAGAACACCTAAAACACCATTAGAGAATTGGTTGTTTTAGCTTGACTTATCAATAGGTTTTCCATCCCCTATTGTGGCGTCTACATTATACCAAAGTTTCTAACCACAGGTTGGTTATGGGTTGAGGTCCATTCCATTAGAACTTGAACTTAATTAAGATCCGGGCTAATATAATACGGGTTTAGGAGCAGGTTGTCCTAGGTTCGTATCATTTGGTATCCCAATGATGTGATTCCGCCCGAGCCCGCTCAACCGATAACCCGCTGGGGTGCTGACTCGACACGGATGAAGACTAGGCTAATCACAAGAGCTCAAATTAAGAGATTTAAGGACAACCTGGAAGTATTTATACAGGGGGTAATCAATCTCAACAGAGCTTGTCCATACTTGAAGATACAAAACCTATTCTCAGCATCCAAGTGGTGGAAGCCAATATGGACCCGGGTGACGGTTTTGGTACATTTTTGGAGTCCGAGAAGCATGAAATGGTTCCAATGCTTTATGGGTTCTATACATATGCCTAAGAGGTCATGGAATCAAGTTAAATCAGCCTCAAATGCAATCAAAAAGGGCTTGTACGGACAGCTTCAACAATTTGGCCGAATTTGCTGTATTGCTTGCTGGCTTTACTGTATTTTACTGTATTAGACTTTTCTTATTTTTCCAAGCATGGGCAATGTGTGGGCCTCCATATTCAGTTTATTTGGCATCCTACAAAGCATCTAGAAGCTGATTTGGAGCTCAATTTGGTCAAAGATTGGTCAAAGTCAACTTAGTCAAAAAGCTAGTATTATAGTTTCCTAATTTGATTCTACTTTTTGTTTTAGGAAATTACCATTACTTTTTAGTTTTTATTTATTTATTTTCTGGAAAAATAAGTTTAGGAAATTTATTATTTTATTATTTTCATTGTAAATTAATTAATTCCTAATTCAAAATAAAGGAATTAATTAATCCAAATTAGATTAGGAAAGGAGTGAGAATTTCGGCCACCATAGAACTCTTTATTGTGTGGCCTGTTTTACCTAGGGTTTTTAGGATTTACTTTGTTTCTTTCTAAGCCTATTTTAAGGCTTATTTTTCAATAAGAATACAACTTTGATTTGATTAAGAAAATACTTGTGAGATTAATTATCTCTTTATTCTTTGAGAACACCTAAAACACCATTAGAGAATTGGTTGTTTTGGCTTGACTTATCAATAGGTTTTCCATCCCCTATTGTGGCGTCTACATTATACCAAGGTTTCTAACCACAGGTTGGTTAGGGGTTGAGGTCCATTCCATTAGAACTTGAACTTTATTAAAGATCCGGGCTAATATAATACGGGTTTAGGAGCAGGTCGTCCTAGGTTCGTATTATTTGGTATCAGAGCTAAATTTTGTTCAGGTTTGATCTATCTTTATTTGCTTTATTTATTTTTGTCTTAATCTACAATTTTAGCATTAGGTTAAGGTTGCTTCTATCATCATACACGTTCTGCATCTTAAAAAAAAAAAAAAAAAAAACCATTCCTAGTTGAATTAGGATTTCCTAGTTTTATCGTATTTTTGTTTCCTAGTTTGTTGGTTGTTTTTTTTTCATCATTGTTCTTGTTAATTTTGGTTTTTGTTAATTTTTCTTCGCTGTTTTAGTCTTAAATATTTGCATTCATCTATTAAAAAAAAAAAAAAAAGAGTTTGCGGCAACATTTAAAAAAAAAAAAAAACTACACATTTATGTTTATTTGGAGGTCACAGGTTTGGTGTTTGTTTTGGAGTTGGAATTGCAATTTTGGTAATTATTCTTGCTACTGCAGTTGTTTATGTTCTGTGAGTGAAAAAAAAAAAAAGAGGCAAAGCCGAATTAAAAAAAAAAAAAAACAGAAAAAAATTTCGGTTTGTTGGAGTTTGATTTGTTTGCTGGAAATTTGTTGGAGCTGCTGGTTTTTGATTATTTAATCAATATTTGAATTGCTGGGAAATTATTTTTGCTGCTAGGTATTTGGATTTTGGGTGCTTAAATTATTTGGATTAAAATTAGTTAAAGGAATTGATACAAAACTTGAATTACAAAGAACAACAACCAACAACTTTTCTATATTTTTGTTCTCTTTGATTCTTGTTCGTATTTGAATTTCTTTTTTTGGAATTTTATTCTTGAACTCATAATCTACTACCATCTGGTGCAGTTTTCAAAAATTCCAACGTTTTCCCATTATTTTGTGTTTTCTTGTCTAGAAAGCCGAAAAATTAGCATTTGTTGGATTCTTTCGGTATTGCCTACTTTTTGCTTACTGTTTGTTGATAAGTTTAATTAAAACATACTAGTGATCTAATTACTGTTTTGTGGGTGTCTTAATTAGAACTTTGAGATAATTCATTGAGTGGAAAAAGGCAAGAGTGTGTGATAAATTAGGCTTAATAACTATTAAACATCCAGAACCTTATAGATTACAATGGCTTAATGATAGTGGTGAAATAAAAGTGAATAAACAAGCCAAAGTAAAATTTAATATAGGTAGATATGAGGATGTAGTTTTATGTGATATTGTACCCATGATTGCTGGACATATACTATTAGGTAGACCATGGCAATTTGATAAAGATGCTACTCATTTTGGTCGAGAAAATAGTATTGTTTTCAGGTTTGAAGGGAAGAAGGTCAAGCTGGAACCATTATCTCTTAAAGAGGTTTACAAAGACCAATTACAAATGCAACAAAGGAGAGAAGCCGAAAAGCTCAAGGAAAAAGCAAGTATGGCACCAACGGCTTCACCATCCTTTCAAGAAGGTAAGAATGAGGTTGCTGATCAAGGTAAGGTTTCTAAGACTCATATTGAGTGGAAAGATCAAGGAAAAACCGAAAGAGAGGGGAAAGTGGCAAACCCGAGAGCTTGGAGAAGGAAGGGAAATCCGAAGGTTTGCGCCAATCCGAGAGAGAAAAAGAAAAAGAAAGAAAAGAAAGGTCAAGTAGAAATTTTTATTTGAGTTTAAGGGATATTAATAAGGTTATTGAGTGTAAGAAACCTTTGCTGGTCATGATTTATAAAGAAAATTATTTTGATGATCAAACTAACTTTGAAGAACTTGAATTGCCAAGTTCAATGATTTCTTTTTTGAAGGAATTTGGAGACGTCTTCCCAAATGAAATTCCAAGTGGACTACCATCCAATCAAAAGGGAAAAGGTGAGCTTGCTGTCCAAGGTAAGTCTTCTAATACTCAGGTTGTGTGGAAAAATTTTAATAAAACCAAGAGTGAGAAATTTGGTACAAAAGCCGAGAGTGAGGAAGGTGAGATAGCCATGAGTGACAAAGGAAAAGGAAGACAAGAAAGGAAAAATATAAATTTTTATCTTGGCTTTGGTGATGTTAATAAAGTAATTATGAATAAGAAATCATTGCTGACCATGAACTTTAAAGATACTTATTCGAAGATGTCTTTATTGCATAGAACTTTATCTGCATTGTTGAGAGCTTTACTTAGTGGTAATTTGAAAATTTGGGAAATATTGTTTGCTAACTTTAAAAAGTGTAATTTTTACCATAATGAGCATGTATTTCTAGATTTTGTTATAATAGTGTTTGACTCAGGAGAATTGGTTTGGTTGCACTTATGAAAGGAAAGGTTTCCTAAACAAAGAAAGTCAAAGCTCATGCCGCCTATGGATGGACTTTTTCAAGTTTTGGAGCAGAATAACAAGAATGCCTACAAGCTTGATTTACCGGGTGAGTATAACATGAGTGCTGCATTTAATGTTTTTGATTTAACTCCTTTTGCTGCAGGTGATGATCTTGATTTGAGGACAAATCCTTTTCAAGAGGAGGGGAATGATGTGATTCCGCCCGAGCCCGCTCAACCGATAACCCGCTGGGGTGCTGACTCGACACGGATGAAGACTAGGCCAATCACAAGAGCTCAAATTAAGAGATTTAAGGACAACCTGGAAGTATTTATATAGGGGGTAATCAATCTCAACAGAGCTTGTCCATACTTGAAGATACAAAGCCTATTCTAAGCATCCAAGTGGTGGAAGCCGATACGGACCCAGGTGACGGTTTTGGTACATTTTTGGAGTCCGAGAAGCATGAAATGGTTCCAATGCTTTATGGGTTCAATACATATGTCTAAGAGGTCATGGAATCAAGTTAAAGCAGCCTCAAATGCAATCAAAAAAGGCTTGTACGGACAGCTTCAACAATTTGGCCGAATTTGCTGTATTGCTTGCTGGCTTTACTGTATTTTACTGTATTAGCCTTTTCTTATTTTTCCAAGCATGGGCAACGTGTGGGCCTCCATATTCAGTTTATTTGGCATCCTACAAAGCATCTAGAAGCTGATTTGGAGCTCAATTTGGTCAAAGATTGGTCAAAGTCAACTTAGTCAAAAAACTAGTATTATAGTTTCCTAATTTGATTCTACTTTTTGTTTTAGAAAATTACCATTACTTTTTAGTTTTTATTTATTTATTTTCTGGAAAAATAAGTTTAGGAAAGTTATTATTTTATTATTTTCATTGTAAATTAATTCATTCCTAATTCAAAATAAAGGAATTAATTAATCCAAATTAGATTAGGAAAGGAGTGAGAATTTCGGCCACCATAGAACTCTTTATTGTGTGGCCTGTTTTACCTAGGGTTTTTAGGGTTTACTTTGTTTCTTTCAAATCCTATTTTAAGGCTTATTTTTCAATAAGAATACAAATTTGATTTGATTAAGAAAATACTTGTGAGATTAATTATCTCTTTGTTCTTTGAGAACACCGAAAACACCATTAGAGAATTGGTTGTTTTGGCTTGACTTATCAATAGGTTTTCCATCCCCTATTGTGGCGTCTACATTATACCAAGGTTTCTAACCACAGGTTGGTTAGGGGTTGAGGTCCATTCCATTAGAACTTGAACTTAATTAAAGATCCGGGCTAATATAATACAGGTTTAGGAGCAGGTCGTCCTAGGTTCGTATCAGATCTTGATGTAATAGTCCAGTCGACCTGCATGCGATATTGTCCGCTTTGGACCCAGTACGCACGGTTTTGTCAAAGCGCGTCGCAAGGAAATGGTATCCACACCCTCTTTTAAGACATCCTTCATTCCCCTTTCCAACCGATGTGGGATCTCACAATCCTCCCCCCTTGGGACCCAACGTCCTCGCTAGCACACCAATCCGGGTACTGGCTCTGATACCAACTGTAACAGCCCAGTCCACCCGCATGCGATATTGTCCGCTTTGGGCCCAGCCCGCATGGTTTTGTCAAAACGCGTCACAAGGAAAGGTATCCACACCCTCTTTTAAGGCATGCTTCGTTCCCCTTTCCAACCGATGTGGAATCTCACATTGAGATGTAATAAAATAAGAGATATCAATTGCAAGCATAAAAACACACAGCATGAACATAGAACATAAATTAAAAAAGGCGATAAATTTAACATGATCTGACAGCCGATACAATTTGGAAGGTTGAAAGGTATGCAATGGTAAATAGTCCAACAAAATTAATTAAGTTATGCTTTCACAATCCAACGTAAAGTTGTTAGATATTGGACAGTATGCATGACCAAGATAAATCCATCGAATATTTGTGCCCACAACTTAACCATCAAAGACTTGGTCGGATTGTCTATAAATCTTCATAATCATCCAAAATGTGTATACAAATTTCTAGTGTATAACTTAATTCAGAAGACTTTGGAGTTGGGATATGGACAACACTCTTCAAAAGCAAGCACAACGCGCAGTTTACCTATCTTTTTCTTGGTTCTTTTCATACCCCTATCCATTAATAATTCCATATGTTCTGCAGTGGCGGCTCTAATGTGAGTTGACAAATTTATAGCAGTATAAAATCTCCAAAATCTGTGAAGATGTTGATAAAATTAATGATCCCATACTTAATGTAACATGCACCTTAAAATTTTTTTTTGAGATTTAAGAAAAAAAAATAATAAATAAGAAAGGAAAAGAAGATACCCTCTTCATGCACATTTATGAATGGAAAGCACACGTTCATGACCACGACATATCCATGGATGGACCATTCATGTCCACATTAAGCATCAAAGACTTGGATTCCTTACCAAATTTCACAATCATCCACAATATGTTTATAACCATATATTTAATTCAGGACACTCAAATCCTTCATAGATTTATTTAAGCAGCAACTATATAATTTTGATCACAAAATATGTTTGTAGCTATTTTTCACTATATTTATTGCACAAGTTCTTATTGACTTGATTCACAAAAAACAAAACAGAAGTTCTCATATGATTTGAATGACATTTTTTTTATTAGCTACAAAATTTAGTGCCATAAAAAAATTTATCACAAGTGCATATAGAAGATTTTACATTTGTAGTTAGAAGCTTTGTCATGATAGCACAGTTTTTTTTCTTTGGGAAGTGTGCTCTGATTTCAATTGAGAAGAAGAAAACATGTAACATATATATTATAATAGAGATATCATTAAGAAACAACCCAAACTGCTTCGACGAAATTATTTAAAATTAGATGTACATAAAAAGTTTCTCGAAAAAAATCCAATCAATATGAGTTTTATTGGAATAAATAATATGAAAAGAAAAAAATTGAACATACAACCATTTAAACATTGAGAGTCATGTATATTGATAATATATTAAGTAATGAAAAGCAATGCGACATCAACACCAGAGGAAATTTCCTCCTAAAAAACTTGGATTAATTCATGGACCACAAAAAAATGAAAATTGTTCAACCCATGGACCATTCATGTCCACTTGAAGCATCAAAAACTTTGATTAATTGTTCAATACTAAAAAGTTGATAGGGTAGATGGTATTTTCCTTGCAGGTTATGAATAAATCTATGTATGCTTCAGATGGAAGGTGACCTTTGGTCTATGACTGAAGAATTTTCTCTGTTTTGACTGAAGAATTTTTTCTTTACTTCTTTTTCAAAATGTAGTGGGATCAAATTCTTATTTTTGGAAAATTATTATACCGCATAAATTAGTTAGGGAACTATTTATTTATAAATGTAAGGCAGTTGCTTTAGCTTGAACAAGTCAATTGCTAGAAAATTTTACTTTATTTTTAGTTAATACCTAGTTTAATTTTATCAAGTTATCTCTAATTTAGTGGTTTATTTTAATTTTAGTTAATCTGAATCTCTCTCTCTCTCTCTCTCTCTCTCTCTGTGTAAAGTGAAAAATTGAAGTTCTATACTTTTATTTTTTTATCTGGCTTAAATTTATAAGGATACTCTGGTTTAGTTGTCTATTTTAACTTTAATTGATCTGGATGTATTGCTCTATATATGCATATGATGTATGCCTTCTTGTGGCAAGTAAAGTAAAAATTAAAGGTAAATTAATGTGTTACCTAAAAATGTATATAATAATTAATTAACTCTGTCAAGTAGCTAACAAGCAAGATGCCAAATTGATAGTCGATTTGAATTTAGCTTATATATAGTTCTAGATTTCGCGGTTAATTAAAACCCTATACACCCAAACATTTACGAAACCGTCATTCAGAAAAGTAAAAAATAAATTACAGATCTATAAAACTATTTATATTAAAGTTTACCCTGTTTTTCTTTTTTCAGAAAAGTATTCATATTGTAAATTTAATTAGATATTTTAAAACTTAATTTTCGTCTGATAGAAATTCATGGCCACAACAACCATTAAACAAATATTGAGGATGATGTAACTTATTGATGGATGGAAATTAATGAAAAGCACCTGCCAGATCAAAATAAAAAGAAAAGTCTTGGAAGCATTTTCGAAGCAACTTCTTCCAAGATTATTCATGGCTTTTTGGGATCATTGCTAATTTAATACTTGAAGCATCAAAAACTTTGATTCTTCATCAATAATTAATAATCATCCAAAATATGCATATAAATTTCTACTTTTTGGATCCCCACCAAGACTTTTTGAATCAGTAGACTTTAGAAGTGTATACGAAAACCACTCTCCAAAAGTAGAATGTGCTCATATCATATCCATTTTTTTTTATTTTTGTTGCAAAATTTAGCATCGCCATGGATGGTTCTATTCATATTAGAATAGCTAGTGCTCTTTTATATGGGTTCCTACCCATGGACATTCCCATTAAACAATCTGGGGACTTGTTAAAGACAAGCCCTACTGCCAACAAAAAAATAAAAATAAAAATAAAAGCCAAGCACACATTTGTTTCAGCTGTATATAAATTATACGCCATGGGCAGCATAAAAAATGTGCGTTTGTGCAGGATATTTCTATGTCAAATATTGTATTGTATCTTTTAGTACAATGCGGCTAGGATTGTACCTGCTAAACGCCACCTTGTAGTACAGGGAAAATCATAGGGAAATTTTCAACATAGACCAGAACAAACTTACAAATCTTAGAAATGTAAGTATCATCTAGTAATGTTTTTTTTTTTTTTTTCCCTAGCTAGTTGTGTATAATTTGCTTAACTCGAATATTTGTTAGTATGAGTTAATGATAGTTAGAGTTTTTCATATATCACAATTAACCACAAATTTAAAGAATAAAAAGAAATAACAAAATCAAAAAAAATAACAACAAAACATAAATACCAAATTATACATAGTTTTATATCGTATTCTCTGCCCCCCCCCACAAAAACTCTTTTTTTTTTTTTTTTTCTTTTGGTTTTTTCTTTTTCTTTTTTTTTTTCTTTTTATTTGGTCTTTCTTCCTTTTCTTTGTGATTATTTGGCATGTCTAACAAATTTTAAGTACTACTAATTAACACTTGCAACTTTACCACATAAAACATTTATTTTTTAATTGAGCAAAATGATTTAAACTAGACAACTATTATAATTATCTAGTAATCAATTAAAAGGTTAATCTAATTCACCTATGCCACTACCAGAAAAAGCACTTTTGTTCATCGCAAAAGTTCATAACTAAAGGTTTTAGTCACAAAAATTGGCCGTTATGAAGCCGTGACCAAACCCCATGATTAAAAAGTTTTAGTCATGAAAAATATGAGTTCCATGACCAAAATAATAAAAGTCACAATTATAGTCCGTGACCAAATGTTCTTTTAGTTACAGATTATGTTCATGACCAAAATTATTTTTATAGCTAATAATTTGCTTTCCAAAAAATTTATTATTGTATAAAATAACATATAAATCCTATATGAACAAAATATTAGAATCAATTCAACATGAATTTCATTAATATGTTAATCAAATTGGCAAAGTCTAATATGTAAAAATAACTAATTGTTACTCAAGTAAAAAAATGTACAAGTTCTCCATATCTAAGAAAAATGAAGAAGTAACGAAACTTTGTATCCTAAATATAAACTAGAAAAACATACATAAATATAAACACTTATAAAATTAATGACATGAGCAGATTATGCATAACAATTGAAACTACATCCACTATATAATATGCATGAATTCTAGTAAGAAAACAAGTTGAAATGCCTCAATCAGCTACTAACAACATAATCAATTGAAAAGCTAGGAGGTGAACCCCATTAAAAAGGATAAAACCAGAAAAAAAAATGCATAAAAGAAAAAAACTAGGGCATGAACCCCTTTCAAAGAAAAGCAGTCATCAAATTTCTAAATTAAATGACTGCCTCATTGTTGTAATATTTTATTGATATAAATTATCAATACTTTTTTTTTTTTTTTTGGAGTGCTATGTTGCATGTACTTATGCTAAGATTAGGCATTCATAGCTCAGACATGGTAAAGGAGGTAGCTGTTAAAGTTCTTTAAGACATATTAATAATATCTTATTGATATAAATTATCAAAATTGCATGTACTAGACATCAAGAAAATTTCCAAAATATAATTTTTGTTTATACTGCCATGAAAAATTGAGAAAAAATAAAACTATTCAAGCATTTATGTAAGGGTTAGAAAGAAACGAGACAAAGAAAATGGGGGCAAAAAAAGAAATTAAAAGAGGAGAAAAAAAATATAAAGGGAAAAAATAAAAAAAAAAATTAAATTTAGAGGAAAACAAAAAGATAAAAAAAAATAAAGAAATTAAAAAAAGATAAGAGAAAAGAAATGAAAAAATGAAAATAAAAGAAAAAAACCTAAAAATAAAAAGTGACGAAAAAATAAGGGAAAATAAGAAAGATAGAAAGAAAATGGAAGAACGCAAAAAAAAAAAAAATGACGCTGTAAAATAGAGGAAGACATAGATAAAATAAAATAAAAATTTATGAGAATATTTATTATTATTTTTATTTTTTTACAGAAATAGGATTCAGAATTTTGTTGAAAAACCAAAAATAAAAAAAATTAAAAAATTAAAAAAAAAAAAGGAACACCCAGGTATGAGCATATTTATTATTATTTTTGTATTTTTAAAGAAATAGGATTCAGAATTTTGTTGAAAAAGTTAAAAAATAATAATAATAATAATAATAATAAAGAAAAAATTAAAAAAAGGAGCACCCAGGTATGAGCATATTTATTATTATTTTTTTTAAGAAAATAGGATTCAAAATTTTGTTGAAAAACTAAAAAAAATAAAAAAATAAAGAGTTAACGGATAGGAAAAATAAAAAAGAGAAAAGGAAAAATAAAAGATGCATGAGTCCTGCCCCCCTTTGCAAGGCGTGACAAATACGTGCCGTGAATATTTTCCGTGTGGGGATAGAGCAGTGTAATATGATGATATTGTTGGGGGAGAAAATAAATTAATTCTACTATACTAATAATTTATACAAGCAAATACATTGATATAATATAAAATACTCATACACATGCAGCAGGACCCACACACATAATTAAGACTCAACACATAAACACAACTCTTAACATTTATTGACACATGAAAGCTCTCTCTTTCTAAGAGCTTACTCTACTCAATTGAGTAGCTCTTTCATTCACACCAACCGAGAGCCTCCTTGGAGCTCACTTGTGTAGCTCACCAAGCAAGGAAGCCAAAGCTTCCTTTTATACTTGACAAAGTCGGTTGCTTTGGCGTTCTCAAAGCTTCTAGACTTCTCCACTATGTCCTTGCTCTCATCCCCAATTTTAGATATTTTTTTCACAAATTCCAATGCTCAACTTCCAACCAAGTATATCAAATATACTAGTTAATTCTAGAATCTTCTAAGTCAATATTGATCCTTCAATTCTCCCCCTCAATATTGACTTCCCATTCTTTCTTTTCTTCTTGAGTGCTGAAAAATTATCACATTCTTCCTTTGGTGTCTTGGCATCTCCAGTAGGCTTCGAAATTATCTCCTCCATGGTAGTCTTAATTACCAACATGCCTTACTAGCTTTGATCTTCCACTTCATCAAAGCAGCGACATAATCTTGTCGCCTCCAACAATCTCCCAGAAATTCTATCCCTGCAATGACCACATATATTGTAATCTATGCTATTGAGCTTCCACATACCTTCTATCTTTTGAAGGTCATTCATCGTGGTTTGGTGGTCCGCTCACGCACCAAACAAGCTTGGTCCCAAACAGCAAGCTCCACAATCCCAGATTGTGCACGATCATACGAAGCTCCACCAACAACGATTCTTGACCACCTCTTGCCACTGCAGTCCTAGACTGCCTCCATGCATCACCGCGATCCCTGATTGCCTCACAACTTTATGGTCCTTGACCATCCTCTGGCACTTGTGGTCTCTAACCGTTCACCATACGGTCTTTGACCGTTTCCTCCAATATTGTGGTCACCAATGCTCATGCCTTGATCCCTAACAAACTCTTACATACCACTCTTTTATGCCAAGCAAGACACCAAAACTTACCAAACCCATTAAACTATTATCCTATTGAATCTTACCCCGCTCTGATACCAAATTGTTGGGGGAGAAAATAAATCAATTCTCTTATATTAATAATTTTAAAAAAACAAATACATAAACACACTATAGAATACTCATATATATGCAGCAGGACCCACACACATAATTAAGACTCAACACATAAACACAACTCTTAACATTTATTGACACATGAAAGCTCTCTCTTTCTAAGAGCTTACTCTACTCAATTGAGTAGCTCTTTCATTCACACCAACCGAGAGCCTCCTTGGAGCTCACTTGTGTAGCTCACCAAGCAAGGAAGCCAAAGCTTCCTTTTATACTTGACAAAGTCGGTTGCTTTGGCGTTCTCAAAGCTTCTAGACTTCTCCACTATGTCCTTGCTCTCATCCCCAATTTTAGATATTTTTTTCACAAATTCTAATGCTCAACTTCCAACCAAGTATATCAAATATACTAGTTAATTCTAGAATCTTCTAAGTCAATATTGATCCTTCAGATATATTTATTATCAAAAACAACCCACAATCCGATCATCCATTCCATTATCATTTCCATTTCCATTCCCCTGCTTTTTTGTTAGTTCTTGCAAGCCATGGATTTTACAATACCTCCTCCAGTTGCTGCTGCTCCTGCTTTTATTATTTTCTTTGGATTTTTCATCCTCCATAATAATTCTATATTCTGCAATGCCACCTCTTCTAATTTCAGCTGCATCCCAAGCGAGAGACAAGCGCTTCTCAACTTCAAGCATGATCTCCATGATCCTGCCCCCCGCTTGGCCTCCTGGGTTGGTGACGACTGTTGTAATTGGTCTGTGTTGTCTACTCCAAAATCACTTCTCATGTTCACAAGCTCCTTCTTGGTGATCCTGGAGAACAATTTGTTGAGAAGCTGTTAAGTGGTGAGATAAACCCTTCTTTGGTGGATTTGAAGCATCTACGACACTTGGATCTAAGCATCAGTCATATTGGAGGAGCCGAATTCCAGAGTTTCTTAGATCTTTACAGAGTTTAAGATATCTTAATCTCTCTAGAACTAGATTCACTGGAATGATTCCTCATCAACTTGGTAATCTCACAAATTTACACACTCTTGATCTTGGCCATCTATACATAATTATCAATTATAGTATTGTGCATTATACATATGCTAAGAATCTTCAATGGCTTTCTCAACTTTCTTCGTTGCGGTACCTAGACATGAGTTCCATTGACCTTGAAGAAGCATCCGATTGGTTGGAGGTAACAAATTCACTCCCTTCTTTAGAAGTCCTGCGCTTAAGCTCTTGCAATTTGAATTTCAAATTTCGTCCAATATATCATGTCAATTTTTCATCTTTAGCCCTTTTTGATATTTCGAGAAACTATTTAGGGAATAATATTCCAATATGGGTTTCCAATTTGAGAAGTTTGACTTCTTTTTATCTAATTAATATTACATCTGGAAATGGAGGTCCCATCCCTGAAGATATTCAAAACTTAACTTCCCTTGTGCACCTTGATCTTTCTTATAACTCTTCTAATACCTCAATACCCAGCTGGTTATATAGTTTAAGTCATTTGGAGGTTCTCAACCTTGCTAGTAATCAATTGACAGGTACAATATCAAGTGAAATAAAAAATATGACATCTATCATTACACTTGATCTGTCAGAGAATGAGCTACAAGGAGATTTGCCAACATCATCGAATGGCTCAACTTTGCAAATTAAAAGAAATTGATCTGTCAGACAACACATGGAATCGATCCATATCCCAAATCCTAGATAGTTGCTCCGGATGTCTTTTTGATAGCTTCCAGGTTTTGAGACTTGCGAGTGGTCAAATATATGGTCATTTAACCAATAAAATTGGGCAGTTCAAAACTCTGATCGATCTTGATCTATCTTTTAATTCAATTTCTGGTCCAATTCTAGCATCATTGGGAAATCTTTCCTCTTTGAGAGTTGTGTCCCTTGGTTATAATCATATTAGTGAAACTCTCCCTGAATCTTTGGACAAGTTGTTAATTTGGAAGATTTAGACATTCACATTAATCATATGGAAGGAATCGTTTTAGAGGCTCACTTTGCCAATACAACGAGTCTTAGATATTTTTCTGCATGGGATGACCAATTAACTTTGAAAGTAGGTCAGGATTGGGTTCCTCCTTTTCAACTTGAAGCATTACATATGGGCTCTTGCCATTTGGGCCCACGATATCCAATGTGGGTACGATCACAAAAGAGCCTTTCTTCTTTGGTTTTATCCAACACAAGTCTTGCAGATGTTCCTCCCGATTGGATTTTCCACTTCTCTTCAGAATTGCAATGCTTAGATCTTTCTCAAAATCAAATGCATGGAAGGATTCCCAATCTGATGAATATAGGGATGCAGGACTACTCAGAAATCAACCTGAGCCAAAACCACCTCGAGGGGCCTTTGCCTTTGGTATCTTCCAAGGTGAATAAACTAGATCTTTCTGATAATCTACTTTCAGGATCCATTTCTCAATTCCTATGTTGCTCACCAAGTGAGCCAATGAATATGGTAGTTCTCTATCTCGCCAAAAATCAATTGTCAGGAAATTTACCCAACTGCTGGAGTAAATGGAACAATATACAGGCCTTATATTTAAATGACAATAGCTTTGGTGGTGGTATTCCTTCATCCTTCAGTTTGTTTATTTTTCTTCAATCATTGTATCTCCGTAGTAACAACCTATATGGAATATTATCTCTTTCTTCTTTACAGAATTGTATTAATTTAGTTACTCTGGATTTTAGTCGAAATAAATTTGAGAGAAACATTCCTACTTGGCTTGGAACAAGTCCTTCAAAGTTGAGGTTTCTTATTGCTGGCTTCAATGATTTCCATGGTCATACCTGAGGAACTATGTGCTCTCAATTCCCTTCAAATCTTGGACCTTTCAAACAACAATCTGTCCGGCCCAATACCAAAATGTTTTAACAATTTCTCTATTATGGCAATAAAAAAGGTTGAAGTTACTGACTTTTTGTACAATATGACAGCACGGGATCGTTAGTATGCTTACGTAGAGGCTGCATTACTCCTAATGAAAGGCGAGCCAATTAATTACAATAAGACACTTGCACTTGTAAATAACATAGACTTGTCTAGTAACTCTATGTCAGGACACATTCCTCCAAAAATCACAAATCTCTCAAATCTGCTCTCATTAAATTTGTCAAACAACCTTTTAAATGGAGAGATTCCTACGAGAATAGGTGATATGCGAGAACTGGAGTCCATTGATTTTTCTATGAACAATCTTTCTGGTGAAATCCCTCAAATTATGTCGAGTTTGAGTTTCTTGAGCTATTTGAATTTGTCCTACAAGAACCTCAGTGGAAAGATCCCAACAGGCACTCAACTCCAAAGCTTCAATTCATCAAGCTTTGCCAACAGCAATCTATGTGGTCCTCCACTCACTCTGAACTGCAGCGCAAATGGTGAAGTCACTGTTGTTGAAAAGAATAGAAAAGAAGACGGCCATGAAATGTCATGGTTTTATATTAGCATGGCTGTTGGATTCATTCTAGGTTTTTGGGGAGTTTGTGGTTCCCTTATTTTCAATAGGACATGGAGACATACTTATTTTAGGTTTCTTGACTACATCAAAGACCAGATCTATGTGGCTTCAGTCCTAAAGCTGAGATGGTTCCGTGCAAAGATAACAAGTTGTTATAACAGTTAATGAAATGTCTCATCTTCTATAAGGTATTGCTTCTAACATTAATATATATCTTTAGAATATTATTCATTTGCTTAGGTACCTATACTCTTGATAATTTCAGTCTTTTGTTACATTTTTTGTCTTGACGTTGAGATTAAATGAAATAAATAAAAATATGCAGGGAATAATTGCAATGTTCAAAAATATAAATATAATTAGTGGGAGCTATTTTATTACCTTTAATATCTTTATGATGCATGAAAATATGTACCTGTCTAGTGTTTTCCTCACCTTAACACACCTTCACTACCTTAAAATATTTATATATCAAACTAACATAATTATTTCCTCATTACAAAATAAATAAATAAATAAATATATTTACCGTCTTCTATTTCAAAAGCATCTATTAACATAATATTATAATTAGTTATAGCAAGGGAATAAATTAATAATAGTCAATTTGTTCTTATTAATGTATATGCAAAACTTATATTAACGCATCTTTTGCCAAATATCAAATTATAAGAAAGTAATGTATTGTTCACAGTGGATTGTACATCCTTTGCTGGTCTACGTACGTTTCAAATGGAAGGTGTCCCTTGGTCCAATAATGAAGAAATAGAGCACTTGGAGTAAATTTCTGGTATTCTGGGAGTACGAAGTTTTTTACGAGCTGTTGACTCTATTAATTTAGGCTCCTTTTTTTTTTCTTTTTTTTATTTTTTTCTCTTTTGTGTATATGTTCTCTTTTTGCTTCTATGTACTTTAAAAATGTGTTTGAATCAAATTCTGATGTTTGGAAAATATTAAGTTTTTGTATGAAGTAAAGAAACTATAATTTTATAAATGTAAGGCATTTACTTCAAACCAAACAGGATAATTGCTATAAAGATTTTATTATTTTTTCATTTTTTATCTGTTTTAAATTTGTGAAGGTAACTTTGTTTTAATTCTTTCAACTTTAAAATATTAATATGAATTTATCTATTGTAGAAACCTAACGGGATAAATTAAGATTATGTGTAGTCTGCATAGAGAAAAATTTCTTAGGATTCATGTTTAATTAATTATGAAAGTAAGTTATTTCATTGGATACCATGTGATTAGAGAAGTACATGAGCAAAAAAGCTTATATGAAAGCAGAGTTTTTATTATGTTTTCTCTATGAACGATCTTCAATTTATATAAATGTTCTAATCTTAATTACATATGAACTTGCTTTTATCTTTGCGTTTCCATTTATCTGTAGTGAATAAATGATTTGTAAACTTGATCAACGGATACCATCTCGTATTGGCAACGAGAAAAATGCATATAATTACTAACCCAAAGCAGAGGCGTACTATTTATAGAAGCCTTAGCTTGACAAAATATAAATTTTACAAGTCCAGCATTTTGGCCTATTAAAAGATACAAATTGTGAACGGAAGTAAAATTATTCTAACAAATATAAAGCATCTAAAAGGTGCTGAATAATGTACCAGAGGACAGGACTAAAAGCCATTGACTTGCCCTTATCTTTGTTCTGAGAACTTATAATTGTAGGTAAATAAAAGGGAGATGCATTATATTATTCTCGGATTTAGTGTAAAAAAGGTACAATATATGAAATGTTGTCAAACCTATTAACAATATTCTGCCTTCACACAAATTAGGAGCACTAGTTATTTCTGCAATAAAGTTTTTATGCCTTCAAATATATATATATATATATATTTATTACACTAGCCTAACACAAAATAGTCGACGCTACTTGAACAATAGCCAAATTGGTTGATTCTACAATTCCTTATTTGTTGGATAAACAAATTCCATAAAAGCATTAAGTTAATAAAAGATTTATTAGTTAGTTCTAGTTTTTTCTTGTAAGATAATAATCCTCAAATCAAGCCATTTATTTATGTGTTTACAAGCTGCTGGTCAGAGAAGAAAGAAGAGGAAATTTCCAGGTTCCAAAACGACAACACTTTGCTGCCACATCAGTTAATGAAGGATAGAAAAGTCATCTCATGTTTTTTTTTTTAGTTACAACAATTTGCTTGCCACGTAAGAGCTGTTGGAAATTAGTTGAACACACCGTTTCTTGTTTCTGGAAATACATATATGTATTTTTTGGTCTTCTTCTTTATATATTAGATATAGAATAGAAAAACAGAGAGTGGAAAAAGTTGCAGACCCGAAAGAAAGCTTTGTGTGAAGTGAGTCCCTTTGAGTTTTGGAAGACATTCTTTCTTGTTTCTTCGTATTCTCAACGTGGGTTTGAAAGAGATCTCTTGGGAGATCGAAGAGTGAATGGGTGTATTGGGATCTTGAGTTCTTGGTTTGGGTTTTCTTGTGTGAATCCACCATTGATGGTGTGTGAGTAAGCTTGTAAACATTACATTTCATAGTGTAGAAAGCTCAACACCTAAGCAATGAGGACTTAGGTCATTTTTGGCCGAACCTTGGTAAATTTTGTGTGTTCTTATTAGTATTTTTCATTCTGAAATTAGTTCCAAAATTTTACAATAGTGGTATCAGAGCTTGTGTTCTAATCTTGAAGAACATTCTCTGATTCGTGTCTTTCTGCAATTTGGGTTCAACCTTCGATTCTTGGTCAAATTAATTCTGCAATTGGGTTTTCTTTTCAATCCTCAACAATGTCGGCCAAGTTGGAAGTGGAGGTCTACAACGAGAAAGGTGATTTCCTTTTATGGCGTAAGAAAATGAGAGCAGTCTTGGTACAGATGAAGGTGGCCAAAGCAATTGAAACTCTTTCTCTGAGTCAATTACTGAAGAAAAGAAGATGGAGATGGACGAAATAGCCATGAGCACAATTATCTTGCATCTTTCAGATAATGTTTTGAGGAAGGTGGATGACATCCAAACCACGGCTCAGATGTGGACCAGATTGGAACAACTCTATCTGGTAAAATCACTCCCTAACCGAATCTTGTTGCTTGAACAATTTTTTGGTTTCAAAATGGATGTAACTAAAGACTTAGATGCCAATCTTGATGCTTTTAATAGATTTATTTTAGATCTTGCTAATTGTAAGGTTGTCTTTAGTGATGAACATAATACTGTGATATTGCTTAATTCTATGCCAGAAATGTATAGAGAGGTCAAGAATGCAATTAAATATGGTAGGGATGAGTTGTCCTTAGAAATAGTTATGAGTGCTCTGAAGTCTAGAAATTTAGAGTTAAAATCTGAAAACAAAGGGGAAGGACTCAATGTAAGAGGCAGGAGTGTCAATAGAAGTTGGGCTCACGATGACCATAGAAGCAAATCTAGAGACAATTACAGGTCTAAGTCTAGGCCTAAAGGTAAGAAGCATTTCTATTGTAAGAAAAAAAGGTCACTTCATTAAGAGTTGTTTTAAGAAAAAGAGAGATGAAAAACAAAAAAGCCAAGAAAGTGGAGACTTGGCCATAGTTTCCTCTTATTTAGACCCTGCAGAGGTTTTTGCTATAACTTCTGAACAAAATTGCTCTGAGTGGGTATTAGATTCTGGCTGTTCATTTCATATCTGTCTAAGCTTGGATTCCTTTCTGTCTTACACTAAGTGTGATGGTGGTCAAGTGCTTCTAGGTAATAACCTGTCCTGCCAAGTTGTTGGCATTGGTGATATTCAGTTACAAATGTATGATGGCACTGTGAAAACTCTTTCTTCTGTGAGACATGTACCTAGTTTAAAATGAAATCTGATTTCTCTTGGAATGCTTGATGATTTTGGTTATTCATGCAAAATTAAAAATGGTGTAATGAAAATTACTTAAGGTGCATATGTTGCCATGAAAGGTGTTAAAAAAAATGGCTTGTATGTTTTACTTGGTAAAACTATTATTAATTCTAGTAATGCATCTGTTGTCAGGACCCATCCAAAATTCCCCACCGGAATCCTAGACAAGCCCTAATCCCAGGGAAACCCTACCGGACCCTCCAATGGAAAATCCGGCAGAACCTCCCCTAAGGGTTGGACTTACCACAAATTTCCTGCACTGAAAACACACTTCTATATACACCACCTTATTCCTCCCACCTTACTACAATTTAATTCCACAAATTTGCAACACTTCAAAATAATAACAGGGAATTAATGCAGTATTTAACAAAATGTGTCCAATACAGTATACAGAGCATTATACAAATAATTATGAAATTAATACAATGACAGATGAAGCAATACAAGATGGAGAGGAAAAAGGGAGGAAATGCTTCTTGGACTTTCGGCAATGAACTGAGACTTCAGGCTCGCCCCGAACGATCAACATCTCCCAACCTGGACCTAGGGGAACGGAATTTAAAATGTGAGATGCTAATCATCTCAGTGAGTGACCCTATCTACTATACAATTATAATAGTAACGATAATTATAGCACATTTGATTAATCAAGATTAAATAAGTAAATAAATAATAATTAACTGAAATTAATATTTTCTCTCAAAACCCTCACCATTCACTCCGTTGGAAAGGTTCTCCTTTTAAAACATTTTCGAAAAACCCAATCTTTTATGCCCCAAAAATCAAGGAATAATTAATCTAATAAATAATTAAATAATCCAAATACAAATGAAATGTAATGAAATATAATAAAATAAATTTAGAATACTTGCATTAAAGGAATATAACATAAAAGAGAAATTCAATATATAATTCGTAAAATTTGATTTAATATATCAAAATAAACTGTATCAAAAATATAATTTAAATAATTACAAATAATCATGTAAAATAAGTGGTAGAAAAATACTATAATATTCATTTTGAAATATTCAACCAATCTATATAATATTTTTATGGCAAAATGCATTTTAAAAACATTAATTTAAAACAAATAACATAAAATATGAATAAATACATTTAACAAAATACTAATTGGAAATAGGTAAATAAACAAATTAAATACATTTAATTTAAATACAGCTTTAAAACTTTAGGATGTGAAACTTATATTAGAAAAATAATACTTGACGCACCACACTATATACCAGTGATGCCCTATGATACCTAGTGTCCCGAGCACCATCTGGCGGGAGGTTAAAGAGAGAAACTTGCATACGGTCGCTTCGGCATCTCGACAGCACCGCTGCTTAAACCGTCAACTGGGCCATGGAGGGGGGCGGCTTATGTGCACCATATAAAACTTGCCTGCCCTCGGTCCGATGGCAACTCACGGGAGACATTATAACTTCCGTGTTCATCAACATATACAGTACAGAACACCAGTACTGTTTGAGTGCGTCTAAAACAAATAACCAAATTTTATTATTAAAATATGTAATTCCAAAATTCACCGTGGGAATTATACCATTTTTCAAACTCACATTCCCACATTTTTTCTTTAATCCTCATCATAAATTCATCAAGTTCAAATCCATCAATTTGAATATACAAATTTTTCAATGGTATAACGTCAAGCCATTAATATTTCAATGCATAAATATTTTTAAAACATAATATTTAAATCCATATTTTTCACAAATTCTTAAAAATCAATTTAAATCAGTAATATGAAAACCATATGAATTCCATATATAATAAATTCATATAATTGTGCACAATAATTGAATAATAACCATAGCAATAATTAAAATAAATCAAAACCACAATTTCTTCAAATTTCCAAATATATTCTTTTGGCACCAAAACATATATTAAAAACATTATAAATTGGCAATACAATTCTAGATAGAAATTCTCATAATATTGAACACATAAACATATTTTTAAAATATTCCATTATGAAATATTCCAACAATGAAATTTGATAATAATTACCAAAATCTCAAATTCCTTAAAACCAAAATATTTTATAATGTACAAATATTTAATTCCATTTAATTTTGGCATCAAAATTCCAAATATAAATTTACTAAATTTTCAACACATCAAACATATTTTTCAAATAACCAATTAACACAAAATATATATATTTTAACATCCCAAAATAATTTTGAAGGTGGGTCACTCACATTGAGCACGCAATTAATCCAAGATCCTCCATGGGATCAACTCCACGACGCACACGTGCTCCTAAAACAACAATATTACACAATTCAAATAAATTAATATTTTATTCGGATAAATAATACCCGGTATCCGGGGGGCTTAACACAAACATTAACTAAAATTTGTGAGTAATATACCGAAACGAAGCTTATGGAACGAGGATCGCGGATTGAGGCTTACCTCTCGGAGATCGGACCCGAGGTAGCCGGAATCTCGCCGGAAAGCTCACGAATTTTAGGCCTTCGATTCTCACAATCCGTTAAGAATTGAGGAAAGTGGACACCGGATTTGGGTTCAGAGGGTCGGAATTAGTGGGAAAGGATGGACGGGTCCTGACATTTGGTATCAGAGCTTTAGGTTCTTGTATTCCTAAGAGACTGTACATTGTTGTGCGTCCCATTCGCGTCTAATCTCTCGTTTTACCCATCTTGAAGCATTATTTCCCTTTATCTCGAAGCAAATCCATTGCCCGAGTTTAAATAACTCTAATCTTCAAGAGGGTCAATTAGAATCACCTATCCTAATGGGGAATTCTTGTGGCCTGGTCAATGGTCGAGAATTGCCTTTTCTTTATCAAAGGTCAAGTAATGGTGGCAGATCCAATTTTGTGAATCTTTTTGGGATCCGAAGTGGTCCTAGATATGGATTGAATAGTTATGAATCTTATGTTTATGGACCACTACCATAAAGGGGTAAAATTAAGGTGTTTCAGCTTACCTGAAGTGGTACTTCATGGAGGAGTTAGGGGGTCTTTACCGTGGTTAATTTCTATCCTCGTCTCCAAGGAGCTATCGGAGAATGGTTGTCAAGGGTATTTGACCCATGTGGTTGATGCCCGAGTATATGGTGAGCGTTCGAAGTGCTCATAGTGGGAAGCAAGTCGAAAGCGTTTTCCCAACAAGTTACCTGGATTACGACCATGAAAAGGATATCGAATCACCATTAAATTGGCTTTGGACATTGATCTATTTCAGTACCGCCATACCGTGCGACTCCATCAAAGTTAAAAGACTGAAGGCTCAGCTGCAAGATTTGGTGATTAAAGGTTTCACTAGATCAAGCTTATCATCGTGAATGACATCCGTTTCGTTCATGGAGAAGAAGGATGATTGCCTAAGGGTGTGTATCGGCTACCAACGACTTAACAAGGTGGCCACCCATAATCGATACCCGTTGCCAAGTATGAATGTGTGTCAATCAACCTCAAGGTGTCAAGATATTTTTCCGATCAATTATCAAAAATTGAATGCTTTACAAAGTGATATTTGAAATTAAAGGTATTTTATTCATGTTTTTATTATTTATTTAAAACGATGTTTTAGCATGAATTTCATTTACATTGATTTTATTATTTATTTAAAATTGTGATTTAAAATATATTTTGACATGTTTTTATAATTTACCTTGATTATGAGAGTTTACATAAAATGTGTTTTTATCATTTATTCAATTAATGATTTAAAGTGCATTTTTCTATGACCTTGTTATTTAAATTGTTTGGATGATTTAAAATGAATTTTATTATATTGTTACTCTTATTTTAAATACATGTTTCAAATGGATTTAAATATTTCTTTTATTATTTAATCGATTCATTTTACTTATTTTAAAATGATTATTAAAATGCATTTATTCATGTTTTATTATTGTTCCAATGTGGAATTTTAACAATTGCCTATGCAAGTTAAGGTATTTTAAACTAATTAAAATAATTTTCTTAATATTTATTATTTCATTGATTTAATTAGTAAATTTCATAAATTATATTTTGATTTTTGAAGAAGTTTGGAAATCTAATTTGGGTTGACAAATTGTGTATATTTTATGTTGGTGGTATATTTGAAAAATATATTTTATTATTTTTTTTATGTTATGGTTTTCCAAGAGTGACTTAAGGTTTAAGTATCGTTAATTGAGAATCCAATAGTAGGATATCGTTGAGTTCAAAAAAGAGATCCTAAAGGGAGCACGCGATTCGATGTATGTGATACACCCCAAAGGTATAAAGATATATCGAATGCTCACTAAGTATTATTAGTGGATTGGCACGATAAAGGAAGTTTCCGAATTGGAATCAAGGTACGTAAGCTGTCGACAAGTGGAAGCGCGAAGTAGAAATGTTAGCACACTTTTACTGGTACGAGAGTGGTTCTCACTGAGACAAGTCGGCCAAGCTGTTCGTAAAGCGTATTATGAGTCTGCATAGAGCATCAATCGCCACTAGTTGAGATTAGAGCTTTAATTCAAGACTATGACGAAGGTTAACAGATACACTTGGAGCGAGACTTAACTACTGCATCGCCTTCCACCACAGGCCAATGGACAAGCGAAGTGCAGAATTTATACTTTGGAAGTTATGCTGAAACCGTGCATTATGTAATGTCGGAATGAAGTGGGAATAAGCAATTGTCATTGATAAGGTCCATTGTAATATTAGCTACCAAGCGAGCATCGAGGTGCCTTCGTATGAGATTCTATATGGACCCCACTATATTGGAGTGAAGTAGGTGAGGAGAAGCACCACACGACAACCAACCTGAATTGGATGCGAACACCTATGTGGATGACTATGAATAAGGAAAAGGCTATCTGAGAGAGTTGAAAGCTGCTCAAGATGGACCAATTAGTTAAGCCGACGTGCATCGAAAGAGACCCTGAACTTGAAGTCCGAGATTGAGTTTCCTTGGAATTTTCTCCGTAGAAGAGGGTCGTACGCTTTGGCTGACAAAGAAAGTTAAGTTCTCGTTACCTTAGTTTCTACAGGGTTATTGGAAGAATTGGTTTTGTGGCATGCAAGTTAGTATTTTCGGGAAAGCAAACATGAGTATACAGCATAATTCACGTACTGTTGCTACGAAAGGACATCAAAGACCTGTCATGTGTGGAACAACCAATATAGATCTTAGGTCACGAAGGATACGTATTGGTCGATGAGATTATTTCTCAAGTTAAAGTCTTATGGCGGATTTTAATCTGGTCGAGAAAGTGACGTGGAAGCTCGAGGCATAAATCTGCAACCAATATTCTTATGCATTTCTATGACGTATAAAATTTCGAGGATGAAATTTTTGTAAGAGGGGAAGATTGTAACACCCCATCCCGAAGTACACCGAAAATTTCTCAAATTTGACCAAGGTTGACCGGGTTTGACCGTCGTTGACCGAGAAGGGGTCAAATGTTGACTTTTTGCTCCCTGTGGAATTGCACATTGGCCGAGATCCCATTAAAAAGTACACATTGTCACGAGTTCATAGGCTGGTAGCACGTCGAAAACGGAGCTATAAATTGAAAGTTATAAGCAAAACAAGTTGAAGTCAAAACTGTCAAAGGGGTGCCCGAGTTGACTTTCTGTACGTGCAAAGTTGAGCTTTGACTCATATATGGTTGTGAAGTACTCATCGATACGAGTTCATAGACTAGCGGTACGTCCGATTTGGACATGTTGTTTGAAAGTTATGGACCTATAAAGTTTTTTAAATACAGTATTATTTTAATATTATTTTTTAAATATATGAATAGTATGTCACGTGTGACCTATAAAGGATGCCATGTGTCACAATGAGGAGATGCCACATGTCAACCATATTAAATAATATTATCTTAATATTATTTATTTATTTTATTATTTTATTATTTTTATTATTTAAAAAAAAAATTCTTTTTTCCTTTCGTGGGGAATTACCCACGAAAAATGGCTTTCTTTTTCTTTTTCTTTTCTTTTCTTCTTCCTCTTCTTCTTCTTCTTCCTTCTTCCTTCTTCCTTCCTTCTCCCTCTCGGCTTCACCCCGTTTCTCTTTTTTTCGACCATATGAAGCCACACGCGCCTGAGGGGGAGAAAGAGGGGGAAGATTCCGGGCAGTAGTCAACCATCACCGGATGCGGCCGGATCGGGCTTCGTTGCCGACGACTGCAAGATTTGGCTCCATCGGCGATCCGGCCACCACCCGGCCAAATTGATACTCCTTTCCACCTATTTTGGACCTCCTGAGCTCAATTTTGAGGTCCATTCAGCTCGATTCCCTGTCGTTTGAGAGATACAACAAGTTGAAATTCGGGCGAAATTTCGTGTGCATTCTACCGGTCCCTGCCAATCAAATTGGGTCCTGACATCTGTTGGATCATCTGTGGACAAATCTGTGGCATAATAGATTGGGCCATATTACTGAAAAAGGCTTACATTATTTGAATAAACAGGGTGTATTTGGTAAGGATATGATCAGCAAACTTGATTTTTGTGAAAATTGTGTTTTAGGAAAACAACACAGGTTGAGTTTTAACTTGACTACAAGTAAAGCTAAATTTGTGTTAGATTATGTACATGCTGATTTATGGGGCCCTGCCAAAGTACAAACTCAAAGTGAAAATAGATATTTTTTATCCATTATTGATGATCATTCTAGAAAAGTGTGGATTTATTTGTTGAAATCCAAGGATGAAGCTTTTACAAAGTTTAAAGAATGGAAGCTACTTGTTGAAAATCAAACTAGTAAACTTGTTAAAGCTTTAAAGACTGATAATGGTTTGGAATTTTGTAATAATGAGTTTGATATTTTTTGTAAAAACCATGGTATTTTAAGGCATAGAACAGTGAAGCACACACCACAACAAAATGGTGTAGCTGAAAGGATGAATAGGACACTGCTTAACAAAGTAAGATGTATGCTTGTGTCTTCTGGATTACCAAAATTATTTAGGGGTGAAGCTATTATGACTGCCATGCACTTGGTTAATTTGTCTCCATCTACTGTTTTAAAGTTTAAATCCCCTGAACATGTTGATACAAACCTAGGACGACCTGCTCCTAAACCCGTATTATATTAGCCCGGATCTTAATTAAGTTCAAGTTCTAATGGAATGGACCTCAAACCCTAACCAACATGTGGTTAGAAACCTTGGTATAATGTAGACGCCACAATAGGGGATGGAAAACCTATTGATAAGTCAAGCTAAAACAACCAATTCTCTAATGGTGTTTTAGGTGTTCTCAAAGAACAAAGAGATAATTAATCTCATAAGTATTTTCTTAATCAAATCAAAGTTGTATTCTTATTGAAAAATAAGCCTTTAAATAGGCTACAAAGCCACGAAATAAAACTCTAAAAACAATGGGAAAACCAGCCACCACACATAAAGAAACCTAGTTGGCTGAAACTATACTTCCTTTCCTAATCTAAGTTTGATTAATTAATTCCTTTATATTAAATTAGGAATTAATTAATTTACAATGGAAAGAATAAAATAAAAACCTTCCTAAAGTTATTTTTCCAGAAAATAAATAAATAAAAGCCAAAAAGTAATGGTAGTTTCCTAAAACAAAAAGTAAAAACAAATTAGGAAACTAAAAATGCTAGCCTTTTTGATCAACTTGACTTTGATCAATCTTTGACCTCTTTGAGCTTCAAATCAGCTTCTAAATGCTTTGTAGGATGCCAAATAAGCTGAATATGAAGTCCCACACGTTGCCCATGCTTGGAAGAATAAGAAAAGGCTAATACAGTAAAATACAGTAAAGCCAGCAAGCAATACAGCAAATTCGGCCAAATTGTTGATGCTGTTCGTACAAGCCCTTTTTGATTGCATTTGAGGCTGATTTAACTTGATTCCATGACCTCTTAGGCATATGTATTGAACCCATAAATCATTGGAACCATTTCATGCTTCCCGGACTCCAAAAATGTACCAAAACCGTCACCCGGGTCCGTATAGGCTTCCACCACTTGGATGCTTAGAGTAGGCTTTGTATCTTCAAGTATGGAAAAGCTTTGTTGAGATTGATTACCCTCTGTATAAATACTCCCAGGTTGCCCTTAAATCTCTTAATTTGAGCTCTTATGATTGGCCTAGTCTTCATCCGTGTCGAGTCAGCACCCCAGCGGGTTATCGGTGGAGCGGACTCGGGCGGAATCACATCACATGTTTGGTCTGGGAAGCAACCAGATTATAACAATCTTAGAGTGTTTGGTTGTGCTGCTTATGCACACCAATCTGAAGGAAAGCTTGAACCTAGAAGTGTGAAGTGTGTTTTCTTAGTTTATGCTCAAGGTGTCAAGGAATTTAGGCTGTGGATTAGAGAAAATTCAAGTTTTAAAGTCATAATAAGCAGGGATGTGATATTTGATGAAAATACAATGCCTTGTAAAGTTATTAACCCTGCAGGTACCCAATCTGAGCACAAATTGGATAAGAAATAGCTTGAGTTAACTAATGAGGTGGAGAACCAAGATGGTGATAATAATGATCAAGGTGCTGATGAGTTTGAAAGGCAGCCAGCTGATGAAGAGAGTGAATTAATTGGATCAAAGACACCAGCCACATCACTTTCTGATGAAGACATAATTGAAGAGCAAATGGTACAGCAGTCTCCAAGGTCGAATCAAAGATTAGTAGCATCACCTGATTATTTGTTAACAAGAGATAGAGCAAAGAGTCAAATTAAACCCAACAGGAGGTACAGCTATGCAGATTATATAGCCTATGCTTTGGTTGCATATTAAGATTTGGTAGACAATGAACCAAGGTCTTATTTGGAGGCTGTGAGGTCCAAGCAAGCAACTCAGTGGATTGAAGCTATGAAAGAAAAAATGAAGTCACTTCATGAGAATAAAACATGGGACTTAATACCAGCTCCTAGAGATGAGAAAATAGTGGATTGTAAGTGGATTTATAAGGTTAAAGAAGGGATTACAAGTGCTGAACCAGTGAGGTTTAAAGCCAGACTTGTGGCTAAGGGTTTTACACAAGTGGAGGGGATAGATTATAATGAAATTTTCTCTCCAGTTGTGAAGTATACCACAATAAGAACCATTTTGGCTCTGGTAACTGAATTCAATTGGGAATTGGAGTAGCTTGATGTAAAAACAGCCTTTTTACATGGAAGTTTGGAAGAAACTATCTATATGAGACAACCTGAAGGCTTTAAAGTTAAGAAAAAAGGTGGAGAGCTTGTGTGCTTACTTAAGAAGTCATTATATGGTCTCCAACAATCACCAAGGCAGTGGTACAAGAGATTTGATTCTTTTGTGGTAGAAGCTGGATTTACAAGAAGTGGTTTTGATAGTTGCCTATATTTTAAAGATACTATGAGTGATAGAGCTGTCTATCTTCTCCTGTATGTTGATGATATATTAGTGGCTGGTCCAAATTTGAAGATAATGCAATCGGTCAAGGAATTGCTGAAATCTGAATTTGATATGAAGGATTTAGGGACAGCAAAGAAGATTTTAGGAATATCAATTTCCAGAGATAGGAGAAAATCAGAGATGAAGTTGTTGCAAACTTCTTACTTGCAGAAAGTTATTTCAAGGTTTGCTATGGATAATGCTAAGGTGGTAAATGTTCCATTTGGAGGGCATTTCAAACTTTCAGCTGATCAATGTCCTACTACAGAGCAAGAAAAAGAGGACATGGTAAGAATTCCATACTCCAATGTTGTTGGTTCAGTTATGTATACAATGATTTGTACAAGGCCGGATCTTGCGTATGCTATTAGTGTTCTTAGCAGATATATGGCCAATCCGGATAAAGCTCATTGGGAGGCTATGAAACGGTTGCTTAGATATGTGAAGAAGACTTTGTATGGGGATTGATCTATAGAGGTAATCAAGAGAGTGTTGAGCTCAATGGTTATTTAGATTCAGATTATGCAGGAGATAGGGACAAGAGAAGGTCCATTTCATCTTATGCATTTACTTTGTGTGGGAATTGCATAAGCTGGAAATCACAATTACAACCAATTGTGGCATTGTCAACAACAGAGGCTGAGTATATAGCAGCTACTGAAGCTGCCAAGGAAGCAATTTGGCTTAAAGGATTGCTAATGGAGTTGAAGGTGCTTGACGCAGAGGTTGTGTTATATTCAGATAGCCAAAGTACGATTCATTCTTGCAAGAATCCTGTTTTCCATGAGAGGTCTAAACATATTCAAGTCAAATACCACTTCATTCATGACATGGTAACTCAGAAAGTCTTTACGTTGGAGAAGATACCAATTGAATTTAATCCCTCTGATATGGGAACTAAAGTCCTGCCTATGAATAAGTTTAATGCCTGCAAAAGCTTGCTCAGAATAGGAGCAGGCTAAACTTGGTGAAAGTTAAAGATTGCTAGGATGGTGTTGTTAGTTTCTGCATCTGGTAATGATTTGAGGATTAGGTGGAGATATGTAAGATAATAATCCTCAAATCAAGCCATT
This sequence comes from Ziziphus jujuba, assembly GCF_031755915.1. Lineage (NCBI taxonomy): Eukaryota > Viridiplantae > Streptophyta > Magnoliopsida > Rosales > Rhamnaceae > Ziziphus > Ziziphus jujuba. The sequence continues at coordinate 29,112,401 of NC_083387.1, read as the reverse complement.
TATTTATGTGTTTACAAGCTGCTGGTCAGAGAAGAAAGAAGAGGAAATTTCCAGGTTCCAAAATGGCAACACTTTGCTGCACAATAGTTAATGAAGGATAGAAAAGTCATCTCATGTTTTTTTTTTTTCAGTTACAACAATTTGCTTGCCACGTAAGAGCTGTTGGAAATTAGTTGAATGCACCGTTTCTTGTTTCTGGAAATACATATATGTATTTTTTGGTCTTCTTCTTTATCTATCAAATATAGAATAGAAAAACAAAAAGTGGAAAAAGTTGCAGACCCGAGAGAAAGCTTTGTGCGAAGTGAGTCCCTTTGAGTTTTGGAAAACATTCTTTCTTGTTTCTTTGTATTCTCAACATGGGTTTGAGAGAGATCTCTATGGAGATTGAAGAGTGAATGGGTGTATTGGGATCTTGGGTTCTTGGTTTGGGTTTTCTTGTGTGAATCCACCATTGATGGTGTGTGAGTAAGCTTGTAAACACTACATTTACATAGTGCAGAAAGCTCAACACCTGAGCAATGAGGACGTAGGTCGTTTTTGGCCGAACCTCGGTAAATTTTTTGTGTTCTTGTTAGTATTTTTCATTTTGAAATTAGTTCCAGAATTTTACAACATTTCTATTAGTATTAAGCCTCGTATTTTTGCCACCACTTTCGGTAGAGAACAATTTCTGATTTTATTTTCTTTAAAATTTTGATTTTTTACTCTTCTAGAAAGATGAACATTTTAGATTTTGCTGGTACATCTATTCTACATCCCTCCTCAAGTCCAATAAACCAACCAGAATAAATATACTTTTTTCTCTTTAGAATAATAATAATAAGAATAAGAATAAAAGGAGAGTAGCTACGAGACATGATACAAGATAAGTAGGAGCACTAGTTACTTCTATGGTTACCAGTTGACATGCCAAACAGGATACTTTTAGCCAAAGTCCTTTGAAATTTTATTATATTCTTAATTAAATGACCTACCAACCCTTAGATCTAAAGATTTGAAAACTACCGCTCATCGCCACTATAAGATTATATCCCATACGTTAAGTCGGTAAGAACATACCTGCATAGAAGAACCCAGGAAGGTTTTTCTTCATTTTCTCGATTCCTGCTATCACTGAATCATAATTATACTCATACAGAGGAAATGCTTTCTTCTAATAAAAATGACTACATTCATATACTTCAAACATTCTAGATAAATCGCTTCTAATGTATTTTGTTTCCAATATTAATAGCCAGAACGGAAAGAGAAAGTACTTCACAAACTTGGGTTCTCCCTCTGCTCCTAATAACTGCCAAAGGTCATAGATGACAGTTTGCTTCAACTCGTCACTATATCAATAGCAATTAGAAGTGAAGAAATGAGTTGCATAAGACATATAGATATAGAACCTGACAATTTTAATAGGAAAGAGAAAATAACTACTAATAAAAGCTTACTCGAAGCAAAAAGCATTGGAGCTTCCATAAGTTGAAGAATTAGCTAGTTCCTTATTTCGACTTTCCCCAACAAAGGTTGTATAAAGGTGTAGGTCATTAGGTGCACGATCCGGAAACATCATGCAAGAAAAGAGAGTACCTGTGCAGCAGAATGAGTAGAGTATATACGTCATATTAAACAAGCTTTTCCATCATAAAGGCCATAGCCAAGCATTACCAAGGGTCTTTAAGCCATTATTCTGCTCTTTAGAAGGAACAAGAACTCCAAATCCCTCAAGGGGTCTCTTAACATTCTCCTTCTTGAAGGTGGTGATTATAATTGATAGTGACATATAACTCAACTGCAATATGGACAAACAATAATGCTTTAAGCTTAGTATAAATTGAGAAATTATCCACACACAAGAATCCTTCATTTGTGAAGTGAATTTTTAACAACCATACAAGGCTCACTTCCAAAGTTCATAATGGTATAAGGACTAAACGAAGGGTGACACCTTATAAAACATTACAATGTAATATTGTCATAGCATTCCAACCATAGACAAAAGGAAAATTTATATAGTATGCAAAAATCAGTATATAAGAAATGCCATAGATATTCAGGTGAAATAAATTGAGTGGGAAGGCTCCTCTTTTCACAATCTTCATTTCTTTGACATTACATAGTGGAGCCTATGGTAGACAAATTCATCCAAATTAATACAAGTTTCCTTCATAATTACAATCAGTAAATTGAAAATATGGCAAGTATGGTATTTACTATGTACTGAGTTACAAGTGACAATGGGTATGCACTATGCAATCCTACATATGTAAATGGTACATGTTAGGAAAGATATAATTGTGTGTTAAGGAGTATTCCAAATTTCTGAACAGATTGAAGTCTCACGGGGCAAACCTGCCCCAACAGATTACTTCTTTCTTTATATCCTAATTGATTATGGAAGAGAGATAAGAGAGTCTAGCTGGTACTTTCTTTCTTTCTTGTCTCATTTTCTTTTAATGAATTCAGAATCTGTTGAAAAGCAGTCATGTTAAGAGATTGATCGATATTATTTAGCAAGTTAACTAGGACTAATCATACTAACCATTACGATTACAGCATCTACAGATAAAGCTTGTAAGCGGTTGTCATGTTTGCAAACTTGGATTCTCTCTCTGCTCCTAATAGGTGATAGCTTGTTGAATGTCCAATAGAAATAGAGAAATGAGTTGCATAAAATATATAAAAGCAAATAAAAAACCCTTGCATAGGAAAGAGAAAAGAACTAATAACATACCAAAGCTGAAGCACAATGAGTGGAGAGATCTTGCTTGCTTAGTCATAAGAGCTGCATAGCTAAGCATGGGAATCTTTTGTATGTGAAGTGAGCTAAAACCCACTTGCAAAGTCCATAGGGGTTCAAGGCCTAAACAAACATAATTTGCTAATACAATGTAACATTAGCACTTTTTTTTTTTTTTTTTAGTGTTGCAAATTTTTGTATATGTGTTTACATTTTCATATAATGTTGGAGAACCCAAAGAAGATATTTTCCCATCAACAGGAAATGCTTTAATTCTTCTAGGAAAAAGGGTTGCCATTTTAAGAATACTTCAAGCAATTTTCCAGATGATTAAACCCTCTTAGTATTTTCATTCCAGTATTAAAAGCCAAATGGAAAAGAGAGAGCACTTTGCAAACTTGGATTCTCTCTCTGCTCCTAATAGGTGATATGTGAAGTTCCACATCGGTTGGAAAGAAGAACGAAGCATGCCTTATAAGGCTAAATACCTTTCTTTTGTGGACGCGTTTTAAATCCGTGAAAGCTGGGTTGTAAGAGGATTCCTTAGTGCCAAAGCCGATAATATTCATATATGCAGATGGTCTGAACTGTTACATGATAACTTGCTCATTTCTAGAGAAATGAGTTGCATAAAATATATAAAAGTAAATAAAAGCACTTGCATAGAAAAGAGAAAAGAACTAATAACATACCAAAGCTGAAGCACAATGAGTGGAGAGATCTTGCTTCTCAATCATAAGAGCCACATAGCTAAGCATGAGAATCTTTTGTATGTGAAGTGAGCTAAAACCCACAAAGTCCATAGGGGTTCAAGGCCTAAACAAACATAATTTGCTGATACAATGTAACACTATCACCTTTTTTTTTTTTTTTTTTTTTTTTTTAGTGTTGCACATTTTTATATAATGTTGGAAATTACGAATTATCCCTCTCATATTTTTACTGGATTCTCAAATTTGCTATCATTGAAATTGTTAAATAACTTTTTGACTGCAGAGATTCCTCAAGGAACAGGTAAAATAGGAGCATTAATAAAGTCTATTGATTTTTCCAGAAAATCCTTCCAAGTATATCAAATTTGAGTTTTTTGAGCCATTTGGACTTGTCCTACAACAAGTTGAGAGGAAGAGTACCATCAGGCACTCAATTCCAAGGCTGAAATGCTTCCTTGCTTTGTCTAAAACAGTCTATGTGGTATTCCATTCACCCAGAATTGTGACACAAATGTTGAAGCCCCCACTCATTAGAAGAAAACTGGAAAAAAATAAAAATAAAATATGGCGCAAGAATTCCACAAAGCTATATATTGAAAATTAAAAGTATAAACACAAAAAGATAGATACTTCAATTAAAAACCTAATGGTAGTAAAAATGTAGATTAGTATTCATCACAAAACTATAAATTATCCAAATCAAAATAATAATCTATTAGACGATGTACTAACCTTATTTGGAGGGCCAAAATATCATCTTGGAAAAACAAAAAAACCAAGTCTTTAATAATATATTAAAAGTATAAAAGGATATATATGAATATAAAAATAAAAAACGCTCCATGCTATAACATAGTTTATCTCTTAATAATATTCTCAATATTTGTTACATCAATATAATTAATTTCAACATAATTTAATTCATATGATCAAAATAAAAGAAACATAACTTAATTCATTAACGTTTAAATGTTTGCTGAGATACAATTAGTAATAGAACTTCAACGATAACACTTTGGAGTTTTATGAGATTTTTAATCATCAATTTTATTTGAAATTCTGAATGGAAAGGGAACATTAACAGTATCTTGCTTGAAAGTGTGATACCAAATATAAATAGAAACATGTGAGGTCAATAACCAATTTTCTTTATAGTACAGCCTACTCACATCAATAGTACACCAATACACCAATGCACTGCACGAAAACACAGAGGTCGTTTACAGCTCACATAAATTTTATGACCAAAATCAAACCCTTAACAGGTGCTGAATCATGTCCCACAAAATTAAAAGAAAACTGGTTAATTTTTTTGTCACCCAAATTTAATGGTTGGAGGTTGGAACACATTAAAATCAGAAGAAATTTCTTCGGAGACACCAAAAAGACACAAAGAAGACTTAGAAACTTCTTTCATACAAGTTGATGAGGGGATGGACAACTTGCATGACCATTGCCCACGCCACAAATCCATGGACCATTTTATATCCACATAAATAATAGATTTGGATTCTCTATCAATAATCTTTAATTGTTTTCCAAAATTTATATTTAATTTCAACATAATTTAATTCATATGAACAAAATAAAAGAAACATAACTTAATTCATTAACGTTTAAATGTTTGCTGAGATACAATTAGTAATAGAACTTCAACGATAACACTTTGGAGTTTTATGAGATTTTTAATCATCAATTTTATTTGAAATTCTGAATGGAAAGGGAACATTAACAGTATCTTGCTTGAAAGTGTGATACCAAATATAAATAGAAACATGTGAGGTCAATAACCAATTTTCTTTATAGTACAGCCTACTCACATCAATAGTACACCAATACACCAATGCACTGCACGAAAACACAGAGGTCGTTTACAGCTCACATACATTTTCTGACCAAAATCAAGCTCTTAACAGGTGCTGAATCATGTCCCACAAAATTAAAAGAAAACTGGTTAATTTTTTCTGTCACCCAAATTTAATGGTTGGAGGTTGGAACACATTAAAATCAGAAGAAATTTCTTCGGAGACACCAAAAAGACACAAAGAAGACTTAGAAACTTCTTTCATACAAGTTGATGAGGGGATGGACAACTTGCATGACCATTGACCACGCCACAAATCCATGGACTATTTTATATCCACATAAATAATAGATTTGGATTCTCTATCAATAATCTTTAATTGTTTTCCAAAATATATGCATATAAATTTACTGTATAATTTGGTCTCGCATTCTTCATAGAATACTTTTTAGTCTCTATACAGGAGATTAATTTGGAGTTTCTATGGACAACACTCTCCAAAATCATACAAACTCACTTATTCATTAATTCCTGCTTTCTTGCAAGGCTAGCTACTTTTAAAATTTTGCATGGCCATCGATGGTTCTATGATCATATTACAATTTCAAATACTATTTTCTTCAGGTTCTTGATACTCCTATCTTGCAGTGGCACCTCAAATTCGAGTTGCATCAGAGCAGAGCAAGAGGCAAGCTCTTTTAGTATTTTTTTTTTTCCCATAATAATTAATATGTAACCAATTTTGAATTAGAATAACGCACGGGATCGAGACCTTGGATATAACATGCTGTCATTTCTCCATTCTCTAATTAATTAATTAAATAGTAAAAATTAATAAGTAAATTATTGATGGATGGCGAATATGATAGGAAAGTAATGGAAAACAACTGTCACATCAAAATCAGAAGAAAATCAACCCCTCAAATCACACCCTCCCCCTAAAAAAAAGATTGAAGACCTTTAGGTACACGTTATTTTGGTGCACTCAAATAAGTCTTCATAGACTTTTTGAATTTCCACTTACGAAGAAGATTTTTGAATCTCCATGCAAGCAGGAGATTCCCTGATTTTCTTGCAGGGAAAATGAACAGCACTCTCCAACTGCAGGATTCTCTCAAATCCAGTATTCCCTGCTCATAAACTAACTTCCACTTAGCTAAAAAGCTAGCCTATAAATTTAAGTATGCATGCAGGAATTTATTTTGATTTACTTTTATATTGATAAGGTTAATTAAATTTCTTTTTGAACCAAGCTATTATTCAGGGAAACCACAAAACTAATATATATATATATATATGTATGTATATATTAAACTTCTCTCTCTTTCTCTCTCCAAAAAAGTGTTCGTATTGGAAATTTGATAGAAATTGCATGATCCGGATGCAGACTACAGGAAAACACACACATATTATGAGCAGCTTAGACATTTTAAAAGTGTAGTGTAGTGGATCAAATTCTGATATTGTATTAACAATTGTTTTCTGCAATATAATATTAAATATGCGAATTATATGTAATAATTAAATATTGCACTTATAATTTAGTGGCTAACTCATCTTGTAGTTGGCTATGTACAAGTATTATTGAAAAATCATAGATGGTAATATTAATTTTTTTTATTTTTTAGTACTATAAAAACTTAGTATAGGAAAACAAACTCATTATTGACAGCTAATTAAATTGTCATGTACTATGTAAATTCATTATTGACAGTTAATTAAATTATCATATACTATGTAAATCACATTGGATTTTTCTTTTAAAGTAAATGAAAATTTATGCATTTTTTTTGCCGCCATTTAATATACAGTAATTATATACTTACTAAATTTGTTAACCAAAATTTAGTGAACAATGAGTTGGCATATATAATTGGTTTTTCCTCTCATAATAGAAGGACATCAATAATCTATCAACCACTTATATATTGGCACACCATTATTTGTCAAAATTTTAATTAAAAAAATTAATATGTGTAGCATTGCTCTTTAGCATATAGTGTCACATTATTATCATGCACAATAAGATAAGCTAAGCAACATGCTAGATGAACATTGTTAAATATTGTATCATATATAGTTAATTGCCAAAATAAAGTTGGCTCAGTTGGTATAGCTCCCACTCTTGCGTATAAGGTTGTAAATGATCTGAAACCAAAAAAGCATAATGTATAATTGGTTTAAGTTGGACAAGACAACTACTTACTATAGCTATGTTTGCCCTTCATATGGCATGTGAAATAGAAAATTAGAGGAACTAAATATTTTATATATGCTATATATATGTACATATAAATTAACTTTGTTTAAGTAGCATGATGCTAAATTGATTTGCATTGATCATGATGATTTTAGCCTACTACGTATGCGTAAACAAATATATTTTACAAGTTTTTGTTTGTTCACTTTTTGATTGACTGATGCTCTTTATAAGTTATAGATTTTGACCACCTATATAAAGTATTTGATTTTTTTTTTTTTTTTTTTGGGGAGTACTTGTTATACGAAATAAAAGGTGGTCTAGCATATATGAATCTAAACTAAATTGAAAAACTATATAAAATTAGAGGCAGGGCATCCGAAGAAGTTTATAAACAATTAATTTGTTTCACAAAATTTTAGTTTTAAATATTGAATTTGACAACCACTTTATATAATAATTTTTTTACTACAACTTTAAATAATTTTTATTATAATTAATTTTTAAAAATTCTTATATTTATAACAAAAAAACTTTCAATAAACTAAAAAGTCTATCATATTTTAATATGTATGCAGGAATTTATCATGATTTTTTATATATTAATAATGAATTAACTATTGCAACCCAATGCATATTTCATTCACACATTACAAAGCTATTATTTGGCAAATTAAAAAATAAATCACATATTCACAAAACTTTTCATATATTCATCTTGGTGTTCCCCCCCCCCCCCCCCCCCCCCCCCCCCCCCCCCCCCAAAAGGAATATTCAAAGTTGTGGGGGCTCAATGAGGGAAAACTCATATTTTCATATTAAAATCAAGCACCAAAAGGTGCTGAATAATATTCATAAGATTAACTAAAAGCCCACTTGCTTTACTTTGATGCGACTTAACAGTAAAAAGACATATACTGCATAGTTACCCAAAAAAAAAAAAAAAAAAATCATTCAAAATGAATTTTTTTTTTAAATCCATTTTGATTTATGTATGTTGGAAAAAATAATATGATCAAAAAACTAGAGTGACACATTTGACTAAACATGTAACACATGATATCAAAGTAGTAAAAAGCAATAGTCGCATCGTAAAGACAAAAATAAAGAAGGGGAAAAAAATATAGAAATTAAAAAAAGGAGAAAAAACAAATATAAAGGGAAAAAAGAAAAAAAATTAGAGGAAAATAAAAAGATAAAAAATAAAAAATAATTAATTAATTAAAAAAAGAAAAAAGAAAGTGAAAAAATAAAAGGAAGAAAATGTTTTCCGGTCTGTTTGGCGCAATCAATTCAAATGCGATTTTATTTTATTTTATTTGCTGAAACAAATGAGATTTTTCTACATATATCCCATGAAAATGCTACATCAAACACAAGCTAACAATCAAAAACACAAGCTATGACTGATTTATGTCCTGTCTCCCTTCCCAAAAAAGCAAAATGCGATCCATTCCATAATTCCCATTCCCCTCCTTTTTGTTGCTAGCTATGGATTTTACCATACTTGCTGCTGCCATTAGTTTCTTTGGATTTTTCATCATCCATATTGAATTAAATAACACATTGGTCATAAAATGGTTAATTTTTCCATATCATCCCAATCATTAAAATGATGTCAATCTAAATATTGATAAATGGAACTCATGATATATGAAAGTAATGAGAAGCAATTGCCACAACCAAAATCATTATTTCAAGATGCACCAAAAAAAAAAAAATGAAAACTTCTTGATTCAAGTGTTGAATTATGCACTTCTCCTAATTCGTTTAAGATCTTGAGATGTAATAAAATCAGAGATTTCAATTGCAAGCACAAAAACACACAACATAAACATAGAACATAAATTGAAAGAGACAATAAATTTAACGTGATCTGACAATCAATACAATTGCGAAGTTTGAAAGATATAGAATGGTTAATAGTCCAACAAAATTAATTAATTTGTGCTTCAGAATCTAACATTAAGTTGTTAGATATTGGACAATATGCATGACCAAGACAAATCCATCGAACATTTATGTCCACAATTTAACCATGAAAGATTTGGTTAGATTCTCTATAAATTTTCTTAACCATCAAAGACTTGGTCAAATTCTCTATAAATCTTCATAATCATCCAAAATGTGTATACAAATTTCTAACGTATAACTTAATTCAGAAGATTTTGGAGTTGGGAAATGGACAACACTCTTCAAAAGCAAACACAATGTGCATGTTTACCTATCTATTTCTTGGTGTTTTCATGCTTCTATCCATTAATAGTTCCATATGTTCAGCAATGGCAGCTGTAATGTGAATTGAAAAATTTATAGCAGTATAACAACTCCAAAATTTGTGAAGATTTTGATAAAATTAATGATCCTATACTTAATGTAACATGGAAATATGACCTTAAGAAATTTTTGAGAATTATGTTAAAAAAAAAAGAAAAAAAAAAGAAAGATAACTTCTTCATGCAAGTTTAGGAATGGACAACACACATTTGTGCCCATGACATATCCATGGGTGGACCATTCATGCCCACATTAAGCATCAAAGACTTGGATTCCTTCCAATTTTCATAATCATCCATAATATATTTATAACCGTATAACTTAATTCAGATCACTCAAATTCCTTATAGACTTATTTTAGTGGCAACAATATAATTTTGATAATAAAATATGTTTGTAGCTATTTGTCACTATATTTATTGCACAAGTACTCATGGACTTGATTCGCCAAAAATAAAACAAAAGTAATTATGTTTTTTTTTAATTAGCTACAAAATTTAATGCCATAAATTTTTTTTATCACGAGTGCATATAGAAGATTTTACATTTGTGGTTAGGAGCTCTGTCACGATAGCATAGTTTTCTTTGTTTTTTTCCTACTTTGGGAAGTGTGCTTTGATTTCATTTGAGAAGAAGAAAACATGTATATTATAATAGACATATCATTAAGAAACAACCCAACTACTTTGGCGAAGTTATTTAAATTCTGATGTACATAAAAAGTTTATCGAAACAAAATCACCATGAGTTTTATTGGAAAAATAATATGAAAAAAAAAAAAAAGAACTTACAACCATATAAAAATTGAGAATCATGTATATTCATAACATATCAAGTCATGAAAGGTATTGCGACGTCAACATCAAAGGAAATTTCTTCCTAAAAGGACTTGGATTAATTCATGGACCATTCATGTCCACTTGAAGCATCAAACTTTGATTAATTGTTCAGCACTTAAAAGTTGATAATGTAGATGATATTTTCCTTGCAGGTTATGAGTAAATCTATGTATACTTCGGATGGAAGCTTACCTTTGGTCTATGATTGAAGAATTTTCTCTGTTTTTCCTTTGCTTCTTTTTCAAAAGTGTATTGGGATCAAATTCTTATTTTTGGAAAATGATTATACCACATAAATTAGTTAGGGAACTATATATTTGTAAATATAAGGCAGTTGCTTCAGCTTGAACAAGTCAATTACTAGAAAAATAATTGAAACTTTTTATGTATTTTTTTGCCCATACAGTAATTCTACACTTATCAAATTTATTAATTAAAATTTTGATAAACAATGAGTTGGTATTATATAACTAGTTTTTCCTCCTATAATAGTAGGACATCAATAATTTATCAATCACTTATATACTATCAGACCATTATTTACCAAATTTTGATTAACAAACTTGGTTTGTTTAGCATTACTCTTCAGTTTGCACTATATCATTATCATGCATCATAAAATGAGCTAAGTAACCAGCCAGATTAATATTGTTGAATATAGTATCGTATTTGATTGGTTGTCAAGTAAAGTTAGCTCAATTGGTATATTTATCACTCCTATAGGTTGTAAATGATCTAAAAACAAAAAAGTATTATATAGAGTTGGTTTAAGTTGGATAAGAGAGCTACTTACTAGCTAAAATATTTTTACATTCTTTTATGTTTATCATGCTTTCTGAAGGTATATAATTTTGATTTAGTTCAAATCTAATTTGATTTAGCTTAATAATTTGAATATATAGCTGTATATGCCTTTCATATGGCATGTAAAGTAGAAAATAAGAGGCGCTGAAAATTTTGTGTGTGCTATATAAAAATTAACTTTGTTTGACTAGTATGATGCTAAATTGATTTGCATTTATCATGATGATTTTAGCCTACAATGTATGCATATAGGAATATATTTGAAGATTTTTTATTTTTTCACTTCTTGATTGGCGATGCTCTTTATAAGTTATAGATTTTGACCACCCATATAATTTTTTTTTTTTTGGTACTTGTTATACGAAATAAAAGGTGGTCTAGCATATATTAATGTAAACTAAATTGAAAAACTATATAGAAATTAGAGGCATGGCATCTAAAGAAGTATTAAATTGAAAAACTATATAAACAATTAATCTGTTCCACAAAATTTTAGATTTAAATATTAAATTTAACAACCAGTTTATATAATAAATTTTGATTACAACTTTAACTAATTGTTTAAAACTCTTATATTATAAGTAAAAAAACTTTCAATTAAACTAAAAAATCTGTAATATTTTAGTATGTTATGCATGAATTTTTCAATATTTACTTTTATATAGATAACGAATTAACTATCACAGTTCCATACATCTTTTTCGTTGCAAATTAAAAAATAAATTACATGTTCACAAAACTTTTCATATATTCATCTTGCTCTGTTTTCCTCCTTGTTTTTTTTAATTCAAAAAACATTCAGAGTAGTGGGGACTTGATATTGGATTAAAACTCATATTTTCAGATTAAAATCAAGCAACAAAAGGGTGCTGAATAATATTCATAAGACTAATCAAAAACCCATTTGCTTTGCTCTGATATGACTTAACAATGAAAAAACATATACTGTATAGTTAAAAAATATATATATATAATGAAAAAATCATTCAGAGTGAAATTTCTTTATTTGTTTTTTAATACATTTTGATTTATGTATATTGAAAAAAATAATATGACTAAAAAACTAGAGCAACACACTGGACTAAACATGTAACATATGACATTGAAGTAGCAAAAAGCAATAGTCGTATCAGAAAGATAAAAATAAATAAACGAGAGGAAGAAAAAGGGCAAAAACTAAAAAGAAATTAAAAGAGGTGAAAAAGCAAATATAAAGGGAAAAAAAGAAAACAATAATTTAGAGGAAAACAAAAAGATAAAAATAAATAAAGAAAAATAAATTAAAAAAGATAAGAAAAAAGAAATGAAAAAAATGAAAGAAAGAAAATGAAAAGAAGAAGAGAAAAAAAAAATCTAAAACTAAAAAATGACACCCAAAAAAAAAAAAATAAAGGAAGATAAGAAAGACTAAAAAACCAGAAAAGAAAAGAAAATGGACGAACACAAAAAAAAAAAAAAAAAAAAAAACACTCATGCTGCAAAAAGGAGGAAGACAAAGATAAAATAAAAATATATTATTTAGGGAAAAAAAAAAAGCCGGCTATGAATATATTTATTATTAATTTTTTAAAGAAATATTATTCTGAATTTTGTTGAAAAACTAAAAATAAAAAATAAAAAATAAAAAAATAAAGAGAAATAAAAAAAGGAAAAATAAAAGATGCATGAGTCCTTTCCCCCCTTTGTAAGGCGTGCCAAATACGTGCCGTGAATATTTTGTTGAAAAAATTAAAAAAAAAAAAAAAAAAAAAGGAACGCCCAGGTATGAGCATATTTATTATTATTTTTATTCATTTAAATAAATAGGATTCAGAATTACGGATAGGAAAAAATAAAAAAAGAGAAAAGGAATAGCAAAGCATCAGTCCAGTCCCCCTTTTGTGAGGCGTGCCGAACACGTGGCGTGAACATTCTCGGTGTGCCCGCAGAGGAGTGTAATGATATATTTTCAAAAAAGCAGAATGCCACATCAAACACAGAAAGCTAAAAATCAAAAACACAGAAGCTATGACTAACTTATATGTCCAGTCTCCCTTACTCAGGCGTGCCAATTGCACCTGCTTTGAATTTTCACAAAGACTTTTCAATATTCTCCATGTCCACGCTGGCAGAGGAAAAATTAAAAATTTGTACTCTCTTGATCTTAGCTATGTGATATTGGAGGCGCTCGAATTCCAGAATTCCTTGGATCTTTAAGGAGCTTAAGATATCTTAATCTCTCTTATACTAGTTTCAATGGAATGATTCCTCATCAACTTGGTAATCTCACAAATTTGTACTCTCTTGATCTTAGCTATGTATATACATATGCTAAGAATCTTCAATGGCTTTCTCAACTTTCTTCGTTGCGGTACCTTGACATGAGTTCCATTGACCTTGACGAAGCATCTGATTGGTTGGAGGTAACAAATTCACTCCCTTCTTTGGAAGTCCTGCGCTTAAGCTACTGCAATTTGAACTTCATTTTTCGTCCAATTTATCATGTCAATTTTTCATCTCTATCCCTCCTTGATCTTTCGGGAAACTATTTAGGGAACAATATTCCACTATGGGTTTCCAATTTGAGAAGTTTGACTTCTCTTTCCCTACGTAATATTACGTTTGGAAATGGAGGTCCCATCCCTGAAGATATTCAAAACTTAACTTCCCTTGTGCACCTTGATCTTTCTTTGAACTCTTTTAATACCTCAATACCCAGCTGGTTATATAGTTTAAGCCATTTGGAGGTTCTCAACCTTGCTGATAATCAATTGACAGGTACAATATCAAATGAAATAAAAAATATGACATCTATCATTACACTTGACCTGTCAGGGAATGAGCTACAAGGAGACTTGCCAACATCATCCATGGCTCAACTTTGCAAATTAAAAGAAATTGATTTGTCAGGCAGAACATGGAATCAATCCATATCCCAAATCCTAGATAGTTGCTCCGGATGTCTTTCTGATAGCCTAGAGGTCCTAAATATCAGGGGTGGTCAAATATATGGTCATATAACCAATAAAATTGGGCAGTTCAAAACTCTGGCCGATCTTGATCTATCTTATAATTCAATTTCTGGTCCAATTCCAGCATCCTTGGGAAATCTTTCCTCTCTGACCTATCTTGATCTATCTTCTAATTCAATTTCTGGTCCAATTCCAGCATCATTGGGAAATCTTTCCTTTTTGCAAGTGTTAGACATTAGCAATAATCAGATGGAAGGCATCGTTTCGGAGGCTCACTTTGCTAATACAACAAGTCTGAGATATTTTGATGCATCTGATAACCCATTAACTTTGAAAGTAGGTCAGGATTGGGTTCCTCCTTTTCAACTAGAATCATTAGATATGGGCTCCTGCCATTGGGGCCCACGATTTCCAATGTGGGTACGGTCCCAAAAGACCCTTTCTTCTTTGGTTTTATCCAACACAAGTCTTGCAGATGTTCTTCCCGCTTGGATTTTCAACTTCTCTTCAGAATTACAATACTTAGATCTTTCTCAAAATCAAATGCATGGAAGGATTCCCACTCTGACGAATATGGGGATGCAGGAGTACTCAGCAATCGACCTGAGCCAAAACCACTTCGAGGGGCCCTTGCCTTTGGTATCTTCCAAGGTGTATGAACTAGATCTTTCTGATAATCTACTTTCAGGATCCATTTCTCAATTCTTGTGTAGCTCACCAAGTGAGCCAATGAATATGATAGCTCTCGATCTTGCCAAAAATCGGTTGTCAGGAAAATTACCCAACTGTTGGAGCAAATGGAAAAATATACAAGTCTTATATTTAAATGACAATAGCTTTGGTGGTGGTATTCCTTCATCCTTTGGTTCGTTGATTTTTCTGCAGTCATTGCATCTCCGTAGTAACAACCTATCTGGAGTCATTTCTGTTTTACAGAATTGTATTAATTTAGTTATTCTTGATCTTCGTGGGAATAAATTTGGGGGAAACATTCCTACTTGGCTTGGAACAAGTCCTTCAATGTTGAGGTTTCTTAGTGCTGGCTTCAATGAGTTCCATGGTCATATACCTGATGAATTATGTGCTCTCAATTCCCTACAAACCTTGGACCTTTCAAACAACAATCTGTTCGGCCCAATACCAAAATGTTTTAACAATTTCTCTAGTATGGCAATAAAAAAATACAATCTGTCTAGCCATACTGGCAGTCTTTTCGTAGACACTACTATATTACTCTTTGTAAAAGGTAAGCCAATTGGATACACTAAGACACTTTCACTTGTAAATAGCATAGACTTGTCTGGTAACTCTTTGTCAGGACACATTCCTTTAGAAATTACAAGTCTCTCAAATCTGCTCTCATTGAATTTGTCAAACAACCTTTTAGATGGAGAGATTCCTATGAGAATAGGTGATATGCGAGAACTGGAGTCCATTGATTTCTCTATGAACAATCTTTCTGGTGAAATCCCTCAAAGTATGTCGAGTTTGAATTTCTTGAGCTATTTGAATTTGTCCTACAACAACCTCAGTGGAAAGATCCCAACGGGCACTCAACTCCAAAGCTTCGATTCATCAAGCTTTGCCAACAACAATCTATGTGGTCCTCCCCTCACTCTGAAATGCAGCACAAATGGTGAAGTCACTGTTGTTGAAAAGAATAGAAAAGAAGACGACCATGAAATGTCATGGTTTTACATTGGCATGGCTGTTGGATTCATTGTAGGTTTTTGGGGATTTTGTGGTTCTCTTATTTTCAATCGGACATGGAGACATAGTTATTTCAGGTTTCTCGACTGCATCAAAGACCAGATCTATGTGGCTTCAGTCCTAAAGCTGAGATGGTTCCGTGAAACGATAACAAGTTGTTACAACAATCAATGAATTGTGCCATCTTCTATAAGGTATTGCTTCTAACATTATATGTCTTTAGAATGTTATTCATTTGCTTAGGTACTTATACTCTTTGATAATTTCACTCTTTTATTACTTGTTGTCTTGACATTGGGATTAAATGAAATAAATAAAAATATGCAGGGAATAATTGCAATGTTCAAAAATAAAAAAATAATTAATGGGAGCTATTTTATCACCTTCAATTCTCTATGATGCAGGACAATATGTACCTGTCTAGTGTTTTCCTCATCTTAACACACCTTCACTGCCTTAAAATATTTATATATCAAACTAATATAATTATTTCCTCATTACAAAATAAATAAATAAATATATATATATTTACTGTTTTCTATTTAAAAAAGCATCTATTAACATAATATTATAATTAGTTATAGCTAGGAAATTAATTAATAATAGTCAATTTGTTCTTATTAATGTATATGCCAAACTTATATTAGCGCATCATTTGCCAAATATCAAATTGTAACAGAAAATAATGAATTGTCCACGGTGGATTGTACATCCTTTGCAGGTATATACGTTTCAGATGGAAGGTATCCCTTAGTCCAGATAGAGCACTTGGAGTAAATTTCTGATATTATGGGATTACGTAGTTTTCTACGAGCAGTTTACTCTAGTAATTTAGACTTTTTTTTTTTTTTTTGGGGTTCCTTTTTTGATTCTATGTACTTTAAAAGTGTGTTTTTTTTTTTTTTTTGGGTTCCGTTTTGCTTCTATGTACTTTAAAAGTGTGTTTGAATCAAATTCTGATGGTGGACAAATATTAAGTTTTTGTATTAAATAAGGAAACTATAATTTTATAAATATAAGGCATTTACTTCAAATCGAACAAGACGATGCTATAAAATTTTTACTATTTTTTAATTTTTTTCATCAGCTTTAAACTTGTGAAGGTAACTTTGTTTTAATTCCTTCAACTTTAGAATATTAATATGGATTTATAGCTATACATGATATATATATATATATATATATATATATATATATTTGCATAGTAAAAAACTAAAGGGATAAATTAAGGTTATGTATAGTCTGCATAGAGAAATATTTATTAGGATTCATGTTTAATTAATTATGGAAGTAAGTTATTTCATTGAATACCATGTGATTAGAGAAGTACATGAGCAAAAAAGCTTATATGAAAGCAGAATTTTTATTATGTTTTCTCTACGTACGATCTTCAATTTATACACATGTTCTAATCTTAATTACATATGAACTAGCTTGTATCTTTGCATTTCCGTTTATCTGTATTGAATAAATGATTTGTAAACTTGATCAACGGATACCATCCCGTATTGGCAACGAGAAAAGTGCATATAATTACTAACCCAAAGCAGGGGCGTACTCTTTTTAAAAGCCTTAGCTTGACAAAATATAAATTTTACAACAAGTCCAGCATTTTGGCCTATTAAAAGATACAGATTGTGAACAGAAAAAATATTATTCTGACCAATATAAAGCATCTAAAAGGTGCTCAATAATGTAGTTATTCATTATCTTTGTTCTGAAAACTTATAATTGTAGTTAAATAAAAAGGAGATGAATTATATTATTCTCCGATTAAGTGTAAAAAAGGTACAATATATAAAATGTTGTCAAACCTATTAACAATATTCTGCCTTCACACAAAATAGGAGCACTAGTTATTTCTGCAATAAAAGTTTTTATGCCTTCAAATATATATATTTATCACACTATCCTAACACAAAATAGTCGACGCTACTTGAACAATAGCCATATTGGTTGATTCTACAATTCCTTGTTTGTTGGATAAACAAATTCCATAAAAGCATTAAGTTTATAAAAGATTTATTAGTTAGTTCCAGTTTTTTCTATTAGTATTAAGCTTCGTATTTTTGCCACCACTTTCAGTAGAGAACAGTTTCTGATTTTATTTTCTCTAAAAATTTTGATTTTTTAGCTTACTCTTCTAGAAAGATGAACATTTTAGATTTTTCTTGTATAAATCTATTCTACATCCCTCCTCAAGTCCAACAAACCAACCAGAATAAATATACTTTTTTCTTTAGAATAATAATAATAATAAAAGGAGAGTAACTACGAGACATGATACGAGATACGTAGGAGCACTGGTTACCTCTGCACAAAGGCTCCTTCCCCAAGTTACTTGCCGTCTGAAGAAGATTCCAAATATGAGACTACAAGTTCAGCTGCCTTGCACTCGGATGCTATTGCTTTGCCAACAGGCAGTCCACCCCTTTGGTTAGCTGTTGATATGCCAAACAGGATACTTTCTTTCTTTCTTGTCTCATTTTCTTTTAATGAATTCAGAATCTGTTGAACAGCAGGCATGTTAAGAGATTGATCCATATTATTTAGCAAGTTGACTAGGACAAATCATACTAACCGTCACGATTACAGCGTCTACAGATAAAGCTTGTGAGCGGTTGACATGTTTTGCAGCAAAAGAAACTGACCAGTTTTCCCTTGCAGACTTCCCATCAGGACAATAAGATAATGATAAAACCTTCGAGTTTAACTTAATCTCATCCACACCAATTTCTTTGCTCAATGTATCAGCAAGTGTCTGCAAAAGATAGACCAGAAAACAAGGATAACAAAAACAGCAAGTAATTAATATCAAAATGGAAAAATATATCCATATTCAACAAATAAAAGGAGCACATTACATAGTGAGGAACAATTATAACCTAAAACCGGATACCTGCATTCCACCCTTGAAAGAAAATGAACCACATTGATGCTTTGTTTTTTTAAGGAACCCTTTTTTTCTCCACTTTTCTCCTTTCTGGAAGATAACTTCGATTGAATTGCCCCAGCAATAAAAGAACCGAACCTGAAAGAGTAGATGATTTGGAAATTATCAACTACCGCCAATTATGACACAACCATCAATGGGCTACACATAGAACTAGAACAGCTCACAGCTCATTCACTGTTAATTACACCAGCACAAATAGCAGCAATTGTAGGAGAAAACAAATTTCCTTCTCTATTATAAATATATAAAGTGGTTACAAGCAGGAATTAGTGAGGAACAGAGATAATGAAAGTGGCAGTCATGTAAGTTTTAAACAAAAGGAAACCTATGAGAAATACCAAATGACTTATTATTGAACGTGAGAAATGTTAAGAGATTTAAGGGGTTCAAACTGCTGAAAATTTATCGAATAAAGACAACTGATAATGCAGCAACAAAAACTTTACAAGAGTTGCTGCTGACCTTTAACATTTCAGCAACACCAAATATGTTCACAACGCACAACGAGTTGAGATAAATAAAAAGATATTGAAGTTAAATGAAACATAATGTTTCAGTCCTGATCTTCCAATAAGCTAATACAGGAAACACTGCTATTTTGTCCATGATATTCTAAACGTAGGATTGGAAAAAGGGTAAATTTTGGACAGAACAACTGACACTAGCAACACCCTATTCAATGACAATAGAACAACATGCAAGAAATTGAGGGACGTAACAATACAATATTTTGTATGTAGAAAGGAAAAGCACAAACATGAAAAGGAAACTTTGGTAACATACCTTTCCTCTAGATTCCATAAATCCGGAAAAGAATAACACATCTGTTACAAAAGATGGTAACACATAAAAAATAAAAATAAATTATTGCAGGACATACAAAGATAAAAATTAGCACCAAAGTGCCTTGACACTTTCCATAGCTAACGTAACAGTTTGTCAAAGCATAATTTAGGTTTTCATTCATCTCAACCTCAACCAGATGAAAAGAAAAGACGTATGCATAAGCATAAGGTACCATTGCCAGTGTCAGTTAACATTGATGAACTGAAAAACAGTTGCTTACAACTAAGTTTAAATTTAACATCCAAAGACTGAAAAATTACTCACAGAGAGATATTCAGGATCTCCAGTGCTTGTGCCCTCAACAAAAGGGTCAATGAGATAATCAACAACCTTACACATGAAGAATAATATTAATAACAACAACATGTCAACAGAGATGATAATACAGTGAGAATAAAAGGGCAGGTACTTTGTCATCAACAATTCCAACGATTTTGCCCATAGATGTGCATAATCAAGTCATCAGAAACATCCAAAAAATTAGCATGCATATTTTTATGGTCAAGCTAATCTGAAGCTGTTCATACCTCTTTCCCAAAATAACGTTGAAAGAACCCACCCACACTGCATAAAATCAAGTAGAAAGCTAGCAAGTTAAGGAAATCAAGTTTTCAACAAATAACAGAAAGAGAAAAATCAAAAGTGCAAAGATTGTAAATTGTGTAGAACTACAAAAATCATGGTTACCACCTTTCTTGACTATGATCAGAAACATCTGAGGAGCTCCTTTTCTTCCACAAAAATGGCTCCAGAATGATCTGAAACTGCAAACACAGAAATGAAGTCCATTTGGATAATATTCACAAGGTATTAAAAAAAAAATTATAAAACAAAATTAAGAAAACAACAAAATATAATGAAAGAACACTGAAAAGTATAATAGCCATAATGCCCTGATATATGAAGAACAACCTTGGATTTTGTGGAAAGAATGTTGCTCTTGATCGATGCAAGCGCATTTGTAGGTATCTAAAGTGAAAAATTGAAAATAGGTAGAAGTCACAGTCAGACATAGACAGCAAGGAAATCAAACATAAAAACTAGAAACTATTTTATGCGTCTAAATTAATGCTAGAAAATTCAAACTCAATTACTAATATAACAGCAGCTAAAGGACATACCAGCACTGGTGATCCATCTCTTACGATATACTGTTTATTCTGTGAAATTGGCTGTAACAAAAGAAGAAAAAAACTAATTAATTCATGGAAGTACTACAAGATAACGAGGACTGGCCTGCATAAACTTGTAAACTAACACACAGTAAAAAAACATATTGCTTATAGTTCACCATCTAGCAGTCCAGTTAGAGTGAAATAAGCTAATGATACAATCCCACTCTCTAGCTGATGAGACTCAAGCCACATCTCCAATCTTTCATATTTCCAGATAAAAAAGGAATAAATCCTTACAAATTGCTGTTTTCTCTAAGTCCAAGAATCATCAAGCAGATTTTGGACTTCTATTTCACTCTGAGTCTGGAAAAGGCACAACTTTTAATATCAGCATAGGCACCACTGCAATAGTTTAAAGATCACAATAAAAGATTCATGGTACCCAGAATGAATTCAACTTGTAGGTTCTTTCACGATATATTTACTGTCAACATATGCCATTGTATTGGCTCTTTCATCCCAAATTAGACCATCATGAGAAACACTTCTCAACTTCCCCCTAGTTCTTCCCTCAGTTTCAAACACCATGACATTCAAACCATGCGATTTCAATTTGTAGGCCGCTGCGAGCCTGCTTAACCACCAAAAAATAAAGGCAGAAAAATTTTGGAAGGTAAACACTAACTATCCGAATAACAAAATAAATAATAATGCGAAAAAACAATATTTTCAATAGCATGACAAGTTCAACAATTTCAATCAGAAATTTGACGGGAAACAAGCAACTAAGCATGTTATAAGCATATTAAACAGACAACTACTGGGGTTAACTAAAGAGAATCTACAACATTGAATTTGAACACAATAGGAGCAAATCAAGATATGTAAAGTTTCAAATTCTCTTAATACGCAACAATTTTTTCAAAATATTATTACTTTGTATATATATATATTTAATATTGACATTTACATAGCAGATGGGTATTTTCAGTCCATTTTTTTAACCCAAAAAAAAAAAAAGGAAGAAAAATACACACAACGCACACAAATAATATCACTTAGAAAAAGCAAAACAGGATAATTTACAAAGTTGATGGAGATCAAACACCGTGTTTGACACACATATAATTCAGAACATTTGTATTATTTAAACCCAACACTCAAAAACCCAGCAAAAGCTAAAATGCCCAAAAGTAACCAGCATTACCTAACACCGGCACCAACAACAGCTACTCTTTCAGCAGAACCTGAAAAATGACGAATAAATAAATAAATATATATATATATATATAGCCGAAACTCTGTACGAAATTTGAATTTAAGAAAACAAAAAGAAAAAAAGCACCCTAGTTTCACTGAAAATTTCCTTAAATGCAATATATTGTGCTGGTTTTCAAAACTATCATGCATTTGAATGTTCTCAGAATTGACATTCAAAAGATGAAGAATTTTTCTCCATAATTTTGCAATGTTTAATTGTTCCAAAACCAATACTTTTTTTCGGAGTTTCTGAGAGAAAAAGGATTACTTGACTCATCTTGTGTTTTGGCAGAGGCCATTTTCTGTGTGCTCTTGGCTTAGTGTGCTCTCTGAGTGGATCTTCTTCAAATTCTGCGACTATTTTTTTATTTTATTTTTATTTTTTGGTCCGCAAAACCAAGGAGCATTTGATTGTTACTTGTGCAGAAGGGAAAAAAGACCAGACCGGGTAAGCTGGCTTGGGCCTTCATTTGCTATCAAAATTATTGATAGCTTTTGTATACATTTATCCTGAACAACTTTATACACCCATCTTATTTTTGCACTCGATTTTCGTTCAATTATTTTTAGGTCAGTTATAATAAGTTAATAGATTTTTTATAATATTAATCATATTTTTATCTAAAAGAAGGGAAAATAAACAATTGCATGTTAGATGTTGTAAGAGGGATTGACAATATATCTATTACTTGGAAGATAAAAGTCAAGTATGAAAATTATAAGTTTAGACAATAAGATTTTTACTTACACAAAAATACTATATTATGGTCGATTTTTATCAGTAATTATTATAACTACAGATTAATGTATATAACCATTTTATTGAATAGTTAATTTTTAAATGGTTGATTATTATTTTTGTATTCATGCTTACAATTACTATAACATTGGTAATAATTGTCTCCAAAAATTAACAAACATAATTATTTATTTCTTATTCTCCGTGCAATAAAAAATATAAAAACTTAACACAACAAATTGTCTTGTCATTGGGATGTTTATCATTCTTGTCATCATCATTGCTAAACTCCTAATGATATTGATAGTTTGGGAATATAAGTGCAAATTTTGCATATAAAATAGAGATTAATTGTCAACAATATTTGAGAAAAGAAAAAAAAATTTTAAAAATAAAATAAAATAAGCACAAAATATAATTCAAATTTACACTTTAAGATTTATTGAATGATTATTTATATATGAAAAAGCTATTGTTTCATATGAACAAAATCAAACCCCACCAAAGGAATTGTTTAGGGACTGCATAGTCTCTTTATCAAACATAGGTTTCTCAAAGCCAAGCCCTTTTGATGTTCTCCATGCTTTGATAATTAACAATTTTTGGCTCCTTCAATCATCCCTTATGTCAAGGACCAAAATTACATTTGAGTGTTGCATTCATGTTTCCCTTTTTTTCTCATTAAAGTAAAACCAAATGGCTAAAAAAGAAAGGGAATACAATCTAAGGAAAGAAATAGATGTTCCTAATTATTAATTATTCCATTAGACATAAATCAAATATCCTTGGGTTTGGGAACTTTGAGGGACAAGCAAAAAATTTGAATTTGAGTTAGTTCATGATTAAATGGAGACAAATATGCCTTCAAAACAACTCTTACTTCCAAGAGGAGCTAGAGATGGAGAAAATGAACCACTTATGGGATGCCATTTGGATAAGGATTACAAATTTGTCTTGGTTGAAACAAAAAAAAAAAAAAAAACCGAAGTTGCAAATTGAGTATGGGAAAGATGGGGAAATTGATTTCAGGTCCACAAAAGGCGAAGAAAATTTTGCTTGTGTTTGTAGGCAAAATGAAGATGCATAACAAATTGGTCCTACGAAAAAAAAAAAAAAAAAAACACACACACACATTTGGGCAGAAAACCTTGGGGGGAATCCAACTTAAATTCTAATGATTGGGCTTTGGTTATGCTGGGGCTAATAAACTCTGAAAATGAAAAAGAAAATGTATATATATATATATATATATATATCCATGGTTTTTGACCAACTTAGCTTTAATTTGAGGCTGATTTTATAAGGTGGTTAGGCTCTACCAAATACCAATTGAATTTTTCGGTTTGTTTATTGGAAATAGTTTGAACAAAATAACTTTAATATTTTACCCAAAAAAAAGTGATTTTAATATTTTTGATTCAAAATTTAAACACTATGCAAGACAAGATATATATTATAGGGACTACCTCAGTAAAATTGTTCGGTTCAAATCTCATCCAGTGACAACCGAAAAAAAAAAAAAAAAAAAAAAAAAACCAGAAATCTTTTATTGAATAAAAAGTTAAAAATAAATAGGAAATCAACAAATAATTCATTTGCCGTTTGCAAACAATATTTGAAAGTACAAAAGCTTCATACCACAATGCCATGCTCACGTCAAACTCTGTAAAAGCCAAATTGAGTGAAGTTAGGGAAAAAACCGAAAAAAAAAAAAAGTAGTCAACTTATATGCATATATCGATAATATTGTTCATATACAAATTTTTTACCCTCTTTTATATGCAGTTGTATTGTTTTGGATTCAGTATATAAAATGATTATATCATATATTATTATAGTAAACAGGTATGAATAAAGTTCATTTAAATAGTCTAGATGGTGAATGATTTTTAACATTTTAGATGATTATATCATATAATATTATAATAAATTGGTATGAATAAGTTTATTTAAACATTTAGATAGTAATGAGCCAATAGTTTTAATCCCTTTTTTTTCTAATTTTTTTTTCAAATATACAAACAAACTAAATGCTAAAAAAAGGCAAAATGGAAGTTAAATTCATATAAAAAAAAATGGGGAATTAAATTAAGCAGGCATGAAGCATGTCTGTACAAACCAGAGAGGAACCCGAAGAGAGTGGGGAGAGATGTAGTAGATGGTCAAATGTTCCAAATTTGTTCCACGAGCGCATTAAAGAGGTTCATATGAACATCCCATCCCATGTATATCATTTAATAAAACCCACCAAAAAACTTCCATGTATATTTCCTTCACATCACTCCTAAACACAGTTTTAGCCTTTTTCACATACTATTCATTTTTTTAATTTCTGTTATTAATTAATTAATTTATTTGTTTGCTCCATTGTTGCAATGGATTCTGGATCGAATCATACGGTCCAATTGTTGCATATTTGGAGACACCAACCCTGTCCTATTTAATGTTTTATAATTTAAAAAAATAAAAAATAAGAAATACAAATAGGATATTTTTTAAAATGTCTATTACTTATTTTTTCGCATTATGGGTTTGTTTCAATTTTTGCCATGGGAGTCCACTCACCCATTCCATTTTGTGTATACGGTGAACCTTACTATGATTATCAATACAAGAGGAAATTAGAAAACAAAAAATAAAGAGTGTTTTAATTGTTGTAATTTAATAAAAATATAGTTTAATATATATCAATCCAACAAATAATTATAAGAGATAACAGAAGCATAACTGCAAAAAGAAAAATAATAAACAAAAGATTGTAGTATCATTATGATATATTTCATTTTGTCTAACTCAATACACATGTAAAAAAGTTTTTATTATGAGATGTTTGGATAATGGTAAAGTTAGTAGAATTTTAAAATTTTTAAGAAAAGTGAAATTTTCTTTGGTTTGGATAGTTTTTCGAAGGAAGAATTTATGAGACCCAGAAGAAACTAAATCTCACAATATGGAAAACAGAGGTGGAAAATGGATCAAAGGAGGAATTTGTGAGCCCCAGAAGAAACTAAATCTCACAATATGGAAAACTGAGGTGGAAAATGGATCAAAGGAGGAATTTGTGAGCCCCAGAAGAAACTAAATCTCATAATATAGGAAACTGAGGTAGAAAATGGATCCTTACGAAGAGGTATCTTTATGAAATTTCCTAAAAATTTGATTTTATATATTTTTTTAAATATAATTTTATCCTTTAGTTTTAATGCATAAATTTATTTAATTATTTTTCAGTCTTATTTTCTTCTCTTAAACCCTATCATTCTTTATTTAAGAAAAAAACAAAAAACCTACCATTCTATTTTTTTTTTTCTTTTTCATCTTGATCCCTGCAAAAGATTCAATATCAGTATACTCAACATCATTTTGAAGTAAATTAATTATTTTTTATATTTTAATATTTTTTATATAATTTATATTTTAATATTTTTTATATAATAACGGTACTGTTAATATGTCCATGGTAGAACATCATGAACAGCACCCCCTCCTTTTTTCCCCCACTCTTCCGCCCCCTTCCTTTTTCCCTACGCTCTAAAAAACAAAAAAAAACAAAAAAAGGAATTTTTATGTGTTCATCATAGAAAGAAGATGTATGCAATTTAACTTGAACAGAGCCCCTTCTTGTCCCCACTCTTTCACCCCTTCCTTTTCCCCACTCTCTCCACAAAATGAAAAAAAAAAAAGAAAAAAAGATTTTTTTTATCCATCATTAAATGGAACAGAAGAAGTCGCCAACGTGATCTCCTCCATCCCTTTTCCTTTCCACTTCCCAAAACAAAAAATAATAATAATAATAAATAAAGAATAAATTTTTATTGTTTATTGAACGGCGTGTATGTCAATCTGGTTTCTTTTACGTTTGGTTCTTATGTTTCTTCTTTTGTGTTTTTTTTTTATTTGTTTTATTTTTATTTTCTTATCTTTGCTAGAATTATATGTGTAATTAAATATATTTTTTGTATTATGACAGTACATTTTAAACATGACAAGATTGATGGTATCGAAGAGAAAAAAAATAATTTTAATGGTAGAGGGTCTAGATTTTTATTTGATCTTGTTATAATACTTTGTAATATTATGATTGTACTACTTGAAACCTATAATATTAAGCATTTTAGAAAATCATTTTCATTATGGCATTCTTTTTTTCGTATTAACAATTTGTATAAAATAGTGTACGAGGATGATTTGACATGTAAATAACAACTTCGCATGGATAGATGTACTTTCCAAAAATTATGTTATATACTTAGAACAATTGAAAAGGTTCGTGACACTAAAAATATAAATGTAGATGAGATGGTTGCAATGTTTTTATATATACTTGCTAATCATGCCAAAAATAAGGGAATAAAAAATAGATTTATACGTTTGGATGAGACAATTAGTAGACACTTTAATAGTATATTAGATAGCGTCATACAACTACACAAATAATTGCTCAAAAAACCTGAAGCAATGATTGAAAACTCAACTGACAACAAATGGAAGTGGTTCAAGGTATAGATTCATTAACTTTTTATTATTATTATTATTTATTAAAATATGAAGAAAAAATATTTAAACTATTTTGTTTTCTTTACTTGTAGAACTGCTTAGGGCCTAGATGGAACATATATCAAATTACATGTGCCTGTCCTTGGAGTGTGCTCTCACAACATGCAATTCATATATATACAACCTGGCTGGGAAGGTTCCGGTGCAGATTCTAAGATACTTAGAGATGCAATTACTAGAAGAAATGGGTTAAGAGTCCCACATGGTATGTTTCTTTAGTAAAATATTTAATAGTACTTCAAATATATATATATATATATATATTTTGTTTTGCTAATAGAATTTATATATTTTTATAGGTTATTATTATGTTGTTGATGCTTGATATCCAAATAGTGAAGAATTTCTTACTCCACATAGAGGACAAAGATACCATCTAAATGATTGGAAAGATGGGTATCAACCTACCACCAAAGAGGAATTTTTTAACATGAAGCATTCAAGTGCTCGAAATGTTATTGAAAGATATTTTGGGTTATTAAAGATGCGTTGGGGAATTCTTAGAAGCCCAAGTTTTTGTTCCTGTGAAGACTCAAAATAGGATAATTATGGCTTGTGCTCTTTTACATAATTTTATTAGGCAAGAGATGTCAACTGATCCTTATGAGTTTCAATTAGATGATTTAGAAAGAGAATGGGTTTAAGTACAAGGCGAGGTTATCGAATTTATAGATGCATCAGATTCAAGTCAAACATTTAGGTCAAATTTAGCAACATAAATGTGGAATGAGTGGCGGGGCATGACTCACTAGCATATATTTACTTTATGTTTGAAGAATTTGCTATGTATTGTTTATTAGCAACATATAGTATTTTAAATAATATTATTTTATTGATTCTATATTTAAATATTTTTTGTCATATTTGTATTTGTTTAGGATGGATGCAAATGATTCAACTTCCAGTTCATGTATGCGATCTAAAAGGGCCAAAACCAATTTCACTTGGAATGCTCATCAAAATCTACACTTGTGGAATGCTTGGTTGAGTTAAGTTTAAATGGGAAATGGAAAGCTGACACTGGATTTAAGAATGTATGCGATCTAAAAGGGCCAAAACCAATTTCACTTGGAATGCTCATCAAAATCTACACTTGTGGAATGCTTGGTTGAGTTAAGTTTAAATGGGAAATGGAAAGCTGACACTGGATTTAAGAATGGTTATCTTATTGAGCTTGAAAAAATGTTGAACACAAAATTGCCAGATTGTCAAATTAAGGTAGACCCACATATTAAATCACGTGTCAAAACTCTCAAGACACAATGTATGGCTATTCATGAGATGTTAACACAAGATAGTGGATTTACTTGGTGTGACACAAACAAATGGGTAGTTTGTGAGAAAGCTGTATTTGATCAATGGCAAATGGTATAAGTTAATTTCATTATTATTTTTATTTATTTAATAGTTCAAAATTTTATATATTTATTTTTTATTTTCTTTTTATTTATGCATTGTAGTCTCATCCGGCAGTGAAATATTGGTTTATGAAACCTTTTGTACACTATGATTTATTAGCTAATATATATGCAAAAGATCAAGCAACAGGAGCAAAATCTTATTCACTAGCAGGTGCAGAGGAACAAATTGAAACTACATCGGCAATGGAGGTCAATGATGGTTTAGAAGATAAAATGGAAGATCTTATATTTAAAGATATGCAATATAATTTTAATGCACAACAAGATTCTTTAAATCCAACTATTCCTACTCAAAATCCATCAACATCTACAAATATTCAAAGATCACACAAAAGGAAAAAATCTTCTCCAGATATATCTTCAAGTGTACGTGAAATGGCCTCTTCAATTTCTTCTCTTGTTGAAATTTCAAAAGATTATATGAAAGTTGTTACTGTGTCTCTCAACCAAGATTCATATCCTTTAGCAAAGGTGGCTACAATTGTACATAATATGGAAGAATTAACTCTTCAAAAGAAATTGGATGCAACACGAGTTATTATGAAGGATCCATCTTATGTCAACATGTTCTTAACTTGTCTAGAAGAGTTGCATTTCAATATGATTGCCTAAATATTGGCAACTCCATAGGCTATTAACGTCTTATGTTTTCTTCTTTTTTTTATTTTCTTTTTTTTTTAAAGTTCAATAACTTAGGCAATTTTAATTTATAGGATTTATTAAGTTGACTTATATATATATATATATATATATATATATATATTTTTTTTTTGTGTCAAACGCATATATGCTTTAATGATTTAATCATTGATACATATTATTTTATAATTTTTACTTCATTTTAATTATTCATATTGTTGCCATTATATAATTTACAACAATATATTTATTTATTTATTATTTTTTGATATTAGGGTATTTGTTTTTATTTTCTATTTTAAAATATAATTTATGAGGTGTCATAATATCAGTTGTAATTAAGACTAATTATAAAAAATATTATTTATATATTTTAGTTGAAAGAAATTATATACTTTAAAATATAATTACAATAAAAAAGAATAATATGATTTATACATATGTAACTTTGAGGGTATTTTAATAATTTACATTATTTTCCTTCTTGTTTTCCTTGTATTATCCAAACAATGTTAAAGAAAAAAGATAAAGATTGTATTAGAATTTCCATAACTATCCAAACACTATAAAAAAAAAAATAGAAAAATCATTTTCAAGAAAACTGAATTCCAGGAAACTAATTTTCAAAATTTAGTTTTTTTCAACTACTTTCCCTCTTATCAAATACTCCATTAAAGTAAAAAAAAAAAAAAAAAATCATGCAAACAAAGGAAAACCAACTTAATGCTAAAAATAGTCCCAAAAAAAAAAAATGGAGATTGTTGCCCCTTAAACTTTACATAGATTTGCAATTTATACACTATATTTTATATTTATTATCTATGCTTTTGAATTTGCAGTTTTTTAATAGCAATGTCCTCTAAATAGGTTTCTTTTATAGATTTAGCACCATCAAATTAAGGGGGTATTATTGTAAAAAAAATAAAATCTCAAAGAATATAAATATAAAATACAAATAAAAAATTTATCGATGCCAAAAACCTACCAAAAAAAAAAAAAAATACAAATAACAGTTGAAAATGAGATCCTTTAAACTTGCCACCTAATAAGGAAATGTGTGTGCGTTTTTAATGCAAAAAACAGAAGCTGTCGCCGATAAAATTGGCATTTGGCATTTGACAAGGCAACCATGCATGCTACGCAGATGCTTGGTTTTGCTGCAGTAAAAGAGACTTGAGCCTCCGACTAAAAACAAAAATCAAAATTAATCATTTTTTAAAAGTAAAAATCAAAAAGAGCTGAGCCTCATCTTCTTCCACATTTAA
The DNA here is from genome assembly GCF_031755915.1 of Ziziphus jujuba. NCBI lineage: Eukaryota > Viridiplantae > Streptophyta > Magnoliopsida > Rosales > Rhamnaceae > Ziziphus > Ziziphus jujuba. The sequence continues at coordinate 29,081,574 of NC_083387.1, read as the reverse complement.
TAATTTTTTTCCCCTGAAAATCTAGCTTTTAGTTCTGTTTAGTTGGTAGTTGCAAAAGTCATCAATTTCTAGGACATTGTTGGATTCATTAGTGGAAGAATCTCTTGGTCATTGTCAAAAATAATAATAATAATAATAATAATAATTAAAAGTTATAATTTCTATGAAAGTGAGAGATAGGTGCACAGCAGTATATACATTCCACAAATTTCCTGACAGCCACGCAAGTCATGCCTTTTTTTCCCCCTCATGTCTATGTGCCTGCTTCCTAATAAAGCTTCTAAAATATCTTCCATCAACCCTTCGTCACTTTATCAACCCCTCACTTTGTCCTCTACAGCCTAAGAAAAGAAGGTTACAATGTGAGCATACAATTTCAGACGCACTCTATATACAGCCGCGACATTTCCCATTGCCCTCCACGTGCACCGTAAGAATTACTTATATCTGCCACGTAGCAGGTAACGTGGAATCAGCTCCTTCGTTGTTAGCTAAAAAATTGAATAATATTATTTATCACCACCGATGCTAATTGTTATTATTTTAGATAGTAATAGATCCATGTATACATAGATAAAAAAAAATTTATAGAATAATAAATTCTATGTATATATAAAAATTATTTTAAAATTGAATTCATCATCGTATAGTAAATTCTACGTACTGGCTTTGTACTGTATTTTATATCAGCCATGCCTTTGATTTTGTTTTTCCATCCCCGTGTGGGTCGTCAACGTACCTGACCGTAGCAGGCCTACTACAAACATTAAAGCAGCGAAAGATGGGTCACTGTAAAGACCAGTTGCCTCCAAAATATATATACATATATATATGTTATCAAATAGAGGCAGAGCCAGTGCTCGAACCAAGAAAAGTCACGTGTATTATTTGATGATTTAATACGAGTCACTATATTAAAATCGAAAGTTCCAAAAATGTGCATGCATTTTGATATGTGTTTGATATCATTTTGATATATGCATAATGGGGTCCATTACCTATCCTTTTAAATTTGTGAGATGAATGGCAATTCAACATAAAATAGAAATTTTATAATTTGTGAGATTTTGTACTTTGTTTTTTTGGTGAAATATTAGATTTTGTATTACAATCTTGATATTATAATGTTTTAACCTATTATTTGATATGTATAAAATGTGATTTCCATAATTTATTAATAAAAAAATATTATTTATCATTTATGAGGTGTTTGGTAAAACAAAAAAATATTTAAAAAAATTTATTTTCAAAAATTTATTTTTTGGAATTCAATTTCCAAAAAATGAATTTTTTGAGATTTTTGGAATTCTTTCTGCTTTCTGCTCCCTTCGTCACTGTCAAATAGAATAATTTTCTAGCTGTTAGGTGTAGGATAAAATATCATGGGATGAAAAAAACAGAGTATCCCCTCACGTTTTAATTTTATTTCAGATTATCCAAACAATATAACAACTTCTAATTTTTTGAAAATTTTGAGACCTTTATGTTCTTATTTAATGAAACAGATTTATACAACTTTAAATAAATTTTTAGAACTTATTTCAAGAATTATTGATATTAATCTGAAATTCCAAGCTCATTATTTAATGAAACAGATTATGGCTTTATACTCTATTCCAATGAATATGTTATGAGTTTTTCTGTGAATTATAAGTGTTTCCCTTGAAAAATGCCCCCCAAAAAAAAAAATAAAAAAATGCATATACTATCCTAACACCAAATACACGAGATTTCTAGAACAAAAATCTAGATTGTCTGATTCTGCATTACCCCATTTGTTTGAATATCCGTTAGCCCTTGTGGTTAGTTTGATGAACAAAATTTCCAAAAAGCATAAATTTTATAGTGATATTATGTCAAGTTTATTTTACTATTAAGCTTCGTATTTTAATTTTATAGCTACCACTTTCAGAAGAGTTTATGATCTGCCAGCCTCTTGAATCAAATATGGAGATTCAAACCCATCACTCATCGCCATTGCAAAATAATATCTCAAACTTGGAGTTGGTAAGAACTAAGAACATACTTGCATAGGAGAACCCAAAGAACAGTTTTGCCCATCAAGAGGAAATGCTTTATTCTTCCAGGAAAACGGGTTGCCATTTTAAGAATATTTCAAGATATTTTCCAGATGATTAAAGCCTCTTAGAATTTTCATTCCAGTATTAAAAGCCAGATGGAAAAGAGAGAGTACTTTGCAAACTTGGATTCTCTCTCTGCTCCTAATAGGTGATAACTTGCTGAATGTCCAATAGAAATAGAGAAATGAGTTGCATAAAATATATAAATGTATATAAAAACACTTGCATAGGAAAGAGAAAAGAACTAATAACATACCAAAGCTGAAGCACAATGAGTGGAGAGATCTTGCTTCTCGGTCATAAGAGCCACATAGCTAAGCATGAGAATCTTTTGTATGTGAAGTGAGCTAAAATACACTTGCAAAGTCCACAGGGGTTCAAGGCCTAAACAAACATAATTTGCCGATACAATGTAACATCATCACTTTTTTTTTTTTTTTGGTGTTGCCCATTTTTTTTTTAGTGTTGCCCATTTTTTTTTTTTGGTTTAATGACATTCTCAATATTTATTATATCAATATGTTTCAATATAATTTAATTCATAGGATCAAAAAAAAAAAAAAAAAGAAACATAATTTAATTCATTAACGTTTAAATGTTTGCCGAGATACGACTAATAACAGAACTTCAAAGATTACACCTTTAGAGTTTTATGTGATGTTTCTGTCATCAATTTTATTTGAAATTCTGAATGGAAAAGGAACAGTAACAGTATCTTGCTTGAAAGTGTGATACTAAATATAAATAGAAACATGTGAGGACTATGGTAGAAACTTGTGAGATCAATAACCAATTTTCTTTATTGTACACCTTGCTCACATCACACTGCAAGACCCACACGTGAGGTCCACCTGCATGTAAGGCTTCCCATGTATCCATCCACTGACAAATTTTTCTAAACAGTATATATTCATATTAGAAATTTGATAATTACCAAAAAAAAAAAAAAAAATTAGAAATTTGATAGAAAGTACTCCGTGGCCCCAGTGCACTAACATACATTTTCCGACCAAAATCAAGCGTTTAAAAGGTGCTGAATCATGTCCCACAAGACTAAAAGAAAATGGTTAATTTTTCTATATCATCCAAATTTGATTGTTGCAAGTTGTAACACATCAAAATAAAAAAGAAAATTTTTTGGAGACAACAAAAAGAAACAAAGAAGACTAGAACTTCTTTCATACAAGTTGATGAGGGAATGGACAACATGCATGATCCATTGACCACGCCACAGATCCATAGACCATTTTATGTCCATATAAATAATCGAAGATTTGGATTCTCTATCGATGAGTCATACTCTTCTTCTAAAATATATGCATATAAATCGCAGGAGGCTAATTTAGTTCCCACAAGACTATAAGAAAATGGTTAACTTTTCTATATCATCCAAATTTGATTGTTGCAAGTTGTAACACATTAAAATGAGAAGAAAATTTTTCGGAGACACCACAAAGAAACAAAGAAGACTAGAACTTCTTTTATACAAGTTGATGAGGGGATGGACAACATGCATGACACATTGACCACGCCACAAATCCATGGACCATTTTATGTCCACATAAATAATCAAAGACTTAGATTCTCTATCAATAATTCATAATCTTCTTCCAAAATATATGCATATAAATTTTTACCATATAAATTAAGAGAGCCTCACTTTCTTCATAGAGTACTTTTAAGTCTCAATGCAAGAAACTAATTTGGAATTTATATGGACAACACTCTTAAAAATCATAGAAACTCACATATCCGTTAATTTCTGCCTTCTTGCAAGGCTAGTTACTTGTAAAATTTTGCATGGCCATGGATGGTTCTATGATCATATTTTCAAGTACTATTTTCTTCAGGTTTTTGATACTTCTATCTCATTAATAATTCTATATCTTGCAGTGACACCTCAAATGCGAGTTGCATTAGAGTATAGCAAGAGGCAAGCTCTTTTAATATATATTTTTCTCATAATAATTAATATGTAACCAATTTTGAATTAGAATAACACAAGGGATTGAGACGTTGGACACAACATGCCATTTCTCCATTCTCTAATTAATTAATTAAATAGCGAAAACTAATAAAGTAAGAAGGGAAAAAAAAAAAAAAGATTGAAGACCTTTAGGTACACGTTATTTTGGTGGAAATTCTAAACATGGACCAAATCTGTGGACCATTCAATTTGCACATGAAGAAGCATCAAAAACTATGATTCTCCACCTGTTTTCATAATTATCTGTAATATGTATATAAATTACTATCGTATAATTTGAGAACACTCAAATAAATCTTCATAGACTTTTTGAATTTCCATTTTCAAAGAAGACTCTTGAATCTCCATGCAAGCAGGAGATTTCCTGATTTTCTTGCAGGGAATATGAACAGCACTCTCCAACAGCAGGATTCTCTCATATCCAGTATTCCCCACTCATAAACTAACTTCCACTTAGCTAAAAACCTAGCCTATAAATTTAGTATGCATGCAGGAATTTCTCAGGATTTATTTTCATATTGATAACCTATTAGCCATCTCAGTTCTGGATTTTGATCAATAAAATTTTTATTTGGGAGGTTAATTAAATTTCTTTTTGAACCAAACTATTATTCAGCGGAAAAAAATACATAATCACAAAACTAATATATATATATATATATAAATATGTACGTATGTATTAAACTTCTCTCTCGCTCTCTCTCTTTCTCTCTCTCTTTCCAAAAAAGTGTTCATATTAGAAAATTTGATAGAAATTGCATGATCCGGATGCAGACTACAGGAAAACACACACATTATGAACAGTTTACACATTTTAAAAGTGTAGCGTAGTGGATCAAATTCTGATATTGTATTAACAATTGTTTTCTGCAATATAATATTAAATACGCGAACTATATGTAATAATTAAATATTGCACTTATAATTTAGTGGCTAACTCATCTTGTGGTTGGCTATATACAAGTATTACTTATAAATCTTAGATGGTAATATTAATTTTTTTATTTTTAGTACTATAAAAATTTAGTGTAGGAAAACAAACTCATTTTTGATAGCTAATTAAATTGTTATATACTATGTAAATTCATTATTGACAGTCAATTTAATTATCATATACCATGTAAACCAAATTGGACTTTTCTTTAAAAGAAATGAAAATTTTTATGCATTTTTTTTGCCCCCATTTAATATACAGTAATTATACACTTACTAAATTTGTTAACCAAAATTTAGTAAACAATGAGTTGGCATATATAATTAGTTTTCCTCTCATAATAGAAGGACATCAATAATCTATCAACCACTTATCTATTGCCACACCATTATTTGCCAAAATTTTAATTTAAAAAATTGATATGTGTAGCATTGCTCTTTACTATATAGTGTCACATTATTATCATGCACAATAAGATGAGCTAAGCAACATGTATATATAGTTAATTGCCAAAATAAAGTTGGCTCGGCTGGTATCGCTCCCACTCTTGCACCTATAAGGTTGTAAATGATCTAAAACCAAAAAAGCATTATGTATAATTGGTTTAAGTTGGACAACACAACTACTTACTAGCTAAAAGTTTCTTACAATCTTTTATTTTTTTATCCTGTTTTCTAAAGGTACTTAACTCTAGTTTAGTTCTAATTTAATTTGATTTAATGTATAGCTATGTTTGCCCTTCATATGGCATGTAAAATAGAAAATTAGAGGAACTGAAAATTTTATATATACTATATATATATATATATATATATATAAATTAACTTTGTTTAAGTAGCATGGTGCTAAATTGATTTGCATAGATCATGATGATTTTAGTCTACTACGTATGCGTACAGGAATATATTTTACAATTTTTTGTTTGTTCACTTTTTGATTAGCTGATGCTCTTTATAAGTTATAGATTTTGACCACCGATATAAAGAATTTAATGTTTTTTTTTTTTGAGTACTTATTATACGAAATACAAGGTGGTCTAGCATATATCAATCTAAACTAAATTAAAAAACTAAACTATATAGAATTAGAGGCAGGGCATTTGAAGAAGTTTATAAACAATTAATTTGTTTCACAAAATTTTAGTTTTAAATATTGAATTTGACAACCACTTTCTATAATGAATTTTTTATTACAATTTTTATTATGTATAATTAATTTTTAAAAATTCTTATATTCATAACGATAAGACTTTCAATAAACTAAAAAATCTATCATATTTTAGTATGTATGCAGGAATTTATCATGATTTACTTTTATATTGATAATGAATTAACTATTCTAGCTCGATGCTTTTTTCATTCACACATTTTCAAAGCTATTATTTAGCAAATTAAAAAATAAATAACATATTTACAAAACTTTTCATATATTCAACTTGCTCTGTTTTTTTTTTTTTTTTTTTTTTTTTGCTTCTTTTTTTGGTTCTTTAAAGGAATATTCAAAGTCATGAGGACTCGACGAGCGAAATCTCATATTTTCAGATTAAAATCAAGCACCAAAAGGTGCTGAATAATATTCATAGGACTAACCAAAAGCCCATTTGCTTTTCTTTGATACGACTTAATTAACAGTAAGAAAACGTATACTGTATAGGAGGAATTATTCAGTACACAATGTGTATTGACATGGCATTTGAGCTGGTATACATAGCCAATTACATTATAACATGTGTACTATTAATTACATATCATATTAAAGAATCCAAATAGGCAGCTGCATAGTTTAACGCCTTCGATTTTTTTCCCCTTCTCCATAAGACACCTTAAATCTATCTTCTACATTAGTAGTCTAATTCCAGATCTAATCTCTAACAAGTTTTATGGATTTTTTAAATTTTTTATTCCCATTTGTCTTTGAAGAGACCAATAAACCAATAAATGAGCTGATCATTTTTTAATTTTTGTTTGGAAAATATGAGGGATTTGACTTTAACAATCAAATATACGGCTCCATTAATGACAGTCAAAGACTCAACATCCCCACTGCAAATTTGCAGAACACCTTCATCATTCATTGATGGGATTCCAAAATACATTTTTCATGATTGCCTCCACACAAACAATCTTGTTTCCATTGTTTCTCGGTCAATATATCTTGTTATTTTAATGGCATAATTTATTAGATGGATTTCACATATATTAGAGAACCATCCACAAAGTTGAGAAAAAGCTATTGGTGCTGGAGACGATGATCCATGTCCAAGAGAAAGTGTATAGCCTTTTTATTTTATTTTTTAATTTTTTTGGCGAATAAGACGAAGTGTATAGCAGAACAAAGAAGAAGACGGAAAAAAGGAAGTGCCAACTGACGGAGTGAAAGATTAATGCTGATTTGGATTTTTTTTTTCTCTAATATACCTAATAATATATGTGGCATTTTGTAAATGGTTATGTGTACCAAATCAGCAAATACACCATGTGTATTGAAAAATTCCTCACTGTATAGTTACCAAAAAAAAAAAAAAAAATCATTCAGAGTGAATTTTCTGTTTTTTTTTTTTTAAATCCATTTTGATTTATGTATGTTGGAAAAAATAATATGACCAAAAAACTAGAGTGACACATTGCACTAAACATGTAACACAGGATATTAAAGTAGCAAAAAGCAATAGTTGCATCAAAAAGATAAAAATAAAGAAGAAGGGGAGAAAATAGAAATTAAAAGAGAAGAAAAAATGAATATAAAGGGAAAAAAGAAAAAAATAATTTAGAGGAAAACAAAAAGATAAAAAAAATTAATTAATTAATTAAAAATAAGAAAAATGAAAGAAACACTACAAGAAATTTGCCTTTTACTCACAAAATAAAATTGTCGGCAAAAGTATAAAATTCATCGCTAAAAAATTTACCAACGAAAATAAATTTGTCGGCAGCTTCGTCGCCTATGCCTCCTCTGCAATTGTAAATACCGACAAATTTTCACTTTTCCCCGGAAAAACCTTTTGCTTACAAAAATTTAATTTTCTCACTAAAGACTATTTCCAACAAATTCAAAATTGTCGGTAAAACATTTTGGCGACAAAATGTGGCATCAGAAAAACTATTTTTCATATTGGTGAAAATTTAATTAGCGACGAAATAATTTTGTCAACAATAAATAATTTGCCGTCAAATATAAAATTTGTCGGCAATACATCTTTTAGCGACAAAAATAATTTGGTCGGCAAAGAATTTTCCATATTTTTTTAAAAATTTTGCAAATAATTTTTTAAAATTTTATTTTCCTGTGATATTTTTTAGTCATTTTTACTAACACAAATATTATAAAAATATTCATATTGTATAAAAATAATTAAACAAAAAAGATACTTCATACTATTAATAGTAAAAAAGAACATGCATATTACTAAAATTTTATATCTACTACAATAAAATAAAAATAAAAATGTCAACAAGCAACTAATTGCATATGGATTTACTTTACACCATACACAATCAATTTCTCCTAGAATAACTACAATACACTGTTCTTTGAGAAACTGAATTACATATTGATGTGATTCCGCCCGAGCCCGCTCCACTGATAACCCGCTGGGGTGCTGACTCGACACAGATGAAGACTAGGCCAATCACAAGAGCTCAAATTAAGAGATTTAAGGACAACCTGGGAGTATTTATACAGGGGGTAATCAATCTCAACAGAGCTTGTCCATACTTGAAGATACAAAGCCTATTCTAAGCATCCAAGTGGTGGAAGCCGATACGGACCCGGGTGACGATTTTGGTACATTTTTGGAGTCCGGGAAGCATGAAATGGTTCTAATGATTTACGGGTTCAATACATATGCCTAAGAGGTCATGGAATCAAGTTAAAGCAGCCTCAAATGCAATCAAAAAAGGCTTGTACGGACAGCATCAACAATTTGGCCGAATTTGCTGTATTGCTTGCTGGCTTTACTGTATTTTACTGTATTAGCCTTTTCTTATTTTTCCAAGCATGGGCAACGTGTGGGACTTCATATTCAGCTTATTTGGCATCCTAAAAAGCATCTAGAATCTGATTTGAAGCTCAAAGAGGTCAAAGATTGATCAAATTCAACTTGATAAAAAAGCTAGCATTTTTAGTTTCCTAATTTGTTTTTACCTTTTGTTTTAGGAAACTACCATTACTTTTTGGCTTTTATTTATTTATTTTCTGGAAAAATAACTTTAGGAAGGTTTTTATTTTATTCTTTCCATTGTAAATTAATCAATTCCTAATTTAATATAAAGAAATTAATTAATCAAACTTAGATTAGGAAAGAAAGTATAGTTTCGGCCAACTAGGTTTCTTTATGTGTGGTGGCCAGTTTTCTTTATGTTCTAGGGTTTTATTTCGTGGCTTTGTAGCCTATTTAAAGGCTTATTTTTCAATAAGAATATAACTTTGATTTGATTGAGAAAATACTTGTGAGATTAATTATCACTTTGTTTTTTGAGAACACCTAAAACACCATTAGAGAATTGGTTATTTTAGCTTGACTTATCAATAGGTTTTCCATCCCCTATTGTGGCGTCTACATTATATCAAGATTTCTAACCACAGGTTGGTTAGAGGTTGAGGTCCATTCCATTAGAACTTGAACTTAATTAAAGATCCGGGCTAATATAATACGGGTTTAGGAGCAGGTCGTCCTAGGTTCGTATCATTTGGTATCAGAGCTAAGTTTTGTTCAGGTTTGATCTATCCTTATTTGTTTTACTTGTTTTGTGTTATTCTGCAATTTTAGCATTAGGTTAAGGTTGCATCCATCCCATACACGTTCTGCATCTTAAATAAAAAAAAAAAAAATTCATTCCTAGTTGAATTAGGTTTCCTAGTTTTATCGTATTTTTGCTTCTTAGTTTGTTGGTTGTTCTTCATCATTGTTCTTGTTAATTTTTGTTTTTGTTGATTTTTCTTTGCTATTTTAGTCTTAAATATTTGCATTCATATATTCAAAAAAAAAAAAAAAAAAAAAGAGTTTGCGGCAACATCTAAAAAAAAAAAAAAAAAACTGCACATTTGTGTTTATTTGGAGATCACGGGTTTGGTGTTTGTTTTGGAGTTGGAATTGCAATTTTGGTAATTATTCTTGCTACTGCAGTTGTTTATGTTCTGTGAGTGAAAAAAAAAAAAAGAAGAAGAGGTAAAGCCGAATAAAAAAAAAAAAGAAAAAAGAAAAAAAAAATTTCGGTTTGCTGGAGTTTGATTTGTTTGCTGGAAATTTGTTGGAGCTGCTGGTTTTTTGATTATTTATTCAATATTTGGGTTGTTGGAAAATTATTTTTGCTGCTGGATATTTAGATTTTGGGTGCTTAAATTATTTGGATTAAAATTAGTTAAAAGAATTGATACAAAACTTGAATTACAAAGAACAACAACCAACAACTTTTCTATATTTTTGTTGTTTTTGATTCTTGTTCGTATTTGAATTTCTTTTTCTGGAATTTTATTCTTGAACTCATAATCTACTACCATCTGGTGCAGTTTTCAAAAATTCCAACGTTTTCCCATTATTTTGTGTTTTCTTGTCTAGAAAGCCGAAAAATTAGGATTTGTTGGATTCTTTCGGCATTGCCTACTTTTTGCTTACTGTTTGTTGATAAGTTTAATTAAAACATACTAGTAATCTAATTGCTGTTTTGTGGGTGTTTTAATTAGAACTTTGAGATAATTCATTGAGTGGAAAAAGGCAAGAGTGTGTGAGCTTAAAAGAGGGTAGAAGTCGAAACTAGTGTGCAAGCACGAGTGTCGAGACCTTGTTTGAGTGAAACACGTGAGGGAGTGAATATTGTGAGGATTTATTTTATTTTTACAGTATTTTACTAACATGGCAGATTCTAGAATAAGAAGAGGAGATCCACCCTTGAGGATCAATGAGGAAGAGTCCGTAGCATTCCATGGCGATGCCCGAGCTACCGGGAGTGGAGACCAAGTGGACATGAGAGCTGTTTTGGAATCAATACAGCGGGTTAGTGCTCAAGTTGAGCATGTGAATCAAAGAGTGGGAAGACTAAAAGCCTCGTAACGAATGCCGAATACAAGAAATAGGCAAGAATTCCATAGAGGGCGAGGCCAAGGACGAGGAGGTCGCGAGAGACCGAGAGAGGAATTTGATGAGGAGCCATTCGATGGAGACTTTGAGGAATGTACGGACGAAACCTTTGCTGTCCAAGAGAGAGTTGGCCATGGAAGATATAGGAGGGAAGAAACAGATGACAATCTTAGCAATATCAAGATCAACATCCCACCATTCATGGGAAAAAGTGACCCCGAAGCATATTTGGAGTGGGAAGAAAAGATGGAGATGATATTTGACCGCCATAATTATTCGGAGGCTAAGAAGGTGAAATTGGTAGCAATGGAGTTTGGACATTATGCACTCCAATGGTGGACCAATGAGCAAAACACCCGAAGGAGAGTTGGTGATGACTTGATTACTACATGGCGACAAATGAAAGGAGCCATGAGGAAGCGATTCGTACCATCACACTATCATAGGTTGCTGCATCAAAGACTTCAATCTTTATCTCAACGACATGAATCCGTGGAGGATTATTACAAGGAGATGGAGATGCTTATGATGAGATTGAACTTGAATGAAGATAGGGAAGCAACCATGGCAAGGTTTCTTGGTGGTTTGAATCGTGAAATAGCCAATCAACTAGAATTGCAACAATATGTGGAATTGGAGGAGATGTTGCATGTGACTATTAAATTAGAGCATCAATTCAAGAGGAGGGGTGTAAGATCATGGTTTGGAGGTGTTTCCAACAGTGGAAGGTCCAATTCAAGTGGCTGGAGGAACAATCCCATCTATGAAAGCAAGCCAAAGCCGAAAGTCGAAGAAGAACGTTCAAACTGGCCAAGGAGACTAGAACCAAATCTGTACAAGCACCAAAGAATGAGGTAAAATTAGATCCTAAACCTTCTAGAACTCATGATGTTGTGTGTTTTAAGTGCCAGGGAGGAGGACACATTGATAGCCAATGCCCGAATAGAAGAATCATGGTGTTAAAGGGCAATGACGAGCTAGAATCGGAAAGTAAAGAAAGTGAGGATGAAGCCAAGCAAGAGGAGGAGGACTTGGAGGATGAACCCGAAACTTTGCAAGCATCCAATGCTGAATTAAACTTGCTTTCTAGGAGAGTACTTGCTGCATACAAAGATGAGGATGAAATTCAAAGAGAGAACATCTTCCATACCCGATGTGAAATTCAAGATAAAATTTGTAGTATGATTATTGATAGGAGAAGTTGTACAAATGTAATTAGTAACATTGTAGTTGATAAATTAGGCTTAATAACTATTAAACATCCAGAACCTTATAGATTACAATAGCTTAATGATAGTGGTGAAATAAAAGTGAATAAACAAGCCAAAGTAAAATTTAATATAGGTAGATATGAGGATGTAGTTTTATGTGATATTGTACCCATGATTGCTGGACATATACTATTAGGTAGACCATGGCAATTTGATAAAGATGCTACTCATTTTGGTCGAGAAAATAGTATTGTTTTCAGGTTTAAATGGAAGAAGGTCAAGCTGGAACCATTATCTCCTAAAGAGGTTTACAAAGACCAATTACAAATGCAACAAAGGAGAGAAGCTGAAAAGCTCAAGGAAAAAACAAGTATGGCACCAACGGCTTCACCATCCTTTCAAGAAGGTAAGAATGAGGTTGCTGATCAAGGTAAGGTTTCTAAGACTCATATTGAGTGGAAAGATCAAAGAAAAACTGAAAGAGAGGGGAAAGAAAGTGGCAAACCCGAGAGCTTGGAGAAGGAAGGGAAATCCAAAGGTTTGCGCCAATCTGAGAGAGAAAAAGAAAAAGAAAGAAAACAAAGGTCAAATAGCAACTTTTATTTGAGTTTAGGGGATATTAATAAGGTTATTGAGTGTAAGAAACCTTTGCTGGTCATGATTTATAAAGAAAATTATTTTAATGATTAAACTAACTTTGAAGAACTTGAATTACCAAGTTCAATGATTTCTCTTTTGAAGGAATTTGGAGATGTCTTCCCAAATGAAATTCCAAGTGGACTACCATCCAATCAAGAAGGAAAAGGTGAGCTTGCTGTCCAAGGTAAGTCTTCTAATACTCAAGTTGTGTGGAAAAATTTTAATAAAACCAAGAGTGAAAATTTTGGTGCAAAAGCCGAGAGTGAGGAAGGTGAGATGGCCGTGAGTGAGAAAGGAAAAGGAAGACAAGAAAGGAAAAATATAAATTTTTATCTTAGCTTTGGTGATGTTAATAAGGTAATTATGAATAAGAAATCATTAATGACCATGAATTTTAAAGATACTTATTTAAAGATGTCTTTATTGCATAGAACTTTATCTGCATTGTTGAGAGCTTTACTTAGTGGCAATTTGAAAATTTGGAAAATATTGTTTGCTAACTTTAAAAAGTGTAATTTTTACCATAATGAGCATGTATTTCTAGATTTTGTTGTAATAGTGTTTGACCCAGGAGAATTGGTTTGGTTGCACTTACGAAAGAAAAGGTTTCCTAATCAAAGAAAGTCAAAGCTCATGCCGCCTATGGATGGACCTTTTCAAGTTTTGGAGCCGAATAACAAGAATGCGTACAAGCTTGATTTACCGGGTGAGTATAACATGAGTGCTGCATTTAATGTTGCTGATTTAACTCCTTTTGCTGCAGGTGATGATCTTGATTTGAGGACAAATCCTTTTCAAGAGGAGGGGAATGATGTGATTCCGCTCGAGCCAGCTCCACCGATAACCCGTTGGGGTGCTGACTCGACACGGATGAAGACTAGGCCAATCACAAGAGCTCAAATTAAGAGATTTAAGGACAACCTGGGAGTATTTATTCAGGGGGTAATCAATCTCAATAGAGCTTGTCCATACTTGAAGATACAAAGCCTATTCTAAGCATCCAAGTGGTGGAAGCCGATACAGACCCGGATGACGGTTTTGGTACATTTTTGGAGTCCGGGAAGCATGAAATGGTTCCAATGATTTATGGGTTCAATACATATGCCTAAGAGGTCATGGAATCAAGTTAAAGCAGCCTCAAATGCTATCAAAAAGGGCTTGTACGGACAGCATCAACAATTTGGCCGAATTTGCTGTATTGCTTGCTGGCTTTACTGTGTTTTACTGTATTAGCCTTTTCTTATTTTCCAAGCATGGGCAATGTGTGGGACTTCATATTCAGCTTATTTGGCATCCTAAAAAGCATCTAGAAGCTGATTTGAAGCTCAAAGAGGTCAAAAATTGATCAAATTCAACTTGATAAAAAAGCTAGCATTTTTAGTTTTCTAATTTGTTTTTACTTTTTGTTTTAGAAAACTACCATTACTTTTTGGCTTTTATTTATTTATTTTCTGAACAAATAACTTTAGGAAGGTTTTTATTTTATTCTTTCCATTATAAATTAATTAATTCCTAATTTAATATAAAGGAATTAATTAATCAAACTTAGATTAGGAAATGAAGTATAGTTTCGGCCAACTAGGTTTCTTTATGTGTGGTGGCCGGTTTTCTTTATGTTCTAGGGTTTTATTTCGTGGCTTTGTAGCCTATTTAAAGGCTTATTTTTCAATAAGAATATAACTTTGATTTGATTGAGAAAATACTTGTGAGATTAATTATCTCTTTGTTCTTTGAGAACAACTAAAACACCATTAGAGAATTGGTTGTTTTAGCTTGACTTATCAATAGATTTTCCATCCCCTATTATGGCGTCTACATTATACCAAGGTTTCTAACCACAGGTTGGTTAGGGGTTGAGGTCCATTCCATTAGAACTTGAACTTAATTAAAGATCCGGGCTAATATAATACGAGTTTAGGAGCAGATCGTCCTAGATTCGTATCACATATTTATCCAAAATTTATTGATTATGAGAATATTAGTTTCAGAATTTTGAGTCAAGTAGGTAAAGGAATTTACATTGTTTGTCTATGGAATGTCACAGGACATTTAAGACCAACACCTTTGGCCGCACTAGCAACAAGGTTCAGCTCTTTAGCCTGCAAAATTTAGAATATAATATAATCAATAACTCTCATTGTCAATACCACCAAATCCAGGTATTATATAATTCTTCATAGGCAAAGTTTGTCTGAGCATAACACCTATTAGATTTTTTTCACTCCATCTACTTGGTGACCCACTAGATAGGTGCTACTTCCTAATAATGGAAGGCCAAGCTAGAAGGAGTTTAAAGCAGTCACTTTTTTAGTTTTTTTTTTGTCTTTGATTTTTCTTTTTTTTTCTACATGTCATGTCGATATTTTTCTATATCAATTATGGAAATTAGTAATAGAATAGTCAATAAAATATTATGATCAGTTTGAGGTGGACAATGCTCAAAAAAAGAGGTCGAAGGACTAAATTGAAATTCATGACAAAGTTGAAAAAAACATACTTGACAAGTGCCAAAAGAATTGCATTGAACAGTTCAAAACTTGCATAAAATATTTTAAAGTTTGCTAAAAGTTACCTTTCCATGGTTGAGAACCGAACCATTTCCTGCTACACCACAATATACTGTGCTCTTGCCCATAGAAAGTAATAGTGGTTTGCAGCCAAATAAGCTTCTCAGGCCACCAACCTGCATACATATTGCAGTTTTTTTTTTTTTTTTTTAACCATAAGTTGAGTACTACCAAGACAACATAAATTGAATAAAATACTTTAATTTTGAAAGGATCAGGAGCATCAAACCATGAAAGTGAGTGTCCCACCTTCTGCAGTAAGCACACATCCAAACACTGGAGCATCCAGCATTTTCGGGGTCTCCCAATGTATCTTTATCACACATTTTTTATCACGTTTTAGACAAATTATCTGACATAACAAGCCCAAATATGCAGTAAAGCATAACAAATAGCATTTCTAATCAAATTAACATTCTTTTACTTTTCTACATTAGCTGGATCCTTCTAATCAAACAAAAACAGATATAGATTGCTAACACAAACATAACTTTGTTTCTTGAATCCTTTTTCTTCTTCATAACAGAAACCACTTAACAAAAACATAGTTCAAATATGCAATGTTAACAAAACTACTCACACTAGCAAACTTTAATTAAACAAGACTTATAGAAAGATGAAAAACAGAACAACACCAACAGAAACCACTTGACAACCAAAAAACAAAAAAAAAAAAGAATCAGCACCTACAGAAATAGGTATAACAACAAAACAAAAAAAAAAAAAAATAGAAAGATGAAAAAACAGAACAAAACCAACCTGCAGAATGGCAACAACGACCAGCACCTGCAGGGAAAAAACAAGAAAGAAAATCAAAGAGAAATTCGAAGAGAAATTCAAAGAGAACTGCTAATTTGCTTCAGCTTTTGAAGATGCAGAGAGCTACATGAATATCTTGGTAGTTTTCCTAATAGACAGGGAATGGAATGTCAAAAAAAGAAAATTGCACCAAAGACAATGCAAAACCATCCCCGCAAAGCAATCCAAAGAAAAGGAAGAGTAAAGCAAAGAAACTACAACGAAATGTGCAGGCCAAAAAACATGAAAAATGAGATGGAAAAAACTGGGAAAGTCATGCAAAGAGAACTTTTTCCTAATGTCAAAGTACAATCCTTCACGCAAGCATTTAAGAAAGCAGAAAATTTAATATTTTTTGTCTTTTTCCTCATTTACCATTCACTTATTCACATAAACAAACAACGCACAAATTGAAAAATAAGAAAAAGAAAACGATGGCACAGAGAGAGACACAGAGAGAGAGAGAGAGAGAGAGAGAGAGAGTCACTCCTCGTTTCTTGTTTCAATGTCCCGCTGAGCCCGCATGACTGATCATTCACTGCCAGTGCATTCTTCATTCATTTATCACTTCACCAATTTTCAAATTCAATATTTTCCACATGCTGTTCCCAAGTCTACATTGTCTGGTATAACCAAGTAAAACTTTTAAGTCAATGTTTTACAGAAATTAAGAAAATGTAGAAGGAAAAAACGAACACTGGTTGCAAGCATCAGATTACCAAATCCTCTCACTTGCAAGGCTAAAGTAAGATAACCGCGAGAGAATATAAAGCTACATAAAATTATATTAAAATTATATGACATGTCCACAATGTACATGAATTTTTTATTTTCCCAGATATTAGGAATCTGACCTGATAATTCATTGTTGGAGATAACCAAGTTCATCAATCCGGTTATATTTCCAATGGACAAGGGTATGCTTCCACTCAAAGAGTTGTAAGAGACATCTAAATCTGTTAGCAAAGGCATTGCTTCACCAATGCTGGGAGAAATTGGCCCCGAAAACTTATTGTCCCAAGATACAACTCGGTAACGTTTGATGACCAAAGTGGAAGAGGACCCTGAAATCTGTTTGTAGTCAATTTGGCAGTGCTCTCTTTGTTGAATCTGAATGAGTTTGGCACCCTGCCACTTAGTTGATTATAAGCTATGTCAAGTCTATCAAGCTGCAAATTCAAATTCAGAAACTAGTTTGGTATGGTGTCTGAAATCATTGCATTGTTGAGTACCATAGGACAGATCACTTTGATTCTTAAGCCATGTAGGAAATTTGGGACCTACTCGGCTTGATCTGATGAGGAGGTAGGTGACTTTAAAAGGAGTTATCCAATCAGAGCTAATGTCAAAGACCAAAGAAATATTTGGGGATGCTTTATCCATTGTCAACTCCTTCAAGCTTGAAAGATTAGCGAGATGAGTTTCAGTTATGACCCCTTCCCACATGTTCTCTGAGATGTCTAATACAGTCAGCTTTGAGAGCTGTCCAAGACTCTTTGGGATACCAGTCAGTTTATTATTGGATAATGAAATTTGTTCCAAAGCTGACAAGTTTCCAATTGAGCCTGGAAGTGAGCCTTGAAATAAGTTATATGGCATTTGAAAGTGCCTTAAACTCTTTAGATATCCTAAAGAGTTCGGTAGATTTCCAGCTCATTGTACCCCAAATTCAATGTCTCTAATTTGCTTCTGGAGCACGTGGACAAAGTATCAAAAACATTAGTTATTTCACCTGTAATTTTATTTTGTGAAAGCTTCAGACTCTGCAAATTGCATAACTTTCCCCATTTTTTTGACAGCTGACCCTCAATGGAATTCAGTGAAAAGTCATGGTTTTCAAGAGAAGCCAAATTAGCAATTTTATCTGGAAGTGGCCCATATAAGTTGTTGGAGTTAAGGTCAAGGTAAACTAGGCGTTTGAGATTGAACAACCAGTCTGGTATTGCAGAGTTGAATCCATTGTTTGAGAGATCAAGCACCATAAGAGAGGTGAAATTAAGAGAAGGAAGAGTGAAAGGAAGGTTGGAAAGTTGACAGAAGGGAAAGTGCAATTCCAGGAGTGATGGAAGTCTGTTAACAATTTGGAGCCAATGTGTTGCAGACATGGACATGTCCCAACCTCCTAAATGAAGGTATTTTAAAGAAGAAAGACCGGAAAGCCAGTAGAGGCTACTTTTGGTTAACTCAAACTGATCAACGTTATTGAGATCAAGATATGTCATTCTCGATAGGTTTCCAAGACTTGGTGGAATAGTTCCACCAAAAGATGCACCAGAAAGATTGAGATATCTCAAACTCTGTAATGATCCAATGAAAGAGGGAGTTTGGGAACCTCCAAAATCATTCATGCTCAAGTCCAAGTGATTTAGATATTTCAAAACTAGCAGAGATGGATCAATCTTACCACTCAAAGTTTGCACTGTTCCATCACCATCCAAACTTTCTGAGTAGGGGCAGCGAAGATTGAGCTCGACCACATGTCCAGTTCTGTTGTTGCAACTTACTCCCTCCCATCTACAACAATTATCTCCCACCCATGATGAAAGCCTGCCAGAAGGATCTGTTAGGCCTTCCTTGAACTTGACAACCGCTTTCTTCTCAGCATCTATTCATGCTACATCAAGGTCACCAATGCAGAAACTGAGTTTGGTGAGAAACAGAATTCCACACAGAAATATGAAGAAAGACTTTCCGTTAATGAAAGTGCTGATGTGTTTCATGGTTGCCAAACAAGGATGCAAATTAGGCTTTTTTTTTAATTTTTTTTTGGCTGTAAGGCAAAATGAATAATATGGAAAATTGTAACTGATGTTGCTATATAGTTATAAAAAATCGATCATGATCTGGTTTTGCAGCTGTTTGGGAATCAGACTCAGGGCTTAATAGGCTTACAATAATTTTAAAGTGTATTTCTGCATATTCGGTTTAGATTGTAATGTCTTTGTTCCCTTTTAATGTAGTAATCAAACTCTTCCCCTCTTGTATTCGGCAAGGTGTGAAAATTGTAGAAAATAATGTCATATTAATGTAGTACACATGGAAATTAGGAACATTTAAGAGGAATATTGACTCAATGTCTCTTTCTGGTCTTTTGTTGGAAATTCCATTTTGGTTTTCCAAATTGTATATGGACTTTTCATTTCAGACCTTCAGCAAATAGTTTGTTTATTTACTAGTCTAATTTTCAACGAAATATGTCTGAAAGTATTCTTTTCCAAAATGATTATTATTATTTTTTAACCCAAATCCTTCAACCACAGGTTCTACTTCTTTCTTTTTTTTCCTGAATGATGTACAAGGAAATATTACAAAATGGTACTGCTTTAATCAAGGTGCTATTCTGGAATGGTACTGCTGCTTCTTATGCATAAGGTTGACCAAGCCTATATATATATATATATGCATATGCAGTATCTAATAAGTTATCATACTTAACAATACGAATATTTAATAATTCTGAATGGCCTATATTGTGTATTTCATCTTTCTGCTTTCAGAAAAAATCTGCACACAATTTAAAAAAAACACAAAAATAAAAAATTAACTTGTTATAACCTTAATTATCGCCTGGGATGAGTGACTTGCAGTTAATGATAATATTATTTAATTTCTTTTGGAGGAACATGGTTATTTAATCTGAAGCCTACAAATGCAGAGAAAATTGTATGTTGAGAGGTTGGGTAACGTCTCTGGACTGGGGTCAGTGAAAGGTATAGAGATATTCCTTGCATTTTCCAATTGATCCTTAAAGCGTGCAAGACACATTTACATAAAATATTTTAAAGTTTGCTATTTTATCTCTTGATGTTATTTTTTTCTTCTTCTTTTTCATATTGGAGATGGAGATTTGAACTTACGGTAGAAAAACAATTGGGCTATGCTACTTGATGTTTGAAAAATTTTCTTTTATTTTTACCGAACTTTCATATGTTCTTTTTTTTTTTTTTTTTTTTGGTTCCTTTTAGAACTCTTTTTATTTATTTATTTATTTATTATTATTATTATTATCATAATTGGTTTACTTTCTTATTCTTGCGATGACTCGCAGTCAATAAGGAGGAAGACTTTCTAAAAAGATTTTTTGATACGAGGTGTAACGAATTTTAGAGATTCAGATTAATGTAAAAAACGTGATTTGATGTTAGAGCATAGATAGGACTAAAACTTTTCCAAAATTGATATATATGGGCCCAGTACTTTTCTGTTTTTTGTTTTTGTTTGAGGATGCCTAGTACAAGAATTTCTTTTTAATTGCATTATTTAATTGTAGTAATCCATTATTTAATTGCATGTAACTTTTCAAAAATTTAGTCAGGCATGATGCAATAGAGATAAATATTACAAGTTTAAAGGGGAAGAATATTATTAGTTTTGCAACATGACAACTCAATGGCCTTGGATATGTAGTAAAGTTTTAATAAATAATCCAAAACTGGGTACTTAACTACTTCTATAATGTTTTGGGCTATTGATTTCTTAATGCTAAAGCATATTTTTATTTCCCCTTGATAACATTGATTTTATTTGGCTTTTCTCTCCGTTTTGTTTTTTGCATTTTTCTTTTCTTTTTTTTTTAACTTTTTAATTTTTTAATTTTTTCTTTTTTTGTAAATTTGTAATCTAGCGAAGATTTGCAGTCAATGAAGAAGAGTTTTTGTATTTCCACTTTAAGAAGTTGCTTTGATTTGAATATTAGAAAAATTGACCTGACCTAAAATTTCTAAAGTTAAATGGACCAAATACGAGACTTTTTCTTTCTTTCTTGGTGGGATCCCGAAGACTTGTGAATGGGACACCACACAAACAATCCAAAATTTTCCCACCGCAAAATTGACTTTTGTGTCCCTAAGGGGAGACCCTAAATGAAAAGACCAAAAAATAAAATATAAAATATAAAAATCACCAAATAGTTTAACAAATAACATAATCTTATCGGAAAATAAAAAGGAAAAATTTCATAACAAACGATTTTATTCCCATTCGTTCAACTAATTTTATGTATTAAGCAGCAAAACGTTTAATTACTTGACCTAGACGTATTTCTGTTTGTTTTTCTTTGATATTCTTCAAATCTTATGGCTGAAAAACACCAATACGCCAATATTGTATGCTTAAGCTTCATACAAACTTGACGCATTTCTGAAGTTGCTTTGACTTGAGGTGTGTAATGAATATTAGAAAAATAGACATGGCCTAAAATTTCTGAAGTTAATGGACCAGATACGGGACTTTTTCTTTCTTTCTTGTTGGGATCCCAATACAAGACTTGAGAATGCAACACCACACGAGCAATCCAAAATTTTCCTACCGACATTGACTCCCTACCCTACATGAAAAGACCAAAAATAAAATATAAAATATAAATATAAAAATCACCAAATAGTTTAACAAATAACATAATAACAAAAAGAAAAAAAAGGGAATTTCATAACAAACGATTTTATTCCCATTCATTTAACTAATTTTATGTATTGAGTAGCAAAAGATCAAACGTTATGTTTATTTACTTGACCTAGACGTATTTCTGTTTGTTTTCCTTTGAGATTCTTCAAATCTTATGGCTGAAAAACCCCAATACCCCAATATTGTATGTTTTATGTTCTTGATGCTTGTCGTACAAGCCATAGAAAAGTGTAAGCACATCCAACCGAGGATTTAAGAGACTATTTGTTCGTTTGACTTCATTTGGTTCACGCTAAATTTTATGGAAATACATTATTATTATTATTATTTTAAGGTGTTTGGTTAATTTTTGTGTAAAATCAACCAAAATATATCCATTTTATGACAATTTTCTTACGTTCTTATAATCATTTGCAATGCATTAAATATAAATAAAATAGTATAGTTATGCATGCCAAACGAGTCTTAAAATGTATATGACTTCTGCAAAGCATGCAGAGGATAATATTTAGTCTGTCAATCTTTACCACATCAAAAACAGTAAGAAAGTTTATGAATACTTTGATACCTACAGCGCATGCAAATTTCTGTCAAACTGAAAAGACAAAGGTAAACAGAGAAAGATGCAAAAATGTGGTATGCAACAGTTTTCCTCAAAGAGTTCAGTTTAGCAACAAATGCATCTAAGCCATGTCTGGATCACAATGAAAAGTTTATACAACTTAAGATACATCTACCAGATTTAGCCATTGCAGATGGGCATTCATACAGGTAATCATATGCATCTTTTCATTATTTACCATAACTATGTTATCACGTTGCATCATCTGAAAAGAGAAAAATTCCAGTTAAGTTACCAATAAAATACAAAAGTACTACCTAACAGCATACCCAAGCTCAAGAATATAAGCAAGAAAACAAAAGAAACACAATTATTTTATCTGAAAACTTCAAGACTAGAAGAGCCACTAAAATTCATTTATTGCATTTATCAAATAAGCAACACAACTTTACCTCCAATAGGCTTGTTATCTCTGTTCTTGAGAAGCATTTATAGAGTTGACATCCTTCTCTATATCCTCAATAGAAAATCCATTCCAAGCGATTCAAACGCATATGCAGACCAAATAAATATTTAAATGCTTTAATTCTGCAAGACAAAAGGACATGAGAAATTAAGACTAACAGTAGATATTGATAACTCTCAAGTAAAGTACCAAAAGAAAGGGGAAAAAAAAAAAATCTGCTAGTTTCTTGATTGTATGAACCTTTCTGAAGAAATAGCAGAAGCAGATTGGACAGCAAGATCATCTATTTGCATGGCAGTGGCTGTCAAAATAACAACAGCAAAGCAAAATCCTAGAGTAAGAATCAACACTGTTAAACTAACAACAGCAAAGCAAAATCCTAGAGTAAGAATCAACACTGTTAAACTAACAACAGCAAAGCAAAATCCTAGAGTAAGAATCAACAAAAAGTTGTAAAATTTTGAACATGCTAAAAAAGCTGAGAAGGAAAAGATGAGTGAATGTATAAAAGATCATGTGCTGTCAGGTTAAAATCAGGTGAAACTCATCTGCAGTTTTGCTAACTAGAAGGTTGAGGGTTAAAATAACAACAGCAGAGATAGCTGAGTTTTATGAAAAATTAATTAATTACTGGCTAGGAAGTTCCATATGATGTCAACACAATTTGATTAGCTTTACAAGCAACAACAATTTAAAAAAAAAAAAAAGAGCTTATGAAGCTCAAACAGATGCTTTCAATTGCATGTTGCTATCTTAATATTTCCCCTGTTTTTCCAAACAGGGGTCTAGAGTGGGGGACACATCTCCACTTAAAAGTTTTTGGGGGACACGTCTCCACTTAAAAGTTTTTCATTTCCTCTCTTTATCTAGAGGGACTACATAATCAGTTCGTATGAAGACAAGTTCTTTATTCAATCTTGAGGAATTAGGAGAATAAAAGTCACCATGTTGGGGTGCTAGTTTGCTTAAGAAAATAGTAGAAAAGCGTTTGCAAGATAAAGAAACAGTGACACATATGATGTGCAACACAAACATAGTTACCACCATAGCAATGTCTCCAGCAATACAGATAGGCAGTTTCTAATAATATACATTGCTTCCTACTTACTCTTCTATACTAGCTGTACCACTTTCAGATCTACGATTTTCACTTGGATGACTTCTGTTCTGCAATTGCTCTCTTTCGTTCTTTCTTGCTTGTGCTTCTTTATCTCAGTAAGGTCTTCATATATGTATATATATATATTGCAAAGTTTAGAACTTTCATAGCAGCCTTAACATCAGATTTTGAAACCTATACAGGAAAATTAAACATCCACCAGAAAATATGTGCCAACATGAATACAAATGAAATGGTAAGCAGGTGGAAAGGGCATGACCATGATCCATACAAACATAATTTATATACGTATAGAAGTGAAGATTTACCTCTCTTCTCAGTTTCAATTTAGCATGAGCAGTTGAGAGGCGTATGATGGTTTCTTAGATTAAGTGTTCCTCCAGTCTACAGAAAAGCAAGCATCATATCAGATGATATGGAGAATTGATCACTGTATTAATAGCGCCCAAAAAATTTTCTGGCTGATGATTAAATGCTACCTTCGCATTTGAACTGGAAGCTCTGAGGTCTGCAGATGCTGATGCAATCTCTTAGGATGCCTACAGACAAAAAACAAAAAAAAAAAAAAAAAAAAAAAAAAAAAACAAAAAAGAATGTTAAGACTTGGTCCTGGAAATACAGTACACTAGGCACAGCCATGGAAAAAAAGGCTGTAAGACTGTTAGTTTAGACTCGGTTACAGATTAAAAAAAAAAATTAAAGAAAAGAAAATTTGAAAACAATATATAGAAAAATTGTGATCCCATGGAGGAAAAATTACAGGTTAAGGCAAAGAACAATGTAATCAGATAATCAAACAAATAAATGAACATTAGCAAATCAGCACCTTGTCAGTCACATCAGGCTGAATTGTCTGTTTTGCATAATGAATGTAGTGTCTGAGTTCTTAAGGTTGAGCATATAATCTCTTTCTGTTCTCTTACTTTTGCCAAATACAGATGAATAAACAACAGCTTCACATTCTCTTCCATATTTAGAGCCCCAATTAGGTTTTGCCTCACCAATATAAAAACCAATATAAAAAAATGAAATTTTTTTTCTTTTAAAGAACGAAAAGAAAAAAATAAAAAAATAAAAAAAAAGGCCTAGCTAACCAACCTCCATCAGTTGCAGATTGATATCCATGCATTAACAAAACATGTTGTGATATTTGACGGTCAATATCAGGATCCATTTGATCCAATACAATAAATAGAAAATCAAACGAGAAAGCAATGAGTCTGGAAGTCCAATATTCTTTGTTGTTGTCAATGAACGATCATACTGTTCAAAATACACATCAAGAAATCTAAATAAACAAAATAAAGCAACCAAAGCATCGAACTGAAAGCATTTAGTGTTAGTTCAGAACAGCACACTATGATATTAATAACCATTTAACTATGCCACTTACAGTTCCATAAGTAGGATTTGCAGTAGCCACCATACTACACCAAGCATTAAGTGATGCATGGATAACAGCTTTTGGTATGGTTACAGTCTGCTGCTCCATAGCTTCATGGATTGGGACACAATCTGGATCATTCATCTTGTCAAATTCTCGATGCACACAACACCACAATCTGCAAGAACCATTGCACCTGCTTCTAGCCTTCTTTCTCCTGATTGCTGATAGATTTGTAATTTGTCAGACAATATCATAAAGCTGAAACTCCTATAGCCTGCAGGTGAGGCACGTACCTGTTTCTAGATCTGAAGTAAAAGCAGCTGTCCAACCAACACCAGAAGAACCTCGACCGGTGGTTGATATTGCCAAGGGAGCAATATTCATAATTGCTCTTGGAAGTTGACACTTGGCAACAGAAGGATCACCAACCATCATTATGTTAATGTCACTAACAGAACAAAATAGGGTTACTCAAATCGTTGTTCTAATGACACAACAATTGGGAATGTCTTTAAGGAAAAAGTTTATCTTATGCAGGACATTGGGAATGACTTGGCTTTTAAGGAAAGTATAAAGAGAAAGCAGGGAGGCTTGTAAGAGCCATCAAGAAGGGGATGATGGTTTGATCAATTCAATGTGGATCAATAACAACAAATGCCAATACCAAAAGGAAAAAGATGGAGACATCATAACTCACCCTCGTAAATGGGTGCCATTCTTTAGGTTCTTTTCCACTCCAACAAGCATTAATAGTATCAATGCTTTCATTATCCATGAGTGCCCACCTATGGAAGGCGCAAGTGAATTACCGAGCACATCAAATGCATCATCTCTCTTAACAAAACTCTCCATTTTCTTTCAGTCACCATCTGTCCAATTTGCAGTAATTGCCTCATTTTTGAGTCGATATTGTTAGCTATGAGAACAATCCTGCATGACAATTTTTACTAAATTCAGCATTTAAAATGGAAAACATCATAGTATAAGAGGATTCACCCGTAAATACCATAATGGATCTACAAGATTGAAACTACCTAAAAATTCTATTCACAATGCCTTTGCTTTTCCCTGGAAGAGCTTTGTAAATCCCGACAATAGCTACACGGTCACCAGGTTTGCACTCATCAACCAGGTCATCTTCAACTATGACATCCAACCAGGTCATCTTCAACTATGACATCCACCGTTTGTGGAAGCTGACCAGGAAGCAGAATTCTCTAGTACTTTCTTGCATTGATAAGGTTTGATGATTTTTGTACATGCAAAAACCCATATTCAGTAACCAATTAGTTGCCATTTTCATCCTGAAATGGTATTATTTTTTCTTCATGATAATACTTATACAATAATAGTATAAAAGTTAGGGGGGGAAAAAACAAGAAAAAAAAGAAAAAAAAAAAAAACTGAAATTAACCTTTTGGGATATATGGTTCCTGTGGGTAAACCCATATTGGATGTAGGATGGAATCAAGCTAGAAAAGACAGAGAACATAAAGGAAACAGAAAGATTTCATGTCTTACCAGAAAACCAGCACTAATAAAAAAGTCCAAGAAAAAAAGGGCAAGGGAAGCCCATCAAAGTTGGATCTTGGGGCAGGGGTGGGGAAAACGCGGAAATGAGTTCATGCCACGACGATCTATAGCAGATTTGCAAGCTAGTGGATGCTCTAGCCTTTTTTACAAGGACTCCCTTACTTTTTACAAATGTCACGGTATTCACGAGTGAGTAAGTTTCCAGTGGTAGGACAGAAGCGAACACCTTTAACAACTTTTGGCCTTACAAGAGAATCAATAATTTTCACTTAAACCAAATTAGTTCCTGGCATAAGAAAATCAACGAAATATTGCCGAAATAAACTCCTGTGATGAGGCGATAATCAAGCAATCATGCACTCAAGTAGAAATGTAAATTTGGCTGATAAAATTTATAAACACAAGCAATGAAACAAGGTGGCATGGATATTGATCCAATTTGCTTTTATAATATGGGCACTAATTAATATATAATGGAAAAATATTTCTCTCTAGATAATGCAGTTCTATCAACTTATTAAAGTAGATCATGTAAACTAGATTATTCTAATTGTCCAAGAAGTAAAAAAAAAAAAATCAAGTGGCCTATAGAAATGCAAATTACTGTAATATCTATAGAAATGCAAATTACTATAATTCCAACTCATTCACCATGCCCATTTATGAAAGTATAGGAAAAAAAGCCAGAGCGTTGTGAAATTTTTTCAACTCAAGGAAACTATCAACATTATATTGATGCATATTTTTTAAAACAAAAATAACCAGAACAAATATCAATTTTTTTTTTTAAATAATAATAAAAATAAACAGAAAACCATATGAGAGAGAATATATATATATACATTTGGTGACGATGCCCTGGACTTGTACCATTGAGCTATGAACTCCGAGAGCAAATCTGCAGAAGTAACACAATGACGAGCAAAAAGGTTTTAAAAAATCCCACAAGAAATTGCTTTCCCTTCTTCAAGTAATTTAGAGTTGTAATCGAATTCGCCTTAGCCATTTCCAAAGCCACTTCTTTAACCGCATCACAAAATGACTGCATGTACTCGCTTGGATTCTTAACAATCCTATATAAAATAAAATAACTAAATTAAATTAAAATTGAACAGGGCTTTGAAATGAAATACAGAGGAGGCATATACATTTATATACATGTAAGAGATAACTAAAACCTCGGGCCTAAGCCTTGGAAAGCGTAGAGATCGGACATTTTGACAATGAGCCGTCGGCGCTTGTGATCGATCATGTCCTTGATCTTATTCTTTTACACCTTTTCATTTTCAGAGTCACAGATTCAGAGTGCGTGATTATGAGAGTGTGTATTGTGTGTGAGACAGAAACAGAGACGCAGATTCAGAGTTTAGGAAACACATACAGTTTCTTCAAGGAATCTGATGAGGTCTTGCTTGTGAATTGCCATAACTTCTTCGCTGATATCCATTGTCGTTCACAGAGAGAGAGAGAGAGAGAACTACGGGAAATAACCACACTGAGAGAGCAGAGAGAGACAGAGGCAAAGCGATTTGTTTTTTTATGGCCACAAAGTTGGGGATATTTGCTTTTCCTCGTTAGCTAAGCCTCAATTGGCAAGCGATAACCAAAAAGTAGTAAAAGTCAAACCTCATTTGATTACATTATTCTTAAACTTGATTGACTCCGAAAGAAAGAAAGAAAGAAAGAAAGAAAAAAGAATTAGTAATAATAAAAGAAACTGAGATAATTGATTAGTTAAAGCTTGCATTATTCTTAAAGTAGGAAAAAGGATTATATATATATATATATCTACACGTGAAAGAATATGATGCAGTATACAGATTCACACCAAAACCGATGTTTTTTTAAAAGAAACAAAAGTTTTGTTTGTGTATATATATACAGCAAAACTATTTTTTTTAAAAAAGAAGTATCGATTTTGATATAGATCCACATGCAGAAATACTACACTATAGAATTTCTATATATATATATATATTTATATTTAAATAAAAAAATAGGAGGAGTAGTGCAACTTTAAGGTTTAAAGTTCATATTTTTTTAAGAATTCAAAATGTATATAGTAATTATGATGGGAAAATTACACTTTAATACATTTTATATTTGCTATTTCTTGTTTAGTGGTCAGTGAAATTTTTTTAACATCCGATGTCTGTAAGTTTAAAAAACTTAACACTTTAGTCCAAATATATGTCATTCTACATAACCCCGCTAAAAATGGTTATGTGCTACACAGGTGACATACATTATCCCTCAAATTTGAGTTTTCTTTTTTTTTTTTTCAATTTTGTCTTTTCTTTTTTCCAATTAAAAACCAAAATACTTGCTATAAAATTTGTTATTTAGATCTACATATACAATTAATTGCTTATTTCCAAATCCACAAAAGTTGTATATATCTCAATATTTCACCCTTTCTATAACATCATTAATTTTCTTTTATTTGGTATATAATTCTAATTCCTAATACCTTTCATTTTATTTGATATTTCTAATTTGATTAAAAATTTGTTAATAACCAAAGAAAAAAATTAACCCCATATAGATATAGTCAATCTCTCATACCGAAATTCCGGACAAATTTTGTCTGGGATTACATGTAGGCCTCCCGAACAAAAATTGATTGAATTTAGGAGTTGCTTGTTACACAAGCAAAGCTTTCATGGTATATTTACTTTATAGCATAGATCATTAATTACAACGTATATATACATAATGCAAACTATTATCAATAAAAAATGCAAGCTAAAGTGTGATGAGAGCTGAGAATAACAATGACTTGTTTTCCAAGTCACCCCCGTTCGTTTCTACGTGCAACCATTCCATGAAAAAATAAAATGTATTATTCACTCTTTAAACAAAACGAAACTATGCACCTCTCCAAAGATTTCTTAAGAATAAGAGTACCAAGAACCCATAATAAAGCCCAGCGCAATGCTTGATGAATAGAACTTCTATCCACATTAAAGAACATACTAGCTGCATTACATTGTGCGTAATCCTATATTAAAATATATAAACATATATTAACTCACTACACTGATAATTTATATTTGATTTACCCTTATCAAACTTACAATAAAACCTTGACACTACAACCCACAACTCCCTAAATACCGTTAATGAATTAAACAGTAAAGGAATAATTTTTAGAACCCCCAACTTTACATCGTGAATTCAATGTTAGTGTTCTAACTCGAAGAAGATTCGAACTAGAAGAGAATTTGACTCAATGAAGCCAACTTGTTAATTTGGGGTTAGGATTCGAAGGTTGGGTTCTTCTTCCAGTGTTTTAAACTTTTCAAGGTATTCTCATGTCTTTTACCTTTCCAGTCAATCTGTCTACTGGTATTGTTCGGTATTAAAAGAAGTTTAATGTTAACTGTTGACGGAGGGAGTGAATGACTGAAGCTTATATAATGGAATTCCGAGATTTGATTAATTTATGATTATTTTGGAAGATTAATATAAATTATAATTATAATATTTTGTAAGTGCATAGCGTGTTTAAGTGGGGGTGGGGGAATGCACTGTTAATCACATATTGCTAAATTATATTCTTAGGTTTTACTAATTCAAAGAAATTCATAAATAATTAAGCCAAATGGGATGTGTCTCTTTTATTTTTTACTTTCGGATGCCATCAATTAAGAAAATGGATTAATGAAATTAGCAGTCTCATTCCATGAACGTTTTCATTCTTAAAGCCAAAAAAAGACAGTCAACATTGGTGTGCATTTCCTTAGCATGTGATCTCTTTCCATCAATTCGTAACAACATCATCTTCCAAGAAAATTAATGATATGAAAATGTAGACCTTATTATCATGGAACTTTAAAAAAGAAAAATCATACACAAGAATATGCTCTTTTACAGGTGGGAAATGGAAGAAAGATACGGCACTTGTACTAATTTAGGAACCCAGATGTTGTCGTAGCATATCTAATAATTTCTTCTTCTTCATCTTTTTTTCAAATACTTAAGCTGTTTAAGATATTTTATTCATGGGTATTGCTGGAATACTAAAACTTTCTAACAGCTATTACAATACCCAAAAAAAGGAAAAAAAAAAAAAATCAAAATTGCTAAAATATTATTCATTAAACATGCACCTATAACTTAACAACCATGGATAAGGATATACCGTTCACTCTTTCAACAATGCAAAAGTAAGCATCTCTCCAGGACTGGTTGACAATCAAGGAGCCAAAAACACCCCAGAATCCCAGAACGAAACCTAAAGCCCTGCTGATCAAGAAGTCTAGCTTCTCAAACCTGTCTCCAGCTACCATCAGTACCATCTCTGTCTTCCTCCTCTATTATTGGAGTACTATTTGTGCAGCTGTCCTGACAATCAATTTTCGAACACCATCCAGAAAGGTAGACATTGCCTTTATAGATAGATGGGGTCATCAAAGTTTGAAATTGGTTAGCAGTTGGGATTTTTCCAGACAAGTTATTATATGAGAGGTTCAAATGATTCATAAATGTTAAAGGTGGCATGCTGACTGGAATTGGACCCAAGTGTTGGTTTCTTGAGAGATCAAGCGTTTCTGGCACTTTCAAGTTGTCTCATTTGGGATCTTCCCTGTCAATGATTTATCCATAAATTCAAAGTGCCGAGGCCTTCAAGGGTGGAGCTTCCCCGATAAGTTGTTGTTAGGGAGGTCAAGTCAAGGCTATTAAAAATACCTATCATTGGTTAACAGTAAGATAATATAGTTATGCGTTGTTTGAACTGGAGAAGAGCTTACCTCTCAGCCTCCACACAGCCTCCATTTTCAATAAATGCATGGCAGAAACAGAGTTCAGTAAGGCACAAAATTTGATATAGAATTACAAGTGAAAGAAGTTGAATGGAAACAGTATTGCTATGCTCCGTGTTTGTGATCATGGAAACATTCAAAATGGTTGGATGACACTCATTTGTTTATACATATGTTGAGTAAGAAATCTAACAAAACCAATTTAGAAAGTTGTCCAATAGTTTCTGGGATGACACTCATTTGATTATCCCTGGTTTTCAACATTCAACATATGGTTGGATGTCTGCAGCCAATGTGGAAGACTTAGATTTTGGAAGCTGATAAATGTTGTAAAAGGTGCATATATGGTTAGATGAGGAATATGGATATGGCTTAAAATTTTAAAAATTAATAAAATATATATATATATATATATATATAATATTGATTTAGTGTGACATTACTTATATTCAGATGTCTAAATGAAAGTTTCAATTTAATATAAAAGTCACAAATTAAATGAGAAAATGTTCAAATGTGTAAACGAAAAATGCAAGATAAAGCAGAGCTTGTCGGGACAAGTTATTTTCTAGCTGCAAACTTTATTATACTTAATATAGTAACTTACAAATACTAGAAAACTTCTGCTAAAAGTCGTTTGATGAAATATGTAATCTGGCAAGTTAATACTATTTCCGATTCAATCTGGTTCTCCTTCTGCCTACAAAATACTCTTTCACAATGTCAAGAAAGTGAAATCAGGCATCTCTCCAAGACCTCCTGATGATCAAAGTGCGCCAAACACCCCATAATCCAACAAAGAAACCCAAAATCATACTGATGACGAATCCTAGCTGCTCAATTATTGGATCACCAACATCATCATCTTCCTCTGCCTTTTCCCCGGGAGGAGCATCCACAATGCAGTCAGTTTCAAAAGCTTCCAAGGGGCCAACATTGCCTTGATAGATTGATGGGTCTTCAAGGTCTGAAATTGGTTGCTGGTTGGAATTTTCCCTGACAAATTATTGTATGAAAGATTCAAATGATTCAGAAATGTTAAAGGAGGCATGCTAAGTGGAATTGACCCAAAAAGTATGTTTCTTGAGAGATCAGGAGTTTCTAGGCTTTTCGAGTTGCCAATGTCTGCTGGGATGAGCCTCTCAAATGATTCCTCGATAAATTCAAAACCACCAATTTTATGAGGCTTGTTAGCTGCGCCGGAATCTACCCTGATAAGTTATTGTTAGAAATATAAAGGCTGTTAACAATTGATATAGTGGAGTACATATATTCCATCATTCTTCCTTTTGCCACTCTGTTGAAACTTCCATTGACTAATGCAGTATCACAATTTGCAAGCTCAGATATCATACCACTCAGATTGCCAATGCAATAAGGAATATGACCTGACAGAGTATTGTAAGAGAGATCCAATATATGAAGATTGGAAAGGCTGCAGAACGTTGAAGGAATGTCTCCAGTGAAGAAGTTGGACCCCATGCGTATATCAATAAATTTGGCATGGTTTCTCCTATCCATGATGGACGTTTCCCAAAAAATTTGTTATCACTAAAATCAAGACTAGCAAGATTGTACAATTTTTCAAAGAGGTAGTTCACCTGAAAGATTTTTGTTAGAGAGAACTAAAAGATGAAATTATGGTCCGTGTTTGACCAACTCCAGAAGTCCAAAATGCCAGCTTATTCTGACTCCTAACTTTGGTTTTTTGTTTCTTCTTTATTGGAAGCATGAGAAAAGATATAAAATTCAGGAATGCTAAGTAGAGCAAAAGTCTACCGTCAGAAGACAGTTATGTGTGAAAGACTTGTGGAATTTTTTTTTTTTTTTTTTTTGGGTAATTAAGCTGCTCTAAGCATTTGGTTTTGGAAATTGGACTGTATATATATATATATATATATTGACGAAATTGGAGTATATTAGAAGTTAGATACTCAAACATTTCCATACAATGGGACCCATCATCGAGTTTCTAAGATATTGCATTATTCTCAAAAATGGTAAATGGTGACCGTAATGCTTGACTCGGTCTCAGATCCCTAATTGATGTCACATTGTCTTAATTCTTCTTTTATTTTTTTACTTTTTTAGTGGCATGATCTAATTATGACTC
This sequence comes from Ziziphus jujuba, assembly GCF_031755915.1. Taxonomy (NCBI): domain Eukaryota; kingdom Viridiplantae; phylum Streptophyta; class Magnoliopsida; order Rosales; family Rhamnaceae; genus Ziziphus; species Ziziphus jujuba. The sequence continues at coordinate 29,047,931 of NC_083387.1, read as the reverse complement.
TTTATCAATAGTTGGAAAATTATGAATAAATTCTATTGTAATTGTCTAGTTATTGATTTTCTCCCATGCACCAACGAAGACATGATTTTTAGTCACCCTTTTTATGATGATTTTTTATTTTTAGATCAAAAGTTTTATGACAAAATTTGATATTTATCATAAATAATATACAATTCTTTTTTTTTATTTTTTTATTTTTGCCTGCAATATACAATTCATTTTATCACGAACTAATTATACCTTACTACCCGTGGAAGTTAGCTGATTGACCATTACACTTGTGACTCTGAATCAGATAGTTATGGTTAAAATTTTGGCAAATTTCATTATTGCATTAGATAATCTCATGTTTAAGATCTGGCATAACATAGAACTTTTGATTTGTATTTATGATACTACTAAGAGATCCTTTTTTAATTGACCAAGAAAAAAAAAAAAAGCTGATTATAGCGTAAAACCTTGTAGCATGAGCTAATTAAACACAATCGAAGTAAAACATTATAGAAAAAAATTTAAAAAAATCAAAAATCGAAAACAGAAAGTCGAAAACATAAAACTGAAAACATATAGGTTACAACCAAAGGAGGGGTATCAGTTTTCTTTTTTTTTTTATTTCTTTTTAATTCTTTTAATGATTTTTTTTCTTAGCGTTTTGTGCAGGGTATTTTAATGATACTAGTTACGATACATGACAAATAATGGTAATAATATATCATGATTTGTCTAGAAGATTAACAATTTAATTCCAGAATGTTCTTATTCCTTCCAAAATTAAATGCTAAATTCAAGATTTAACTCATCCTAATTAAAAAAAAAAAGGACCTTCTTGAAGATCTTCCAAAAATAATCTATGTATACTTTTCTTTTCTTCCTTCTTTTTTTTTTCAAAAAAGATAATTGGGGAGGGAGAGGGCAAAATCAGAGTTTACTAAGGGACCGAATTCCACTAACAATTACAACTAAAAGAAGTTCAACGGATATGGTTATATTGGCCTTGCCACTCTTCATCATGGAAGCATGTAAAAATTGGATCTGTTTTCTGTACTGCAATTGGATATTGTGTAGAGTTGATGTGGCCGATGCTGCTGCTTTACCTACAACTTATTTAAAGATTTACCTCAGCTGGTAACTATGAATTCCTTCTTTTGGCCATGTTTGACTCATAAAATCTTTAAACCGTGGCAAAAAATGTAAAAAAGACCAAAAAATAAATGAATAAACAAATAAAATGTGGGAAGCTTTTCCACCCAAAATCCAATAACCAAATAAATAGGACCTTATAAATTTAAATAAGGTTCTTCTTTGAAACCAAAAATGGAAAACAAAATCATCATTGCTTTATTTTTGTTATTACACCAGATAATCAGCCTTGATACTCGGAAATGTACATTTATTTTCCACAGATCTCCTATTGATCTTTTGTTGGGTGTTTACAAGACTACTTGCATTTCCCATTTTTTGGTGTCAAGAAAACCTTCTAAGTCAATGCAATATCGATGAGTTGTAATGCAACTAGTCACATCTATACTTTTCCTCTGCTTTATAGTTGAGATTAAAATACACTTCATTGCTAAATAGAATTCATTGTTGGAGATAATCAAGGTTGGCAACTGATTTAGGCTACTTCTGAACAAATGGAATGCTTCCATTTTAAAGAGTTCCAAGCGATGTCTAACATTGATAACAATGGCATCATTTCGCCAAATCCATTAGGAACTGGCCCAGAAAATCAATCATTTTTCAAAGAGGACATGGTCCACCGAAGCAGTTTGAGCTGAAATTGACAGTTGAACCACGCTTATTTGAACCTTAATAATGAGTTAATTGCCACCCTGCACTTATGTTAGCATGATCAACTTCTAGTTCATGTACTTCCGAATTCAACTGCTAAAACCAATCAGGCATGGTGTCTGAAATCCTAGCATTGTGATTTCTACTTCTTTGACCACACATGCATTGTTAGACCTCTGTTTCCATGCATCTTCTAGTGATTTGTTGCTGTTAGAAGACTTTTGTCTTTCCACGTTACGGTTGCCCCCCATGTTCTTGTTTTCTTTGTTTGTTTCCTAATTTCTTGCCAATGGAACCATCAAAACTTTAGAGTGCCCTGTTTTATTAAACTAAAGTAACAAGAATTGTTTCTTACTTCCCTAAACTTTCAACTCTCTAATATCCTCTGTTTTGTTCATCGTGCATGCGGAAGAAAACAGGGCACCCTAAAGTTAATTATATACCAACTTGTTGGAGGCTTCTAATAAAAATAATAAATTAAAAAAACAAGAGAAAAATTTTAAAATATAATATAAAGAGAACTGTACATTGAGCAATTTGGAAATTTAATGTAAATATGAATATATCGGAACTTATTGTTAATGCATTTATAAAGATAAACCGCTGAAATCTAATTTACTCACTTGTGCATGGAGATTAATTAGCTGCTGTATTATTTTTCTGGTACTGGATTGAATTTTTCTATACCTACTAGAAAAGACTGGATTGCACTAAAAATTATTATTCATGAAAAATGCAAGTGAATGAGTTTGTTTCCAAATCCCAATGATGAAGAAAGACCGTAAAATTAACGAAACCTGAAGTCAGGGGACTTACGGGCCTTTATTCTATTGAGTAAAATTCTCACAGAGATTACACATCTAAAAATTGCAAAATAACAGTCTGAAATCGAAAACCATGGCAGGCTGAGCTATATGCTCATAACCTTTACATTCCACAAACGGTCAAAACAGCAAAACTAATTGTCTAAGCCAAAACACATCGTTTGGCAATCATTGAAATTTAAAACTGACAAAGCTAAATAGAAATAAAAGTAAAACCAGATTGATGCCATCTAGGATAACAGCTCAGATTTCAGTGCATCACTCAATCCGCTACATTTCTTCCTCTAAACATTCTATGAAACAGTACAAAACAAGTATCATTCACTCTTTGAACAAACCCAAAATAGGTATATCTCCAAGACCTGTTAATGATCAAGCTGCCAAAAACACTCCAAAACCCCACAATAAAGCCTAGTGCAATGCTGATGTACAAGCCTACCTTCTCAGTCTTATCCCCAACATCACCATCTTCCTCTTCTTTCTCTCCTCTTGGAGTACCAAATTGGCTGCTACCCAAACAAACATTGTCCAAAGGCTTTCCACATAAGCCGGCATTGCCCTGATAGATTGATGGATCATCAAAGGTTAAGAACTGGTTAGCTGTTGGGATTTTTCCAGTCAAGTTGTTGCACGAGAGGTTCAAATGATTCAGGAATGTCAAAGAAATCATGCTGACTGGAATTGGACCAAAAAGTTTGTTTCTTGAGAGATCAAGAGTTTCTAGCGTTGTCAAGTTACCTATGTTTGCTGGAATCTTCCCTGTCAAACGATTTGCTGATAAATTCAAAGTTTGCAGTCCTATGAGACTTGTTAGCTGCACAGGAATCTCCCCTGATAAGTTATTATCGGATAGATCAATGCTATTAATAAGGTAGAGTTTGGGGTACTTATATTCTAGCTCTCTTCCTTTTGCCATTATCTTGAAGCTTCCATTAGTTAATGCCAGTGTAGAAGATCCGACAAAATATATGTCGTCGGATCTCATCTCACCGAAATTACCAAGGCAATGTGGAATATGACCTGACAAATTATTGCGTGATAGATCTAAGATGTGAAGGCTGGTAAGGTCACAAAATTCTGTAGGAATGTTTCCACTGAAGAAGTTGGATGTTAATCGTAAATTCATCAACCCAACCATGTTTTCTCCTATCAAAGGCCGAAGTTTCCCAGAAAATTTGTTATCACCAAGATCTAGACTAACATGCGATGAGCAATTATGCAAGCAGGAAGGAAATTCTCCAGAAAAATTGTTGTTAGACAGAAGCAAAAAAGTGAGCATTTGTAGAAAACTAATTGATTTGGGGATTGTTCCAGAAAGCATGTTGTTTGACGCATCCAAAACTATCAACGGTAACTTATGTTTCCACACATCAGGAACTTCACCGGATAAATGATTATTAGAGATGATGAAGGATGTCAATTCAGTTAGATTACCTATGGAGAATGGAATGCCTCCATTGAGTGAGTTCCAAGAGATATCTAAATATGTTAACATGGGCATTGCTTTGCCGATGTCAGAAGGGATTGATCCAGAAAGCATATTGTTATTTAACGACAATGTGGAAATGTTTGATGAAAACAGTGTGAGAGGGCCATCAAATTGGTTTGAACCCAAATCCATGGTTGAACCAGGAAAAAACCTTAATTTGTTTGGCGCCCTGCCACTAATGTTATTATGAACAAAATCTAGCGTCTGAAGTTGCAAATACAATTGGAAAAACCAATGAGGTATGGTGTCAAAAATGCTAGCATTTTTTAGTACCAATGTGATGAGCTGATTTTGATTTTGAAGCCAAGTTGGAAATTTAGGACCTAATTGGCATGATTTGATGATGAGGTGTCGGAGTTTAAAAGGAGGTATCCAATTAGAGCTTATATTGAAAACCACTGAAATGCTATGGAGTTCATTACCGAGAGAAAACTCCTCCAAGCGGGAAAGATTCATGAGATGAGCTTCAGTTATGACACCTTCCCACGGGTTGTTTGAGATATCTAGCACAACAAGCTTGGAGAGCTGTCCGATACTTTCTGGGATGAAACTCTTTTCATTTCTGCATCGGAAAACTTGCTCAACAGACGTTAAGTTTCCAATGGATTCCGGAATGGAACCTCGGAATGAGTTATTCTGGAGCTGAAGAACTTTTAGACTCTTAACATATCCCAAAGTGTCTGGTAGATTTCCCATGAATGCATTGGATCCCAAGTCCAGTGTCTCTAAGCTGTTGTTGGAGCATGCAGACAAAACCTGTTATTTCACCACTAATGGCGTTATGACTCAGTTTCAAATTCCGTAGATTGCATAACTTTCCCAAATTACTTGAGAGGCGACCTCCAATCCTATTGTGTGACAAATCCAGGTGTTCAAGAGAATCAACAATTCCATCAGGAAATTGTCCACATAGACTGGAGCCACTTAGGTCAAGGTGAACCAGATTTTTAAGATTGAAAACCCAGTGAGGTAATGTGCAATTCAAGTCATTGTTGGAGAGGTCAAGCACCCTAAGGGATGTGAAATTAACAAAAGAAATATTAAGATCGGCACTTGAAAGGCCACAGTTATGCAAGTGCAATTCCTCTAGTGATGGGAGGCTATTAAGAGTTTGGATCATAGCCTTATATTCATACGAAAACCCCAAACCACCCAAGTTAAGGTACTTTAGAAAAGAAAGACGGGAAAGCCACTCCAAATGATGTGGATTTCCCATGATAACGGGTTTATCATCAAAGGCACTGAGATCGAGATGAGTCAACCACGAGAGGTTTCCGAAATTCGGAGGAATTGGTCCAACAAAAAATGAATTAGAAAGATTGAGATATCTCAGTTTTCGTAGAGAACCAAGGAAGGCAGGAATTTCGGTTCCGAAGAAAAAGTTCCCGCTCAAGTCCAAGTAATTTAAATCTTTCAAAACAAGCAAAGAAGGACTGATCTTGTTACCTCCCAACATGTCGTCAAACCATTCGCAGTTCGAACAAGGGTTGCGAAGTTTGAGGTGAACCACGCGTCCGGTTCTATTGTGACAGCTTACTCCTTTCCATTTACAGCAATCTTCTCCAACCCAAGATGAAAGCCTGCCTGATGGATCTATAAGTCCATGTTTGAACTCCAAAAGAGCTTTCCTCTCATCTTCATGACATCCTGCAGCTTCAACATCGCCACCATGCATGGCAGAAACAGAGTTTTATTAGTAAGGAACAGAATTATATATATTATAAAGCCTGACAAGTTGAATGGAAGCGGTAGTACTAGAGCCTACTACTTCTATATTTTTCACATGCTTTTGAAATATATGTGAATTAATTTCATGGCGCTATTACATATATAGCCGGAGCAAAGCAAAATTTATTATGTCATTGCCATATACGCATGCAGTGAGTTTGACCAGGGAAACTCTTCTGCTCGTATGGAGAAATCCATCTTCTGTTTTGCTGTTCGTCAGTAATTTTGAGAGGTGGGACCTATTACTTATATAGATAATATATATATATATATATATATATATATTCATATAGAGCGTAATTCAATTAGGAGCAATGTTGTTTCATTATTCGTTATAAATACTTGAGGTTACATGACCATTTATATGATAGACATTGCTTGAGAAATTAATTAATTAAGGATTTGTTTTGAAAATGTCAAAATTTTAAGGGACTGGAAATTAGATTTTCGATAGAAAATAAAAATTTTATAATATTTTTCAAAGTTTATAATAGGAATTTTAGCCTTTTCTTTTTTCTTTTTTCTTTTTTCCCTTTGGGTCTGTGAATTTTAAGACTTGAAAGTAATTTAATTAAGTTTTCTAACAGAAATTAAGGTTAAATTTGTTGTTTTACAAAATCCAAATAGTATTTTTTCAAGAAATCTCAAAATGACTTAAAAAAAAAATAAAATGACATTGACATCTATATATGTCAAACTACATTCTAACCAATTTTACTTTCCAAAATATGAAAATTTTGATTTTGGCCCTAATATTATCTTTTTAATATCACGGTGTATATATTCAGGCAATACATAACAACTTGAACACAACAAAAAACCTAATTAGAAGTATATATTAAATAAGACCCTAATTGTTAATTAGGTTTTTCATTTTTTTTCAATTTTTAATTTTATATAGATTGACACATGCTCTTTTGTTTTTTTTTTTTTTTTTTGGGTAAATACATACTCTGTTCTGTTTCATGATTACGGATTAGAGATGCAGACCATATGCTTATCAAGAATGTTATGGTGAGTCTATATAACTGAAATAAAAACAGTGTACATTTATCAAAAATAAAAAATAAACACTATACAATTATTTAAAAAATGTAATTTATACACACATACAATTCAATGGCCTAATTAACCCATTAAGTTTTTAATGGGACCATCTAATGTCAATATCCATATTTTTTTTATATATCAAATTCTACGTTCAAGTAGCCTTGATGATTAACAGTAAATAATAAAAATAAAACACGCTAAGGCCTTTTTTTTTTTTTTTTTTTTTTGGTTCCCCAAGGTAGATTGGATTGGTTATGGTACATCATCATATGGGGTAATCATTAATTTGATTGGTCAACCATTAGTTTTATTTTTCTTTATAAACTAGGTAGGGGAATTTCAACACAAATCTTGAATTTGAAAATTATCACCAATAATCATTGTTAGTGATCAACCATTACTTAAAAGTTCTACTTATTAATCTTCTTTTTTCTTGTTTGACACAGAATTAAAATAAATTTATAATCCAAAATGAGGAGGTGGGATTCTAACCACAACCCAGAAGAAGTGAATGGGAGGGCAAACTACTGAACCAACTTCATTCGTCATGATTATTAGTAATTAAGCATAATTTGATGGAGAATATATATATATATATATATATATATATATATATATCTTAGTTCTACCACTTTGGATCTTTCCAGCAAGTACCCTTGATCAGATCGTTTACAATGGGAAACATATATAATTTAAAAACAAACAAGAAATATCAAGATTTAAAAGTTTTTGTACATATCTTCTACAAAACCAAGTTTAAGAGTACTGAATTCGTACTGTACACATTGATGTGAGTGAGAATTTTTAATTCGTTACCAACGTCGTATCTTTTGTTTTAGGAATCACTTTAATAGCTAGGATGACAAACATAATTATATTATGGAAAAAATATAAAATATATAATATGTTGGGTGTATTTTCTACAAGGTTAAACTTTTAGGGTAAATGCGGAGTACTCCAAAGAGATTCAGTAAGTTTCCAAGGTCAACCAATGTTCCAGAGAAAGTGAGATATCTCAAGTTTCAGGAAGCAATATTTTGGGCATATTGGAAATGGAAGTGATTCATGCTCATCTCTACAAGTAATTTAAATTTTTTTTAAAACAACAAAAAGAAGGAGTCTAATTATCTCACCAAGCAATGACTGGTCTGCACGTCTTGAAAGATTTTCTATGTCATCTTTGAAATGGACAAGTGCTTCCCGCTCCAATTCTGCACAGTCAACGTGGAGATCAACAGTAAGGGACGGAATCCCACAAAGGAAAAGCAGAAGCCAAAGAAGTTGAGCTATGAAAGCAGTACTAGTGCTATGAGCCATGATTTATGATCAGGTTTTGCAAATTTTACTCAAAGCAAAATTGGACATTTATAGAATAATGGATATGGCGCAAAAGTCTTCCGTCAGAAAACCATACCCTTTAAAATACTATTTTATGTGTAAAAGATTCCTGTACCTACCCCTCTTACGCATTTGGTTATGGAAATTGGAGGGAGAGTAGATGAGAAGCTTAGATGCTCAAACATTTCGATCCAATGTGACCCATCATAGTGTTTCGAAGTTTTAACCATAGAATTTTCCAGATATTGCGTTCATTTCAAAAATGATAAATGGTGATTTTGACCATGATTTTTGACTCAGATTCTCATACCCATAATTGATGTCCCATTGTCTTAATTCTTTTTTGTTTTTTTTTTTTTTTGTGTTTTTATTTTGTTAATGGTATGAACTAATTACGACTCTTTATCAACAGTCAAAAAATTATGAATAAATTCTATAGGTGTATCTAGTTGATTGATATACTCCCATACATGCACTACGGAAGACATGATTCTTTGTCACGATTTTTATGATGATTTGTAACAAATTTTTTTCACAAAATCTAATACTTAGCCACGCCAAGACCTAAATTAATTAAAATGGAAATCCTATATATATAGTACTTTACTTTTCTTTTCTTTTTTTAATTTTTTTTCTCTTTGTGCATTAGGCTGATATATAATTACATATAAAGATCTAATCTTGATATAGGCTATCGAATGTTTGCCTATTTGAATACGGGGTATGTAGGATCACTCATTGCCATCTTCCAAGTATTTGTTTTTTGATTTATATATATATATATATTTTTTTTTTTTTCCTCTTCATCAGAAGCATTTGTTTTTGTTTAATTTTTTGGGTAGAAAATAAAGAAACAGTGTGGCTGATCGATGTTTTAATAAATTGGGAAGGGGAAATATCAACTGTGGCTAATATGTATGGATACATATAAAAAGCGATATTGAACATGTATGGCTCCAAATAAATTAATGAACCCGGCCATCAAGACTTATTTCTATGTTTATTATTTACCAGATGCGATAGTTAGTAATTTTCGACGAATTTTTTTGGAGGGTGAATACTTTGGATCGAAACATGACCTGATACCAAATAAGACGATTTCCGCTACTTGATCTGTTCCCCTTAAAAGACGGTTGCTTCGATGTAATGATGGTGTCTATTTTGTCTTAGAATATCTCCAAAAAGCATTCTAAAAGCTAATGTGGACCGGATTGGACGCTCCTACTGGACCGAGAGGGGGTCAACGAAGATTTTTCAAAATGATCTCACGGCTTGACTTTTCATTCATATATTTGAATGTATTTACGCACATTAAGATCACTATATGGATTATTACAAAAGGAAGTTTGATAAAGTCAAAAATAATGATGGCTACATATGGTTAACCGAAAGCACCACGTAAACAATGACTGAAGTAAATAATGATGGCGATATATGGTTGACTGACAACACCAAGTGTTGAACCTATAATTTTGTGATTTCACATGATTAAGGTTTATCAATATATCTTCAGTATTTCTAAATTAGAACGTGGCAACGGCTTGGTAAAGACATCTGAGGGTTGAGCAAAGGAAGAGATATATATAACGTGTCACCAAAGAACCCAAGGCTACCTTTTCCCATGCAAAGTGATAATCCAACTCAATACGCTTGGCACGTGCATGAAACATGGGATTTATAGGCACATATAAGGCACTCATGTTATCACAAAATAACTGTGAAGGGGAGGACAAAACCACACCAATGTCTCGTAAAATAAAGGAGATCCACGTTAACTGAGCAGTGGTAGATGCCATCGACAGTTACTCTGCTTCAAAACTAGAACGAGAAACCGTGGGCTCTTTCTTAGAACTCCATGAAATACAATTTTCTCCTAGAAAGACACAATATTTTGTGATGCTCCGTCAGGTTACAGAACAATCTGCCCAATCAACATCCGAAAAACCATACAAATTGGTTGGACTTTCAGACAAATAGCGGAGTCCAATAAACCCACCAAATAAGAGTGTAATGGCCCATAATAATGTGCAACTTAAATTGAATTATCTATAAACTTGTGCAATGTTAAAATACTAGCATGAATAATGTGAAATAATTAATAAGTGTTCTTTTATAAATTCATTGTATTTCCAAATAAAGTTAGTTCATTACTAAACCACCTACATCTGAAAGATGGCTTAATAAATAAATTCATCATATATAAATTTTTAATAACGTATGCGAATATAAATCCCATATTGATTATATATAGATATTTTAAAGTTTTTTATAGGATTAATCTTTTAAGATGAAATCCTAATTTAATTTTTATAATATTATTGATGCTTTCTATTTAATTTTTATAGGTGAGCATGATTTTGGAATTAAAAATACATTTTCTAAAGGAAAAGATTAAGCTTTGGCCAACTTGACATGCATGAATTCTTATTACCACCTACACAGCAGCCTTGGGCCTCACTCCATTTGCCAAAATGGTGTGTCCAAGAGTAGCTCCATGCCACTCATGCCATGCATCACGCCCTTTCTCCTTACTAGAACAAGTGTCCTGTACTTACCCCTCTTAAGCAGTTGGTTATATATGGAAATTGGAGGGGTGGAGTAGATTAGAAGCTTAGATGCGCAAACATTTCAGTCTTCTGTCATAAGACCATACCCATTAAAATACTCTTTTAGGTGTAACTGACCCTGTACTTACACCCTCTTAAGCATTTGGCTATGGAAATTGGAGGGGGAGTAGATTAGAAGCTTAGATGCTCAAACATTTCCATCCAATGGAACCCATCATAGTGTTTCGAGGTTCTTTCTTTTTGTTCTTTTTTTTTTTTTTTTTTTTTTCAAGTATGGGATAAACCATAGAGTTTCCGATATATTGGACTCTTCTTAAAAATGATAAATGATGATTTTGACCATGATGCTTGACTCAGAGTCTCAGACCCATAATTGACGTTACATTGTTTTTTTTTTTTTTTTTTTTTAAAGCTATAAACTAATTATGATTCTTTATCGACAGTAAAAAAATTATGAATAAATTATATAGTAGTATCTAATTGATTGATTTAACCCCATGCATGCAATATGGAAGACATGATTGTTAGTCGTGATTTTTATGATGATTTAAACAAAATTTTGTCACAAAATCTGATATTTAGCCAAACTAAGACCTAAATTAATTAAGTCGGAAATCCTATTTACATATTACTTTACTTTTTTTTTTTTTTTTTCTCTTTTCGTGTGCATTAGGCCGATATAGTTAAATATAAAGAACTAATCTTGATATGGACTATAAAATGTTTGCCTTCTTGAATACGGGAATATATAGGACCCATTGCCATCTTCCACGTATTTGTTTTTTGAATATATATATATATATATATATATTTTTTTTTTTTTCTTCACCAGAAGTATTTGTTTTTGTTTAACTTTTTGGGTAGAAAATATAGAAACAGCGTGCCTGATATTTTAATCAATTGGGAAGGGGGAATTTCAACTGTGGCTAGTCTATATACGTACATATAGAAATTAATGAACACGGCCATCAAGACTTTATTATTATATTTATTATTTACCAGATTCAATAGTTAGTAATTTTCTACGAATTTCTTGGAGGTGAATACTCTGGATCCAAACATGACCACACCTCCCCAAATTCACAAGCCCAGAAACTGCATTCTCCTTCGTCCTCAAGCTCGAACCCGTCGAAGGGTCCAGCAAATCCGCCATAACCCCCCAACACCTTTAGCCTTCAAGAAAGCCTCCTCGCTCTCCTCGCACCCAGCGATCTGAGCCACCACCGCCGTCGCATCCTCAACAATCCCGACCCTGCCATTCTTCACAACAAGTGAGAACAGCGGCGAAACAGCTTCGCGCTCGATCAGCGAGCTCCGATTCAGAGGGTAGAGAGCGATTCTGTCGATGCGATCGAGTGGAACGGTAAAACCCGGTGTATGTGTCTGCTTAAGCTCTAAAATGTTACAAATTAATCTGGATCGTTGGATTAATCCAATGGTTAAAAATGAGGCTTCCAAAAGAGGCACTGCTTTCCTTATTTTTTTTTTTTTTAAATTGTGTATATCTTTTTATTTTCTAAAATATAAAAACAAGAGAATTAAAATTTAGGATAATCCCAAAATTAATTATAAAATTCAAATAAAAGAGCAAAATTAATTTTTTTGATAGGAAATTAAAATAAGAAAAATGAAACAAATTTTTATAAAAAAAATTGAAAACAAGAGAAAAAAAATTTCTTTTGTGTTTTTATCGACATCCAAACAAGATAGAAACTTTGATAAGGAAAATTATTTTTCTTTTTCTCGTACTTTTTTTCTTTTTATTTTTCCATCCATTTTTTTGAATCTAGTTTTGGTTGTAAAAAAAAGCAAGGAATATTTCTCTAATATAGTTTTTTTGCTAACAAATATTTCTATAATATAATTGAAAAATATACACTTTTTGTTTTAATTAAAAAAAAATACATTTGTTGGATAATCCAATTAGCATAATTAAGATAAAATGTTTGTATAGTAGGCATTTATTATTTATATTTGAATTTATCAAATAATTTTCTATATTTTAGTGTTAATAAACACTATATTTTCTTTACTTATAATAATTTTTAATATTTATGAATTATTTTATTATTATTGTATTTTTATATTATCTTATTATATTAATTACTCATACGTAAAAATTTATATTCTAAATTAAATATTTACAGTTTTCTTAATTTTATTGACATTTCCATCGATATCGATATTTCCATCGATATTTTCATAAAATTATACTTTCAATATTTTTTTCGATATCGATATTTTCATCGCTGTCAATAACACAGCTTTCATTATTTGATATGTTCCTCTTACTCTTTTGTCTTTGAATATTTCCAAAAAGCATTCTAAAGCTAATGGAAAGTGGATTAGATTGAAGCTCTTAGATAGGGGGTCAACAATGTTTCCGCGGATCCATCAAAGAGTTTTTCTTCGTTTTTTTTTTAATTTTTTTAATTACATCATTAGGGAATGGGAAATTTTTGACGGAAGTTAAAAACTGAAATGCAATCTTCAGAAGTTCTAAAGAGCAGAATATCATTTTTTTTAACCATTTACAACAGTAAAATAAATATTTACAAATAAATATTTGTAATTAAAGATGTTCAGCTTGCAATAAAAAATAAAATAATATAAAGACTTTCAGGGTTATGGTCCACCAAACAAGAATGTAATGGCCCATAATAATGTGCAACTTAAATTGAATTGTCTATAAACTTGTGGAATGTTAAAATAAAAATGTACAAATATTGTAAAATAATTATTAAGTTTTCCCTTATAAATTTATTACATTTTTTAAATAAAAGCTTCTCAGTTGATAAATTATTTACATTAAAAATTATTTATATTAAAACTAAGGGTTTGAAATATCAGAATGAAAAATTTGTTATAAAAATTATCAAAAATAAATAAATAAATAAATTCATTACATAATAAGTTTTTTGCAGAGTGTGCGAAAATAAATCCCATATTTGCTTAGAAATGGGTATTTTAGTGGGCATATAAGAGGTTTGAATTATCTCTCTATAGAATTAACTTTTTAGGATGGAACCTTAAGATTCAATAAATGGTGACAAAGCTACATATAAGCATGAGATAAAAGCCTTAGGTGATTGAATGTTGATGGGCTCTCAAATGGTAGACTGCAATGGTGAATTTAGATTCCATGATCGACGACACTACTAGAATCGCGTTGATAACTGACGCAATAAATGCGTCGCACAAAATAAATAACGACGTATCGCACGGTGTCGCCTAATGTCTTGTCGCTAAATCTATAAGACAATAAGCGACGCATTATAAGAGTCGCCTATCTTTGACTTTTTAGCGACTCATATTTACTTTTAGCGACGCATTAATAGAATCGCCTATTTAGCGACGCATTGACTATTTAGAGACGCATTATTAGTGTCGCCTATTTAGCGACGCATTTTACTATTTAGCGACGCATTAGTAGAGTCGTCTATTTAGCGACGCATTAATAAAGTGACTATTTAGCGACGCATTAATAGAGTCGCCTATTTAGTGACGCATTAATAGAGTTGACTATTTAGCGACGCATTAGTAGAATTGCCTATTTAGAGACGCATTAATAGAGTTGCCTATTTAACGACAGATCGACACTTTTAGTGACGCATTATTTCTTAATGCGTCGCCCCTTCTTTTTTTTTTAAAATTTTTTTAAATTTTGTGAAAAGTGATTAAAATAGTAAAAATATAAAAATAATTAAAATACAAAAAAATGAAAACTAGCTTCATCCAAAATGAATAGAATACAAAAATTTTAAATAAATATTTTGTCATAACAAATTAATTATCAAATAAATTAAATATCATCTCATTGATATATTTTTACATAATTTGTAAGCTATTGTATTTTTCATAACAAATTTAATATTAATTAAACTTCCATGAATGCATATTCATTGAGATGGAAGTTGACCTCTTGTTGACGATATTACATCCTCATACTGCATATGGAAACATTAAAAAAGTTATTAGCATGCACTTATGCAAAATAAATAAAATATTAATCATTATTAAATTTGTAATTTAGTATAAATGAAAATTTAAAAAATATTACCATTGTTCTTAAGATTTGACGAATCACATTTCTCCCCTCATAGTCATTACAAACATAGTCACTCTCACATTCATCCTCATTATCATTTTCATCGACACTTGGCAACTATATGACAAATGGATTGTGAGCCATCTTTGTATCTCCAAGAACATCTTCTTCAACAACCGTACGATGTTGTGGTGAAGTTAAAACAATAGACCATCTTGATTCAAGTTAATCTTCAACACAAAATACTTGTTGAACTTAGCAAAATAATGTCAAGCAATATCACAAACATAATTTCTAAAAAAGCAAGATTAATAAAACCCAATGAACCTAAGCTGCAGTTAAAATGAAAAAAAAAAAAAAAAACAACCCACCTCATGTTAAGAAAAAAGAAACTCACCTAAACGATGGAGATAAAGAAAGAAGAAAACCAAAAAATCACGAGGGCGACAAAGAGAAATCTAGCTTCTCGGCTGACGACAACGTAGGCAAATGAAAAATGAAACCTGGAATATCTCACTCTTCAAGTCTCTCTTAGATTGCTTCCAAATCTAATATCGATTAGGTGGTGTACCTGATGTAGTTTTAAAAAAGAAAAAATGGATTTAAAGGAGCGCGTAAAAATTTAAAAACGCGCCAAAAATTTTCAAAAAATGGCAAGAACGCGCCTTTTCTCCCAATTGCATTTTTTTTCTTTGATTAATATTTTTATTTTTCAACTACAAATAAAAACCGAAAATATTTCTTAAAAATGCGAAGCAAAATATCGAAGATTGCTGTTTATTTTTATGTTTTTCAAGTACACCTTTACTCATTATAAAATTTGCATGTCTTTCAAAATTTTTGTTTTTGTTAATTGAGAGAATAGGCAACGTATTCTCTTCAAGAAGGATTGCCTGTGGTGTGGTGATTTCTTGAGAGTGTAGGAGGTCTTGGGTTCAATTCTTGTTATGGTCCTATTTTGATTTTATTTTTTTTAAATGTTTAAAAAAAAAATTTTTTAAAAAAAAGGAACAGGCGACGCATTTGTTGAGGAATGCGTCGCCTGTTCTTGTATTTGGCGACGCATTGATTCAATAATGCGTCGCCTAACACTATATTAGCCAATATTTGCTATATTAGTACATATAAGTGATTTGGCCTAGTGGTGTGGTGATTTCCTGAGAGTGTATGAGGTCCTGGGTTCAATTCTTGTAATGGTCCAATTTTGATTTTATTTTTTTTAAATGTTTAAACAAAAAAATTGAAAAAAAAAAAAAGGAACAGGCGACGCATTTGTTGAGGAATGCGTCGCCTGTTCTTGTATTTGGCGACGCATTGTTTGAATAATGCGTCGCCTAACACTATATTAGCCAATTTTTGCTGTATTAGTACATATAAGTGATTTGGCCTAGTGGTGTGATTATTTCTTGAGAGTGTATGAGGTCTTGGGTTCAATTCTTGTTATGGTCATATTTTGATTTTATTTTTTTTAAATGTTTAAACAAAAAAATTGAAAAAAAAAAAAGAACAGGCGACGCATTTGTTGAGGAATACGTCGCCTGTTCTTGTATTTGGCGACGCATTGTTTCAATAATGCGTCGCCTAACACTCTATTAGCCAATTTTTGTTGTATTAGTACATATAAGTGATTTGGCCTAGTGGTGTGGTGATTTTGTGAGAGTGAATGAGGTTCAGGGTTCAATTCTTGTTATGGTCTTATTTTGATTTTATTTTTTTTAAATGTTTAAACAAAAAAATTGAAAAAAAAAAAAGAACAGGCGACGCATTTGTTGAGGAATGCGTCGCCTGTTCTTGTATTTGGCGACGCATTGTTTGAATAATGCGTCGCCTAACACTATATTAGCCAATTTTTGCTGTATTAGTACATAAAAGTGATTTGGCCTAGTGGTGTGGTGATTTCTTGAGAGTGTAAGAGGTCCTGGGTTCAATTCTTGCTATGGTCTTATTTTGATTTTTTTTTTAAATGTTTAAACAAAAAAATTGAAAACAAAAAAGAACAGGCGACGCATTTGTTGAGGAATGCGTCGCCTGTTCTTGTATTTGGCGACGCATTGATTCAATAATGCGTCGCCTAACACTATATTAGCCAATATTTGCTATATTAGTACATATAAGTGATTTGGCCTAGTGGTGTGGTGACTTCCTGAGAGTGTATGAGGTCTTTGGTTCAATTCTTGTTATGGTCCTATTTTGATTTTATTTTTTTTAAATGTTTAAACAAAAAAATTGAAAAAAAAAAAAGAACAGGCGACGCATTTGTTGAGGAATACGTCGCCTGTTCTTGTATTTGGCGACGTATTGTTTCAATAATGCGTCGCCTAACACTCTATTAGCCAATTTTTGTTGTATTAGAACATATAAGTGATTTGGCCTAGTGGTGTGGTGATTTCCTGAGAGTGTATGAGGTCCTGGGTTCAATTCTTGTTATGGTCCTATTTTGATTTTATTTTTTTTAAATGCTTAAACAAAAAAATTGAAAAAAAAAAAAGAACAGGCGACGCATTTGTTGAGGAATTGGTGACGCATTGTTTCAATAATGCGTCGCCTAACACTCTATTAGCCAATTTTTGTTGTATTAGTACATATAAGTGATTTGGCCTAGTGGTGTGGTGATTTCCTGAGAGTGAATGAGGTTCTGGTTCAATTCTTGTTATGGTCTTATTTTGATTTTATTTTTTTAAAATGTTTAAACAAAAAAATTGAAAAAACAAAAAGAACAGGCGACGCATTTGTTGAGGAATGCGTCGCCTGTTCTTGTATTTGGCGACGCATTGTTTGAATAATGCGTCGCCTAACACTATATTAGCCAATTTTTGCTGTATTAGTACATATAAGTGATTTGGCCTAGTGGTATGGTGATTTCTTGAGAGTGTAAGAGGTCCTGGGTTCAATTCTTGTTATGGTCTTATTTTAATTTTTCTTTTAAATGTTTAAACAAAAAAATTGAAAAAAAAAAAGAACAGGCGACGCATTTGTTGAGGAATGCGTCGCCTTTCTTGTATTTGGCGACGCATTGATTCAATAATGCGTCGCCTAACACTATATTAGCCAATATTTGCTATATTAGTACATATAAGTGATTTGGCCTAGTGGTGTGGTGATTTCCTGAGAGTGTATGAGGTCCTGGGTTCAATTCTTGTAATGGTCCAATTTTGATTTTATTTTTTTTAAATGTTTAAACAAAAAAATTGAAAAAAAAAAAAGGAACAGGCGACGCATTTGTTGAGGAATGCGTCGCCTGTTCTTGTATTTGGCGACGCATTGTTTGAATAATGCGTCGCCTAACACTATATTAGCCAATTTTTGCTGTATTAGTACATAAAAGTGATTTGGCCTAGTGGTGTGGTGATTTCTTGAGAGTATAAGAGGTCCTGGGTTCAATTCTTGTTATGGTCTTATTTTGATTTTTTTTTAAAATGTTTAAACAAAAAAATTGAAAAAAAAAAAGAACAGGCGACGCATTTGTTGAGGAATGCGTCGCCTGTTCTTGTATTTGGCGACGCATTGATTCAATAATGCATCGCCTAACACTATATTAGCAAATTTTTACTGTATTAGTACATATAAGTGATTTGGCCTAGTGGTGTGGTTATTTTCTGAGAGTGTATGAGGTCTTGGGTTCAATTTTTATTATCGTCCTATTTTGATTTTATTTTTTTAAAATGTTTAAAAAAAAAATTGAAAAAAAAAAAAGAACAGGCGACGCATTTGTTGAGGAATGCGTCGCCTGTTCTTGTATTTGGCGACGCATTGATTCAATAATGCGTCGCCTAACACTATATTAGCCAATATTTGCTATATTAGTACATATAAGTGATTTGGCCTAGTGGTGTGGTGATTTCCTGAGAGTGTATGAGGTCCTGTGTTCAATTCTTGTTATGGTTCAATTTTGATTTTATTTTTTTTAAATGTTTAAACAAAAAAATTGAAAAAAAAAAAGGAACAGGCGACGCATTCTCTTGTATTTGGCGACGCATTGTTTGAATAATGCGTCGCCTAACACTATATTAGCCAATTTTTGCTGTATTAATACATAAAAGTGATTTGGCCTAGTGGTGTGGTGATTTCTTGAGAGTGTAAGAGGTCCTGGGTTCAATTCTTGTTATGGTTTTATTTTGATTTTTTTTTTAAATGTTTAAAAAAAAATTGAAAAAAAAAAAAAGAACAGGCGACGCATTTGTTGAGGAATGCGTCGCCTGTTCTTGTATTTGGCGACGCATTGATTCAATAATGCGTCGCCTAACACTATATTAGCAAATTTTTGCTGTATTAGTACATATAAGTGATTTGGCTTAGTGGTGTGGTGATTTCTTGAGAGTGTAAGAGGTTCTGGGTTCAATTCTTGTTATGGTCCTATTTTGATTTTTTTTTAAATGTTTAAACAAAAAAATTGAAAAAAAAAAAGAACAGGCGACGCACGGTCGCCTGTGGGTCGCCTGTTAAACGTATAACAAAAAAGAAAAAAAAAATCAACCTCAGTTATGTTGCTCTAATATCTTTATGGGTTATTTGTTGTTAAATTAAGATTAATTAAAAGAACTAAAAAAAAAAAAAAAGTGGAGGAGAGAACAGGCGACGCACAATCTATATAGTACGTCGTATATTTATTGAATTTTTACTGACGCATTAACCTAAGAGTCGCGGTTTTGTTTTTTCAGACGTGTTTGTTTCGTAGCGTCGCTAAATAAGTGTCGCTAGATATCAATTTTCGCGTAGTGCGAATTAAATTCCATTTCTAGATGGTGCAGTGATGAGGACCTCTATGCTAAGGGTATATGGAAGAGGCCATGCCAAGTGCCATGCAATTGGCCGGGTGAAACCCTAAGCCTCATTATCTATACATCTTACATGATCAAAATCACCAAGGCAATGAGCCAAATTAAGATCAGAGGACAGAATTCCACACAGATTTAGAAGTGAAAGAAATTTACTGGAAATAGTATTGCTATGTTCCATGGTTTTGATAGGAGATGGGAAAGTTGGATATGTTTTGCATAGTTTCTATGAGATATTGTATAGAGATCTAGTTGATATTGCTTATTTACAAGGTTTTCAATACGTATAGTTGGGTAAGTCAAAATTTAACTGAAATGGAAATTCTTTAATCATCTTTTCAATATATTTAGCTAAGGTGATTCTTTAACACAGAAAAAAAAATGTGTATAAATATATATATATATATATATACATTATTTTTATTTAAGACTAGAGAAAATGATCTGCCTCTAACTCAGAAATTCATTGGCTTCACATGCATAGAGCTTTCTTTCCATTTTTATATTGATTTTATTTAGATCTTTTAGAAGAGTTTTGTCTTTCTCCCTTTAACTATTTTTCAATTTTGTTTTCTTTTTCTTTTCTTTTTTTTTCTTCTTTTTTTTCATTTTTTGATGGAACCCTTCACTACTTTGTTTACGTGTTTTTGTTCTGTTTGTATATTTTCTTAGTCTATGACTTGTAGTCAATGTGGAAGACTGTGGTCTGTGGTAGCTGATCAATGTTGAAAAAAGGTGAATATATGCTCGGATGAAAGGAATATGAATGTGGCATAAACACTTAATGTTAGAGCATTTTTTGTGCACCTTCTTAGCTTCCAAACATTTCTATCATATACCAAACTAATAAAAGTACATAAGAAAAATGCGACTTTACAAATATTGGAATGTCTAAATGAAAGTTCCAATTTAATATAAGGGGTCACAAATTAAATGAGAAAATATTAAAATGTCTAAACGAAAATGCAAGCTAAAGGAGAGTTTGTTGATACAAGTTAGTTTCTACCTGTAAAATATTCTTATAATTAATATAGCAATAAAGGAGAGTTTGTTGATACAAGTTAGTTTCTACCTTCAAAACATTCTTACAATTAATGTAGTTATCTAAAATACTAGAAAATCACTATTCAAAGTCATTTGATGAAATACAAAATGTAGCAACTTAATATTGTTTTTGATTCAATTTGGTTCTCTTTTTGCCTATGAAGTGTTCTTTCGCTCTGCCAACAAAGTGAAAATAGGCATCTCTCCAAGACCTTTTGATGATCAAAGTGCTACAAACAACCCAAAATCCCATAAAGAAACCCCAAAAAAATGCTGATGAAGAAGCCTAGCTGCTCAATTACTGGATCCCCAACATCACCATCTTCCTCTTCTTTTTCCCCAACATTCTATAATGCTGCCTGTACAGTCGGTTGGCAAAGGCTTCCCACAGAGGCCAACATTGCCTTGATAGATTGATGGATCGTCAAGGGTCTGAAACTGGTTGGCGGTTAGAATTTTCCTTGATAAGTTTGTATGACAGATTCAAATGACTTAGAAATGTTAAAGAAGGCATGCTGAGTGGAATTGGCCCAAAAAGTTTGTTGTTTGAGAGATCAAGAGTTTCTAGGCTTTTCAAGTTGCCAATGTCTACTAGGATAAGCCTTGTCAAATAATTCATCGATAAATTCAAAGCCACCAATTTTACGAGCCTTATAAGCTCCTTTGGAATCTCCCCTGAGAAGTTATTATTGGAGAGATCAGGCTATTAACAATCGATAAGGTGGAGTACATATATTCTATCGTTCTTCCTTTCACCACTATCTAACTTACATTGACTAATGCTGTATCAGAATCTACAAGTTCAAATATCATACCACTCAGATTGCCAATGCAATCTGGAATATGACTTGACAGAGAATTGTAAGAGAAATCCAATATATGAAGATTGGCAAGGCTGCAGAACGTCAAAGGAATGTCTTCGGTGAAGAAGTTGGCCCGCATGTGTAAAATCAATATATTTGGCATGGTTTCTCCTATGCATGATGGAAGTTTCCCAGAAAATTTGTTATCACCAAGATCAAGACTAGCCAAACATGTGCAGTTTTTCAAAGAGGAAGGAAGTTCAACTGAAAGCTTGTTGTTAGAGAGAACTAAAAATTTGAGAAAATGAAGATTACATATTGAGCTTGGGATTGTCCCATAAAGATGGTTGTTAAAGAGATCAAGGATGCTTACATATTGTGTGGTGATGGTGGAATTGGTATTTGACACTGTACTTCTTGCAAACATTAATCCAAAGTGTGTTACGTCGTATAGACCTTTCTTTATGGATATCGATTCTGATTTCATGCCACTCAGATTACCAATGCAATGTGGAATATGACCAAAAAAGCTATTGTGTGAGAGATCTAATATGTGAAGATTGGGAAGGCTGCAGAGTTGTGAAGGAATGTTTCCAGTAAAGAAATTGGCCTTCAAGCGTACAATCAACAATGCAGAAATGATTTCAATCCAAACTGGAAGTTTCCCAAAAAATTTGTTATAACTAAGATCAATATTTACCATCTTAGAGCAGTTTCTCACAGAAGGAAGTTCTCCAGAGAAATTGTTACTCGGGATACTAAAATATTGAAGATGACTAAGTGAACCAATTGATCTTGGGATTGTTCCATATAGACTATTATTTGATATGTCTATAAACTCCAAGAAGGGTAAATTCTCCTAGAACTGAGGAACTTGACCAGATAATTTATTGTTGGAGATAACCAAGACTGTTAATTTGGATAGATTTCCTATGGACAAGAGGATGTCTAAAGTGGAGAGCAATGGCATTGCTTCGCCAATGTAATCAAGAATTGGCCTGAAAAACTGATTAGTACTCAAATACAAAGTGGTAGTATTTGATGACAAGAATGGGAAGGGGCCATCAAAATGGTTGGAAAGCAAATACACAGATGAATGTTTGTTGAACCTTAATGAGCTGAGCACTCTGCCACCTATGTTATTATAAGATAGATCTAGCATATCAAGTTTCACATCCATTTTCTAAAACCAATTTGGAATGGTGTTTGAAATTGAGGCATTGACGAGTGACAGAATGCTCATCTCATCTTGATTCTGAAGCCATGTGGGAAATTTAGGACCTAGTTGGCACAACTTGATGGAGAGGTATTTGAGCTTAAAAGGAGGTATCCAGTCAAAGCTAATGTTGAAAACCAAAGAAATATTGTGTGATAGCCCAGACCACCCGCATGAGATATTGTCCTCTTTGGACCTGGGGAATTCTCTTACAACCCAGCCTTCAAGGTTTTGAAAGGCCTCTCAATAGTTAGGGGGAATCCTCTTTCAAACCCTACACCTACCAGTTCCACTGGCCTGGGCCTCCCAGGCCCAACCGAGATATTATCCGTTTTGGAAGCTAGGTGGTGAGCCCAATCCCACCCCTCACGGTTTTGTTTCCTCACAGGAAAGTCTCTCAAAGGAAAGGTATCCACATCCACTTATATGGAGTGTTTCGTTCCCCTTTCCAACCGATGTGGGACTTCACAATCCTTCCCTCTTGGGGCCGAGGATCCTCACTGGCACACCGATCCGGAACCTGGCTCTAATACCATCTGTGATAGCCCAGATCACCCATATGAGATATTGTCCTCTTTGGACCTGGGGAATCATCTTACAACCCAGCCCTCAAGGTTTTAAAAAGTCTCTCAGTGGTTAAGGGGAATCCTCTTCCAACCCCTACACCTACCAGTCCCACTGGCCTGGGCCTCCCAGGTCCAACCGAGATATTCTTTACTTTGGAAGCTAGGTGGTGAGCCCAATCCTACCTCTCGCGGTTTTGTTTCCTCACAGAAAGGCCTCTCAAGGAAAAGGTATCTACATCCACTTATATGGAGTGTTTCATTCCCTTTTCCAACCGATGTGGGACTTCACATATTGTTTGGAGATTGGTTAGCACAACTGATTGCCAACTCCTTCAAGCTAGAAAGGTTCATCAAATGAGCTTCCGTTAAGATTCCTTCCTATATGTTCTCTGAGATATCCAACACAACCAACTTTGAAAGTTGCCCAAGATTTTTTGGTATTATACTCATCCGGTTATCTCCTAATAAAATCTTTTGCAAAGATTTTAAGTTTCCAATAGAGCATGGAAGTGAGCCTTGTAAAGAGTTGTTTGACAGTTGAAGAAATCTTAAGCTCTCAATATATCCCAAAGAATTGGGCAGTTTTCCCATTACTCCATTGTCTCCCAAATCTAAAGTCTCCAACCTATTGCTGAAGCATTCAGACAAACTGTCAAAAGAATCAACTATTTCACCAGAGATTTTACTATCATAAAGCTCCAAATTGCACAACTTTCCCAAATTTCTTGACAACTTACCCCAGTGGATTCCTGACAAGTCAAGCTTTTCAAGAAAAGCTAGATTAGATATTGCATCCGGAATTTCTCCATGGAAATGGTTGTTACTGAGGTCAAGCTTAACTAGGCTTTTAAGATTGAACAACCAATCTGGTATTGTGGATTTGAAACCATTGTTTGAGAGATCAAGCACAGAAAGAGAGGTGAAATTAAGAAAAGGAAAGGTCAAAGGCGGATCAAAAAGTTGACAATTGGGTAAGTGCAATTCCAGGATCAATGGGATCCTACTAACAGTTTGGAGCAAATATGTTGCAGACATGGTCAGGTCCCAACCTTCACTATAAGAAATTCACCTTTTATCGACAAAATAATATTGTTGGCAAAAACATTAAATTCGTCGGTATACATTTTACCAACAAAAATAAATTCATTGGCCATTTCGTCGCCTATGCCTCATTTGCAATTGTATTTACCGACAAATTTTTAATTTTTGTTGGTTAAAATTTTTGTCGACAAAAATTTAGCTTTGTCGCCAAAAACTATTTCCAACGAATCTAAAATTGTGGGTAAAAGGTTTTGGGGACAACCTAGAGCATCTGCAAAATAATTTTTTATATTGGAGAGAAATTAATTAGTGACAAAATTTTTTTGTCGGCAATAAATAATTTGTCGACAAAAATAAAATCTATCAGCAAAGGCTTCTTTTAGCGACAAAAGAAGTTATTGATTGTTACATCAAATTATTTTTTAGCGACGAAATGTTTTGACAGTAATGTTATTTTGTTATTTTTGCTGACAAAAAACTCATTTTTGTCAGCAAAGATCTTTGAAAAGTTTTTTTTTTTAAATTTTCCTAATAAAAAAAAAAACAAAATTGAACCAGCATACGTAACAAAAGCTTATCATATCATATCATCATAATAAAGGAAATGAAACAAAAGACCTCATTTTCAGGAAAAAAAAAAAAAAAATTCCTAAACAACTTGGAGTTAAGTATCATATCCTTCTCTTGTGAAAAAACTTTCTTGGCAATTGAAAGTTTATAACTCATCATGGCCTCGTAGTCAGCATCCTGCATAGATTAACATCAGAACATATTATTTTGAATGAACTTATATGTGGATCGATGCATATGCTCTCATCATAACCATAACTTTTCCCATGAAATGTCGAAGTTTAAAACATGCAGTCATGTGCCAGAATCAATGAAAAGGAGAAGGACTTCAGAGGACTTTAGAGAATAAGAAAAATAAGCCAAGTGCCACGGAATGTCAACAGCAAATCACCAAACTCTTTGACATCCTCCATCATGCAATAACTAAAGAAATAAAAAAAAAAAAAAAAATGGAATTACCTTTCCATCCAGCTTTTCTTTTGCCTCCTGAATCTCTAGCTGTAAGGAGAACGAAAAACAAATGCCAAGAAAACAAAGAATAGGTGTCAGTTGAAAACAAATGCAAGGAAACACGTGATGCTCAATAAGTTAGAAGATAGAACCGACAAAAAACAAAAATTTCATACAAGGATCATATAGCAACGGGAATTTCACTCATGACATAACCAAATCAGAGGAAATATATGGAGCTTGAAATCATGCAAGCTTGGAAGTCACAAGTGGCAAATAACAGAAAATTTGGGATATTAAGTCATATCGAGCAAGTTCCAAAACGTAAGGATCTGAACCTTTACATAGCGGAAAACAGACAACAGTAGTGCAAGCTGGTAAAATATTCTTCAGTCGAGTTCTAGCACAACTTTTCCTGGAATTTGCTTTTTATCTTTTGCCTCGTGAGCTTCTCTTACTTGGGCAATTGGAAATGTCTTCTCTACAGGTATTTTTAACTTTCCTGCTTCAGAAAGCCTTCGAACCTCATCTAAAACTTCTGAATCAGCTCTCATATAAGTCCACCAGTATTCTACACCATCATATAAAAAAGAAACAGCATGAGAAATAGCATAATACTGCTATTTAGGACGTCTTTATATTATACGTGTAAAAAGAAGCATTGAAGTATGCCAATAGGAATACATAGAATTGTGATAAGTATACATTTACAATGAAATACTTTGAAGATTATGGGAAATATGAATGATCAAGTATATATTTTAAAATGAAACAATTTTCTCCTACTTTTATGGAACAGTTATATTATCATTTGATTTTGTATTATAATATCGGACCTCATCACTGTGTAATATCTTATAATTGTTGATTGCTGGCCACTCAATTTCCACAATTTTGTAAGGTTGATGAAGAGACAAAAATCAACTGAAACCAACTACCACTTAGATCCCAATTTAATTTCATTAGTCATTCTGGTGACCACAACAAATTAATTCCCATTAATTAGTCTAAAAGCTAAAAAGGGAGTTTTAAGGAAAATATTTACGTTCACAAAAGATTTGCATGGCAATCATAAAATATCCAATTAAATTGTCCCCATCCATAACTCTTGTTCATGTTCGTGTCTGCACGTGCAAATAAAAACCTTGAGTAATCTTTTAAAGAAGCTCCCAAGTGAAGGTATTTTAAAGAAGAAAGACCAGAAAGCCATGTTATGCTACTCTTATTTGACTGAATGAAATGGTTGTTGTTGAGATCTAGATAATACACTCTTGAAAGATTTCCAAGACTTGGAGAAATAGTTCCACCAAAACATGCACCAGAAAGGTTGAGATATCTCAAGTTCTGTAGTGATCCAATAAAAGAAGGAATTTGGGAACCTCCGAAATCATTCATGCTTATGTCCAAGAAATTTAAATCTTTCAAAACAAGCAAAGAAGGATCGATCTTACCACCTAAACTCGTGACTGTTGCACCACCATCCAAACCATCTGGAAAGCAGTTGCGAAGTTTGAGCTCAACAACATGTCCAGTTCCATTGTTGCAGCTTACTCCTTCCCATTTACCGCAATCTTCTCCCACCCAAGGTGAAAGTCTGCCTGAAGGATCTGTTAGGCCATCTTTGAACAGGAAAAGAGCTTTCCTCTCATCATCAATGCATACCACATCAAGATCTCCAAAGCAGAAGCAGATTTTGCTAAGGAACCGAATTCCACTCAGAATAAGAAGTGAAAGAGGTTGATAGAAATGAATATTAATGCTTTTACCCATTTTGTAATGCATTCACTAGGATGCTGTATAGAATGCTAACTGATGCTGCTATTAACATAAAGACCATCATGCTGTGCTCTGTTCATTTGGAGAAAAAAGAATCCAAATGCTACCTACTCTCTCTACATATATGTTTTGTTAATCTGCTGTTGTTCCATAACATTGCAAAAAACTGATCCCAGTTGACTATAATGGAAGCATAAGAAGTTCAGCTATGTGTCTTACTAATTTTCTAGAGAAGTCTAACTGAGGCCACTATAATTATAGAAAACGTAATCATGGTCTGTGCATGACCAACCTTGGAAAGTCCAAAATGGTAGTCTTTTAACTTTGGTTTTTCGTTTTTGTTTCTTTATTTCTTATCAATCTTAAGATGGCTTCCACTCAATAATGCTAACATTATTTGCATATTGAATTGGCAGCATGAGAAATATATATATATATATATATATATATATAATTGAGCGTTGAAAAAGAGGTTGGTTCTGGACTTTCCAAATGACAAAATTAACAATTTTATTTTCAAAATACTCAGTTCAATTTATTTTAATTTTGTACAGTATTTAGGCTAATTTGAAAATTTATTAGAGATGCATATATAATTGAACTAAAGTGGCATGGAAAAGATAGTTTGAAGTAGGATGTAAAAAAATTTATAGTTTGGAGCCCGACGCCAAAAAAATTGTCATAAATGAGAGGATAAAATGAATCAACTTTTAAAATAAAATCATGATAATATAATTAGTTGTAATACTTTATTATAAATATGAACATAAGAGGAAATAATAATAATAATGATGTTAACTTACCAAAATATTCATTACATTTATTGACCAACATAATAATAATATGATAATATTTCTAATTAATTTTTTTAATTTACTTTTTCATTTAAAATTTTTTTCTTCCATAATTAAGTTATTACGTTATGTAAATATGCCAATTAATAAATTTAAAAAAACTACATCATATATTTTGTTTCTGTTTCTTTATTTCTTATCAATCATGCGATGGCCCACTCTCAATGATACTGACATTAACTTCTCATTGAACTGGAAGCATGAGAAAATATATTATATTGAGTTGAAAAAGGGGTTTGTACAGGATATTAGAAATGACATGACAAACAATTTTTCAAACGAAAGTGAATTTGACAAATTTTATTTTCAAGATATTCAATTCACTCTTTTTTTAAAAAAAAAAAAAATTGTGCAGTGTGCAGGCTAATTTGATAATTTTTAGAGCTGCATATACAATTAAACTAAAGTGACATAGAAAAAAATAGGATGGAGGATGTAAAAAGATTTATACTTTGGAGGGCAAAGTAAAAAAAATTCATAATTAAAAAAATAAAAAATTATATCAACTTTAAAATTACTATGTAATTCTATTTTTTTTTTTTTTAAAATCTTAAATAACTTAAATCTTATATTTATAATAAAAGAATCATTTTAATATAACTAATCGCAATATTTTATTACAGATATGAACAAAAGAGAGGTTAAAAGATTCCAAAAAAAGAAAAACAAAAAAGAAAAAGAAAAAAAAAGGACCCTCCAAAATTTGGGGTCCCAGGCTAAACTTTGCAATGCATGTTGCAGTACAAGCCAAGAAACTCGCTGCTGTTGGATTTCTTAAAATTGAAAAAGTTGCACTTTTGAGTTTCTATATAACAATCTAATTCAACGTATATGAGACCATTATACCATTACGTATTGAATCACAATTTTGTGATCTACATATCCCATATGTTTGATCAATCATCAGTACCAAAGTAACGATCACCAAACTCACCCATTCCAGGTATGACACGGAATTCTTCATTCAGTGCAGCATCAATCTCTGAAGTCACAATCTTCAAAGACGGGAACCGTTTGCAAACACAGTGGATTCCCTCAGGGGCCTGAAAGTTTGAAAAAGCAGCAGCAGCAAAATCAATCTACGCATTGCCGACAATGTTAACGAACTACACATCTCGAACCAGAACAAAAAACTATAAATAATAAATAATAACTCACAGATATGAGGTTAAGGAATATGATATGCGATTCTGGAACCCCTTTCTGTATGAGTAGTTCAATAGCTTGGTTAGCAGAGTTTCCTACAAAAAATATATTTTCATGTTAGTTTTCAATTATCAGCAGTCCAAAAAATTGAGGAATATACATAGAGCTGGAATGGAACAACATTCATAAACCATTTCATATGTCACCAAAATAAAATGTCAACTTTTAACTCGTAAACGAGCATCAACATATAACCCCGACAAAGGTGGTCAAAGCAGAAGGAGAATACCAAACCACAAAGAGTGAACAAGGTTTAAAACTAAAAGGATATAGTACATAAATGGAGTAACAATTTTTTTCCTTAAAAAAATCAAAAGAATAAATAAATAAAAAGAGCTGAATAGACTGCCCACAAAGCCAATGCTCTGGCAGTCCACAAGCATGATTCAGTAAAATTTATCAAATGAATAATGAACTCAAAATTCTTTTGACACAAGGAAAATCTGTCAGCTTAAGTCTTATCTCCTCACCTTGTTTATTTATTTTTTTTTTCTTTTTCTTTTTCTCAGAAAATATAATTCCACATGAAATCATTTTAACTGCTGCTACTCAGCTTCATGATGTTTCTGTAAAAATACACAAGTGCACTTTTCCTAGGAGTAGGAAATAAGAATTGCATGCACAGAAGTATAAAAAGAAGGATAACCAAATTACCTGTAGCAAGAACAGGATCTAGAAGCAGGACATGACGTTCTGAAGTATCCTTGGGAAGTTTCTCATATATAAGCTGAAATGGCATACCTTAGTTATATACACACAAAAAATTTTCGATGGAGAATCTAGTAGATTTCTTGAACTTTAGATACACCCATTCATTACCTTTTTCCATTGTCTCCATCACGATGGATTAGAATTTTTCCAATTTTGATTCCTTTGCAACATGCACGCAATGCACTTTCCATGCTCTCACCACTAACACAATAAACAAGGAAAGCTTTGATAAATCAGAAAATGTAACAACAAAATCCATTCATCTTTTAATGCTTAAAAAAGTGCTAAACACCTGGGATAACACATGCCATGGTACTGAATAAGAGCAGCATTGGCACCACAAACTCAAGTCCCAAATTAAAAGTATTATTGCTGGTAGCTACAACCTTAAAATCAATACTTGACATAAAGCTCACCTTCGAACAATAGAAGACCCACATAATATTTTGCAGAAATCAACCCCAGTGTATACAGATCTTGCAATAGAATAAGGACAACCATCAAAAGACATGCAGATTCTTCCTTAAATCTTGGACATAGACAATTTTTATGGTTCATAGAATACGATGATCCAGATTCACACAAACTTCACAATCCACCCATTCAAGCTAACTTATCTTCAGACAGGTATGCATGCACAGATAGATATGCTCAGGCTTAAGTATCTGAAATCACAGAATTACATGGTCCCAGCTTCATATTATAGCCATTCAAACACAGAAAAACACATAGCAAAATTTTGGTCAATAATCCTTTTAAAATAAGAGAAACGATTCTGAAACATGCAATCTGATGGGCTTGCTTTAACAACATCCAATGGTGCTTCTTTGCGACAAACATTCTTCAAAATATTGACAAGCAGACTCTCTTCACTCTGTCAGCAAAGCGAAAATATGCAATTCTCCAAGATCGCTTGATGATCAAAGTCCCACAAACTCCCCAAAATCCCACAAAAAACCCAATCACAATGCTGATAATGAAGCCCAGTTTCTCAAATTTAGCTTCACCATCTCCATCTTCGTCTTCTTCATCACCTCCTGGTTTGCTTTGGCCACTGTCTTCCACAGAGACCAGCATTTCCTTGGTAGATTGATGGGTCATCAAGGGTCAGAAACTGATTGGTGGTTGGGATTTTTCCAGACAAGTTATTGTATGAGAGATTGAGATGGTTCAGAAATGTTAAAGAAGTCATTGAAAGTGGGATTGGACCAGAGATTTGGTTCATGGAGATATGAAGAGTTTCAATCCACTCAAAATTCCCAGTGCTTGATGGGATTTGACCTGTCAAATGATTCATTGACAAATTCAAAGTACCAAGTTTAGTGAGATCCGTTAGTTCCCTCGGTATACCTCCTGATAGGTTGTTGTTGGAGAGATCAAGAAGGTATTCCTCCAAAAGGTGTTTCGGATGCAGAGAATTATGGTAAACAAAGAAATAACCAGAAGATCATTGATCATCCTTTGAAAAATGTTGTTGATGATCAGCAAAAGGAACAAAAGGGTCAACAATAAAGGGTTATCATTGAACCTTCATCAAAGAAAACAGATGAAAAGGTAAAAGATCAAAATATTTATTTGCAGGAAAAGGAAAGAATGAAGAAAGGTAAAGAGTCATCAACAGCTGATATTAGTGCAGTGTCAAATAAGGTTATAGAGAAGGAAAAAGGAAAAGAAAAAGAAGTTAGTAGGTACAACAACAAAAGAGAAGCAAATTAAGGAATTATTAGAACCATCCATAAAAAAGGATGAAGGCGAAAAGGATGAAGAGAGGAAGACTCTGATAGACATAGGTGCAGCAGTACTAGTGCTTGTGTCATTCCGTGTATATGTTTTCTATAGCTTATTTGGTTCCTTTGAAAAAACTAAAAGTGCCTAGCCTTTGTTTTCATGTTTTCCTTCCATTAATTTGCTTATAAGTTGTTCACTATGTGTGTAATTTGTAATCAACTTCTATAATAAGTACATTCATATGAAAAAACACAGTTACATGATACTAAGAAAAAAAAGAAAATACCCACTCTGTTTTCTCCTTTTCTATGGTCTTCCTCTCATTCTGTTTCCTTCCTCTTTCCACTTTCTCCCCAAACATTCCTTTCCCCACTTCTTCCACCACTTTCTCTATCCAGATTCCCCCTCCCTCTCAATTTTCTACTTCATTCCCTCTCTATTTTTGTCTCTTGTTTCCCTATTTCAAGACCCTTTCCTATATTTTCTTCCACTTTGTGTTTTTCCACTTTCTCTAATTATTTTCTCTTTACGAAAACTCTCCCCATACATTTTCTCATTACTACTTTTCTTTCTACAGTTTCACTGCTGTCTCTCTCTACTATCTCTTCTCTCACTTTATCTCTAAACTTTCTACATGTCACTTTCTCTTTTCACACTTACTCTACACTTCCTCTATAACTTCTCTATCAAGCTCCACAGCTTCTCTATAAACTGAAAGAAAAAGTTTTGAAGACGGAAAGAGAGAATTCTCTACAACTTCTTTTCTTGAATATTTGATGCTTTTTCAAGCTCACAATGATTACAATAATGTTTTTATATTCGGCAATAACAAAGCTAGCTAGCTAGCTAACAGTTAGCAAAACAAACTCTCCTAACTAACACACTACACATACATGCTTGACATTAACCACCGTAGCTGAGCTGGAACAATGACGTGGCACAACTTAGCTGGACTATATATCCTCAAACTAAACCAACGAAGAAAAGGGATAAGTAAACCCTTCTATAACTAAACATAAGTCTATTTGATGTTATTTAGTATACGGTGAATTTATTTGGTACCCTTTAGTATTATTCAATAGTATATATATGTTTCTTTTCTTTTTTTTTCTTTTTTTCTTTTTTTGGGGGGATAACTTCAATAGTCTATAATAGTATATGATATAAAAATAGAGGCGTACTTTATATATTAATCTAGTGATCATGATCATGTAAGATTCTAATTAACATTAAAAAAAAAAAATGAAAAAAGGTAAGGTTCTTGTAGGAGATCATTTGCGTTGTGGATTTGTATTAGTAACTTGTGTGCCATATGACTGTATATCTATGCTTAGCAAACCTCTACCTGCCACAAAATTAGTGTGCAACTCATTAATAACTCTAGCATTATCCATTAATTGTTGTTTATATACTAATATTCTTTCAAATGTAGCGATGGCCTCCACCACTCAAAAGTCTGTCAATGGGCGTGCGCGGTAATATCATCTGCACATTACCTTTGAATAAAAATTTAATGAATTAATTGTAAAGTTTTTATTGTAATAAATAAATAATATTAGGTATCAAATAAATCTATCAAAAATAAGTATTGATGAATTAATATTTTATGATATTAATATAATATATTATTTATGATAAATGACCTTTGAAAAAATAAGTATATATATTTAAATATAAATATGATATATATATATATATATATGAATAAATTTATTTGATATCTCAAGTGTTATCCGTTAATTTGTTTTTTTTTTTTTTTTGGGTAAAAAATCCATTAATTGGTTGTTGTTTATATATATTTACATTGTTTCAAATAATAATAGCATAATGAAGAGTGGGCTCCACTACACATCAAAGTCTGTCAATAGGCCCACGGGGGACTATCATCCACGTCTAGGATGCCAAGCAAACCAAGAAAGCTCAAGAAGCTGGGGCATGTGCTGTAGTGCTACCCTATTCCCAAAAACGAAGCTCCATAGACATAATTAAAAGGGGAATTTGGCCCAGTATCCTCGTAGGATGAGCTTAATGATTTTTACTTTTTAATTTGATTTTTTTTTTTCTATCCTTTCAATTTTTAATAATCCTAAAATATCCTTATATTCAAATTAAATATTTTTATTTTTTTCTTTCTTTTTTTCATCCGATTTTTCTCTTCTCCTTCATCACCCTTCTCCCAAAGCTGGCTCATCTCTTCTCATTCATCAAGCTTTCTTCACTTAGTTGCTCTTTTGCCAAAGAGCCCTGTTTCATTTCTTCGGTTGCCAAAAATTCCATACAAAGAAATTGATGGTTTAGAATTCGAAATTAGAGTATTGTGAAGAAGTAGGATGTGGATTTGTATAAGAAGCTCAAGGGTGGTGTTGCATGGCGGAAGCAGATGCCCAAGCTTGTTGTTTTGCTTGGCCTCTCTGATAAAATGCCTAGTCTGTTTGCTTCATTTTTCCTTTAACTTTTCGATTTGATTTGTTTATGGGGTTTTTTTTAAAACATTTGTGGGTTTTTTTTTTTATTAATTTTGGGATAAGTTGGAATCGAAATTAGGGTTATATTTTTTTTTTCTTTATGGATACTCTAGGTATTTAATTATTTTCTTTGAAACTTGTATGCTAAATATTGTAACTAACTGAAGATATTTCTTTTAATTTCATCCAGGTACCAAATCGGTCTCCGTTATACTGGAGGTGCCTGTATGCATTTAATGCTGTCACTAAAGTTTGGCATTATACCAATTGTGGGGCCAGTTGGTGTTCGAGATTTTGACATTGATGGGGAACTTTGGGTCAAATTGAGATTGATACCAACAGAGCCTTTGTAGGAGCTATTTCATGGGCTTTTGTTGCACTTCCAAAAATCAAATTCGTGTCGTCACCATTCCGCTTGTTCAATTTAATGGATATGTCATAAATTCTGAGCCTTTTCTATGCCATATTTGACAGCACAACTGTCATAAAACACACTGTCTTAAGATACTGATTCGTATCTTAGTATAGTTGTTTTTACCTTGTTACTATCTATGTTAACTTATCACACGTACGTGTAAGCAAAACACACATAAAGAGCTGATTTTGATAATGGCATCTTATAATTCCGCAGTTTAGGAATATGAACTTCTCTGGAAATGATAGTCTGATCGTGTATTTCCTAGTTTTTGTTATAGACCACCACAAATTTTCATTATCTAAACCCTGTAATCATATCATAAAATTTGTGATCAATTTATTTTTGTCTATAAGAATTAAGAAATAATATACATGTTGGTTTAATAACGAATGGGTTTTATCGTTTTCCTTTTGTCGCCTTAGTAACTGGCTTCTATACTATACGTGATAGAATTCTTCCAATTTGTTTATCAATCATGTTTTGGCTGAGAACTACTTCGCGGGATATTTTTGTTATACTCGCTATGCTTGACTGCAATTCAACTTTAATATGACAGGTGGATTTGTCAACATTAGGGAGGCTGTTGGCAAGTTTGAAGGTAAATTTTTTTTTTTTTGGGTCTTTTTACTTATTTGTTTGACATTTTTGTTTTCAATCTGTCTGAAGATTTCCAGTGATTCGTATGTCGGTTGCTGCATATTTTGTGTTACTTGGAATTTATTCATGAATTTTGGATTTTGAAATCAAAGGTGGAGTGATTATGGATGCATAACTATGTATTTGATGATTTAGTCTCGGATGATATTTTTTTCCCCAGAGGTTTCCTTTAGCTATTCTTGTGTAGTAAGGCTTCGACCATGCTTAAACCATATTTTCCATGAACAATGAAGCCTATGATCAATCAATTCATAATGTATTTCTCTGTTGATTAACTAACTTTAAAATGCATATTTGCTGCTGGCTTGTTTGAACATTGTAGAAGTGTCAACCCAATTGCAGAGTTATATAAAAGTTCATAGTAGATTAAGTTGAAATTGTTCCTTCTGAAAAAGAGCTTAACTTTCCATGGTGTCACCTCTCTTGAGGATTTTAACTTCCTTTTATTTCCAGGTGATTTTTCATGCACGGTGGAGGTCCAACGAGCAATTCCCATTCTAGCAAAAGCATATGGTGACAGCATGCACAAAATTCCGCATGTTGGCCCTGATACTTGTTCAGTGGTTTCTAAATTGCTAAAGGAGAAAGAAACTGAAGCCTGGGGTGTGGAAACAAATGACATACAGGATGCTGATAGAAACTGCAAAGCTCTTGTGAAGAAAGGCATTGTGCATGTTGCCAACATCAAGTTTCCACTTCCATACAGGCCAAAATCATTTTCTCTTGTAATTGTTTCAGATGCATTGGAATATTTGTCTCCTAGGTACCTTAACAAGACCCTCCCAGATCTGGCAAGGGTATCTATTGATGGGCTTGTGATCTTTACAGGTGAAAAGATCATACAACTGTTAAATAGATTTTGTGAACGTATAAAGGCTTTACCCTGTATTTTGTTTGTTAATTGCATTTCTATGTGGTTATCTGTTGCTGCTCTTTATGCTCTCTTTATTCTGAGTCTCTTGTAACTGTTTTTGTTGCATTAATTGGCAATCTGTGCCTCCTAAACATAAGATATATGGATAATTGGCACATAAGTATCTTTTAGTGAAGACCATGAAAACCAAATTTTATATGAGATTATGATGTTATCTTCCAATCTTGGTGCATGTTTCTTAATCCCAAGTTTCACAATTATTAAATTAGAATGCTTTAAGATTTTTTCCTTAATGCCTTCCCACATGCCAACGAAAGCAAAAGGTGGTAGGATGTTTTTAAAATTTTCTTATATATTATGTTGTAATATTATGAGATGCTTTAAACATTTAATAAATTAGAAGAAGGTTCTCTGATATTCACATTTCTATTTGACAGCAAATTTTGATTTTCCTTGTTGTGTTTGAATGTACTGGACAATCATAGTATTTTAATGATATCAGTTCTTTGAGAAAACTGCTCTTTTATGATGTTCAAACTTCAAAGTAATCTTTGCTTGATACTTATGATAGTAAAACTTCTATATCGGAATGAAAAATATATGATTGTTTTCTAGTGACATCTTTTGAAATGTCCATTCAGGCTCTCCTGGTCATCGGAAAGCTAAAGTTTCAGAATCCAAATATGGAAGGGTGCTAAGAATATCTGCATTTGAAACTTATTTTTCATATGCTTTTCTTTTATTTCAAAAGTTGTTTAATTCATTGTGATAAGCTGTTACATTAACTGCTGACGTTTTGTTATTGATCATTTTCATGATAATCTTCCTTTGCTTGAGATGGTGAGATTGGATGGAGAGGTTTGGAATCAAAGAAAATATAAGGAATTTAAAAAGCTTACCGAAGAAAAAAAACAACCTTTTTTGCTTTAGGAATGAAAGGTTTTCATTTGAAAGGCTGGTTTATCTTAATATTTCAGCTCATATTGTTGCGCTACAGATATTCCTGTGTCTCGTGGCTGCTTTAGTCTAAATATCATCTTATAAACAATTTAATTTTCTAAATAACCGACAAATTGGCATTTTTATATTTTTTTCCTTTTTGAAGGCTAAGATGAGGAGTTCATCCTGGTGGGTCAGGTATTTTGTTCAGACTAGCTTGGAGGAGAATGAAGCTACTATCAAGAAGTTTGAGCATGCAGCGACAAAGATGTCATATGTCTCAAAATGCCAAATTTTTCACCTTATGCCATTCCATTAACATTTTGAATTTTTTTTTTTAATTTTTTATCAGTCTTGAAGCACTTGGAGGTGTTATCTTTGATAATTCATCTCAAACGATTTTTTCCATAGGAGACTATCAATCTTTCCCCTCAGTTGTATTGTTCACAAGAATATGAATTGTATTATTTTATTTAAATTATTATTTGCAGTTAAAGCAAGAA